>NC_082665.1:20247500-20872500 GCF_025265405.1 Mesoplodon densirostris
ATGTTACTATGATAGGTTGGGAAACCATTAGCTGGTTTTGAGAGATAAAGTTTGTCTTCTGCTTTAACTGAATAATTCTTGCTATTGGGAAAGAATTAACTGAATGGAGGATGAGGGCAGAACAGAGAGAACAATTAGTGGGCAATTAAAATAAAGGTGATGCCGGCATGAAGCAGGGTGGTAGAAGTGGAAATGATTATATATGGACACATTTTCAAAATATGTAAAGGCAGCATCAATAAGACTTGCTGACGTCTGAGACATGAAATAAGAGATAAAGGGAAAAGCCAAAGAAGCTAAATGTTTCTTGTTTCTGTGATAATTTTCAGCTATTTTAAGAGATGTATTCAAACTCTTGGAAGTCGTACTATGCCACATTCCTACAAGTTATCCTAAATCTGTGTGGTGCCAAGTTCTGAAGAGGATTATCTTAAATATATGTGGTAAGGAGTCTAAGAGGGCTGAAAAGCCGTTATCACTTCTTTGACTAAGTCTCTGTTTCTCCTCTTTAAGTGTGTCCTCTCAAAGTGTGCTTGAGAACTCATCAGCCCCCACCTTTCTCCCAAGAAAATTCTAACTTTTACAGGAGACTTAATAAAAAACACAAATTCCTCTTTATCTATCAGGATGTATCTCTTATTCTTTATTTACCTATTTTTAGTTAAAGACTTACATCATGCTTACAAAATGCCAAGTACTATATCTAATTTATATATAAACTTTATCACTCATTTAGTTTTTACAACAACTCTTAAGGTAAGCACAGTAATGATCTTTAATTTACAAATTATAAAACAGGCACAGGAGACTTGAATGACTTTGAATCAGTCAGGATTCAAAGGTTTTGGGAAAGACCATGCTGTTATCTACTCTCTATATACCTTATGCTGTTTTGTACCTATTAAAATTATTTAGAAAGTCTCCTGAGAATCCCACGCATTTCAATTAACCATGACAAATAAAACTTACATAAGAAACAGCATATAATCATGTTTTTAAAATTAAAAATAAAATTTGGAAGTTTATGATAGAACACCTATAATTTTACATTCTGCCCCTCATGCCTTGGTTGGAATTAATATGAAAAAGGGTATTTAAAAATATTTTATATCCTAAACCAACAATTTAAAATTGCTTCTGAAATACATTCAGTTATCAGTTCAGTGGCCATATAACTTATTATCAAACTGGAACAATTTTGAGAATGAAACGAAATGGTATTGATAATTATTCTGGGACAATAACTATAGATAAGGATTGTCCTGAGCAAACTTGGTTATCCAGTCACCTTAGTTAGGGATCTATGTATATATAATAGGATGACTTTATTTCTTTGACATAAACTGATAGATTATCTAATTAAAATAATTCATTTAGGTTTTCTAATACTATACATTACTTTTTTGGAAGTATGCCTTTCAATTTACAAAGGTAAAAATCTGTTACTCTAGTAAATGAATATCTATAATTGTAAGTTGTTCCTGATTGTTTGGTCAGTTTTCCTATTGTAATTGCATTCATTATTCAATCAGTGGGTCATGAATATAAGCAAACCCATGGGGTATCACACTGTAAAATAAGAAAATGATCTCCATATTTGAAAATCATGATTTGAAGATCCCTTTATGTTTGTTTTCTAAAATTGTCTCCTCTTTTCCCAATGTTTACATTAAAGCAGAGTACTCTTAGCACAGCCCTGTGGCTCTGGGTAAAATAGTATAGCTATGTAAATAGATGTGTTGTTTTTCTTTTCTTTTCTTAGAAACATGATCTCCAAACTCAGACAGACACTCTTCCCCTCACTGCCTTTCCTGGAGAGTAGCATGTTCTAGTACTTAAAGCCTGACTCTGATCATGATATTCCCCTGCTCTAATGGATTCCCAACAATGAAAATACAAAGTATGACTTCTTACCCTGATTTCACGGTATTAATTTACTCATATTCATTGGGTTCATGATATATATTTTCTACCACTTTAACATCTGTAAACCTAAGAAGAAAATCACAAAATTTGTAGGACAGCAGTTGTGGTGATATACTACAAATTTCCTGACTGCTCTTGCTAAATTTCATTATATCTGCTCCTATGTCAGCATTTCTATTATCTGTATATCTATAACAAAATAAACTTTTCAATTAATATGACACACCAAGTGATAGAAAGTTATTGTGTCATACTTTATTTGGAAACATGATTTTTGTTTAAAAATGTATATAAATCAATGATGCCTCTTACAGTCAACGTCTTAAATTTGATGGAATATAAAAGTTTGTAGAATTTATTTCAAAATGATTTTGTTCATTTACCTCAAACCTATGAAATATTATCTTACCTTATAAATATTACCAGTAACAATATCACGTCACATGCCATTTTATATGATGCACTGGGAATAATACAGCATAATTTCTGTGGTGCATATTAGACAAAGCCAAATTGATGGAGATTCTATGCAATAATTGACTAATAATATTCAATAATTTCAGTCATGAAAGACGAGTTATGGAACTATCCTACACTGGAGGAAAATATAGAGACATGGCAACTAAATGCAATATGTGACCCTGAGTTGTATTCTAGGACTAAAAAGGGAACTTAATGGTACAGTTGGTGAAGTTTGAATAAAATGTCTAGATTGGTGAACAGTATTATATGTATTACAGTATTACAAATTAACAATGTTAATTTGTTCTTTTTGATAATTGTACTTTGGTTTTGTAAGTATTGTCACATGGGGAAGCTGGATACATAAATGTACTCTGTACTAATTTTGCAACTTTTTTGTATGTATGAAATTATTTCAAAATGAAAAGTTAAAAAATAAAAATATATAAAGTAAAATAAATTTCATTTAAGGTGAAAGAAAGAGAAACTAAACTTTAGAAAGAGATAGTTGTATATTGACTGTTTGGTTTCATTGATTGAATTGGGAAAGTAGAGAATGTGGAGATGATGGACTTAGACAAGGAATTAATTGAATAAGCAGAATATGTGGCCATACGCACAGTGACATGTCCTGAGTATGTGAATTTGTGAGCGGCTACTACACATCAGGTACTGTTCAGGTTACTAGGATTGAATAAATAAATATGTGAATCAATGAAAGACTTTAATTCATACATTCATTTACATTGCTGTACATTTTTGTTAACATGCAAAAATAAGTACTTTGAAAATACCCAGCATTTCTCCTTTAATCCTATTTAAAGAGGAATTTTGAAGATTAACTTCTAAGAGGGAACACTGTCAAGAAGTAGTTGAGCACTTACACATATGATTTAAAACATTTCTTAGGGCTATGATAAGCTAGACCTTGTGATAGATGATCACACTAAATATGATACAGACACAGAACCAATTTTCCATGGTGAATTAAGAATATAAACAAAACAGCTCAATAAATATAAGTAAATTAAACCTAAAGGGGACACTAAGATGTAACTAAAAAGACAAAGGAAGTTAAAAATAAAGATATTTTTGGAAGGGTAGAGAATTCAAGGTTGACAATTATTGATACTTTGAATTCTTTGAAAATATTTTTCCATTATTGTTTGGATTCTACTGTTACTGTTGAAATGTTAGCTGTAAGCCCTAATATTGTTACTTTGCAGGTAAAATCCCTTTTATGCCCCCATCCCTGGTCGTGCACCCCAGCTTTTGCCTGTTTTTAAGCTTTTCTCTATACTTTGGTGTTTAACAGTTGTGCTATGTTTTTTTTGTTTGCTTGTTTTGTTTTGTTTAGTTTTGTTTTGAAGTCTGGTGTTGTTTTAATTTCTTTCTTAGGATTTATTGTATTCCTTTTATATGTGGCTTTATATTATTTCCAGTTTTTTGATAATTCTCAGACATAACCTCTTCAACTGTTGCTTCTTAATGATACTCTCTCACCTCTCCTTCTTTAACTAAACATGTTAGAATTTTTCATCATATTACATGTGCTCTTTCACTCTATTCTACATTTTCCTTTTGTTTCTTGTGCTTTTCTCTAGATATTTACTTTTGACATACATTTCTGTTCATTAACTTTCTCTTCACCTCTGTCTAATCTGCTATTACAAACATACACTGAGTTTTCATGTCGTTTTTTTTTTTTTTTTTGGTTACGGAATAAATATTGGTTTATTTTTTATAAACATATTTTGCAAAATGCGTACTTAACATCTGTTTCCTTTAGGTATATGTTTCCTAATAGTTTGCAATATTTTCTGATCTTTCTGATTTGTCTGATAACTTCTGATTCAGTGCTTGATCTGTATGTGAAAATTATAGAGAAATTAAGATTAAAAACAATGTTTATTTTTATCAAGAAATATATACTTCTGTTACTAAGAGGCAATAAATAATCTCATATCTGCCTTAATTCAATCAGGGGTTGAGATCTTTCCAAGGGAAGATTTAGTATATGAGGAAACTGATTTTTATCATACTCACCCTTGCTTATAGTGTGCATGGGTCAGGACCTCAGCTGATATTCTGTAGTTTACCTAAAAACCTATGGTTTTTGTGTCCTTAACTTCATTGTTTTGTGTCTCCAGTATCATGTATACACTTAAAGCTCTGCTTAGCTTCTCACCTTCTTGTTCATCACTTGAAATTGACAATTTCTTAAGGGAAGTGGCCGTATTATCCTTTCTCCTCCATCACCATTTTAAAAATCCTCTCAGCCTGGGTAGACATTTAATGTCTCAGTCTTTACATGCATTTATTTCAAAAACATCAAAATGAAAATAAGTAAATAAAATTATTTTATGATTGCTGAGTCTCTCCTTCTCTTATTACTCTCTCTCTCTCTCATTTACACACACACATGCACACACACATGAAACATTTTTGAACATGTACTGGTCTCTATGGATCAAGAGAGGTATAAAATATCTTCTCTGCCACTGATGTGCTCAGATTTGAATAGACACAAACACACATGAACACACACATCTTTAATATTATATATAATATAATATAATATATATTTGCATTATCTCAATTTTCATATGGTCATTATAATATTTTACCAGCCATGCAACTATATTTTATGCTTTCAAAATTGTTGTTTCTCTAATTTAACTTTTTTCTTAAATATAACATTTATAAAGTCAGTTATAGCTATACAGTGTAACCTTGCTACCCTGAATGTTTCTACATATAAAATATAGAGTAGTAAATGTTATATAAAATATAATAGTAGATGGAACTGTTATAAATAAATCTTCTAGTATGTCTTGGACATAACTCTTAGACATTTTTTTCAAGATCCACTTCAAGTTTTACTTGTTCAGTAATGACTTTTTCCAGGTTTTGAATCATATTATGCAATTGTTTTAATGCTTTTGGTGCTTATTATCACAACTATTTGTTCTATAATTTGCTTTGCTACCAGTTGTTTTCTCTTAGATACATTAAGAGACATTTGGATCCATGAACCATGACTTAATGTTATAATTATCCCTTCAGATCCTAGAACAGCATCGGCTAATACTAGAAGGAGTTTAATAATTACTTGCTGGTTGTTGGTGGATAATACTATAGTACAGCTTCATAATAACCTGTCAGGAATTTTACCTTCTTTTACTATCTATGTATAATCATTTTATACTAAGTCTTTATAAAATATTTCTTCCATGATCGGTTATCTTATATATATACCTACACAATAACATCTCATACTCATTTCAAAACTTATGTTACTAAATCCACAAGTCAATGTGGTATACTATACTGCTAAAATTAAATATCTCACAGTGTTCTTCATTTATTCAAAAACCTATAATAATCTATTACATTGTATTAATGAACTTATTTAAGAAAAATATTGAAACCATACCTTGTGACGGGTGCTTTACTCAAAGCACTTGCTATACACCTGTGAATGGAACAAAAAGGGCTGCCTTTGTGCTGCTTATATTCTAGTTGAATAAAGGAAACAGTAAACAATTAACATGGGAAAAGTAAATTATTTTGAATGATATAGAAAAATATAAAATTGTAAGTAAGGTCAGTATGGGTGTGGAGATATACGATATAGAAATTTTAAAATAGGAAGGTTAAAACATATTGAAAAGCTGTATTAGCTTCTGAGGATTGCTGTAACCCAGTCACACAAACTGTGTGACTTAAATAACAGAAATTTATTATGTCACATTTCTGGGGGCTAGAAGTCTGAGATATAGGTGTTGACAGGGTTGATTTCTTCCAAGGGCTGTAAGGGAGATTCTGCTCAATGTTTTCCCTTGGTTTTTGATGGCTGATGACAATCTTTGGTATTCTTGACTTGCAGATGCATCAGTCTCTACCTCCATGTGCTGTTCTCCCTATATCTCCTCACATAGTCTTCCTTCTGGCATGTCTGTCTCTAAATTTCCCCTTTTATAAGGATACCAGTCATGTCTGATTAGGGGCCACTCTACTCCAGTATGACCTCATCTTAACTAATTGTATCTGTCCTGACTCTTTATAAATATTGTAGCATTCTGAGGCATTGGAACTTAGGACTTAATGTAAATTTTGGGTGGAACACACAGAACTGATTTTTGAACAATGTCTCAAATAAAGTGAAGGAGTGAGCCATGTTGATAAAGGGAAAAGAGCTTTCTATTCAGAGGAAAAAGTCAGTGTAGTGACCCCACAGTGGAACTGTACCTGGTGTGTTCTAGAAACTCCATGGAAGCCAGTGTGTAGGGTAAATGAATGGGAGACTGAAAGGAGGTGAGCTTAGAAAAGAGACCCAGATGCATAGGACCTGGCAAGCCACGGGAGAGTGTCTGTGTTTCCCCTGAATGAAATGGGGAACCACTGCAAGTTTTCAGCTGAGAAGTAATAGGATCTGACTTAGGTTTAACAACATCACTCTTTATTAGTATTATTTGGGAAGGCAAAATAGGAAATAGGAAACCGGTTAAGAGGCTACAGTAATAACCCAGGTAAGAGATGATGGTGACTTGGGACAGATGTGTAGTGAAGACACATGGCTCCATTCTGAATATATTTTGAAATCCATAAGATATACTGTTCCGTGTTATGGTCATGTGTGGCTGAACCACACTGACTCCATTTTATTAGCTCCATCTTAGGCCCACAGTCCTATCCCCTCCCCTTTCTGCATGATTGAGTTTTAGCCTACTCAAAAGAATGTCCCCAAACCAGATAAGTTCCCTATCAACTTTTATCCTACCCTTGCCTCCATATGATATGAAAACTAGAAGAATGCCGTTTGCTGACAGAGATGGTTAAAGGTTCATGAGGAATACATGACATGCCTGGGGGGAGGAAAAGCGCCCTGGTTCCAGTCAGTGTAGACATGCTTCTCCCTTAGTAGTCAGATTATATTTTTAGCTTTGGCCCCTTTAAATCTCCCTGTACCCCTTTTGGCCATAGAATGCAGCTGCAAATGCCTTTTGATTGTCCTCCACCCTATCCTGCCTATATGTAAGTTACTCACAATAAACCTCATAATTGCACTTTATAGAGTTGCCTGCTTCATTTTTTGGTCTCAAAGTTTCTTCCCAGTTCAGAGGATATTATTAAATATCTCTACCATCTAACAATTCAACTGTATGTATGTGGGGCTTGAAATAAAAAAAAGAAGCAAAGGTGATTCTGAAATTAGAACAGAATTTCTCTCCTAGGGGATTAAAAATTTTTTTTAATATTAAAAAAATATTGGTTACAGATACAAAGGCATTCATTTTTTACCCCTAAATACCCTCTCTGCAAATAAGGTATTCAAGGACTTTTATTTAAACTAGAAACAATCTTCAAACCTGATTTTCTTTTATGACATGTTAGTTTATCTACAGACAGGATCTTCTCTCCATTCATGTTAAGACTTTGCGCTCAATAAAATGAAGCATTTCTCATTGCTTTATTTCTCTGTTAGGTATTATAGGATACTTTGTATAAAGCTCCCAATATAAAAATAAATTGAGTTGGTTATAGCCTTTAACACAGAGGATAATTGTTACAAAAAAGAAAATCAGCAGGTAATTATGTTTGCATCCCTATTTTCAAACTGGCATGCATGGAATTTTCTGTGGGAACAATGAATATACAAACTATCATAACAGTTCAAATCTCTGTTATAAATTTTATTTTTTATTACCTTTACTTTGGCTTTAAATAAAATTATCCTTTCTCCCATATTAATAAAGATTAAGATTTATTTTTTAAAATAAACTATTGCTTACAAATTGTTTTCTCGTCTTTCTTCATATGAATAGAATAACCTTGGATATATAATTTGAAAAGTATTAAAAGGACAAATATTAAAATAATCACTTTATATTTGGACAGTGTTTGTTTCCCTAAGGCTGACACAACAAAATACTACAAAGTGGGTAGATTAAAGCAATGAAATGTATTGTCTCATAGTTCTAGAGTCTAGAAGTCCAAAATCAAGGTGTCAGCAGGTTCATGCTACCTTGAAATCCATAGAGAATAATCCTTCCTTGCCTCTTCTTAGCTTCTGTTGGTTTGCTGGCCATCCTTAGCTTTCCGTGGTTTGTAGCTGCAGCACTGCAATCTCTGCCTCTATTGTCACATGGCAAGGCCTCTTGTGTGTCTGTCTTCATATTTTCTTCCCTCTTTTTATAAAGACCCCAGTCATATTGAATTAAGGGCCCATTTTACTCCAATATGAATTCATATTAGCTTATCTAATTGTATCTGTAATGACCCTGATCTTGCTGCCTTGGCCAGTAGTGGCTTGAAGCAGGATATCAGTTCCCCAACCAGATATTGAAGTCAGGCTGTGGCGGTGAGAGCACTGAATCCTAACCACTAGGCATGAGGGCCAGTGGCTAGTGACAAGGTCCTGGCTTGTCTGCTTTGTAAATATGAATTTCAACAAAACGACAGAAAGTGGTGAAACAAGTGAAGTGTTTATTAGGAGGAAAATAAGTACATGTGAATAGGCACACATGGGGGGTTAAGAGAGTCGCGCCTTAGTGGTAGTTTAAGTTATTTATGTGGGACATTTCTTCCATGTTTCCTCTGGCCAATTATCTTGCTTTGCCTGGCTCTGAGTCCATATTTGGTATAACTCAGTGTACTCCCTTGAGTGCACGCATATCTCTTAGCCATGAAGGATTCCAGTGCAGAGGCCTGTGAGAAGGTTGACATCTCCTATTATGGGGTGTTGTTTCCTCCCTTTTTGACCCCCAAGGAGCCCTTCTGTGCATGGGTAGTCAGGAAGGTCTCCTTGACCTCACGAATGAGAAATATGTGGTCTCTTTATCTTTTATCTGGGTGGGACTCAGCTCCTCTCTGCCTCTGCTATTTTTCTTGAAGTATCTGTCCACAGGGGACAGACTTCAGCTGCTCAGCCTGGCGACCATCTCTCTTCTGCCTCAACCCCATTTCCAAGTAAGGTCACATTCTGAGGTACTAGGAATTATGGCTTCAAGTTATCATTTGAGGGGACACAATTCAACCTATAACAGGCAGCATATGCTTTTTCTCTACAGAATGTAAATCCATTTCTTCTAATACAAGTTTTATTAGCCATACTATGACTTCATTAATAAGAAAAAAACCCTAATTATTTTAACATTTGTTGAAACAAAGTCAATACAAATTCATTATGTAAGAGGCTTACATTTGTATAAAAAAATGGATTGACCTGATATTTTTGAAGTTCATTTTTTTCAATAACACTTTTGAGATATGATCTTAAATGAACATGCACACTGAGAAGTAGGACTTTATATGAGTCAGTGTTCTCCAGATAAGCAACATTATTAAAATGTATATATAGTGAGAAAGAGATTTATTATAAGAAATTGGCTTACATGATATGGAAGCTGAAAAGTCCCAAGATCTGCAGGGTAAATTGGAAGGTAGGATTTCCCTGGCGGTCCAGTAGTTAAGAGTCTGCACTTCCATTGCAGGGTGTGTGGGATCAATCCATCAATGTGGAACTAAGATTTCACATGCTGTGTTGTTCAGACAAAAAAAAAATTGTCAAGGTAGAACCCAGAAGATCTTATGATGTAGTTCTAGTTAGAGTCTGAAGGCCTGAGAACCAGGAGAACTGATGGTGCAGTTCTAGTCTGAAGACTGGGAGGCTCAAGATTTGGGAAGAACTGATGTTCCAGTCAAAATGATGTCCCAGTTAGAAGAGAATCAAACAAAAAGAATTCTCATTTACTCAGGGAGGGTCAGTTTTGTTCTCTTCAGACCTTCAACTGACTGGTTGAGGCTCACACACATTAGAGAAAGCAATTAGCTTTACCCAGTCTACCAATTTTAATGCTAATCTTATCTAAAAACATCCTCACAGAAACATCCAGAATAATGTTTGACCAAACATCTGGGAACTCCATAACTGAGCTGACACATAAAATTAATCACCACATATTTTATTAATTTTTCAAATGACAGTTAAGTAAAGTAGCATTGCCATGGAAAGATGTTGACTTCTGCTCTTTGGCACTCTGATTGAAAGATGGGTAAAAAACTAATAATGAATATAATCTTCACCTATTGATTACCTACTGTGTTTTCCAAAATGTTTTCCATAGTGGTTATATTTATATTCCCACCAACAGTGTATAAGCGTTCCCTTTTCTCTGCGTCCCCACTAACATTTGTAATTTGTGGTCTTTTTGATGACCGTCAGTCTGACAGGTGTGAGGTGATATCTCACTGTGGTTTTGATTTGCATTTCTCTGATGATTAATGATGTTGAGTATCTTTTCATGTGCCTGTTAGCCATCTGTACATCTTCTTTGAAAAAAAATGTCTATTCATGTCTCTGTCCACTTTTTAGTCAAGTTGTTTGTCTTTTTGATACTGAATTGTATGATTTGTTTATATATTTTGGATATTAACCCCTTATAGATAATATTATTTGCAATTTCCATCAACAGATGAATGGATAAAGAAGATGTGATATATATATATATATATATATATATATATATATATATATATATATATATATATATATATGCATATGCTTTCAATTTAGTTGTGTGGTTGTAAAAAAAAATCTCAAAAACAAGACAGAACCTGTTAAGGTAGACTATAGTATTATTCTCTATTGTTTATTGACCTTTTATTTCAAAATTAATGTAATATAAACACTTATAGAAAGAAGTTCTGTCTTCTACTAAATGTCTATTTTTTAATCTTTATTTTAAATAAGGACCTAATTACTGCCTGTCAAACGTGCCCAGGTGTCTCTGTCCAGCCCTGACATAAAGCTTTAAAGACAGGCAGTTCCTAATTGGATTAAGGCCATTTTCCTGAGTTTTCACTGAGCTATCTCCAATTTCTATGCACTTGCTTTCTGTTGAGATCCATTATCTTGAGAGAGGATAATTTCTGAATAAAAAAATTCCTTTTCTTACACCTTGATGTTTAAGCTATTTATCACTTCCATCTATTTTCTTTATTTGTTTCCCACATTTGAGACCCTGTTTATGGTTTTTATTTATCCTGTTTCAGAAGTTATAAGAAATTAATTCAAGCTTATTGTCTTTAATATAATAATATTTCATCCTCTGTTCATGTTTAATACCAGGACTGTTTTTTTTCTTTTCTTTTTCTTTTTCTTTTTAATCCTGCCTTACAAACGTCTGGCAAAGTCTGTGCCATTATTTTACGTGGCAGACAACCACTTTTCAATCCGTCAAGCACCAAACTTAGATAAAATAGAAAAGGGAACCAATCATGTGCAGAAATAAGATATGCATCACCATGAATATGAATCATAATTGCAACACATAGTTGTGCTTGGACCTGGAACAGCAGGACCGCTGGGCTCCAGGAAAGAAACTAGGAGATACAACGGAGATTTTAAATCATTCAGTTTGACATCCCATGAAGCTCTCTCAGCTGGACCTAGAGATGCAGTGTGAATCCTGGACCTTGAAAACAAATGCTAGAGTCTCGTGACCACTGAGATGCTGGCGCATCCACTGAGCTCTTCCTAGGATGCTAGAGGGAGTAAGGATCGGGGACAACTGTGCCTTGCCTATGTCATCTGCCAACATGGGCACTAGATCTGCAGAATTCCCAGTGATAAGATCCTCAGCACACCAGGCTAACATCTGGTGCTATAGTGGGGAGCTGGGAGTTCAGATAGAATAAGTAGACATAGAAGCATGATTGTAGAGGAAGGAAAACATTTACGCTCCCCCCACAGAACTACTGTTCATTTTTAGCACTACAATAAAGCATTCTATGTGTTTATCATTTTATATGTTTGATTTTAGCATTCCGTCATATAAGAGGAAATACTATATTATACAAATGAAGATTTCTAATGATTTTTGAAAATACCTTAGAAATATAAAATAATGTATTAGAGAAAATAATGCATATACATATTAATACTTATTCAGAAAATATTTGAATATTGTTTTTTATTTAGTTTTTGATACCTTGCCTGCTTTTAAGTGAACAAAACAACAGCTTTTTGCTCGTACTGAACTTTTATTTGTGAAGGTTTTAAATTAAATTTCTTATTAGAGCTATATACAAAGAGAGAATCGTTCATATGGCTTAGTATTATGCTGATGAAATCTCAACCTATAGAGAAATAATTCATAGAAAAACAATTCTTAAAGCACATTATTCTTAGGCAAAAAAGTTTCTCTTATACCAAAGTGAAAACACTTCTCTTTATCTTTTTTTTTAACTCACTTTCACTAAATACACAGTTTCAGATGATATATTAATGTCTTCTGAGAATAAGAAAAGCTTTAAAACTTAGGTTTATCTTTCAAATGTTTGCCTAGAACTATATATATGATAATAAGGTTTATATTCACTGAATATTTAATTTATTTTGATAGCATCAACTTTTATTTGCTTTTGTCTATAATGACAAATATTATTGTCAACAGTGTTTCCTTTTTAGTAAACATTTTAGTACCTGTATCTAGAACTACTGTATTTTTACTCTGACATTAGGCATTGACTTTCAAATATATGCCTTTCCCAAACCAAACACTGAATCCCACTCAGAGTAGTACAGTGACACAAGGTTGTTTGAAATTTTTAAAGTATTCTGTAAAATGACTGAGTTAAATTAATTTAAAGGATAAAATTAAAATATTATTTAAATTATTCGAGGGAAACACAGTGGCATCTATTGAAAGCTGTGAAAACTGCTAGCACAAAGTAATTTATAGTTTAAACATCAGATCACTAAATTTCTTTCTATGGCATCTTACCATTGTGAAACTGGGTTTTCAGTGATGACTAAGATAAAACAGAGAAAAACAATGTAGAAAAGAAAACAAAGGTGACAATATCCAATCTGAGCTGGAAGTTTGCTGATAATTGTTAAGAATACTTTTTAAGCTCTTTGGCTTAACTAATATAAATGCAACTTTTAGAATTCCCTTTGGCCTAGGGTTGCTTTGAAAGAAAAGTTAAATACTAAAGAATGTCTTGAACAGAGAAGATTTGGGAAGGTGCAAAATATACAGAATGTCATTCGTAAAGTAAATGGATTTTTAATAGATGTTTGTTTTCCACTCAATCCAAAAAAAAAATAAAACATTTCCTTAATGTTGTTAGTGGCTGCTACTACATTTAAATCCAATAAATATCCCTTTTAAAATAAATTGACAGCACATATAAACACAGCTGTGATGAGATTTTTATAGATAGATACTGTATGATAAGAGCTGTATATCACATAGTCAAACACATGCACACACACACACATGCACACACACACAGAATGATTCGATACCAGTTGTGGCCTCTTGGACTCCAAGACAATGGAGAAATAAGGTGTGTCCAGGAAAATATCATGCTATATACAAAACTAAGTAGGTAAAGATAATTATAAATACAAAAATATTTTTTTTCTTGTTCTGCTCCTACATGCTTTATGAGCATTAGACCCCCTACCAACATATCTCAAATAATCCAGAAAATTCCGGGAATTGGAATCTCCTCATACATCAGTATCTGTGGGCATTGTGTAGCAAGTATCAATTTCCTCCCTGATTCCACCTGGGGTTTTCTATGCCTGGAGTAACTGCTAAGGCACTTATATCTGACAAGGTGGGAGCTCTACAGTGCTACTGGTACCTGAAACTGGCACTGATGTCTGTGCTGAGGGCAGTCTCTCTGGAAGCCCTAAAAGCACTAGCATGATTGCCAGTCCTACCAGGGTCAACAGCTGAAATGTGCATTCACCTTGACTCTCAAAGTCCCATGATGATGCTAATAATATCTGTTATTTTTGTTGTTGCTGTTTTTGCGGTACGTGGGGCCCTCACTGTTGTGGCCTCTCCCGTTGAGGAGCACAGGCTCTGGACACACAGGCTCAGCAGCCATGGCTCATGGGTGCAGCTGCTCCGCAGCATGTGGAATCTTCCCAGACCGGGACATGAACCCATGTCCCCTACATTGGCAGGTGGACTCTCAACCACTGTACCACCAGGGAAGCCCAATAATATCTGTTTTTTAAAAGTATCTTGTATGTTAAATTCAAACCCATTTCTCTAAGGCTGAGGCGCAAGGTCACTTGATATAAGCTGAAAGGAAACTTGAGTAATGAGCCCTATATTAAGTATGTCTCTCCAAATCTAACCTGTATCTTTACCTTTGATGCATATCTTAGTGCTCAACTGCTTTTCCCTTGAGATGAAATATTTTCTGGAATGATCTCTCTCTCTCTCTTTCTTTTTCTGCCTCTGTCTTTTTCTCTCTCTCTCACATATATACATACATATAAATATACATATACAAGAATATATATGTTCATAGCTCTCTGGGCAAATACAAAATATCTATATAGCATGCTTGTGTCTCAGAATACGTTTATCTCAAGATTGCATTTAGGCATATATGTACACACATGGGCATATATAGATATATACATGCATACATATATGTGCATATTTTTAAATTGGAAAACAAATCACTCTACA
Organism: Mesoplodon densirostris; assembly: GCF_025265405.1. Taxonomy (NCBI): domain Eukaryota; kingdom Metazoa; phylum Chordata; class Mammalia; order Artiodactyla; family Ziphiidae; genus Mesoplodon; species Mesoplodon densirostris. The sequence goes on from NC_082665.1 coordinate 20,262,395, forward strand.
TTTTTTTTTCAGTACGCGGGCCTCTCACTGTTGTGGCCTCTCCCGTTGCTGAGCATAGGCTCCGGACGCACAGACACAGCGGCCATGGCTAACGGGCCCAGCCGCTCCATGGCATATGGAATCTTCCTGGACCGGGGCACGAACCCATGTCCCCTGCATCGGCAGGCGGACTCTCAACCACTGTGCCACCAGGGAAGCCCTACTCTACATTTTTGATGGTCTGTGAATGTGAAGATGTGTGTTTGTGGGAAGGATTCTGTCTTGCTTCATTACTAGGCATCAGGCAGGCTGCCTGCTCTCTCTCAGGCTCAGTACTTCTGTCCTGAGAACCCTCATAATGGAGTGTTCAGTTAGGGAAACATGTAAAAGCACATGTGAAGTTGTAGTTATGAAGAAGAAACATCGCTTGTCATTATTCTAAGAAGTAGAATAATTTATTCATGAAAAATAAAAATTTACAAGCCAACAACTTTAAAAGAACATAATAGAAATGTGTTTTTTACCTGAAAATAACATTTTGAGAATGCTTAAATTTAAAAAGAGATTATAAACCTTTACTGGTGTGTAAGAGACATCTATAAAAGCCAATGTTAAGGTGTCACTCAGACATGACTGTGCGTTATGTCAGGTGCACCTATGGGATAGAGAGTAGGTAAGAAGTCCCTAATTACATCTGACAATAGCCTATGCATAAGATAGTTGACAATATTAACCTGTGAAATCTACATAAAGAGGGATAATGTCAGTTCCAAACATGTGGGAATATACATACACACATACATTCATACATACATACTGCAGGATATCAGGCTTTGCCTGAGATAAAATGAATAGGAAACTCATTATTGTTTCTTTTTTGTGGGTATCATCATACTTTTAGAGATTGTCTACTATAAGTCTGTCATCAAAGACAGAGAACATCAGAAATGAGACATAAAAATTGTTGCTTTCCAGTGACTTTGACCTTGGGGTCTCCGAAATTAGGAAAATGTACGGATGAAGCATTTTTCCTCTCCTCAGAGAACTGTTTAATGGAATCTTCAGTCTGCTCTTGTTACTGTCAGGTTGGAGCATCTTTCTGTCTTACTCTACTTAATATTTTGCCATATAAACAAAAACTGAATTTAATTATAAAAATAAATTTAATTACCAATGTTTCCTGTTGGTAAACATATCTGATTCGTGGTCTTCTGTAATTCACCTCCGTGCTACTTAATGAATAATTAATAGCATTGATGTTGTCACAACTTCCTCCTGTTCCATGGGAAAATTAATTACTTTTATGAGGAAGCTGACGTAGGATAACAAAGCTGTCATAAAAGTGCTAGGTTGTGGTGTTGGTCAATATGTTTTATTCAGGGCTTCTTTAATCCAGGTCAGCTTTATTCGGGGTCACTGCTCCTGCCTGCGGTTCTGCCACGTGGTAGCTGTGACGAGTAGATTTCAGACTGGAGGGCTAGAGCTCATTCCTGCTAATAAGCTGAATAAGTGTTCCAGGAACATTTTTAATGAACTACTCAAAGTGTTCATCTTAATTCTGTCTTCAGCAGTCGTCTGATTTTGTCCGTGCCTCTGATGATCAATTTCTCTATGGCTAAAAACAAAGTATGGAAAAAAATACCAGTTTCCAGTCAAATCTGCCAGTGTTCCTCTGGTAATTTTTTTCTTAGGTAGCTAAACTTAAAACATCTTTTAATATCTCATAATAAGAGAAATATTTTATATGCTCATATAATTTCAATGCCTTTTTTTCTGTTAGGATTAAGTCTTTACATGGAATTAATTGTTTTATGGGGTACAAGATTAGAATATAAATTGATATTGTTTTCAAGGGTAGTAATGATCCTGCATCAGTTAGTGAAAACTACTCTGTTCCTGCACACAGCCCTGGAGCATTACACTTGGGAGCCCCTCCTTCCCCCTACATTGCTCTTAGGTGAATTAGCATGCAACCTCAGGATTTAATTTTACACTGAATGTGAGTACACAGGAGTGCATGTAACTTTGTTCTGGTCAAATGCTAGGCTTACCAGCTTTCTGTTTTGCTCCTGGATGTGGAAATAGGGCAGCGGGTGACCTCTTTCCTTAGGCCAGGCTGTTCACTTCTTATGTGGCACAAATAACAACCTTTGCGATCCATAGACTCTGACAGGAGATCAGTTTGATAATCTGCCATGATATAAAGTTCTACCTTTCCCATAAAATTATAAAAATAGGACTTCATTTTGCATTCACAAATTTTATAAGTCTCAGAGCAATTTTTTCAAAAGATGGTGGGTCAGAAGCTCTGAATTCGCTGAGATGTCCACAATGACTTCTGCAAGGATTATTCAGCTTGATATGCCTTGTCTATCTTTTACTTCACAATGCTTCCATTCCTAAACCGATTAGGAGGAGTTAGTATTCTGTCAGCTCAAATTTGCCCCAGTTCTATGGGGGGCAGTCACACATTACCAATATGACCAAATGAGTTATATTCTGGTAAAATTTAGGTTAAAGAGACTCTCCTCCATGATGTACATTTGGAATATATGAAAGACTATAGCTCTGGCATCAAGTAATGTAAAGAGTTTGATATGTCATGTGATGAAGGAGATTTTCACATATTGAAGTGTGGAGAAATCATTCTGGCTTATACATAAGTTAACTTGAATTTTATGCTAACAAAACAGCCTGTCTGTGGTCTATCAAGCCTACAGTATACATCTGCTTTAATTATTAAAGAAAAAGGCACATTGGCCAAAAGTGAAGAATGTCTATGTTCAAAATAAAGATTAAATTCCTCCCTTCCTGAGACACCAATGCTGATACTCCTTCGATGATAAGACTCCCTTCCTAGGTACCAAGGCCATACCAACTCACTCTGTACATGTTGATCTGTTTTTTTTTTTAAAAAAAACCTTAAAGGAATGTATTCCTGACTTGTTTGATGTTCTTTGTTCTGACAAGATATAAAACTGTGCTAAAAACCATGCTTCACAGGAGCAGTTTGTCAGAGCTATCTGAGAGACTGTCTTCTGGGCTATAGCCCTCAGTTTGGCTCAAATAAAACTCTTTTCTATTTCTATTATTGATTGCTTATTGATTATTTGTGTTGGCGCATGTAACTTTTGACTCCATTGTGGATTTGAATGATGGAGTATTTATAACCAAACGAGATTTTTAAAAAATCTAGTTTGTACAAGCATCCTAAAACTTCCAAATAAAGCTGCCTGGTAAAAGATAGTTTAATTTTTTTTTTTTTTCTGTTCTGGTGAGAAAGTTTCCAGATGGCTTCTTCAATCATTTTTAGCTCATTAGGGAACTAACTTTTTAGTAATAACAATTGTTACCCTTCATGAATAATTGGAGATGTATGTGGATGTCAAGTTAGCTACACTAATGAAAGAATTTAGATATTTCAGATGACTGGGAAATAGAGTTTAATCACACATTTGGTGTTGTCAAGATCAAAAAAGAATGTTATCTAGAGCCTGGAGGTTTGGTTTCAGGTCTACAATGTTTTAAACAAGGGTTTCTCAACTTCAGTACTATTGACAGGTTGGGCTAGATTAACTCTTTGTTTTGTGGGGCTGTATTGTATGTTTCATGACATCATTGGTCTCTACCCAATAGATGCCCAGTGGCAAACCCTTGCCCCAGTTGTTACAATCAAAGAGTTTCCAGACATTACCAAATATCTCCTGGATGATTAAAATCCTCTCTGGTTGAGAACCTCTAGTTTAAACCAAGCTTGATTCAAGGCACCTGGTAATGACCCGTGATTTGGAGGATGGCTACATGGGACACATAACAAGCAGGGAACCAAAGTGTGTGTTTCAGGAAACACTCTAACAGTGTAAGTGCTGAGAGAATGGCATCAATCTCCCTCAAATATTCATAGTGAGCAGGGATCTGGACCATCAGTAGAACAGTTGTCGGGACCTGCTCTATGTGGAAAAGAGAAGAAATGGTAACACAGATCAAACTCCAGAGTCTATGTAACAGGAGCTTGGAGGTCAGCCTAGGAGTTACCCTGTGGAGGTTCCCTTTCAGAGAACACGATAAAGGATTCAGAGGAAGTATTTTCCATTAAAAAAAAGTAGATGATTTGGCATTTTGATTTTATGGATCTAATTTATTCCAGTTATACTTTGAGGTCCTTATGTTAAAACCACGAGTCTTTATGCAGCATTTAAAAAACATTGTCAAAGAGTTATTTAGTCTGTGACTATAAGCTTTGTGGATGGTATTCACAAATGATTACATTGACTACCTAGGTAAATTCCAGAATATTTCAACCTCAATAGCTTCTAAAAGGAACTGTCAAATTCAGCCAAACAATAACATCAAAAAATATGGTGAAGGTATAAAATTTAATGACAATTTACATCTCAATGGATCTAAAATCATTTTCTAAGTGATGAAACAGAGGATAGTGAGACCCTGAAAATGGTCAGATCACAAAAATTCAAAACAGAGAGCTGAGCTCAGACCATCCATGTAAGACCCTACTCAGCCCTAGGAAGGCATTCTCTGACCATTCTTCCTTACACTTCTCTCAAGATACGGAAGAAACATAATAAAGCTCAATTGTTCAACTGTAGCTCAGCGGTAAGAAGGGTTTCATATAAATTCATCTGGAATAAAATGAGAGAGATAGATATTGGGGTGGCCAAAAAGTTCGTTCGGGATTTTCCATAAGATGCTAGATAGATAGATGATAGAGAGATAGATAAGATAGATGATAGATAAGATAGATAATAGATAGATAGATACCTAATTACACATGAATAGAATGAAAAGAAATAAGAAAAAAATGACAGGAAAAGAATATTAAAAAAAAAGTGCAAAGGTGTTTTTTTTTTTTTTGGGTTTGTTTGTATGTTTGCCTTTAAAGTAAAGCATGGCAAATAGCAACCTGAGAAATATTCAAAGAAAGGCATATGGAAATTAAATAAAAATTTTATTTAAAGTGAAAAGCTGTACTAATGGACTTGATTTAGGTATTTCCACAATGGGATTTATAGCAGAGCAACCCAGTATTAGGAATACCACCCTCTCAGGTCAGAAAAATCATAGGCCTCCCTCACAGGTACAGAACTTTTACCATTAATCTTATAGCATATACAAGACCAATTGAAAACATATAACATCGGTTTCTTTTTCCCATTAAGTACATATTTTATTGTAACTAATTGACACAGGTATTTTAAAATACAAAACTGCGAATAAATTTTGTTGGCAGTTAATCATGCTGGTCTTTGCACATGAGCATGAGTACACTCTATCCATCCTGAAGACACACAGTTGCTGAATCATGTTCATTTTAATATAACAAGACATTGTAGCATATGTAATATAACATATGACATCTTTGAGCAGACAAATATAAACAGAAAATGTAAGGGAAAAGGAGTGGACTATATACACTAGTTCCATATATATATATATATAGCTAGGTAAATGATAGCTAGCTAGATAGATAGACCATTTGCTTGGAGAGAGTAAACAAAGGAGGAAGAAAAAGACAAAGAATACCATACTAATGGACAATCTTCCACTTAGATGGAAACTTTAGGAGTGGTGGTGAATGTTACCTCTTCTCAATTTTCTATGCCTACTCATGACCCAGCAATACTGAAAGTCTAGGGGAGAGGCCTTCTTGGACAAACAACTTGGAAGGCAAAAATCATCCTATTAATACCTATGAAAGATCTAAGCAGGAAAAAAATGCAGAAAATATGTATCATGTATCAGACTCTAAAACCAGTTTCAGTGGTGATATCATGTAAAAGTGATAAGCCTAAACTAACTCAGCCTTGATGAGCTGGGATGTGTACTTTTTACTAAACTGATTCTGGTTACTTGGGTTTATGAACTAGTTAAACACAGGGGTGTTTAGAAAACTCAAGAGATAAATATTTACATTCTACAAAATTCTTATTATTACAGCAATAAAGTTAAATGTACAACCTTTTAAAATTTAATTTTAAATAAAATTAAAAATATATATATATATATATTTAAAATTTTCACCTTGAATTTATGGGTCAGATAATACCATTTATACATTTGCTAGAGATAAGTGCATATATCTGGATTACATATTAAATTTAACATGTTTTAGAGGTGGAACCTATAGGCTATATCTTGCTAATTTGTGTATCCCCTATAGATAAGACCAAAGTTTTTAATGTTTTATGAGTAGAGACTGTGCAGATTGCTGGAGGGATATGCTAATAAGTGATCAGCCTGTCCAGCTCATCATAGATGCCTATTATATTTGATAATTTATATGTGTGTGCCCAAGTGTATGTGGTTGGCATCAGCTAAGAGGTGTTTACCCTCTTGCAGTCTTCAAAGTCTCTAGACTCTCTAGACTCTCGTCAGCAGTGGCTTGTGCAACTCCAGCTGATAGACAGTGAGTCAGTGGCCTTGTGACTAAGGATGCTGCCTCTGCAAATAAACTGCCCTTCCCACTACCTGTGGGTCCCTGGACAAGTTTTGTAAACTTTCTATTCCTCAGTTTTCCCACCAGTAAAACTGTAGCTGTAACATTACCACCACTCACAGTACAAGACTGATATGATGAATTAATACATGTAAAATTTTTGCAACAGTGAGTGACATATCTTAAGTACTCAATAAATATCAGCTATTGAGTTAAGGATGAATCTAATACCATGATTAGAGATGAAGAGAAAAAGGACTTAGGTCTTATCTGTACTCTGCTAATGCTCTTAAAATGAGAAATATGGACAATTTTCCAATCATAAAGGAATTTGCAGCTATGGATCAATAGCAACCTGCCAGTTGTTTGAAACTCCATCTGAAACAAAAAGGGGTTTACTGCTTTTGGGTGAAGCAGTAATTCAAAGAAGTGGGTTGTTGAATACTTTGTAGGTACTTCTTGTCACATATCAGAATAACCTCTGTCATGGGATAAATGACCCGTTTTTACCTAAATAAACATTGTCTCAGGTTCTGAGAATTTCTGGCACACACTGCAAAATGTCTTTCAAAATTGAGCTCAGAAGGACAGATGTGGATCTAAGCATCCTTGACATCTTTGACTCTGATTATTAGAGTATATATATACATATATATGTGTGTGTGTGTGTGTCTGTGTGTCTGTGTGTCTGTGTGTGTTTCCCCTTGTAGAACTGGATTTCAGAATATTTGTCAAATGCATTTGTTTATTGAAAAAATTATGTATATTGATGAGGATATTTTAAGGACAAGGAAAGAGCATATTGTAGTGCCTCTAAGTTTTCTACTTGAGTGGTAGGAAAACATGCAGCTCTGAAAGCTTAATATGTACCAACTATTGGAAAATGATCAATTTTTACATCGATATTATATTACTCTATTATGGCTACTGTAAAAACTTACCACAAACTGGGTGTTTTAAAACAACTGAAATTTATTCTCTTACAGTTTTGGCAGGCAGAAGTTTGAAACGGGACTTATGGGACCCAAATCTAGCTGTTGGCAAGTCCGTGCTTCCTCTGGAGGCTCTAGGGAAGAATCGACGTCTTGCCTTTTCTAGCCTGTAGAGCTGCACTCCTTGGCTCATAACCCCCTCCTCCATCTTCAAAGTCAGAGGCATAGACAGCACCTCTTCTCTCTGACACTGCTTCTTTCTGCTCCTATTCATGCCTTCCATTCTATTTGTTGTCCCATGTCCTTCTGCTTTCTTCTTTTAAAAACACTTGTGATGTCATTTAAGACCTACCTGAGGATAATCTCTTCATCTCAATATTCCTAAATTAATCACATCTGTAAAGACTTTTTTTTTTGTAAAGACGTTTTTGCATGTAATATAAGACTCACAGATTCTAGGCTCAGGACTAGATATTTTTTTGGAGGGGAGAGGTGCTATTTAGCTATTTACCACTAATATGAAAGTATCATTGGGGAAAAAAAGGTAATCTTTCAGACATCAAATTGTTAATCTGATTGGCACAAGCTATTATTAATAAGGCAAGGATTTTGAGTGAAAGCCCTCATATAGATATAGCTTTGCTGTATAAATCAATAGCAAAAAAACAAAAACAAAAAACTACTATTTTAAAGATGTTATTAAAACAGCCAATCAATGTAAATTGGTATAATCAATTCTGCCTTTTTTGTTTCTGTTTATTGTAAAGTTTATTTATTTTTACAATTGCTTCCATTTCAACTTGACAAGGACAACCACAGAAACAAACTTTTTATCAAATTTGTTATCATAGCCTAGTATATGCCTAAATTCTTAGAAAATGCCATTTTATATTTGCAAACATTCACTCTGTTTAAACATATTTTGGGGTGATTGATATGTTCATACATGTAAAATAGATTCTAGGTAATCAAGAATTAAAGCATCAGACAATCAGGAGCAAAAGTTTGCAAATTAACCTTGAATAGGATGTTTATAAATGAGTAATTTATTAATCAGTCTGGCATTCTGCTATAACAGAATACCATATACTAGGTTCCTTAAACAACAAACATTTATTTCTCACTGTTCTGGAGGCTGGAAGTCTGAGATCAGCCTTGTGGTCAGCATGCTCAGATGCCAGCTTGACCAGATTCATAGTGAAGGCCTTCTACCTCTTTCCAGATCACTGCCTTCTTGCTGATTCCTCACATGGAGAGAGAGAGAGAGAGAGAGCTCTGGTCTCTTCATCTTATAAAAGTACTAACCCCATAATGGGGACTCCACCCTAAGGACCTCATCTAAATCTACCTCCCAAAGCTCCCACCTCCACATAGGGTTTCAACATATGGATTTTGGAGGAACCCAAATATTTAGTCCATAGTAAATGGCAATCAATTATTCACTAAAAATATTTGATTTCAGGAAATGTATTTTACTGCAGATCACATAGGATATGTTGTTAGTATATAAAATATTTGGGATCCATTATCTAACCTTTCAATATTAGCATCCAACTTGTATCATTTCTTGAATAACAAGACAAGGGTAGGCTGATTTTTTTCAATTTTTGAGAGAAATTAATGAATCAAAAAGAATGACAAGATTCAATATTTTTCATCATGGGGAGAGTATGTTTACTAATTATCAGATTGGAAAATTGAAATGATACACTTCAGTTCATCCCCAAAATGTAATATTACTCAAGTGGTAAAAGCTTAATAAATGTATTTTTGAGTGCACTACTTGAAAATTAAAAAAAAAATGCTCTCCCCCCCACAATGAAGGGGTTGTGATTTAGCTAGTTCTCATTGGTGGTTTTTCCAATATTAGTGAATTTGTCATGTAAAGTAATTACAGAGTATAACCAAGTGGGTGACTATTGTATTAACTATGATTTCTTAATTGAATCTGTTAATTTAACAAGGAGTAAATGTCTAGTTCTTAACAATAACAATGGAGTTCTTCGTGGTACTTCACAAATACCCAGCCGACCCTTGTCAATTAATTTAATTTCCTTAGTGGAATTTAGATGACCTTCATAAAATATTCTCTTGATTTATCTAGTCACGTTGTAAATAAAAAGATTAACCAAGATGTAATACAAAGGGGAATGAGTTACCTTTTATAGAATTTCACTTGATTAGAAAAGGAAATAAAGTCTATAAAATGTGGTAGAGAAGTATTAAAGCTCCTTATTCCTATAGGGCATATATTCTGCTGCTTTGATTCATTTTTCAGATGAAGTCTATAAATAAATGTATGCATAAGAAAACCACAGTATTTTTCCCTTTAGATGATTCTAAAGTTTTCTAGTTACCTAGCAAAATTGGCATGCATGTATATGTATATATGCATATATGTGTATATACATAATGTATATGTCATGTTTCTGTATACATATATGCATACTGTGCATAAATATCAGTCTTCAAAATTTAAATAAATTTACCAGTTGTTGATATACAATTTTTCATGAGGGAATTTTTTAAGATAGATTAAAGACAGGAAGAAAAGAAACTGCAAAACAGTGCCTCTCTAACATCTTTCATCTCTAAAACATAAACTACATTCAGTCATCAAGGATAGAGACCTTCATCTAGGATAGAGAAGTGTAGTGAAATTGAAGTTTTAGGTATTTTAGAGTTAACAGTGTGATGAGAGTGACTTAGTGTGGTATTCACACATGACAGATGAAAAATATCTGGTTGAGTTATTACAATTACAGCACTGATTTTGTCATTTTATCACAAAAAATAACCCAACCATGTTCCACCTGAATAAGATTACTTAAGAATGTGTGCATAGAACATAAAATTGGCTAAGGGTCTGCATTAGCTTATGGAGTATTAGGTGACTCAATTCAACCTTTTCATGAGAATAACTAAAAGGTTTGACAAAATAATCAAGGCATCTTATTGATGGTGTGAGATATAGTACAAATACTGGGAAAAATTCAAGTGCCAAAAGCTGATTCTGCTAAGAGGGCAGGCGTATTCTGATAAAAAGGAAAAAAAAAAAGAAAGAAAGAAAGAGAGAGAGAGAGAGAGAGAGAGAGAGAGAGAGAGAGAGAGAGAGAGAGGAAGGAAGGAAGGAAGGAAGGAAGAAAGAAAGAAAGAAAGAAAGAAAGAAAGAAAGAAAGAAAGAAAGAAAGAAAGAAAGAAAGAAAAAGAAAGAAAGAGCCTCAAAAATTGGCTGTCTTTTTGATGTCCCCCTTAGTCTATGGAGACTCAAATTCAAGATGAGGGCATAGCAAAGGAAGAAATTATGACAAACCTTCACTAACTTAAGCTTATTTATTTATTTTTTTTCCTTTTTAGGTTTAAGTAAGGAACCAGCTAAAGGGTCCATTCTAATTCACTATTTTTTTTATAACTCTCCCTGTATCCACCTCTCTCTCATCCTTGGCAACCACTAACTAAAGCTTGTATCCCCCAAAACTATGTACTAAGATAAAGATGAACCATAAGTTAAATAGCTCTAAAATGCACACTTATGGCCCTGTGTTGGATCACCCAAGTGATTTGGAAATCTTCAAATATTAAAATTGGGATAATGTAGTTATAGACTAATAGAAACCCCAGAAGACCTCAGGAGAAAGAAACTCTTTCCTCCTCTACAGGGGAACAATATTCTAACATCAAGTAAAGAAAGGTTGATTGGAAATTCCAATGAATTGTTTCTCTAACATTATTTCCAATGTCTGGATGCTTGAAGGGAATAAGCTGATGAAGTCATGTAGAGACATGTGACCTTGATTCATATTTTGGGTACCTATGAGTCAAGATATTCCTTAGATAAGGAATGTTGTTCCTGCCATTGGCTGTATCAGGCAGACAGACAATTGTTAATGGCTCAAGATTCTATAAAAATATTGATGAACTAGTTGTTGGCCAGGGCATCCAGTGCTAAGGTGACTACCAGAAATATCTCCAACTATGTTGACCCTTGGGTCCTGACCTTTATCATGGCTGTCTTGGTTAAGGGATGTAAAACAGCAACTCTGCAGTGGGTTTATCATGCATGATGGTAGTTGATATCATGTGTACAGTGTATGAGTATAAATATTTTACCTCCTTATTTACATTTACTCCTAGGTATTTTATCTTTTTGATGTAATTGTAAATGGGGTTGTCTTTTTAATTTCTCTTTTTGATAGTTCATTCCTTTTGATCATGATGTATAATCCTTTTAGTGTATTGTTGAATTCAGTTTCCTAACATTTTGTTGAGGTTTTTGCATCTATGTTCACCAGTGATATTGGCCCATAATTTTATTTTTTGTGTGTGATCTTTGTCTGATTTTGGTATCAGGATGATTCTGGTCTTGTAGAATGATTTCAAAAGCATTACTTTCTTTGCAATTTTTTTTGGAATGGTTTGGGAAATATAGGTGTTAATACTTCCCTAAATGTTTGGTAGAATTTACCTGTAAAGCCATCTGATCTTGGACTTTTGTTTGCTGGGACTTTTTAAAATTATTGATTCAACTTCATTACTAGTAATTAGTCTGTTCATATTTTCTATTTCTCTTTTTTCTTCCTTCCTTCCTTCCTTCCTTCCTTCCTTCCTCCCTCTACCTTTCTCCCTTTCTTTCTCCTCCTTATTTAGTTGATATACTTTGGTGTATGGGGTTCTCTACCCCACTTATATTTCTAAGGTTCTGCCTCCAGAGAACATCAAATCAGTATGGTCACATTTAAGGGCCTCACTGTTTGCTTTATTGCGTTCAAAGATCCATCTGAGCTTTAGTGGCTGTGCTACAGGGGTGCCATGGGTGTCTTTTTCTACAATCCTGAAGATCAGATTATTTGTTTTGACAGAGGAATAAGCAGCAAAATATTTTTGTAGGGTTCTAGTGAGTCATCCGTCTTTAGGAGTATGGATCTCAGTAATTTAATTTTTTAAAATGAAAATTTAAATTATTTTATTATAAAAATTTATGCAAAATAAAACATTAATGTAACAGTTAAAAGTAAAATTTAAACAGAATTAAGCCAGTCCATAAAACATTTCAAATGAAAAATTAATAACAGAAACCTTATCAGCTTGCTTGAAATTATTCATCTTTAGATATATGATGCTTTATTTCCTAGACTTAAAATAGTGATCTCCATTACAATTAGTTAGGCTGTGAAATATTGAATATTATTTTTAAAAGACAAACAGATTCTTAAACTCAAGGATTAACAAATACTTGGAAAGTGATCACCAAAATCTTTGGGTATTTGTTAACAAAATCGTAAATCCAGAATACAAAATCTACCTGAAATAATCTAAACAAACACCAAACTACTTAAATGAAACTCAGTTTCTGAGATGGTATCAAGAAAAAATTAAAATCTTATTTATATACAAGGTTGTATACACAAATAGATTTTTGTCAATATACTTTTAAGAAACAAATCAAACCAGCCCCCATTCCTGAAAATCCTTTCTACACTATGCTGGAATTTCAAAGGACTTTTAATAACTTCAAGTTTACATAGAAAAATACATTTTTTATTGTTGAAATTACAAATAATTTTTCTTTTCACCTTATTGAAATTTGCAGTATTAAGTCCAAAGCTTCTAGAGAACAGTTCTTCAGTATTAATGCTTTTCCCCTCCTCATTAAAAAAGGGATGAATTCTATGAGGGGGCAACAGTTAAATGTAAAGAAGCCATTCTCCCCAAGAAATTCCCCCTCAGAACCCAGACATTGGCTTTCACAAATAAGCTCTTCACACAACTGTTTCTAAAGAAAAAGTTGCTACCAGACTACTGCACTCAGTCTCCTTATTCATTTAAAATCAGAGTTTAGAGATATTCAGTGACAAACTATCATTTGGATGACTCTGTCTAAACATGTACTGATGTCAGACAAAAGAATAAATATCTGCTGATATCTGGAGCTAAATCTCAATCTAGAAAATAAGGATTTTATTTACTTGATTATTGTCAAAATTGTGTTGATTCAAGTAAGATGTTCTACCTTGATTAATGCCATTACTCCATAAATTGTCACTTTTTCCAAAACTGCATTCAAATTTCATGTTGTACATTTCATAGTAAGAACCTAGATGGGTAGGTACTGACACCTATAATCAGTCAGCACAGACTGTCTTTGACAAATGATCATCTAGTCACAATTTGTGTTTTCTTCCCCCATTTCTGGACAAAAAACAGTCAGAAAGATTTTAGGGTATATTGCATAGAATGACTTCCTCCAATAAATCAGCTCCCCAGAAACACAGGATGAGGATGATGTTTTACAATATATCCTGTAAGAAAGTTCATTAAAAATTATCTTACACATATCTCTTTTTCTCAGAGCCTTCCTAACAAAGATTCTGCCATATAATTTCTATTAATAGCTCTAAGTGACGGAAAAACAATTTTTACTATCATGCAGACGTTTTTAGTTTCTTTTTCTTGGTCTTCAGTATTGGAGGTAGAGAAATCTTAAAGGTTGTCTTGCATGTAGTGCAGACAGGGCTGAAATTGCAGAATAGTGACAAGCACACAGAACAGATATAGCCTATTTCAATGAGATTTCGATGACAGAAGGGAGAGCCTCTGAGACACCTTCAAGTACAGTCCCCCTGTGATGTCACAAGCTTTTTGGAGGAGTCCAGAATCAGTCTAACACGCAGGCACCAATCATAATATTCTGCTTCTGTGCTGCGAAGTTGACATTCATGAAATTCATATATTACAACACTGTCTTCTGCAGCCTTAATCACCCAATATCCGATTTCATTTCCTGATTATCCTTTAACCTCCTTGTTCATTCTATGAATGTAGCAAACAACTTTGGCGAGGGATCCTGCCAGCACAGTTTCTGTATTTTGACCCTCTATGTCACTCTTGGACATTAGATCTTTGATCTCTTCAACAATAATTTCATTTGCTGCAGTTAACAACTCGTATTTTCCATCTTCACTTCCTGAGGGATTAAATTCAGAAGAAAGGTTACCAGAGTCTCCAAAGAAGTCTCCAAGTCTGTCATTCTTTACGGGATATAAGAATTGAGTTTCTTGAATGTGACTTCCTATCACAGCAAGTTTGTTGGAACGACTCATGAATAAATGAGAATTTCCTAGCACCATCACTGTGTTTATGCATTTTGATAAAGTAAACTGAGATTACTTTAATGCTTGCTTTCTCCACCAAATTAGGCTGGTATCAACTATGATAACTAGAAGATTCAATTCATCTTTGTCTTAGACCATGGCAGCCTGGGTCCCTCAGCACACAGCCATTTGCAGTCTCAAATTTTTAAATAATTATATCTCTTCAAATATTGACTGTTCTCCCTCCACATTTGTGATCATCCAATGAACCTATATATCACATAGGGCATATTTATTTTCCTTGCGTTTAGCATCCTTCATAGATTATGTTGGAAGTGAGACATGATTCATTCTAAGATATACAGATAAGTCTGGACTGAGACAGAAGACCCAGGGCCACTTTGACGGGCCTCTAGTCCTATACCCCTGTCCCTAAATGTCATTTATCAAAACTTCTGACTTAGGTCACTTCAATCTATAACAGAGTCCTGGTAGAACTCAGCAAATATGCACAAACTATCACAGCTTAAAGTGCCAGCTACCCAGTAAGAAGCAGCTCAAAGTTCATGCTCATTAGCAGACAGTAGAGCCAGTTAGCAAACCAAAGCAAGAGAAGAAAGACCTTGGTAGTGGTCTTCAATTGGACATCCTGCTCAGGGCACCAATTATTTAGTCCCTTCTGCAGTGGTAGTATGGACTCCCTTACCCCAAACTTGTTTCAGGTCTCAAGACTGATGATGCCACAAACACACTCCAAGGGGATAGGAAAGATTTATTATTTTTATATAATGAGGCTTTATGAGGACAACAGGACTGTCCTCTTAAGTTGGTCCAAAATGGCTTCATAAAAAAATAATAGTAGACAGATTTGGGGGGTTTGTTGCTGTAACGGGATGGGTGCTCACATGTGGACAGGGCTTTGCATGGTTTAAACTCTCACCAGCACCAAAGGAGGGAGCTCTTGGGCTCTCTTATCAGCTTTCACACATGTCGGCCAGAGGGAAAGAGGTAGAGGTAAGCTATAAAAGCTGTCAGTGGTCAAGCATAAAAATGGAGTCAGACTTTGTATTACATGAGCTCTGTGCCAGGGAAAAACAAAATAAAACAAAAATTAAAAACAAGTGCTGGTCTCCAGAGAGCTGCCAAACAGGACAAATAGTGGCAGTAGTCCATGTTTTTTGGCGAGTTCCAAACTTGCTCTTCAAGTTGCTTCTGAGATGCTGGTTTTCATAACTACTGTGTTTGAGAATCTATTGGAGAAAGGAAATTTTGGAGCATGGATGAGAATAAGGGAAACTTAAAATACAACAAACCTCACTGTTCTTACTGATATTCAACCATTTTTTCCTTAAATAAATAGTCCTTGGAAGGTTGTAAGCTTTGGTTAATTTCTAGAGTTCTGAGAATATTGATATTGAAGTTTTTGTCAATGTTTACATTGCTTTTCTGGAGGAGTGGATTTCTGGAGTTTCTTATTCTACCATTCCATATATGTTAGTCTCCTAATCCTTTCTTAGCATAGACATTTAGAAACATGAATCGAGTCAGTCCTCTGAACTCTGAAACATCTATATTTTGAAGTAAACTGATGAAACCAAGCATGTTTAGAAGTCTTAGAAGATAAACGTATATGCTACAGCAACCTTCATGAGATATTACCTTTATTTTTTTAAGGTTGAGGTGTTATAATAAATTTAAGCAATTTAGATTATTAATGACAATCCAGAAATAATTGTTACTCTTTATTTCCCATTGGATAGACAATATTTACTAAGAATAAAATCCCTTCACTCTTCAAAATTATTTGTGCCAGAGAAGGTACTGGAAAAAATAATATTTGAAAATATATACAATGTTTTTGTGTACACACATCAGAAGTTCTATAGGATAGTAAGTTTCCAGCAGAAACTCGGACATCAGTTTTATTCAAAGAAGCTCTATGTGAAACAAATTGATTTCATTTGGAATTGTTTAATTTATTAATAGTCATTTATTTTGTTTTTACAGCTGAAATAAAATGTTAATGCTAATACATAGAAATACAGTCTGGTATGCTAGTTGACATTTCTGAAATGTTAAATATTCCTGTTAAAACATAGAAAAGGATCTAATCATGATTAGCATTTTTATATCTTTTTTAAGCCTTAAGCTTTTATCCACAAGCAGAAAGGGCTACTGAGAATTTGTATGTTCTTCTACCTATGTTGATAACTTTTAATTTTTTCAGCTGGGCTTTTCTACAACCAATCCTTTAACTCTCTAAATCACAGTTTTGATGTACTCAAAGTCAGTGACTTCTTGACTCTTGATCCTGCACCGTTGTGAGTGTTTATAGTAGTATTAATCCTCCTGTAAACCATGACTTTTTAATTTTTAGCTCAGTTATGACTGAACTGGCATTTGCCTAGAGTGCCTTACAGATTATTTCTAGAATAAGTTAAATAAAAGGATTAGGAATTCTACCAACATCCTCTAGAAGAGATCCAAGTTCTCTCCTCCTCTGTAGTCATCACCATATACATAAAATAGCAATTCATAACATGGATGTACATGTTTATTAATAAACTTGAATTTTCTCTAGGCTAGGGCAATAATGGTCTCTTGACCAGTTAGTTTGGTCAATGTGATTTGGGAACATTATCCCTAAGTAATTTTTCTAATGTACTGAAGGAACTGTTACAGGCATGACTGAACAAATTAACTACTGTGGTCACCAGGGATCAGGGAATCACTGTATTTTATAATGTCAGAGAAAATTCATTGCCAATAGAACAATGCGAGTGATACCTTTAAGCATTGGGTTGTATTGAGTTGGTGAAAATTGATGTTTACAGACAAAGCTACTGTTTTTGTCTCATTTAGCACATTTTTAAAAGGGAGTCAAAGAAGAGAGTGGTCATTTATTTTCTCTGACATTTAACTAATTCTCAAAATTAATAAATTGTTTCATAATTATGCAATATTTTGATCGATATTTATAAAGCAAAACCCTCAGTTAAACATCTTCTTCATCCAAAAAAATTTTTCTTTATGGAAATTTGTAGGCTAAATTTGTTTAAATTTCTCAGACTGATCCCATAGGAGAGCTCAATAAATAGTCCTAGTTGAATATCATTAGAATATTTGAGACGAGTTGAGGCTTCTTAGAAACATAGCAAATGTTTCAGGGCAGGAAAATAGAAATTCATTAACCAAACTTTCTATTTTTCATATAAAAACTTTTTTATGAAATAGAGCTTTTCAAAAACATTGTTAATGAGAGTGAGAACTGGAATTCAAATTTTTGCCTGTTAGTGTCAAGTTGATCCCCTGTCCTCAGTCATCTCTGTATACAGGTTTGTGCTATGTTGATTCTATATTGGTAAATGAGTTTCTTTAACTTGTTTTGACAAGTGCACATACACTAGAATATATTTGCATAGGGAGTTCCCTGGTGGTCTAGTGGTTAGGGTTCAGCCTTCTGTGGCCATGGTTCAATCCCTGGTCAGGGAACTGAGATCCTGTGAGCCATGTGATGTTACCAAAATAAAAAATAATAATAATAAAATAAATATTTGCATAGATGTGTTGATGATTTTATTTACTATAAATTTTCAGTTTTTATTTTTGCTTCGATATATTTAAGTATTATTTCCTGTACTAGTCATTTTATAGCAGAACATGTGGTCCTAGAAAACAGTTTTGGCAACCAATATTCATAAACTAAGTTGTATTTCAAATAAAATTCACTTATGAGATTTTGATTTTGAGGTTTATAGAAAATGAACTGTCCACAAATAGAATTTTTCTTTTCTATACCCCTAAATATTTAAACAACTTTAATGAAATCAAATAATATTTTCCCACTCTTTCATGAGATAGTCTCACTTGGAAACTTTTTTATGTGGGAAGAACTTTTGGGGAGAGGAGGGGAGAAAATCCTCCATAACATAATAAGATGTTGTTGTGACCTGCCTATGGCTTTTTGAGTTTCAATCTATGTATATACACTAGTGGTTTCTTTCTGAGGGAGAAACCAGGCTTCTCTGTATGTAAGAGCAAGCTGCACGTGCCAAAATAACAGAGTTGCTGAGGAGTTGAAGCACCTTGGAACAAGTTCTTAACAACAAGGAAAGGGAGTAGGTGAATAGATTACCATCTTCCCCTCCTCTCAGATGGGTAGCTCACAGGAAGTCCCCACGTAGTGTCCCAGCCGTCCCAAGTCAGATAGAGTCCCAGTTGTCCACCCTGGGAACTTGCTTCCTAACATGCCCTGTATTGTCTTCCTTTCCTCTCTATCTCATTTTCCTACTCCCCAATTAACTTTTCCTTGGATTGTACCCAAAATGATGCAGCCTGGGGTAATCCTAGCAAACATTCTCAAAGTGGTCTGACTTAAAATCATAGAATATGGAGCTGTTTACATAATGACTTTTGAGGTTTGAAGTAAAACAATTAATTGGGCTCTTTTTCCTTATTCACATCATAAGCCAAGGACGGTAGTAGTCAAGGTGAAGGGCAAAATACATCATCATTATTGACGCAGATGATCTTGCAGAATATAGGTTATATCTGAGGGCTAGAAAACTTCCTAAGATCCAAACTCAGTATCATATAAATTATTATCAAGTTTGTATTTTTACTGTCCCACTCATTTATTTTTAAGTCTTCATAATGAATGCTTTTTATAAAAGATTTTAATCTCTTTTCAAATAGTCATCACCTATTGAAAAATCATTTAATTCCTTTTATTAGAAAAAAAATCCTCATCTTTTTCTCCACTCTTCTCTTCTATTTTTCTGGTCAATTTAATCACCTCTCATATCATTTCATATATACATACAAATGAATACACAGTATACATTTATTAGATGTAACCAGAACCAAAATTTAACCATTGAAAAACACATTTACACATTGGAGCACACATTTACAAGACTTCACTAAGAAAGTAGAAAACCAGAAATGCTTCATGTGGTGATTTGTCACTGTGTCTACCTTGTCTAACCTGGAACTAGGTTGCCCATTGTCCCCTCTTCTGTATGGTTTTGAGTTGGAGTTAATCTAAAAAACACTGCCATGAGGTTTGGAAGCTGGAGGTGAAGAAGGAGCCACTGTTTTATGAAGCTTTCACAACTACGTGAATGACAGCCAGACGCAGAGATCTTAGTGGATTCCAGCTTGTCCTGGCTTCCTCCTATTAATAGTCCAACTCTTTTTTCCTAATGCCCTGATGACGCACAATGGACCCAGGCCCACCAAAGGGCACAGAGGTAGCACCTGCTACTAACTGTCCTTTGTAGTGCCTCTGGGGCATCTGGACAGACCAGAAAGCTCAAACATTTCTCCAGATCCCAGTGCTTCAAGAGCACTGATGAGTAACTTTTCTCTAAACTTTTAGCTCCACGTTCCAGGCATTATTGTCCCATCTCCTCCTCCAAGTGTGTGTGATCTGCCTCTTGCAATCTCTTATTCAGAACATTCACAGTGTTTATGCTTCCCTGATACATAAAGGGAATAAAGCAAAGAACTGGCATAGTTCTGTAATGGAATCTCTTCTTTTGCTAATGGTATAGATGACAAACAGTCTGATCTTGTAAAAAAAGCTGAAGGAAGCTCTAGGGAATACACCAGTAGGCTCATTCCTTTTATGTCAAGCAGTAACAGAATCCAAGTAAATTATCCTATGTTCTAGATTTTTAAAATCAATCAATCAGAATTCACAGCAAGAATTACCAAATAATGACCATAATAATGTGATAAAGGAAACCATGTTCTTTACATGAAGAGGCAATGAAAAGTCTCATTGATTTTTGTTAGCAATTAGTATTCATTGAACAATCTCTCTGTAATTGCTATGATATTGGATGCCCACAGCAAAGGTAATGGAGAAAATTGCTCAATTCAGGAAAAGAGCGTTTGTAAAAAGCTATAAGTAATTGATTTCATAGGGCAAAAAGCAATAACATTCATGCATGTGCTTGAATAAATTTCTGGAAAATCATGATAATAATATATTTAAAAAATTAAGGATAGTTGAAATAATGTATACATTTTTTTGCCTCTCTTCTATGTGGTTTATTATTTTTTAAAGGGAATATCATCTTAATCTGTGTTAACACAATAATTAATTAGATGATCCCTACCATGTCATCATACGGATTCCAATTCATAGGATAATATTTTCCTGCCCATGTGAGTTGATAATAGATGAAATTCTCACTTTTATAAGAAAAAATATATGCATAATTAAGCTTTAACAGTATCATAAGGAATTACTTCTATACATTTTGTAGGCTAGAGAAGATTTTAAGCTCAACCTCTATTGTGGCCATAATAACTTTCAGATCAGTTCTATGTGTTTGTGTGTGTGACTTGGGTGTGTATGAGAGGGCTTCTCTGTTGGTCATTTTTCTGCGATGAAATTTTTTTTTTTTTTTTTTTTTTTTTTTGGTACACGGGTCTCTCACGGTTGTGGCCTCTCCCATTGCAGAGCACAGGCTCCGGACGTGCAAGCTCAGGTGCCATGGCACACGGGCCCAGCCTCTCTGCAGTATGTGGGATCTTCCCGGACCGGGGCACGAACCCTTGTCCCCTACATCGGCAGGCGGACTCTCAACCACTGCGCCACCAGGGAAGCCCTGAATTTTGTTTTTATCCCCTCCATCCGTCAGAGAAATAATGGTATCCTTGCAGGTTGATCAAAGATTTTCACTATTGAAAGACTTTTGTAGGGGAAATGAAGCCAGCAAAACTTTAGTCTCGCTTGGAAGCTTGCTCTAAATCCAGGTGGGACTTTAAAATAAGGAGAAAATTAATGTGTAGAAGGAGACTGAGATTTTCCACAAACTTCAGGTTTATTTTGATATCATGAAAATATCTTTTCTGTACAACAGTTTCTCCTCACAAGGAGACTGAAACTACTAAAAGTCCAGTCAAAAGAAAGTAATTAGTGTGCTTGGACAAAAATCTGTGAGGTAGAGTTATTTCATTAGTCCTTATTTATAGCCTGAAGAAAACGTTTCTATTTATACTTTTCTCTTTGATGGTCCCCACTAAGCAAATTTGTGCATAATTAACTAGAATTCTAACATGCTCTGATATAAAGAAACAATAATTCTAATTACCTCAAAAGACTTATGTTAAAGTGTAAGGTAATAAAACGGCATCTTGGTTAGTTGGATACATGCATATATAAAAGTATAGCTCCATACATGATGAGTTTTTTAGGGCTCTAATTCATATTGAATGAATAATGATATAGTTCAATTTGTACCTTCAGCAAACTGTCTATCAGGTGAGATGGTTAAGTTACTTAGTTATAGCCAGACATTAGCAAGGCATATTAAAAGTGCAATCAAATCATCAGGATATTGTCAATGAGTAGCCATCACCTGGACAAGGGTATCAGAAAGGGCTTCTAGAAGAAAATACATTTGAAAAATTGTAGGATATCTAGAATTTCAAAAGAGTTCAATGTTAAAAATCTTTTATGTAAAGAAAAGGTCAAGGACAAAAGTGCATATTTAGAGGAGATTCTGAGCCCTTTTCTCACATTTCTAAATTTATTTCCTTTCTGTCTTCTCAGCTTTACTGATTTTTTTCTCCATGGTTTTCTCCATTCCCAGACACACTACCACCTCAGGGAATTGGCACTTGTCATGATTTTCTCCCTCATATCCACATATTTTGGTTTCTTCTCTTCTCAAGTCATGGTACAATTAATATTTTCCTATTGAGTCCTTTCCTGACTTCCTTATTTCACAGTACAACTCCATCTTCACAATCCTCCCACAACCTTGACCTTTACTCTTTCTCTTTTCTGTTTACTTTTTCTTTAATACACTATCACCAGATGACATAATATAAATTTCCTTAGTCATCTGTTTACCTTCTATTTTCTTCAACTTAAATATAATATCTCTGAGAGAGGGAATTTAGTTTGATGTGTTGACCCTTGTGTCTACACAATTTAGATAGACTTGTCACATAACAGGTCTTCATTAAACACTAACTAACCAAAAGATGAAATATAATCTGAAAGTAAAGACTGGAATAGTTATATGATTAAGGGAGTTACTTGCAGAAGAAATATACTATTACATCAGATAAGGAAAGAGGGAGATTGAAAGTGAGTTATGTTTAGCTAGGAGTCATCAGAAGCCCATTATAATCGTGATTTAAGGCATGGAAACTTGTCCTTTCATGTAAAAATCATGCTCCATGCCCAGTATCTTGACAATTTCACAAACCCAAATATGTTTTATTTTATTTTTCCCCTATAGTTCTCCATTCCTAAGGTCACTGAACATGGTTCTTTAAGTTTCAGTAATAACATAATCATTCCAGCTAACAACAACAAAAAAGGAAAGATAAGAAATTAACATTCTTCTGATTTAGGCTTCCTAGAGGTTCCTACACCACTTCTGCTAATATTCCCCTGGCTATGATTTGTTCCCTTCCACACACATGTAGTAAAGATTCTGGGGACTCTTTATTGTTGTTTAAAAAGTGTTTTACTTGCTGTGCAAGAGTGGAGAACACATCTTGAGAAACAACCTCTGCCGTACAAAGGAAGAGGAAGAATGAACATCTATAGTTCATCCACCATGGTCTAGCCATTGTGGAAAGAACTTTGTAAGTATTGTATTATTTAATATCGCCAAGCTTTATAAAGCAGAAATACATGTGCTAACGGTTTCATAAGTATTTGTAAAATTCAGAGGAAGGAAGAGATCCCACATCTGTTTAATACTGAATATTATGCTTTTTCCATTATAGAAATGACTACTCACAAAGTGGGACAAGATCTCCCAAGGCCAACAGATGCCAATCCTTTCCATTTTCACTTTAAAAAAAACACTATTCCAATAATAAAAACGTGCCACTATGCAAACTTTTATTAAAGATTTGTAAGGATAGTTTTCATAGAAAACCCAAAGCATATTTATCTTAAAGTCTTGTCATCGAAATCATATAGGCCAAATTAATCTTGATACTGACTCATAGACATAAGTGTTGGATAAACATATATGAAATATGATAAAGTCAAACTAAAAAAAAAAATTAAATTAAATAAAATTGTGCCAGTAGAAATAGAAACATGTGACCAGGTCAAGAAAATAATTATGATGTAATGATAAAAATTTAACATTCCTTGAAGTTACAGAAATTCTAACATTGATATGTACACAAGATGATGCAGTTTTATAAAGATTTCAACCACTGTTTGTCTGAAGGGCTTCAAAATAAGGGTTGCTTTTTAGTTAACTATAACAACACAGTGGTTTACTTTATGAGTAAGAAATTTTATTGGGTTGACCAAAAAGTTCGTTTGGGTTTTCCATAAGATGTTACCAATAGAAACCATTGATAGTTCCTCTGGTAAACTATTTATGAGCAGTATTTATTTTGCATTAAAAAAAAAGATGGTGAAATTGCACAAAGTTCATACACAAAAGCATGGGGAAGGACTTGCTGTTTTAATTAGTATACAAGTAAACAGGAAGGGTTCATTATCTGTCTGTGAGCTTTGAATACTGCTTTAATAATCACAGTACTGTTACACTGTGTAGGGCTTTGAAACACACATATAATGATATGAGTTTATTCTGCATTCAATGGAGTATTAAAACTTCTGGGAGTGTAATAATTGGTGATGTCAAGCTTAACACTTTGAGGCGGTAGATAGAATAATTATATTGAAAATTAATGAGAACAAGAATCTGCCTATTGGTGGTAGAAACAGATAATTTTGAAATGGAACTTAAAGTGATTTTTTTTTGTTGACTTAGAATGGATTAGATATAGAAAAAGTATAAAAGTTAAATCAAGTAATAAAACAGAACCAGCAGAAGAATGCTGAAGCTTTAAGAAACTAAGGAAGTAGGGAGGAGAAACTAATTTAGTACAGATGATAGTGAGTTTAGCTTCAGTGATGCTGAAGTTAAGAAACTGGAAGAACATTCAGGAATTTGAGAGCTAGTTTTTTTTTTTTCTTTTTGGATTGTAGACTTGAGAGTCATTCAGTTGCACCTTTAAAGCAGAATAAATCACTAAAGTAAATAGGTGATAGATAAAACAGATTACCTTTATATATATAATTTTTCTGCTAAAATTTAATTTTATTGTATAAGAAGACAGTGCTTATTCATCTTTGTGCTACTTAGAGTTATAGCTCAATAAATGAATAAAAGTACCAGCTTTATTTTTAACAATGAAACTTTACTTGATATCATCTCACACAATACTTCACAACCTGGCTACTCATTAGACACCTGGGTAATAATTTCAAAACCACCAATTCCCAGGTCAGCACCTTGGTATCTCTGAATTGAGGGGTGAGTTGTCTCTTGTAGAACTAAATTGACAATCTCCACTATTGCCTTATTCTTAAGAACAATATAATAATTTAGAAATATTTGGAGTATTACAACCTGGTTGGTAATAAGTGGACTAACACATGTTTATGCTGCTGTGGCAGGAGGCTGAAAATGATTGGATAAATGAATTTGATAAAAATTTGATAAAAATATTATATTTACAAACATACTTTTCATGATGTTTATAATGACATGAGGCTACAGGGTTAGTACTTTTGTTGACAAAAGCTTATGCCTTAGAAAGCATGTTATTAATGTACTGCATTTTGGTCAAGTTTGGCTTTTTCATAAGAAAAGAGGACAATATATTATAAAATACTTTTCTAACATTTATATTTTATTTATTTTTTTAGTTTTTAATTTTCTATTTATTTATTTATTCCCCCCCAAAGTGTTTTATTTATTTATTTGTTCATTCATTTTTTTTCTTAACATTTTTATTGGAGCATAATTGTTTTACAATAGTGTGTTAGTTTCTGATTTATAACAAAGTGAATCTCTTATACATACACATATATCCCTATAGCTCTTCCCTCTTGTGTCTCCCTCCCTCCCACACTCCCTATCCCACCCTTCAGGCTGGTCACAAAACACCGAGCTGATCTCCCTGTGCTATGCAGCTGCTTCCCACTAGCTATCTATTTTACATTTGGTAGTCTGTATATGTCTATGCCACTCTCTTACTTTGTCCCAGTTTACCCTTCCCCCTCCCCGTGTCCTCAAGTCCATTCTCTAGTAGGTCTGCGTCTTTATTTCTGTTTTGCCCCTAGGCTCTTCATTACCTTTTTTTTTTTTAGATTCCATATTTATGTGTTAGCATACGGTACTTGTTTTTCTCTTTCTGACTTCACTCTGTATGACAGACTCTAGATCCATCCACCTCACTGCAGATAACTCAATTCCATTTCTTTTTATGGCTGAGTAATATTCCATTGTATACATGTGCCACATCTTCTTTATCATTCATCTGTCGATGTACACTTAGGTTGCTTCCATGTCCTGGATATTGTAAATAGAGCTGCAATGAACATTGTGGTACATGACTCTTTTTGAATTATAACATTTATATTTTAAATGACCACCAAGCATTTATATCAAAGTATAACTTGTTAACTAAATGAGCAGTGAACTTTCAGAATTGAAGCATAATAGAAATGTTTGGTAATTGCTTTATATTCTTTTTAAAAATATTCTCTGAAAACAGAGCGCTCCTATTTAGAACTAAATTTTTAATTTCACCTTATTTTGATTCTATTCATTGTTTATACAACTGAGGCATTTGGTACATTTGGCCCATACTTTTGCTGTTTGTTATTTAGTTTTCTAACTAATTATTTAGAAAAAAGAAAAATGAAGCTTTAAAAATGGTAAAATACAGAATCTGATTCTATGTTCAAGTTAAATAACTTTTGTTTCTGAAATTACATTGTTTTGGGAATCGGATGAATCTCTTTGTGTTAAATTGTCATAAACTGCTGTGACACATTTTACGGGCTTCCATTGCTTTTCTTTTGCTTACTTGGGATTCAGATGCATCTGGCAACTCATTTAAGTCAATGAAGTTTATTAATTACTTCCTATTATTTCAGTTATGATGTATGATGGCTTTCACACTGTAAGATTTCAAAAATATCTAAAACTGATGCTTTTGCTCTCCTCATTTGAAGATGAGGACAAAGAGTTCTCCTGAGAAAATGACCATCTTTGTTCAGTTAGCTGCTCCTGGTCACCCCAGATTTCTTTTTTAGATAGTTGAAATGTGTTCACAGTGCACTTGCTACTTACTGATTACAATGCCCTTCAACTTATTTGAATCTATTTGACAAGAATACACCCTTTACTGTAATTCATATATTACAAAGTAAATGACCACTTGCTCTGCGCTGCATTCCTCTTGATTTTTGAATTATTCAGTCTCAATGAATTTAATAACATATCAGTGTTAATAACAAAGAAAATATCCAAAAACACATAGGCAACAAAAAAGATTTTCAGATTCATATATTTTCTAGAGTTAATATATTTCTGAAAATAAAACCCTTGTAAGCCAATATCTTCCTTACTTATTAAATTTGAATAAGATGATTCAACTTATTTAACCCTGTATACATTAAATAAAGAATCCCTACATTATAAAAATATGAATACATTTCTTATAATTATTTGAATTTCACAGAGAGAAAGTCTGGGAAGCCGCAACATCTTAGTTTGTCTCAAGAACCTAAAATATTATTTTTGTTAAATTAATGCCTTTTCAATATGATTATAATAATGTCCATAGAAAACCCAAATCTGAATTAAAGTCATATTCTTGAGTCCAATACATATTTTTTTATCATTTTATCATTACATGACACATTATTACCAGGATAGGGAAATAATTATTTAACAAAGGTAGGTAGAAAAGCTTCAGATTCTTGAGGAAAATAATTCAACACATTTTCAAAAGAAAAATAAATGTAAACTTCAAGGGAAGAGTATTTTTAACAGGAAATACAGGCAGTAAGAAGTCTTTGACAAGACAATACTTTTCTAAAAGAGAAAGCAAAGGAAAATCTTATATTATAGTACCAAATTTTATGTTGGCCAAAAAAAAAAAAAGATTGGCTATTTCTGATGAGAAAAAGCATGTACAGAATTAAACTCCAAAATAGTCTGAGATTATAGAAGTCAAGGAAACAAAATGAAAACACTATATAAAAATTACCATCATGAAAAAGATCTCATCAGGACCCCCTGACATGTTCAATTAGAAAAACTCACTCTTTTTACATATTTATAAATTTACAAATTTAACTCCTGTTACATACCCCAGTGAATTATCCCCTTTAAGACTGCTGAATTTGATTTTATGATAGTCACTTTATGTTTGTTGAGTGTGTGTGTGTGTGTGTTTGTGGCAGAGGGGAGGATGAACAGGGGTGATGTCAGAAAGGATCTGTTGCAAATGGATATCTTCCAATAAATCAAACAAAGAAAGTTAAAATTTCTTTTTTTGTGTGAACAAGTTGAGTTTAATTGTTGGATGTTGGATTCAGTCATTTATTTTACCACTTTAACCATATCTAAATTTTAATTTTCTTAAAAATGGAAATATACCCTGGTCTTATTTTTGAATATCATTTGTGCCTAGCCTAAATTTCTATTTGCTAAAATTTATGTTAACTCATCTATTTTCTATATTTCCATCTATATATGCAATCTTTAAGAAATTCCCATGGAAAATCTTATAACTTCTTTTTTTCTCATCATGATCATTTTTTCTTCAAAGCACATGCTGTAAATTTATGTTTCCAAGTACTGAAATGGAAATAAATAGATTGAGAAAAAGCAGATCTATTTCTAAGAAAAAAAAATTGGATAATATCTTAAATTTGATTGTAACTGGAAAGAGGTTGCTGCTGTTTTAGAGAAATGAACAGACAGTATTAACTTTTATCTTCAGGGCTGTGGGGAGCAAGTATGAGGGTGTTGGAGAACTGTTCTGGGTCCTGCTAAGCATAACTTGGGGAACCTGTCAAGTAAATCTAATATTTTTCAAATATTATGACTATCTATCCAGAGCATAGAAGGAAATTTAATGTAGCCTTTCCTAGATTCAGCCCAAGGAGGAATAAAAAAATAAAACAAACATCCATCAAACAAAAAACAAAAACAAAACAAAACAAACAGAATAAACAGAGATAAAAAATGCCCAGTAGGGGTTTTGCTTGTTTTTTGTTTTTTTAAGTTTAAACTGAAATGAGAGAAAAAGAAAAAAAGAAGACACATATAATTATTTTTAATTCAGGAAATGATTGTAAAAAATGGAAATTCTTGAATAAAAATACAATTATAGGAATGGCAAAACAGATACATAGAATACGTATGTTAACTTAAGCATGATAAGAGTGAAAAGTGGAAGAAGAAGAACAGGATCTCCATGATAGGAAACACATAAATAACTAAAATCCAAGGGAACTGGAGATAGAGAGACTGAGGCAGAAAATTGTTGAAGAGATTATAGCTAAGAAATTTCAAAACTGATGAAATGCATCCACCTACAAATTCAGGGAAACCAGAGAAACCCAAACATGATGAATAAAAGCAAAATCATATCTAAATTAAAATTACTAAACACTAGATATAAAAGGTAAACATTTTAAAGTAGCAATAGGAAAAAAAAGATATATTAAAAAGAACAACAACACAAAAATAAGACCAAAGCTCACATGTAAAAAGAAACTATTGAAATCATAAGAAAATATAATAATATTTTAGGTGCCAAAATAAGCTAGCTACAAATTAAATTCTATACCTAGAATAATATCCTTCAAAAAGAAAAATGATACAATGGAAAATTCAAATAAAACTGAAAGAAGTTATCAGTAGCAGACACACAAGTAAAAAATTTCTATTATTTGTACTTTTCTGTTTCTCACTTAAGGAACCCATCATTCTTTGGCAGTCAAATATTCTCTTTTATTGTCTTCTAAAGTTTTATAGCTTTACCATTTCCAATTAAGTCTTAAGTAACTGCTATTCATTGATACAGTTGACCCTTGAGCAACACGGGTTTGAATTGCATGGGTCCACTCAAAGGTGAAACATACTACAGCACTACAGGACCAGTGGTTGGTTGAATTGAGGAGTCATGGATACAGATGGTTGGATACAGATGGTTGGGATGGAGGGTTAATCTACGTAAAGTTTTGCATAGATTTTCCAGGTGCAGAGACAGTGACCCCAAACCCAACACTGTTCAAGGTTCAACTGTATGTTAGGAGGGGATAAATTTCATTTTCCTTCAAAGTGCCAGGCTTGTTTATTGAAAACCTCACTTATCAAAAAATGAAAGCTATTTATAAAGTGGATTCCCACTTTATATAAAGCCCTGAGCTTTCTACTTTGGTTCTTTTTATCAGTTTATCTATCCTTGGGCCAAACTCATAACTGTCATACGTTACTTTGCCACATTACCAAAACTGTGTTGGCTTTGTAACAGTTCTATATGTATTGAAAGAAAAACCTACTCATGACAATTTTTTTGTAAACTGGTTATTCTGGGCTTTTGTATTTAATATACATTTTTGAACCAGCTTGTCTATTTCCATAAAAATTTCAATAGGAGTTTTAATTGAAAATAATTTAAATCTATACTGTTTGGAATATATTAGACATATTGGTATTCTTGTAATATTGCATCATCTTGTTTATTAACATGTACATCTCTTTCTGTCTTCTTTAATATATTACACTTCTCTTAATTTTTCTCTGTAATAATTTGATATAATAAGTTAGAATTATTTTTTAGAAAGGATACCTTTTACAAAAGTATAGTTTGTTTGTGGCTTATGTCAATGATGAAATAGCCACTTAAATTAAAAGCATTAACACAATTACAAAAATCAATAAATTGCTCTTAAAACAAATTCCCAAGGAGGGACCAACATACAGGTCAAGAAATGAGCTCCCTAAAGGAGCCCTTTACCTCTTTCCAAATACTAGTCCTGAGAGTTTACACTAATGTCACATCTAAAAATCTTAGAATAATTGTGCCCTTTTTTTTGAAGTGTATATGTCACGTGCATTCATTTGTATCTAGTTTATATTGTTCAACATTTTGTTTCTAATATTCATCCATGTTGTTTGCATGTAAAAGTAGCTCATTCATTTTTATTGCTTAATTACTGTATATCCCTTCATAATTACCATATAGTTATGACACAATTTATGTCTCCTTTTCAATGCTGGTGGATATTGATGTTGTTTTCAGATTTGGGAAATTGCAAACTGTGCTGTTATGAACATTCTTATATGGGTATGTTATAACATAGACATACATTTTTGTTGGACATATTCCTAAGAGTAGAATGACTAGATCGGAGGGTATATAGCCTAAGGAGAGTCTGCTGAACAGTTTTTGGAAGTGTTTTAGTAATTTCTGGGTCCATCTGCAATATATAAGAACATTCTATGTACTCATTAACACTTGGTAATGACAAGATCTTTTTGGTTTATTTTTTGTTTGTTTATTGTTGTTATTTTCTTATATGTTATTTTCTTATGTGGCACTCTTTTTGATTTAAATTTTCATTTACCTATTGTCTAATAAAATTCAGCATCTTGGGGCTCCCCTGGTGGCTAAGTGGTTGAAAGTCCGCCTGCTGATGCAGGGGACACAGTTTCTTGCCCCGGTCCGGGAAGATCCCACATGCTGCGGAGCAGCTGGGCTTGTGAGCCATGACCACTGAGCCTGCGCGTCTGGAGCCTGTGCTCCGCATCAGGAGAGGCCATAACAGTGAGAAGCCTGCGTACCGCAAAAAAAGAAAAAAAAAGCATCCAAGGAGACCAGTTGTTGTACTAAATCTGGATTATTCAAAAGGAGTGGATAAAATGATACAAAATAGACAAATTTTAGCTTGCTGATAAAGAGTATGTTTATAGAGAGAACTCCTTTATTCAACTTTTTTTTAACTTCCTTTCTGCCTAATGATTACTTGTTTCCTTTGTATTATTCATCTAGCACACACAAGACACTTGAACAGTAATAAGAGAGACCCAGTAAGCAAGTGGCAAAATAAAGTAAATCATCCTTATTCTGTACTTCACTTGACTCTGTAGTTTTATTCAGACTTATTTCAAAGTGATTTATTACAGGAATTGATGGGATGCTCTTCAGTGCATCTTGTGATTGTGAATATAAACAACAATTGAAGTAATATAACTATATTTCCTAATCACATTAACAATGTCAACTAACACCTCATGATGGAAAAAAATTTGATGCAATGAAAACTGGACACAAATTAAAAATAGGGAGACATGAGTAAAAATAGTAAAGAGATAGTATAAAGATAAATCAGACATAAGATTACAAAATTAATTTTGCTGTCTTATTATAGGGCATCTAGATGTCTTAGTAACAGAAGAAATTTGTTGTCTGGATCCTGACCCTGTGGCTTTCCTATGAAAATTAACTGTAGTACAACCAAATTCAATGATGTTTATTAGCCTAGCTGTTCTTACCCATTGCTTAGAAAAAACTTGAAATCCAGCATAACTGATGATAAGCTTTCTGTTCATGATAATATCTATTTCAAAAAATGCTTAAATTTCAAAATAAGAATATATAATGTCCTGTTTTAGAATGTTACATGGTATAAAACAATATAAAAATAAAGTCATCAAAACTATATATAGTTCATCAATTGTTTACACTGCTATGCCTTGGAAATTTTTAAATTATGTATAATGGTTTAATTTTCTTATTGTTATCAGAAAAACAACATGGTACTTTATATATCATAGAAATTATACCTCTGAATAATGATGTAAGTTATACAACTTATGATACTGAGTATCATTTTTCTTTCTCTCTTTAGATAATTACCTCTACTAGCTTGAAAATGAAGAGATTTGATGTTCCTGTTATCATGCTACAGATTATACAAGCTAAGTGTGAAATATCATATGCAAATCTGATTGTGGAGCATTCTTTAATAATGATGTATTCTTCATCTATAAAGCTAACTCATATTTTTAAAATCTATATTTTAAGTACCATCTCATAATCTTGCCATGTTGATTTTATTTGCTTTGAGTCATTTAAAAACTTCTACTTCTATGTCTGAGTATCTGCAAGAGATGTAAAAAGATAAAATGAGTTTGAGAAATTGCTAAATTACTTAGGTTTGGCTAGGTTAATGGGAGAAGTTCAAGTTAGCTGAATGTTGATAATTGGCAGAAGCTTATATTATAAAAGGAAAAAAACTTAATTTAACAGTTTATAATTGGATCAGAATATGTGTATGGTTTGTTCAATTGGGTCCGAATATTTCTATGATATGTTGGTTTAATCTTGAGAAATATGATCACTGAATGTAAAATAATTTCAAGTATATAGAATTTTCATCATTTGTACCCAAGTAGATAAATCATCTGTATGTTTGCAACAGAAAAAGAAGCTTTGTTGAATAATAAACTGCACACAACATCAGTGATAATGTCACATTTGAGCAATCCAATAAGTTTTAATTATCGTTTGTTATACTAATTTATTTTTTAAACTCAAAAATACCTAAAAGGCTGGATAATAAGTATACATTTCAATTTAAGAAGAGATGACTGTCTCCAGATGATGCATTAGTTTTAATTAATTCTTTAATTTTGTGGGATGATTAATTAGGGTCATTTGGAGGATTCGGTATCATTATCTCAATTTGCATCTTTATCTGAACAACAGATTAAGAGAAATGTAATTTTAGATCCCTAAGAATATTCTCTGTGGATTTATCCTCTTTGGAGAAGGGGAATAAGCGATGCTATTATAAAACTTTTCCTGATTCAATACCATATATAAATAAGGATTGCTTGTCAGAGTTGTTCCACATATATGTGCAGAGGTCAGCAATTCTTTGTGACTCCCTTCTGCAAATAAGAAGACTAATACAGAGGCCAAGAATACTTTGTGAACATTCATATGTCTCTATATACATAGAGATTTATATTCATTACAGTTATATGGATATTTTAGTAGCACATCTGATAATTTAAGGCTAAAAATATAAGTTTAAAAACTACCCAGAAAAAGAGATATTTAAATACTTTCAAGTCAAACATGTAGTGACTTGAACTACAGTACTTCAAAATAGCATCCATTTCCTATACTATAAGAATAAGTAATTGTTGGAGTTTGAGTCATAGTGACTAAATCACTTCTCAGAGAGGTAAAAACTGAAAAAAAGTAAAATGTGTAAAAAACATCTATTAATGTACATAGGAAAATACATAACTCCTTAGCAAATATGACTTTGTTATCTGGAGTTAACAGGTCTATATTTTGAAAGTTAGCATAAAAGATTAACATCTTTGTTACTCAGAGCTGTGCATTACTGGGATATAGTGGATCCTTCTTTTTTTTTAAGTCAATTATTTTATTGGGGGAGATAAGTTTCTCAAATGTTGACTGGTTGAAGGCAAATGAATCTCTTGATATTCTAGCATTTCATAAATTAAAAAACAGTTTAAAGCTGTTTGTATATTTTGGAGACTAATCCCTTGTCGGTTGCTTCGTTTGCAAATATTTTCTCCCATTCTGAGGGTTGTCTTTTTGCTTTGTTTATGGTTTCCTTTGCTGTGCAAAACCTTTTAAGTTTAATTAGGTCCCATTTGTTTATTTTTGTTTTTATTTTCATTACTCTAGTGGATCAAAAAGGACTTTGCTGTGATTTATGTCAAAGAGTGTTATGCCTATGTTTTCCTCTAAGAGTTTTATAGTATCTGGCCTTACATTTATGTCTTTTATCCATTTTGAGTTTACTTTTTGCATATGGTGAGTTAGGGAGTGTTCTAATTTCATTAGTGTACATGTAGCTGTCCAGTTTTCCCAGCACCACTTATTGAAGAGACTGTGTTTTCTCCATTGTATATTCTTGCCTCCTTTGTCATAGATTAGGTGACCATAGGTGTGTGAGTTTATCTCTGGACTTTCTATCCTGTTCTATTGAAATATATTTCTGTTTTTGTGCTGGTACCACACTATTTTGATTACTGTAGCTCAATACCAAAGAAACAAACAACACAATCAAAAAATGGGCAGATTATCTAAATAGACATTTCTCCAAAGAAGAAATACAGATGGCTAAAAACACATGAAAAGATGCTCATCATCACTAATTATTAGAGAAATGCAAATCAAAACTATAATAAGGTGTCACTTCACACAGGCCAGAATGGCCATCATCAAAAAATCTACAAATAATAAGTGCTGGAGAGGGTGCAGAGAAAAGGGAACCCTCCTGTACTGTTCTTGGGAATGTAAACTGCTACAGTCACTATGTAGAACAGTATGGAGGTTCCTTAAGAAACTAAAAATAGAGTTACCATATGATTCAGCAATCCCACTCCTGGGCTTATATCTGAAGAAAACCATAATTCACAAATATAAATGCACCCCATTGTTCATTGCAGCATTATTTACAATAACCAGGACATGGAAGCAACATAAATGTCCATCAACAGAGGAATGGATAAAAAAGATGTGGTACATCTTCCACTGTGGTACAGTGGAATATTACTCAGCCACAAAAAAGAATGAAATTATGCCATTTGCAGTAACATGGGTGGTCCTAGAGATTGTTATACTGAGTGAGGTAAGTCAGACAGAGAAAGACAAATATCATATGATATGGCTTATATGGGGAATCTAAAAAAAAAGTTACAAATGAACTTATCTACAAAACAGAAATAGAGTGACAGAGGTAGAAAACAAACTTACAGTTACCAGGGGGCAAGGGTGGGCAGAGAGGGATAAATTGGGTGATTGGGATTGACGTATACACAGTACTTTATGTAAAATAGCTAATAAGGACCTACGCTATAGCACAAGGAACTCTACTCAATACTCTGTAATGGCATATATGGGAAAATAATCTATAAAAGTGTATATATATATATATATATATATATATATATATATATATATATATATATATATATATGTATGTATGTATAGGTATAACAGATTCACCTTGCTGTACAACTGAAACTAACACAACATTGTAAATCAATTAAGTATATCTTAAGCATTTAGCCTTCTTATTCCTTTCCCTTTATAGGAAATAAGCTAATTGTCAAAGATAAAATAATAAGTGAAGCAGACACCCATGGATGTGCTAGTGTTGTCTCTTCCAATTCACTCTTTCTTGAAACATTAGAGTTTACTTTTGAGTGACAATCTAATTACTCTGAAAACCTGTTTGTTGAGACTCTATATTAAAGACCAAATTTTAAGGTAAGTGAAAAGTTAAATCTCCATAGTCATTCTGGACATTTTCTTTAGATATATCAAAAAAAAAAGGGGGGGGGGAGAGGCTGCCATTTTATTATTAATTTTTTAAAAAATCTATGTGACTAAAAGGTCAATGTCTTTTGCATTCAGAGGATTTAAACTTCATGAAAGCGTAGAGGACTATATCTATTGCATTTATCATTTTATTGCCAACCGTTAACTGTTCCTGTTAAGGGCTAGACTTTCCAGGGTTCTTCATTGCCCTCAGGCTAAAGTCCCAACCCTTATGGATTCTGACAAGGCTACTTATGACACTATCCCTAATGTCTCGTCTGCCTGTCTACTTCTCCTTGCATCTCACTTTAGGCCCTGAATCATGCTGTTCACACACAATGGCCTTTTCCTAGACCACCTCACATCCTCGACTCTTTCTGACCTACAGCTAAACTAATTCTAATGCTAATTTAGATATCCATTTCCCAAGATTATTCTGATATGTGATATCAGGGTAATTTTCCTTTCTATTCACTCTCAACCGGTCTCCTCCATCACAGCAAAGTTCCTATTTATATTATTATAATTATTATTCTCTTACATATATTAATCATATATCACCAGTATGCCAAGAACAGCCTCTATTTGTGCTGCATGTTATACTTGAAGCCACACTACCTGACAGGCTTTGCAGCCCTGTGTCCCACACCTATATTGCACCCCCAATACTCACCAGAAGGGGGAGGAAATCCACAAGCTATCAGGAAGAAATGTGGACTTTACTGAAGATTTTGTACAGAAGATTTAAGAGGTAATCTCTATATCTTGGCCTGAAACATTTCATTCCAACAGTTTCAAGTAGACCAGTATCTCAAGCTTATCTTTTGGGCCATAGATCACAGATCTTCTCTTTCTCTTTGGCACTTTCTCCATTAGTTAAGTATTAAATTTGCTCTGTGAATTACTGTAGCTATGACAACAAAGGAAGTATATGAACTTCATTTTTCTCCTTGCAAGACAATATAATATATTAAAACAAATAAAATATAATAATTTGATGAAAAGTCCCCCACCTCTTTTTTGGTCGATCTAAAGAAAATGTTCAGAATTATTATGGGTATATAATCTTCATTTACCTCACAATTCAGTCTTTCAGGCAGCATCTCAAGAATCAGGTTTTCAGAGTGCTTTTGAATCTCAAATTATGTAAATAAATGAAGTCTATTTTATATTTTAAGGTTGAACTTGGAGTTAAATAATGAGATATTTTATATTGCTTAATTATGAACATATACATAATCAGCATCTTGATTTAACTGAATAATTTATATATTGAGTGTCCTTTACTTTCTGTTTCACTTTGCCTGAATGCTGAAATCAATGTGTTTTCCAAACGTCTAAGATGAATGATTTGCATGAATAATTATAGGAATAAAGGTTAATACATTTTTTTTTTTGTATAGAGTTCATTTACTTTAGCATTGTCACATAATATTTGTAGGAACAGGAATAATGGCTCCATTTAGTCCTTTTAAATAGCGAGACATTGAATTGGTGTACAAATTAAAGATACTGCTGCATTAAACATTTTCTTAAAAAACCTGACAAAGTTGTAACAAATAAATGAAATGAGTTACACATGAAGATTTCTGTTTCCAATCTGGACCACATCACTGAATCCCAGATTAGCATATGCAAAAGTCATCAAAACATCTATACTTAAATAATTACCAGGCATCTCAAACTTATCTAAACAAAACACTTGCTCTTCCCCAACTACTCTTCCTCAGTCTTGCCCATCTGAGTTGGGGGCAACACCATCATTGCTTCTGTTCAGTCTAGAAATTTTGAAATCATCCTTAACTCCTTTCTTCCTTGCTATTATCATGTCCAAATGCATCGGCAAATTGCACTAGCTGTACCTTTGAAATGTGTTTAAACATGAACTACTTTGCACTGCCTCTGGTAGTAACATTTTGGTTCAAACCACCCATACAGCTGACCTGAATTTTTGCAATATTCTTTTACCTTCTCCACCCAACTCCAGATCTTCTCTTACCACAACAGCTAGAGACAACATATACAAATTTAATTCCAATCATATTACTTTTCTGCTCAAAATCCCCAAGGGCATATCTTCTTTCTCAGCATAAAACCATAGTCCTAATTAAATCAAAGAAGGCCCACAATAATCCACCTCAACCCCACTTCCTTCTTGTTTATCATTTTGCACTCATCTGCTACTCAGTGTTTACCTTTCTGTGCCTCAGTCACATATACTAGCCTCAAATACCCAGTCATAGTCAATCTCAGGGCCTTTGAGTTGCCTGGAGCACTTCCTGTCAGATTTACACAAGATTCACTCTCTCTCACCTCATTAGGTCTTGACCCAAATATCTTATCACTGAGATTTTCCAGAACCACTCTAAACTCCAACTTCCCCTTTGCTATATCCCTTCCATGCTCATTTTCTTTTTACTTCAGAGTGCTGGTCATCATCTGACATATTATATACTCTATTTATTTGTGTTTTAGAATCTACCTTACCATTACTTGAATGTATATTTCATCAGCATAGGGATTTTTGAATGTTTGTTAAATGCTTTATCCCCAGTGTCAAGGACACATAAATACTTGTTGAGTGAATGCATTATGGAAGCAGACTATTTAAATGAGAGAATAAATAATGCATTATTTAAAATATTAATATTATTTCTATATAATATTGTGAAGTAGGTAAAATTGGCACTACATTACCCATTTTGCAGTTGAGGAAAAGGATTAAAAATATTCACAGAATTTCCTACATTAGAACCTATGTTTCTCACGTCATTCAAACTTGTCATATATATTAGATTCCTACTGCTATTATATACGTTACCACAAACTTAGAGGCTTAAAACAACACAGACTTATACTTCTG
This sequence comes from Mesoplodon densirostris, assembly GCF_025265405.1. Taxonomy (NCBI): domain Eukaryota; kingdom Metazoa; phylum Chordata; class Mammalia; order Artiodactyla; family Ziphiidae; genus Mesoplodon; species Mesoplodon densirostris. Next base: position 20,300,900 of record NC_082665.1, read on the forward strand.
GAGGTTAGACGTCCAAAATAGATCCCACTAAGCTAAAATCAGGTGTCGGCAGGACCGCATTTTTTCTTGAGGCTCTAGACAAGAATCTATGTCTTTGACTTTTCCAGCCTCTAGAGGCTGCCTGTATTCCTTAGCTTATGTCCTCTGTGTCTGTATCACCCCAACCTCTGCTTTCATGATCACGTCTCCTCTGACACTCCTATCTCTCTTTTGACACTTGTGATTATATTGGGCCCACATAGATAATTCAGTATAATCTTCCCAGTTCGAGGTCCTTAACTTAATCAATTCTATGAAGGCCTCTTGCCAGGTGAGGTATCATATGTCTAGTTTCGGGGATTAGGAAGTGGCCTTCTTTGACGGGCTATTATTCTGCCTACCATAACAGAATACTATCAAATACTCTATATCATATAACTGTAATCTTTTAAATTACATGTTTATTTTTCCTAGATGTTTTAAATTCTGTAACTTTGATTTGTAAATTCATTTCAAAAGTTGTTAATCTGCATCTTGTACTGCAAGATTATTTTCTGTTACTAAGCATCTTCCTTTGAGATGTATAATATACTCGATTTCCTGTGTCTTTTCTTTGGGTTCTAATTATTTAAATTGATTGTACAAATTAATCATTAACTGAAGTAACAGTTTTAGTCAAATGCTGTCTTTCACAACATTTCCCCTCATACTGATTTAAATAGGCTTTTTATGTAAGTGTTCAAACTTGTCAATATATTTGATTTTCTTCAAAGCCTATTATAAACAGTATTTAAGTTTAAAAATAGGAAATAAGAAATACTTTATTCAAGACAGTTATAGTAACTGGAATTGTCCTCGTTAGAACCTGGTCAGTAATAGATGAATGTTTACTATACGTCAAAAATCAATCAATTCTCTACGTCATGATCAGGAGCTTTGGAAAGTCAAAAATTTTATATTCCACCTTTAACATTCATTTTTCCCAAAATAGCCATTGATAAATATGATCATAGATATATTAACATATGTTTGATATATATGAGATATAAATAACAAAGTAAGTTAACTCTTCCTTTGACACTTGTCAACAGAACTACTGTCACCACAGTGAGTAAGCTAGGCTTCAGAGTTTGTGCTCTTAGTGATTCCGTGCAACACTTATCCTCACAAATAAAGATGACCTTTAAAAAACTGAATTATCAACCTTGAACAGGCACATATCCAAATCAAAAATTACTCCTGTGGTTCAATAAGTTTGTAAGGCAAAGTAGGAGACACCCGTACTGAAACTGAAGTAGAGTAGAAGTAGAAGATTTACTCCTAACAATGACTAAACAAGAAATATTTTTGTAAGGTAAATTACAAGCTATTCATTGAAATTGATTTTGGAAGTAATTCAAGATAAGAAAAAATAGAGACTGATACTATATTTATATGAAGTATAAAGTATATAAAATATTCTAATTATATTCCATATTCATAGAACAACTTTTATGAGTAAAATACACAGAAAGGTTGACTTTTATTGAATGTTTTCTGAGTGCTAGACACTGATCTAAATCTTCTATGTTAATTCATTAATTCACGTATACTACACTGAACCCTGAAAGCTGCGTATTTCAACCCAAACTTGTGATTACCTATCGATTATAAACAAAAGGGATTGTTAAATATTCACAATACAAATCAGTGATATAGTCCACTCCACTTCACTCCCAATGCACACCTGTTTCATGATATTGTAAAGTTCCAAATATTTAAAAGTTGCCCTTGACTTCCAGGTATTTCTTATGAGACATAGAATAAACTAATCTGCAGACCACTGTGAAATATTTTGAGTTGGATTTGTTGATTGTAACAAATAATAATAATCAGTTTCAAGATTTTATAAGTGTAGACATAGGCAATTTGTTTTGGTTTAAACAATCAGTAGCAATATTCCTTTGGAGATAAAGTACATGATCTAAGTTTAACCATTTAGAAATTTGTTTATGTGAAAACAATGAAAATAGAAGATTTATTTTTTATTATGACTGTTTTAATATTTTCCTAAACTTACATTCAACTATAGCAGAAGATGATTTATTGCTAGTACATTGAATATAATTGTGCTTATATAATTTCTTTCCAGAATCTAAATCATTCATAATAACAACTTTGAATTTATGGGACATTAATCAGGATATCAGTTGCTGAGGAAGTGCTAAAACAAGGGCCATGGTGAAAGAGAGGTGTAAAAAGAAGTTTGCTTGGAGACACTCAGTTACAGACATACCATCTCATTTATTTCCATTCAAATATTAGCATAATATTTTGTTGAATTCATGCATTTTTTTCACACACCTGTCTCCTTACCCAACCCAGGTGACCTTTGGCCTTTATCCTCTGAACTTGATTTGAAAATGTTTAAATAAAGGGTTTCTAATAGTGTCATTAGCACTTTGTTATATAATTTATTATCATACTGTAACCTGGTAATATAACTTATTTAGCTTAAAAAATGAGATACTATATAGCTTCCTCCATTGTGCTTTTATAAATATTCAAAATAACATTAAAAACTGTATCTATATGTTGAAAGAGGCTGCCAGTGGTACCACCAACATCTATCTTTTTACTTTTAGTAAGGGTATTTTTAACAGGATACACAAATGCCCACTGCAGACTAATATTTCTAGACTTTAACATGAACGGGTGTACCTTCCCTTCTCTTTCCTATCTACAGACTGCAACACAATTATTGTGTTGCATTTACCTCTACCAAGTAAACCCATAACCCATTCAACAGATGAACTGTCTCCCAACATCATCAAACTTCCATACCTGCCTTTGCCCACCAACACAACTGTCCTGTAAGAATGAAACAAATTCTAAATACTGTTCAAGTTCCTGTATTTTGTGGTCCCTTATGCAAATAACCTAGCTCATAGCCCAACCAATCAATTTAGTAGAAAGATGTAGAAAAATTCTGGACAAAATAATAAGAACAATGTAGCCAATCCTAATAGAACAGGGAGAAAGCTGAGCAAGGACACAGCTATTGCTGCTGGAGTTGGTGACCTCTAACTGGTTGAAACTGGTAAAAACATTACCAGGGATCCTTTAGAAGATAGATCGTATACCAACAGAGTTTTATCTTTCAGCAAAAATTGCTGGATATACGCAAAGTTTTTTTTTTCCTGTTTCTTGTTACCAGTAGAAAAGTACAGATTGTTTATTAAAAGATTGCTCTACTCTAAAGAGGCAGCCTCAGGGAGAGGGATAAATTGGGAGATTGGGGCTGACATATACACACTACTGTATATAAAATAGATAACTAGAGAGAACCTACTGTATAGCACAGGGAACTGTACTCAATACTCTGTAATAACTTATAAGGAATCTTTAGAATTTAATTCCTTTAGAAAAGGAATCTAAAAAACAGTAGATATATGTATATTTATAACTAATTCATTTTGCTGTACAGCAGAAACTAATACAACATTGTAAATCAACTATACTCCAGTAAAATTTAATTAAAAAAATAAAGAGGCAGACTGAGCAGGAAACAACACTGTATCCCTAATTTTTTCTCCATCTCTTCAGCTAGACTTTGGAAGCCAGTCCAGCTGAAAGTACCAAATTAAAGACCTTTTTTTCTTTACCACTCCAGCCTATTGCTCCAGATGACCATAATGCAAGGTCAGTGTGTACAGCTGAGTGATGCACAACAGTGAAGAAGGCAAGTTAGGGCTGAAATCTAGCTTCAGCTCCATTCAACATGCAATGAGGTTGGCTGCTCTGAGAGGATGGGTCCTCTTTTACTTCTTACAAAGGTCCTGTCCACTTACTGAGTCGATGCCTGTGGGAGTGCCTCAGCACAGAGGGGGACCCTCTTTCTCTTCTATCCATCCAGAGCAGTATGGAATCTCATATGTAACTCTCACTTTGAAGCCAGCTTTAGAGTAGTTGCCACTATCAACAGAAAGGGATGGTAGAATTCTGAGGCTAATAAAACTTTTTAATAAAAAACTAGAATATTAGAGATATTCTAATAAAATTATCAGACATGCAACAAGATAAACCAACTATTTAAAAATATGATCTTTGTTGTAGTTACTTGCACATGGAACTTATTAGAATCAAGTTAGCTGGAATTTTACTGTGCATTTTGTGGGAGCCAACAAACTATAACTACTTGGATTGAAAAAGCCTAGGAATGTGCGACTATTAGCAACTCTGGGCTCCAAGCATACCCTGCAAAAATCAGAAGAAAATGTTGGGCAGAGTTCAAGGGATGTAATTTACCTTTTTCGTCACTCTCATCAACGTGGCCACAGAGTAAAATGAACAAAGAGTCTCCAAAGAGAACAGAACCCAGAACTGCTATATAAACTCATCAATAGGACTTCCTTGAATACCAGGGCAAAGACATCATATTCATGCCTCATATGTATTGGCAATTGCTGTGGCAGAGAGGCTGTTTAATATGCTTCCGTTTTCTAAATGGGAGTATTATGGTAGTTATCATGTCCCTATTCTATTTTATACTTTGTATGGGAGAGGATTTCATTTATTATTTGATATAAAAACCTGCTAGAAATGATTATTTAACATAAAAACATTATGGAATTTTACCTTGGTATAGTAAGCGAAAGGGCCCTTGCTTTGTCATTATTGGGTTAAAGATGAGTGTATTTTATTTGTGGGAAGAAGCATCTACATGATCACCCAGCTAAACACTATGTCCTCTGCCTTCATTAGGTGTGTGACTTAACTTTCTGTTTTGGGTAAGGAGATATGAACAGAAATGATGTGGTCAAATTCTAGATCATTTCCTTTAAATGATATGAATTGCCTTAGTTTTTCTCTTTTCTTTTATCTCACTGGCTGGAATTCTTTTTCATATTGTGGACAAAGGCCAATGGCGATGGAAAAGTAGAAGATGAAAGAAGTCTGGTTCCCTAATATGATCAATATACCATAAAAACCCTGGAATACCTGTCTGATATGTTAGATGAGAGATACATATTTTCCGGCACTGTATCTTGAGGTCTTATAATTCATAAGATTAGATAAGTCAGTAATAAACTATTTTGAAATTTCACTAAATTTGAATACTTCCATGAAGACGGAATAGGTATTTTGAACAGCAGTTGTGATTTTCTGTTAATCATTTTTGCACTCTGGATCACTTACTGGTGCATAAGATGATTTATGCTTAGCATGTGTCTGGTACACGGCATTCACTCAATAAATGTTTGTTGAGTGAATTCATTTAAAAAATGTCCATCATTATTTATTTATCATTCATTCTTTCCAAAGACAAGAACTGTGCCTGGAGAAAGTTTTGTAATCTCCATAGGGTTACTAGAATTTTAACACTATTCTAATGCCTTTATCAAAACACAAACATATGAGCCAAATTGCCCTCACAAAGCCAAAAATGAAATTAGCATTTGACAGAGCAATTCCAAAATAAATTAGCCTAAACTGGCTCTTTTCTCCCTTGTAAGTGCAAAACTCTGCCGTTGAGCAAACAGACTTTGGGGCTGGATAATGAAATCTACGTGATCTGCTCCTCCTTCAGCTTTAAGCATCATTTTGCTCAGAGCTAGGCTTTGGGACTCAGTTTTAGTAGCTTCTCATTAACTACATTCACTTTGTAGCTTTTTACATTCAGTGCATCTCCGAAGTAGAAGTGAAGGTGTGCAAGAGCAAAGGGATGTTGTCCTCTCACAGAGATGAGCTATGTGATGTCTAGTCATCAAGGTAGGAATGGATTTCACACACCAAGCATCCGTTGACTCTTGTCATCTTACCCTATTTTATGGTATATTATGTGATTTTATAGGAACTCTGGGTTATATTTTAAGCCACTCCAAAAATGCTATAGAGTAGGTAGAAATAAAATAGTTAATAATAAATATTGTTTTCATTTTCCTTTTATATTTATATGTCAATTTGTTTAGTTTAAAAAAAACAACTGATTGAAATATATTGTTAGTCCTACCTCAATGTGAACTATATAATATACTGGCAAGAAAAAAAAGATGACAGGATAAAAACTGAAATCAAAACTAAAGGATAGGGCTTCCCTGGTGGCGCAGTGGTTGAGAGTCCGCCTGCCGATGCAGGGGACACGGGTTCGTGACCCGGTCTGGGAAGATCCCACATGCCACGGAGCGGTTGGCCCTGTGAGCCATGGCCGCTGAGCCTGCATGTCCGGAGCCTGTGTTCCACAACAGGAGAGGCCACAGCAGTGAGAGGCCCACGTACCTCAAAAAAAAAAAAAAAAAAAAAGCTAAGGGATAAAACATATTAAAGGTGATAAATGCATAAATACAGAAGTTCCCCAATGTAGGCTACCATTATGTTTTGGTTAGTCTTTATTTAACTGTATTCTATATACATCATATTTATATATCTCTCTATTTTTCATTCATTTTCTTCTCAGTGCTTCACTGAAGATAATTTCCATTGAACTCTTTCAATTCACTGATCCTTTTCTCTGCTGAGTACTCTGTTTACTCCCTATAAGTGCCCATTCCTTTATTAACATAGAGAAGGTGTGGGAAGTCACCTCAATGTGATTCAACAAATGGCTGTTCGAGGGATAAGTGGCAGCTACACTTAGTTCACTTTTGCAAATGTCCTGGAAGCGTGACTTGATGTGTCAGTGTTGTAGGCCCCGCCTTACAGTGGGATGTTGCCTCCTAAGTACATAAGACTGATAGATTTCACATTGTCTTTCAAATGCAGTGCCTCCCTGTCACCCTCCCCATGCCCTCCGCACTATCCCATAGATATAGACTTCACAGGGCCTCACAGATCTTTATCACTTCTTCCAGAAATTTCTATCTTTTGGAGATTTAGAGCTTAGCTCATTATTTTTTCACCACATGCTGTTTTGTAACCTGACAAATGTCTAGAGTGGAAGACCTGTCTTAAATATGTTGAAGGTTTCCCTCTCTAGGTTTTGTCTCCTATGTATTGCCTAACAGTAGCGGCCAGCACTGGGCCCATTCCTCAACTGTGTTCCAGAAGTAGTAAATCTGAGTTCACATTTTCATAGTGAATACAGTTTACCACTTGCACCACACAGATCTACTTTCTAGACAGGGTTATAGGATAGCTCCCCCATAGTTGCTGGGGGCTTCTCTTTCTGATGTGAAATTTAGAAGAGGGAGGTTAATAGGATACACTATAGATTCTGTTTCTGCAGATGATCTTCAGGTTGCAACAGGCACTCATCCTCCCCCACCTCATCTATTCATTCTATATTCCCTTCAACTCAGCTATCCCTTCAGCTATCACTTTGGTAGTTTTTGGTGACTGACTCATTAGTAGGATCCAAGCCATTATTACAGAGGGATCTGAGTCTTTGGCAGTTATATTCTTTTCAGGATCGGGTTGTTGTTCCACTCCATTCACAATTAGATTAGATCAATGAAGAACGCAGAGGCACCAGTTGTCACATGGGTTCAGTACATATTCCTCCTTGCCCTCATTGCTTGACGGCAACTCAATCACTGTCTGCTGATTAGGGTCATTTATCCCTGACTGCATAGCAATTCCTATTCAAGCTGGCCACAAGAAGTCCAAAATATCCTGGAAACAGTCAGAGTTTAGAGTTCTTGAGATCCTTCCCATGTTCCTTGACAAGAATGGGTCTCCCTTTGGTGACCAAAAGCTCCAATCCTGCACAGCCCAGAATCACAGGGACCGGAAGCACAAAATATCTAGCAATAATTGGGATAACTAGGTGACTCCTGCATTCACACTCTTTGATCCCAGACACATATACATATTCTTCCTGTTAGAGACACAATACAAAGTCTGATTTAAGGCATATATTGTATCCTAAAAGGATCTTTCCTCTCTGGAATTTAAATTCATATAGTTTTCCTTGCTTCCACAGCTATCTGATATTTCTAAACTATACCTTTTAGTATTATTAAATTGGTTAATGGTTGTAATGACTTTTGGTTACCTTTTACATTCATAAATATAAATTGCTCCAGTCATAACCATTCTTATATGGTTATGAAACAGGAAGGAAGGGGGCAGGGCACATATTTAAAAGAGTGACACAGCCATAGAATATGACAAAAACTGGTTAGAACCAACTAGATCCAATATGGCAGAAGATTCGACTTCCAGTAGACCTTGACCCTCATTATATGCTCATTATAATACATTAGCATCTAAATGACACACCCACCAGCACCATGACTGTTCTGAGGCTAACCATAAAAAGCCAAAAAGTGGGTGGTGGCCCAATTCCTGGAAATTCCTGCCATTTCCCTGAAATAGTTGGACTAATCTTCCCATCATTAGCCTATGAAATTAACCAACCCATTAAAACTAACCACGCCATGTTTTGGAGCCTCTTGCCTGCTGAGATGGCCCACACTCTGTCTTTGGAGTGTGTTCCTCTCTGAATAAATCCACTTCTTACTTATCACTTTGTCTCTCACTGAATTCTTTCTGCAAAGAGACATAAAAATCCTGAGCTTCATTAGGTCCTGAGACCAGGTATGTGATCTCATTTAAAAGACCATGGGTTCAAGTCCCAATCTGAGGTGCATGGTTTCAGTTAGAGTCTGGAAAAGACAAACCAAGTTATTAACATGTAAACCTTTGGTTAGAGCTAAAATTGGAGGAGCTGCTGTTTATATCATACATTTTTAAAAAACATGTTTTTGTTGTTTGGAAGTTTTATATTTATCATTCATTCATGCCCCTTTTTCTTTTTCTTTTTTTTTTTCAAATTTAAAGTAAACCCAAAATTTACAGCAAGAAGTTTGCTGCATTTATTTCTTTTTTATTTTATTTTAATTTTAAGAAATGACAACTCACTAGGTGTCCAAGATATTTCCTCAGCCCGCCTTTAAGAGAGATTGCAAGGTCACAAATATACAAATAGCCTGAGACCCCCAAAAACATTATACATTCTATAAAAAGTGAGTTTAGGTATATCATTTCAGGCGCACAGAAAATCGTATGTGAAGTCGCCAAGACGGGAAAGAGTTTAATTCTTTTCAAGAACTGAAAAAAAAAAAAAAAAAAAGAAAAAGAAAACAAACAAACAAAAAAAAAAACTTCTGTGAATAATACAAACAAAGCAAAAGAGATTGTTCTAAGATAAGATTGAAAAGTGGGCCATGGTTAGTTTGTGGAAGGGACTTTATAACATAGTATAGTAATTCATTTGATATTTTTCCTTAGTTATTGGAGAGTTGTGGTAGTGAATGAAAAACCAGAGCTTTTAGAATTCACTGTGTCCAAGAGTATTAACTGTTATGAAACTTTCATTGCAAGTTACACCCCTGGCATACATTAACCATGTGATGGAGAGCTAGGATTGCCTTAATATCTAAAACTTTTATACTGTACTTCTTAAAGCTTTAATTTTGAGGAAAGTAAAAGGATATTTGTCTGAGTATGAATTCTAAGTTGTATATATTTCTTGTCATTCTAAAAAAGTGATTTGTGAAGCAAAATTTTGCTAATGTTAAACTTTAAAATTTAATATACCAGGTTATTAAAATACTGCCACTAACTAGTTCATGGACTTTAAAAGTAAAATATGTCTGTTAAAAGTATATGAAGAAAATTTAATTTTTGTGTAATTGGAATTAAAAGAAAATCTTAAAATCTTAAAATGAAAATAAAATAATACTTTTCAACAAAGAGCTTAGTGATTAATATAACAGGAACTAGATATGTCTTTGTTAGATATAAGGCATATGTAAGCTAATTTACCAAATAAAGCAATTCAAGAATTCAAATAGAATGGAAAACAAACAACTCATGCTTTAATCTCCAGAACCTGTGAATATATTACTTACATGGCAAAAGGGACTTTACAGTTAGCTAAATTAAGAATCTTGGGTTGGGGAGATTATTCTAGATTTTCTGGGTGGGTCCAATGTAATTATAGTGTCTTTTAAGAAATAGGTAAGGGCATCAAATTTACAGAGAATATATGTAATGAAGGAAGAAGAGTTGGAGTGATGCATTTTGAACGGATTAAGGGGCTATGAGCCAAGGAGTATGGGTGACAACTAGACGCTGGAAAACTCAAGGGAACAGATTCTCCCCTGGAGCCTCTGGAAGGTACTCATGTCTGTTAGCACCTTGATTTTGGTCCAGTGAGACCCATTTTAGATTTCTGACCCCCAGAACTATAAAATAATATATTTTCATTATTTTTCTTGTTTTAAGCCACAAAGTTTGTGATACCTTGTTTTGGCTGCAGTAGGGAATTAATACAGCATCGTTTCTGCTTATTCATTCCTATGGTCATATTGCCTTGCTTAACCCTGCAGTTTCAGAGAGATATTACCCTCTATGGGGAGGGGAGTGACATAGTAGTGAAAGAGATGAAGTAGTCTAGCTAGCTGCTTCACAAGGAGGGTAATGGCTGCCCTGTGATTATTGACTCACTGATTTCTGACAGGGAGAAGATGGCAGTAGTTATATCAAGATGGTTGTCTCTTTCCCATATTATCCTGATCATTGATCAATTTTCCAGGTTTTCTGTCCTGAAACTGTACTTCTCTTTGGGGTGTTTTTGACTGTGAAGGGACAAACAAGCATCAACACTTTTCATGACTCAACACAAAAACTGTCAGGCTAATCTCTTTCATGACTGTACAGCAATTATGTAACCAAATTTAACAATACCAGAGCAATGGAAACTTTGATGGAAAACAGACAAAATCTGAACGCAAGTAACCATATTCTGAGAAGAGTGATTTAAGTACAAATGTTCTCTTTAGTGAGATCACTGTATATTAACAAATCTATGTTAGTCTAGTCTACCAGACAGAATCAACACAGTCATGGGGAGGAGAGGGTGACAGATCAACCTGCCCCATAGATTCAAGCTTTTAAAACAAAGTAATTGGGGCTTCCCTGGTGGCACAGTGGTTGAGAGTCCGCCTGCCGATTCAGGGGACACGGGTTCGTGCCCCGGTCTGGGAGGATCCCACATGCCATGGAGAGGCTAGGCCCGTGAGCCATGGCCGCTGGGCCTGCATGTCCGGAGCCTGTGCTCTGCAACGGGAGATGTCACAACAGTAAGAGGCCCACCTACAGCAAAAAAAATAAATAAATAAATAAATAAAATAAAAATAAAAATAAATAAATAAAAAATAATCATGGTACAATATGCAGTTTCAGTAAAAATAAAATAAAAATAAAACAGCAAAATAGCATTTAGCTCTGAATAGAAACATAAATAATAAGATTTAGTTTGAAAATTCTGAACGTAGATATAAGCCCAGTACTTGCATAATTTATTCTAAGGCAAAAATTAAACAAAACAAAACAAAGAAAAAAGACTGCTGAATTTAAAAATGAAAGCCTGATTGCATTATTTCTTTATAAGCTCTATTATCCTGATATATTCCAGGAGCTGATAAAAGCAGTGAGATTTGATCCCAGTTCTTCAAAACGAGGTTTTGAGCAGACACTAAAATCCTGAAAGGCAGATTAGTTTATAATACATTCAACTCATCACCATAGGTCCTAACATGAGGCTGACTTAAGCTCAGGGTCAAGCAAAGAACTTGGGAAGAAACCAGACTGGTGACAATCTTCTTTGTGTCTCCCTGTGACAAGAAAAGAATTTGAAATCTTTTCCTTTTCTTTCCTTTTCTTAAAGCAGACCTTCTTTAAGGCTGAACTATGTAGAATTGTGGCATAAATGTAATGCCAAACATTATAAGCAGCCTTAATTACAGTGTGATTATGTAAATAATTATACATTGCTTTGTTTATTTATAAATATTTCATACCTACCCTAAACACAACTTATATTTTTATTCATAGCTGGTTCACCAAGCATGACCTCCACTCACATCTTGAATAAGTGTAGAAGAAAACCTTAGAAAGCAAAATGCAGTTTGGTGAAGTTATTGTATCTACTTAATGATAAAGACATTTCTTATATGACATATATAGCATCATTTAAGAAATTCTTCTTTGTATTTAAATGCTCTATGCTATATACATTGGTATAAAATTAATTAAACCAAAAGCAGCACATAAGTCACATAATTGTTATTTTAAAACATGAAACATACATTGTGATATCTGAGAAGGACACATATTTGAAGCGATAGATGGCAGTATTGTTGCATATTTTTATGTGCGTTCTAGAGTTTTGCTCATTTTACCCCTCAGCCAACAGCTTTCATTACTTTCTAAAGTTTTATAGGTCAATGTATGAAAACGTTAGAAGTCTTAATTTGAAGACTTTCTTTTTTTTAACCTAAGCAACTTTGATTTGCATTTCTTCTCCGTGTAAAGGACAGTACCCAGAGACACACAGAAGTGGGAATAAAAGGTTTCCATTCTTTTACATATGGTTTGCACAGCTAACCCACAAGCCCAAGGGACTGTGAAGCTGGCACAGTGAGCTGCTATGAATTGGTCCATCTTATCCTTCCTCAGTTTATTGAGTTCCCTGTGTAATTTCAAAACATACATTTTATAATATGTAATTAGCTTTAAAATCTCTTTGATTTCAACATATTTTTTTGATGCTGGGGTTAAATGATACTCATCTATTCTCACATAACTTGTTATCTGATATCTCGTAGGTATTTTTAAAGATCATTTTTTCAATGAATGACTAGATCTTATAAGAGAGAGAAAAGTAAACTGTTCATCTTTTAAACAGCACTAAAGAAATGTATAGGAAAACTGTAATAATGAAGTAAGTTATATATTCGGAAGAAGGGAACAAAAGGGAAAATGAGTAGTGGTTTATCCAGTTTACATTGTTTTCTAAAATTTCAGCACGTAAGTTGAACTACAGGACCAAATATACTGAGTTTAAGCTTTTGCTGCACCAGGAATAGTGTTTGATATCCAAGGAGGGAAAGAATATTTCTTGCTGCATCCAGTGAATTTGTGTTGGATATTTCTTTCAAGTGTACTGGTTGTCCAAAAAACAAAGAAAAAAAAAAAAGCCTCAAAAGCTGTACTCTGTTTCCTTTTTATTTTTTTTTCCATAAAAAGATCAGGTATCAATTGAAGTTAAGAGCTAAAGTAAGAAAGTACTCATTTAATCACATCAATTTTCTGTGAGGGCTTTCAGCTCTAAGAATGCAGTTTTAAAGTGTCACACTTAACTGATGTGCTATCAGTGTTCCTTTTTTGTATCTTCAAAATAAGTTGGTGGTATTCTGTAATTCACCACAATAGCAATTAATGTGGGAGCAACCTGAGGTTCTTTGTACACTTTATAACATGATCACAACTCTATAAATAGTTTTTCTTTCAAAATACCTAAATGTGGCCAGATGACACAACATGATTAGGATCAACATTTTTTTTTTTTGAGTTTTGACACTGCTTCTAATTTTTTGTCTCCAGTTTTAATACCTAACCTAAGCAAATAATGACAGTTCATTTTTCTCAGTGTTAATTTATCTTCATGATTTTCAATAAGCCTTTACGTATACTACATAATTCTATCCTAGAAACTGCCTTTTAAGAGAGTTGGCTCAGTTTTTGCAATACCAATTGTCATTTGTGAACCACTAGACACAGTCTGAACAAATCGAAGATCCTTAGTCAAATAATGAATAAATGGCAGAGACTACAAAAGATGGTCCTGAGAATCTGACTCTGGAACTTTCTGCTACCCATGGCAGCTTACAATTAGGAAAATTAGTATCTCGAAATTATTCCTTTTAAAGGCTCAATGAGTATTGAAAAGCATTTAGTTCATGTTTAGAAGCACAGATAAATATACAAAGAGATGATTTTACTGTTTTTCAGAATGTTGTCATATGAAGTAATAGAAATTAGTAAATAAAATAATTTATTTAATAATTTATTTGTGTCCATAAAGTACTCCATGTATACTGTTTGAAAATAGATTATTATATGATTAATAATTTATTAAAAATATGGTTAACTTTTCAAATCCAGAAATGTTTTTTAATTATAAAAGATAATTTATAATATTAATAAACTATATAAAATAGCTTTTTTAAACAGTGAAATTGCTGAATCCATCATAAAATAATGTCAATAAATTACAATAGTAAGGAAAAGGAGGCATCTCTCAGTAAAGTTCTTTTCAAAATGGTAGAAACATAATCTATGTATATGTGATGTGACTTCAGCAGAATCTGTCCACACTCATTAGCTAGGCCAGATCACAAAGTTTGTTCCAAATTAAAAATGTAAAGAGAATGGAGACATGCAGATATTTCAAGATTTGTTTCACTACACAGCTGTGCAGGCAAAAGAGCAGTGCAAAGGAAGCTATGCAGTAGATCAGACTTGAAATGGGTTTTGTGCCAGTGTTCTTTCCCTTGTTTCTTATAAAAATGAAGGAACCACATATACAGAGGGAGGTTTTTGTTTTCTTTGGGTAAATACCCAGGACTGAAATTGGTGGATCATATAGCAATTCTATTTTTGTTTATTTTTTGAGGAAACTTTCCACTGTTTTCTACAGCGCCTGATCCAATTTACATTCCCATCAACAGTGCCCAAGTATTCTCTTTTCTTCACATCCTTACCAACAATTGTTATTAGTTATCTTTTTGATGACAGTAATTTTGACAGTAATTTTGAGGTGGTATCTCATCTTCTATATGTTAATAATAAACTATCAGAAAAAGAAATTAAGAAAACAATCCCATTTACAATTGCATCAAAAAAATAAAATAGCTATGAATAAATCTAACCAAAGAAGTAAAAAAACTTGTACTCTGAAAACTGTAAGACATTGATGAAAAACATTGAAGTCATACATGCATACTTAATTTTAGAAGTTTATTCCAAATTGTTTTCCAACATAGTTGTGAAATTTTTATTTTGAGGAATGTGTGAGTTCTGATTGATTCAGATATTCTCCAACTTCATTATTGTTAAACTTCAATTTTTTTCTAAACCTATAGGTGAAAATAGAATCCTAATTTTTTTAGTACTTTAATTTTTATCACCTGGCTTTCTGCTGAGGCTGAGCATCTAGTATTAGATTTGTTGCCTATTTGTTGTATTTACTCTGTGACATGCTTATTTATGTTCTGTATCCATTTTTCTTTTGCATCGTCTGTACTTATTTTATTGTTTTATAAGTGTTTCATATAGATTTGCATTTATTTTCAGTTCATAGATTGCTTTATATTTTCTGTCTTTAGGACATTACACTCTTCTGCAAATCATAAAGATATTCTCTTGTGTTATACTCAATAGAAATTGATTTCTTTTGATGATGAGAGGGCAGCATTCTTTTTTTTTTTCAAAAATGGAAAACTATTAAAAAGGATTAATCACTTCCGGGTAAGATGGCGGAAGAGTAAGACGCGGAGATCACCTTCCTCCCCACAGATACACCAGAAATACAGCTACACGTGCAACAACTCCTACAGAACAACTACTGAACGCTGGTAGAAGACCCCAGACCTCCCAAAAGGCAAGAAACTCCCCACATACCTGGGTAGGGCAAAGCAGAGAGATTCCCGCACAGAGGAGCGGTGCCGAGCGGCACTCACCAGCCCGAGAGGCTTGTCTGCTCCCCCGCCAGGGCGGGCGGCGCTGGAGCTGAGGCTCGGGCTTCGGTCAGAGCGCAGGGAGAGGACTGGGACTGGCGGCGAGAACTCAGCCTGAAGGGGGCTAATGTGCCACAGCTAGCCGGGAGGGAGTCCGGGAAAACTCTGGAGCTGCCGAAGAGGCAGGAGACTTTTTCTTCCCTCTTGGTTTCCTGGTGCGCGAGGAGAGGGGATTAAGAGCGCCGCATAAAGGAGCTCCAGAGACGGGCGCGAGTCGCGGCTGAAAGCGCGGAGCCCAGAGACGGGCGTGGGACGCTGGGGCTGCTGCTGCCGCCGCCAAGAAGCCTGTGTGCGAGCGCAGGACACTGTCCACACCGCCCTTCCTGGAGCCTGTGCAGCCTGCCACTGCCGGGGTCCCGGGGTCCAGGGGCGGCTTCCCTGGGAGAACGCACGGCGTGCCCCGGGCTGGTGCAACATCACGCCGACCTCTGCCGCTGCAGGCACGCCCCGCAGTCTGTGCCCCTCCCTCCCGCCCGGCCTGAGTGAGCCAGAGTCCCCAAAGAGGCTGCTCCTTTAACCCTGTCCTGTCTGAGCGAAGAACAGACGCCCTCCGGCGACCTACACGCAGAGGCGGGGCCAAATCCAAAGCTGAGACCCAGGAGCTGTGAGAACAAAGAAGAGAAAGGGAAACCTCTCCCAGCAGCCTCAGAAGCAGCGGATTAAAGCTCCACAATCAACTTCATGTACCCTGCATCTGTGGAATACATGAATAGACAACAAATCATCCCAAATTGAGGAGCCAGGAGTCAGTGCTGTGCCTCTGAGGTGGGAGAGCGAACTTCAGGACACTGGTCCACAAGAGACCTCCCAGCTCCACATACTATCAAACGGCGAAAATCTTCCAGAGATCTCCATCTCAACACCAGCACCCAGCTTCACTCAACGACCAGCAAGCTACAGTGCTGGACACCCTATGCCAAACAACTAGCAAGACAGGAACACAACACCACCCATTAGCAGAGAGGCTGCCTCAAATCATAAAAAGTCCACAAACACCCCAAAACACACCACCAGACGTGGACCTGCCCACCAGAAAGACAAGATCCAGCCTCATCCACCAGAACACAGGCAGTAGTCCCCTCCACCGAGAAGCCTACACAACCCACTAAAGGAACCTTAGCCACTGGGGACAGACACGAAAAACAACGGGAACTACGAACCTGCAGCCTGCAAAGAGGAGACCCCAAACACAGTAACATAAGCAAAATGAGAAGACAGAAAAACACACAGCAGGAGAAGGAGCAAGATAAAAACCCACCAGACCTAACAAATGAAGAGGTAATAGGCAGTCTATCTGAAAAAGAATTCAGAATAATGATGGTAAAGATGATCCAAAATCTTGGAAATAGAATAGACAAAATGCAAGAAACAGTTAACAAGGACCTAGAAGAACTAAAGACGAATCAAGCATCGATTAAAAACACAATAAATGAAATAAAAAATACTCTAGATGGGATCAATAGCAGAATAACTGAGGCAGAAGAACGGATAAGTGAGGTGGAAGATAAAATAGTGGAAATAACTGCTGCACAGCAAAATAAAGAAAAAAGAATGAAAAGAACAGAGGACAGTCTCAGAGACCTCTGGGACAACATTAAACGCACCAACATTCGAATTATAGGGGTTCCAGAAGAAGAAGAGAAAAAGAAAGGGACTGAGAAAATATTTGAAGAGATTATAGTTGAAAACTTCCCTAATATGGGAAAGGAAATAGTTAATCAAGTCCAGGAGGCACAGAGAGTCCCATACAGAATAAATCCAAGGAGAAATACACCAAGACACATATTAATCAAACTGTCAAAAATTAAACACAAAGAAATCATATTAAAAGTAGCAAGGGAAAAACAACAAATAACACACAAGGGAATCCCCATCAGGATAACAGCTGATCTCTCAGCAGAAACTCTACAAGCCAGAAGGGAGTGGCAGGACATACTTAAAGTGATGAAGGAGAAAAACCTGCAACCAAGATTACTTTACCCAGCAAGGATCTCATTCAGATTTGATGGAGAAATTAAAACCTTTACAGACAAGCAAAAGCTGAGAGAGTTCAGCACCACCAAACCAGCTTTACAACAAATGCTAAAGGAACTTCTCTAGGCAAGAAACACAACAGAAGGAAAAGAACTACAATAACGAACCCAAAGCAATTAAGAAAATGGGAATAGGAACATACATATCAATAATTACCTTAAATGTAAATGGACTAAATGCTCCCACCAAAAGACACAGACTGGCTGAATGGATACAAAAACAAGACCCATATATATGCTGTCTACAAGAGACCCACTTCAGACCTAGAGATACATACAGACTGAAAGTAAGGGGATGGAAAAAGATATTCCATGCAAATGGAAACCAAAAGAAAACTGGAGTAGCAATTCTCATATCAGACAAAATAGACTTTAAAATAAAGACTACTAGAAGAGACAAAGAAGGACACTACATAATGATCAAGGGATCAATCCAAGAAGAAGATATAACAATTGTAAATATTTATGCACCAAACATAGGAGCACCTCAATACATAAGGGAAATATTAACAGCCATAAAAGGAGAAATCGACAGTAACACAATCATAGTAGGGGACTTTAACACCCCACTTTCACCAATGGACAGGTCATCCAAAATGAAAATAAATAAGGAAACACAAGCTTTAAATGATACATTAAACAAGATGGACTTAATTGATATTTATAGGACATTCCATCCAAAAACAACAGAATACACATTTTTCTCAAGTGCTCATGGAACATTCTCCAGGATAGATCATATCTTGGGTCACAAATCAAGCCTTGGTAAATTTAAGAAAATTGAAATTGTATCAAGTATCTTTTCCGACCACAATGCTATGAGACTAGATATCAATTACAGGAAAAAAGCTGTAAAACATACAAACACATGGAGGCTAAACCATACACTACTTAATAACGAAGTGATCACTGAAGAAATCAAAGAGGAAATTAAAAAATACCTAGAAACAAATGACAATGGAGACACGACGACCCAAAACCTATGGGATGCAGCAAAAGCAGTTCTAAGAGGGAAGTTTATGGCAGTACAATCACACCTTAAGAAACAGGAAATATCTCGAATAAACAACCTAACCTTGCACCTAAAGCAATTAGAGAAAGAAGAACAAAAACATCCCAAAGTTAGCAGAAGGAAAGAAATCATAAAAATCAGATCAGAAATAAATGAAAAAGAAATGAAGGAAACGATAGCAAAGATCAATAAAACTAAAAGCTGGTTCTTTGAGAAGATAAACAAAATTGATAAACCATTAGCCAGACTCATCAAGAAAAAAAGGGAGAAGACTCAAATCAATAGAATTAGAAATGAAAAAGGAGAAGTAACAACTGACACTGCAGAAATACAAAAGATCATGAGAGATTACTATAAGCAACTCTATGCCAATAAAATGGACAACCTGGAAGAAATGGACAAATTCTTAGAAATGCACAACCTGCCAAGACTGACTCAGGAAGAAATAGAAAATATGAATAGACCAATCACAAGCACTGAAATTGAAACTGTGATTAAAAATCTTCCAACAAACAAAAGCCCAGGACCAGATGGCTTCACAGGCGAATTCTATCAAGCATTTAGAGAAGAGCTAACACCTATCCTTCTCAAACTCTTCCAAAATATAGCAGAGGGAGGAACACTCCCAAACTCATTCTACGAGGCCACCATCACCTTGATACCAAAACCAGACAAGGATGTCACAAAGAAAGAAAACTACAGGCCAATATCACTGATGAACATAGATGCAAAAATCCTCAACAAAATACTAGCAAACAGAATCCAACAGCACATTAAAAGGATCATACACCATGATCAAGTGGGGTTTATTCCAGGAATGCAAGGATTCTTCAATATACGCAAATCAATCAATGTGATACACCATATTAACAAGTTGAAGGAGAAAAACCATATGATCATCTCAATAGATGCAGAGAAAGCTTTTGACAAAATTCAACACCCATTTATGATAAAAACCCTGCAGAAAGTAGGCATAGAGGGAACTTTCCTCAACATAATAAAGGCCATATATGACAAACCCACAGCCAGCATCGTCCTCAATGGTGAAAAACTGAAACCATTTCCACTAAGATCAGGAACAAGACAAGGTTGCCCACTCTCACCACTCTTATTCAACCTAGTTTTGGAAGTTTTAGCCACAGCAATCAGAGAAGAAAAGGAAATAAAAGGAATCCAAATGGGAAAAGAAGAAGTAAAGCTGTCACTGTTTGCAGATGACATGATACTATACATAGAGAATCCTAAAGATGCTACCAGAAAACTACTAGAGCTAATCAATGAATTTGGTAAAGTTGCAGGATACAAAATTAATGCACAGAAATCTCTGGCATTCCTATATACTAATGATGAAAAATCTGAAAGTGAAATCAAGGAAACACTCCCATTTACCATTGCAACAAAAAGAATAAAATATCTAGGAATAAACCTACCTAAGGAGACAAAAGACCTGTATGCAGAAAATTATAAGACACTGATGAAAGAAATTAAAGATGATACAAATAGATGGAGAGATGTACCATGTTCTTGGATTGGAAGAATCAACATTGTGAAAATGACTCTACTACCCAAAGCAATCTACAGATTCAATGCAATCCCTATCAAACTACCAATGGCATTTTTCACAGAACTAGAACAAAAAATTTCACAATTTGTATGGAAACACAAAAGACCCCGAATAGCCAAAGCAATCTTGAGAACGAAAAATGGAGCTGGAGGAATCAGGCTCCCTGACTTCAGACTATACTACAAAGCTACAGTAATCAAGACAGTATGGTACTGGCACAAAAACAGAAAGATAGATCAATGGAACAGGATAGAAAGCCCAGAGATAAACCCACGGACATATGGTCACCTTATCTTTGATAAAGGAGGCAGGAATGTACAGTGGAGAAAGGACAGTCTCTTCAATAAGTGGTGCTGGGAAAACTGGACAGGGACATGTAAAAGTATGAGATTAGATCACTCCCTAACACCATACACAAAAATTAGCTCAAAATGGATTAAAGACCTAAATGTAAGGCCAGACACTATCAAACTCCTAGAGGAAAACATAGGCAGAACACTGTATGACATAAATCACAGCAAGATCCTTTTTGACCCATCTCCTAGAGAAATGGAAATAAAGACAAAAATAAACACATGGGACCTAATGAAACTTCAAAGCTTTTGCACAGCAAAGGAAACCATAAACAAGACCAAAAGACAACCCTCAGAATGGGAGAAAATATTTGCAAATGAAGCAACTGACAAAGGATTAATCTCCAAAATTTATAAGCAGCTCATGCAGCTCAATAGCAAAAAAACAAACAACCCAATCCAAAAATGGGCAGAAGACCTAAATAGACATTTCTCCACAGAAGATATACAGACAGCCAACAAACACATGAAAGGATGCTCAACATCTTTACTCATTAGAGAAATGCAAATCAAAACTACAATGAGATATCATCTCACACCAGTCAGAATGGCCATCATCAAAAAATCTAGAAACAATAAATGCTGGAGAGGGTGTGGAAAAAAGGGAACACTCTTGCACTGCTGGTGGGAATGTGAATTGGTACAGCCACTATGGAGAACGGTATGGAGGTTCCTTAAAAAACTACAAATAGAACTACCATATGACCCAGCAATCCCACTACTGGGCATATACCCTGAGAAAACCATAATTCAAAAAGAGACATGTACCAAAATGTTCATAGCAGCCCTATTTACAATAGCCCGGAGATGGAAACAACCTAAGTGTCCATCATCGGATGAATGGATAAAGAAGATGTGGCACATATATACAATGGAATATTACTCAGCCATAAAAAGAAATGAAATTGAGCTATTTGTAATGAGGTGGATGGACCTAGAGTCTGTCATACAGAGTGAAGTAAGTCAGAAAGAGAAAGACAAATACTGTATGCTGACACATATATATGGAATTTAAGAAAAAAATGTCATCAAGAACATAGGGGTAAGACAGGAATAAAGACACAGACCTACTAGAGCATGGACTTGAGGATATGGGGAGGGGGAAGGGTAAGCTGTGACAAAGTGAAAGAGCGGCATGGACATATATACACTACCAAACGTAAGGTAGATAGCTAGTGGGAAGCAGCCGCATAGCACAGGGAGATCAGCTCGGTTCTTTGTGACCGCCTGGAGGGGTGGGATAGGGAGGGTGGGAGGGAGACGCAAAAGGGAGGGGATATGGGAACATATGTATATGTATAACTGATTAAATTTGTAAAATAAAAAAATATATATAAAAAAAAAAAAAAAAGGATTAATCTTTTCCTTACTGATGAAAGACTCCACCTCCATTGCAATCAAGCCTAAAGTTTCCATACACAGATCTACTTTCTAGTTGTTCTAATGTATACCACTGGATTATTTTCAACAATTTAATATGTTTGTCCCTTCTTGAAGTATTATTTAAATTTTTTTATATTAAGGATATTTTTCCTTTAAAACACAGTGTTTCTCCCTACTCCACTCTTTCTAATATCTGGAAATTCTGTGTACATTTCTTTCTATTTATTACTTTAATTCTTAGAAGTGTTTACTAGTAAAATCAACTGGATCTAAAGTTTCTTTGTTGGCAAGTTCTGTTTTTCGTTTTAAATTTGGGATAATTTATGTATAATGGTATTCACCTCTTTCTAATATATCAGATTGAGAAAATTTCCTTCTATGTCTGGTTTATTGAGACTTTTTATAATTAATCGATTTAAATTTTGTGAAATGCTCTGTGCATCTATTGATAAGATTGATTATAGTTTTCCTTTTTGTTACGTTTCAGCCTGTTGATACAGGACATTACATTGATTGACTGCTGAAATTTGAATTAACCTTACATTTCTGGGATAAAATGCACTTGGACATAAGGTTTACCCTTTCTATAGATTACTGGATTCGAGTTGCTAATATTTTATTCAGAATTCTTACACTTATGAGGGATATTAACCTTTAAATTTAGTTTAGTTTTGTTTTTTTATTTGTCTATGTCTTAGAACACATTTGTCTGGTTTTGATAGATGCTTTCAGCTTCACAAAATGTGTTGGGAAATGTTTCTGTTTCTTACTTTCGAGAAAAGTTTACATAAGACTGGTGTTATTTCTTTTTTTCCATGAGTACTTGAAAAAAAATACTAATGAAGCCATTTAAGTCAAGATTTAACTTCAGGGAAGATTTCTAAATTAGGAATTAAAATTTTAAAGTAAATACAGGATAATTTAAGTTATCTACTTTTCCTGAGTGAACTCTAGTAGCTTTTTTTTCCCCATGATATTTGTACTTTTAATCTAAATTGTTGAAAGAGGGAAGCTTTTGAAATATTGATTTAATTTCTTTAATAATTGAAAATATTCAGGTCTTTTACATTTTTTAAGTTAGAGGATGTTTGTCTTCATGAATTTTCTATTCCATCAATGTTTTTACATTTATTGGCATAAAAGTGTTTCTAATTTTATCATATATTTTTAATATCTCTAGTACCTGATCTTAATATTTGTTTTCTGTTTGTTTGTTTTGTTTTTGATTTTCCCAGGATAAGTCTTTTTAGTTACAATTTTATTAGCCTTTGTAAAGGAACAGATTAGTGGGGTTTTTTTTTTGATAAATTTATTTTTATATTTTGTTTTGTCTTATTTCATTGATATCTATTCTTAACTCTGTTATTTATCTCTTACTTTTTCTGGATTTAAATTACATCTATTTTTTTTCAAAAAATATGGATATGGATATTATTATGATATGGATTCTTGATCCACTTATTTTTAACATCCTTTTCTTTCTAATACAGCATATGAGGCTATGAATATTCTTAAAGCACTGCTAAGATGCATTGCACAAATTTTGATTTACTATGTTTGATTATAATTCAGGTGAAGATATTTTATGTTTCTTTGTAATTTCTTTCTTCACCCAAAGATTAGAGTTCTGTTACTTAATTTCTAAATATATATAACTTATTTCTTCTTTGTTCAGAGAACATAAACAGAAATTAGTAGACATCATTTGTTTCCAGTTTCTAGATAATTCCTTTTCAAGTCAGTTTTCAAATATGTGACTTGATTGGCAATCTAACTGATAGCAGCTCAAAAGTCTGGAGTAATTTAAAATATCAGTAACATATGAAAAATTTGAGTAAGCATGTACATTATATTTTCTTGGGATTGATCATTTTTTAAGTGTTTAAGCAGACCTTCACTAACAGCACTTATTTAAGTAATTTATTTAATATGGTTATAGAGGCCAGACACCAGGATAAGTAAAAAGAATTAAGTACCCAAATCATATCACTTTGCTGCAAATTTTATTACTTTTCTTTAGTTCTATGCCTTATAGTTTGAGACTTCCTTGATTTAATGGTTATCAAGAGTCTCTTTTGGTGCCATTAATAGATTAATCAGCATTAAATTTGCCCTAACAGTTCTTTGACCTGAATGAATCATTTTCTTTTTTTTTTCCTTTGGATCATTTCCATTAGAAACTACATTTGGTTTTAGAATAATGTATTTTTCTTCTTTTCTGAAACCTATGGCACTCTTTCATTTTTAAGAATTTGTTTTTTGGAAAGTTGCTTTATTCATAATTGCTCTTCAAGTGTTACAATAATTGATCTATCAAATCTTGAGGGAGGGCTGGTTGAATTGATACTAAGTCAATGAAAGCTCTTAAAAATGAATGATTTCTGAGAATGAGTATTCCAAATTTTCAATCAGTAAAGTTCAGTTTAATTTCTGGTTGGATAAATTTTCTAGGTTGTAGCACAGGGAGAGGGCACACATGTGGAGAATTCTGTTCTCACTGAGTTATGGTGATTAAACTGTCTTCTGGGGAGGCCAAGGCAGCTAGATTTCCAAAGCAGACTATCAGAGAATAGAATACTTTACAGAGAGAAAATTCTGGGAATCTATAAAGGTCCTCTTCAAGCCTTCCTCTGAATACTGATCAACATATGTGCATGAGGAAACTAGGCAAGTCAAGGAAAGAACCACCCAAAAGTGTTACAGGGAACAATACTTGGAGCTAACACAAAGCAAGGAATAGTACCTATTCTTGTAAGCTAGATGGAAAATTTATGGGCCATGATGGAGTTAACTCAGGAAGTTCATGCCTTATTATTGAATTATCGAAACATAGTAATATTAAAATTAACTATATATCAAAATTAACCATATAACCATAGTAATTATTGAAAATATCCATATATCTGAATAATATATTGAAGTTTTTACACCATAATACAGAACAAACTATAGAAATGTTATAGAAATACAAAATATCTAGGACCCAAAAAGGTAAATTCTCAGTGTCTGCCATTCAACCAAAAATAAACAGACAGGCAAAGAAGAAGGAAAATATGGCTCATAATGTAGAAAAAACATTCAATATATGACCTATAAATGACATAGGTGTTAGAATTAGTAACAAGAATATTAAAATAGTTATAACAGTGTTATATATCTCCAAGAAGCCAGAAGAAAGATTACACCTTTTAAAGTAAAGACATGAATATAAGAGTTCTAAATCAAATTTCCATGAAGAAACCTAAGATCTGCAAGGTTAAAACAAAATGCACTATTTGGGAATAACAAAAGCTTAAACATTGAATGAGTAAACGTTAGTTAACTTGAAGACATAGAAATAGGAATTATCAAAAATGAAAGACAGAGAGAGAAAAGATCGAAATAAAGGTAAGAAGCATAAGTGAACTGTGGAACCATGTATGTTGGCCTGATATATATGTAACTGAAGTTTCCAAAGGAGAGGAAGATAAGAGTGAGGCACACACACAGACAAAAGTGATGGCTCAAAATTTTCAAAATTGAAGAAAGATTAAACCCATGTATTAAATCATCTACGTTTAATTTTACTAAGGAATATTTAGTAATATATGAATACATAGTGAATAAATAATAAAGTCACCAGTACAAAAGAAATATAGCTCAGCACAGGAACAAAACCTTCTGGACTATTTCAATAACTCTATTATATCTTTCCCAATATGTAGTAATTTCTGCACTTGTGATGCCTTATATGTTAAGACCATTTTCTTTTCATTAAAATATGTTATTATTCTTTTGAGTCCCTTCCCCACCATATCCATTTACTCCATTCCTTACATTGTTTTGTGTTTCCAGAGGTCAACATCTATGCATTTCATCAACAGGCTCACTTATTAAGTCTTCTTGTTGGGTTTTCCCAATGAGACATATTTTTAGTGTCTCTTCTTATTTCTAGCAGTAGCTGTAAGCCTCTAAGATTGTAATTCTTATTGGAGAGCCCTTCTTCATTTTTCTGTTTTGAAATAATTTTGTCTTTTACCATTTAAAGCCTAAGAATAGTTACATATTTCCATTGTTACTAGTATCTGTATATTTTCCCATTCCTTTTTGGCTCCCTTAACCCCAGTTATACCCCTGTACAATTTTTCTTTACTGTTTTCTCTTCTGTTAAATCCATTTGTGTGTGCAATCTGCCTCCTGCCTGATGCACTATAACATATCTTTCTCTAGATAAACTGTTGACTTGACATTTCAACAGCTATTACCTTTTCATACTGCATCATAGGCTATTAGTCTACCTTCTTCCTTTTGGAGTATTGGTCTTTGGGCCTGAAAAGGAAGGGACTGGTACTAAGGAGGGTACTAAGGTAGGGTACAAAGTAAGAACTTCTGGTTATGAGATACCATCAAAGTTGGGAGGAAGATGTACTGGACATCTGCCAATGTAGCTTTTATTATAACCCCCCACTCCCCCCTTAACTAAAAGTACAAATCATAGTAAAATTGCATCAAAGATCACATGTCTGGAAGTTTATGATAGGCATGTTCAGAGCAGCTGGTCACCAGAAACATCTCCTTTGTAAATATATATGAATATTTGTATATCTAGCAATATTGTGCTGTCACACAATAAAATTATGACAAAAAATTAAGAGAAATGTTGCATGCTGTTTTGTTTCAAACTTATTGGACACAAATTACATGCAAGGAAATACTGGACATGTCCAGATTTATTATTTTTTTTCATCAACTATTTTAAAATCAACATGAAGTAAATGTAGATACATATTTGAGATATACACAAACACTGATATAGTGGCTACATTCTTGAATGATATACTTACTCTTTTTATTAATATCTTGTAGGTGGGAAAACAAGAGTGATTAATGACAATATAATTAAGTAATTTGCCTAAGGTTACACAGTAGACTATTGGTTCTAGTAGAGATTTGAACCCATGTAATCTGCCTTAAATTCATGTTCTTAGCCAAGTCATTATGCTGTCTCTCAAAATAATTGCAACATCTTGCATTTAATAAATATTATTAAAACGTTTTAAAAAATCACTGTCAGTTGTTACTCTTCCATACAGAACAATTATCATAGTGATATTATTCTTTAGAGACCAATCTAAAGTTAAATGATAAGCAATATTAAAAATAGCTTTATACTGAGGTACTTACCTGCTCATTTACAGTCAATCAGTCCTACATTGAAGGTTATAGGAGAATACAGAATTTTGAATCACACTGAAGCTTTCATAAACCAGTAGTTAAAAAGACAGACAGATGGCCCATACAACCAGTCAATCACAAGAGGAAAAATGGTACTAATTGGATTAGCAGTAGAAAGACTAATGCATTTTTTTCCTTAAGGGTTAGAAGACAAATAGATCTTTCAGCTCTGCAAGAAAGCACAAGAGATCCAAAAGCATTATTTGTGCAAGGTAGATTTTAGAATCTGTTCCATTCATCACGGGAGCTAGTGCTTGAGGCTTGGAAAATTTGAGTTATGGTTTGGACTTAGGATCAGTGGCCCCATGTTCAGAGCAATACCTTAGGTTTAAAGGTGATTGACACCCCCTAAAGCACTGAACCACAAGAGCTACCCTAAATGATGAATTTTTTAATTTTCAGGGAGGAGTTAGGATTGGCTAATCTGAAGAAATGAGGGGAAAAAATGAAATTCTACAAATTATTTCCCCCAAAGCAGATGTTAACAATATTATTGCATATAAATAATACTAATCCCTATAAACTTTTCTTTTATGTATAATTATACATTAATCTGGAAGGTGAGGCAAGTCTTTGTCTTTGATGCTATTGAGTTTCTGAGGGGAGACTTTCTCAGAAGATATTTTTGAACCTAAAAAAAAAGGAAAAAGAAAAATAGGCAAGATTCCTGCAACTATAGACTTTCTATAAGCATCAGCAATTAGGAAAGAATAACTTCAAAGGCATGGTGTCTGTAGGATTGATAGAAAATATTAGGTATGTACCATATGTGTTATAACACATTCACAGCATAAAAGCCTAGAGACACAGAGCATATTTGATGTTGTCAATGCTTAAATATCTACAATAATTAGAAAAATAACTAGATGACGTTAGTAGGACCAACATCTATAACACCAATACTGACTATATATGGACCAATCTGATTATGAATACTACCTGCCAATACACTTATAAAATAGCTTCAGCATTCAAAATATTTTCAAATCAAATTATTTTGTTTATCTAAGCAATAAACCAAATAAAGTGAATTCATTGATAAGTGAAAAATGTATGCCAGCATAATAACATGTGACAAGCACAGTTCTAGGCACTGGGAATATAATATTTCTGATCTCATTTTGTACCTTACATTTAAGTGGGAGATACAGAGCATAAATAAAATCAGACTATGCTCAGTGCCATACGGTGGATCCTTAGGCAGCGTGTTGCAGGGAGGTCTCTCTGAGGAGGTCAGTGTGGCTCTATGATGAGAAGGAATGTTCTCATAAAGGGTGGTGTGGAGGGCATATCAAGGAGCATCAAAGTCCTGAGGTCAGGGCAAGGGAAAGACATGCATTGGAGGAAGAACTAGGAGGTCTGCATCAGGAAGCAGAGTGAGACAGCATGAACATGTATGAAGAATGGTAGGGAAAACAAACAAGTAAAACTAGAGAGGTAGTTAGGAGTCAGATGATAAAAGATTGTGACACGCATGTTTTTCTACATCATGGAATGTTTTAAACAGAATTTCTTAAAGCATTATGGTGACCCTTGAGGACCACTATGGAATCCTATATATAACTATGCAGATAAACTATATATAAATGGTATTCTTGGAACTGTAGTTTCATGAGTAATTTTAGGGCACGATGCATTAGCCTCTTAGACTTATTTAGTATTAGTAGTTGAACATATAATATGAGCTTGGTTACACTGGAGCTTTGAGGGTGTTGATATTTAAGACTGTTCAAGTAGCTAGAATGTACCAATGTGACCAGTTCACTATGATACATTCCCAACAGTAGTAGACTTTGGGCTTACTCCCTGGAACCGGACACCAGGATACTTTACATACATGCCTTTGGTATATGAAATCTGTATGGAGCACACCCAGAGGGACCCAGCAGTGGATGGACAAAGAAGCATATTCCATTTATGCTGTTTGTGCACTGTATTCTTTGCCTACACAGTTGCTCCATGACTATATACAATTTGTAACCTGTAAGTCTTTCTGCAAACACTTAAGTTAAATAATGCCTAATTAACACAGTTTCTTACAGTTTAAAAAAAATCAGTAAACTATTCTGTATCAGATACTTTTGGAAGGTTATTGGTAATAGTTTATTCAATAATTTGATCTTTGTAAATTCAGATATTTTGTCTATCATTATTTTATAAGTAAACTACGGCTTAGCCTAGTGAATGTAGTACTTCAGTAGTAGTTTAAAATTTTTCTAATCTTAAACCCTTTCTTCAAAAGGATGTTTAGACAAGGTAGAAGTATAAAACACATAAAGAAAGGCTGTTTTGGATAAAGGAGAATAAGAGGAACAGAATCCTATTCACTATATTTGAATAATATAAATTAATGATTATTTTCCAACCAATGTTCATTACTATGAGTTTAGCTTTTAATATTTATGAAACATTTTGGAAATTTTAGAAACAGACATAAGTCCCATCCATATTGGCTCTGAATCATCCTCAAATGTTTAAGAAGCCCTAGCATTATATAGTGTGCATAATAAAGTACCAACATTTTTTTGAACAATGAAGGAATGTTTTAGGAACTGCCAATGTTTTTGGAATAAATATTTTTTCCCCAGTACATATTTAATTATGCTGTTGATCTATTGTTTTAAAAGAATGCCATAGGAATACTATTAAGTGCACTGCATAGTGGAACATAGCACATGATGTAATAAAAAACATTCTTCTGTGAAATTTTATTTGGTCTTAATATACGAGTGATCAACACTATTGTTTTAGTCTGTCAGGGATGCCATAACAAAATATCAGAGACTGGGTGTCTTAAACAACAGAAATTTATTTTCTCACACTTCTGGAGGCTGAAAGTCCAACCAAGATCAAGGTGTTGGCAGATTTAGTTTCTCATGAGGCCTCTCTTCCTGGCTTGAACATGGTCACCTTCTCATTTTATCCTTACACAGCTTTTCCTGTGTGTGTATTCTTGGTATCGCTTCCTTTTTTTCATAATGCCAGCCTATTGGATTGGGGCCCAAAGCAGTCCTATTAGATTGTGGCTTACACATATAACCTCATTTAACCTTGTATACCGCCTTAAAAGTTCTTTCTCAAATATAGTCACACTGGGGACTAGAACTTGATGACAAATTAAAATTATAATGGAGTAAACACAATTCAGGCATAAAAAATGGGATTGGGTAGCCACTGAGAATCTGGTATCAGACATATCCATGCACCTCTGAAAACTTGAATTCTTTTCTGAACTGTACCAAACCCAAGGACACCACCAGCTATATTTAGAACAACATTGACCAGCAGAGCCTATGGTCTCAAGGTTCCCCCTTGTAACTATGTTCACACTCAAACCAATCTTTGCTTAACCAACACCCTTATTTCTTGGCAGCTCCAGTTAAAATTCTTGAAAAATAACTTGTGTTTCTCACTGTGGCTTTGCAGTTTTTGCCTTTATAAACTTCCTCCATTTTTTAGTCCGGTGGAACATAATTCAAGTGCTTCTCAAATCTGTGTATTCTGGGCTACAGTCCTAATAAACCCCAATAAACACCTCTTTATTTCAATCAGATCTTCATTTCTTACATTTTGCTTCAACATGTAAATTTGGGAGGAATAGGATTTGTTGCACAGAAATCATACTGCATGAGTGACCATCACCAGGATTTTGTTTTGGAAGAGTAATTTGTATCTATAATATAAATCTCTAATATTAAATTCACACCCTTAGTTCAGTATTTTGTTATTAAGAAGATTAGGGAATCATTTGGTGATTATGATCCTGAATTATTGGAAGTAAACACCTCAAAAGTATTGTTGTTTTATTTTATTTAAATATTTTAACCACTTTTTCATGAGATGAAGACAATAGCCAATTCCAAATTTACAAAATTTAACATTTTATTATTATTTATAGTAACTACTCTCATGATTTTTAATGCTAATTACATACCTGTACTATTTTTTAAAAGAATGCAAGTTGATATTTGATGACTTATTATTTCAGTTCAGCAACTAATAATCCATTAATTATACAAAAAGGAAAAATTTATTTTCCCCAGTCTCTTTGCATGCTTGTCATAACGTGTTTGGATAGTTTGGCTCATTCCTTCTAAAACAGAGACTGCTTTCCAATACATACCAAAGGAAAATTAAAAGTCAATATTTGGTGTGGATTTAAAAAGTTATCCATGTATTTATTCTAGAAATAGGCAAAAACCTGTGTATTCATTTTGTTTAAACTTTCCATATAATGATCTTAAATTTAAGTAAAAGTCTACACCCTTAAAATTCATATAATAGTAAAATTTGAACATACAAAAGAAACAATTTAGATATTATGATTTTGTAATGTTACAAAACATTTTGTCTGCTTTAAAAAATAAAGCTACAAAATGTATTTAATACTGTCTAATGATAATGCTCCTGTTTCTCTCTTGCTTACTACTCAAGGGATATTTCCATATTCTCAATACTACTTGACTTCTGGTCACCAAATATGTAGGTTTTCCACACATCAAACAATCCTCCAACACCAGCTGGGTTTCCTGAAACTTAATTCAATTCTGACACTGACCAGAGTTGTCACAGATCTCACAGGTTAAGGACTTAGTCTCACAAGACTGGCCTCACTTCAGAAGCCTATGGCAAGTAATAGATCCCCAGGTTAACCATACATTTTTTCTGACTTGGCTACAAACTGGAGACTCCTGCAACCGTCTCCTTGGATCCATCATTCGTCAGAGAAGCTCACAGAACTTGGTAAACACTTACTTATGTTTATCAGTTTATTATAAAGCAAAGGTTATGATAAAAAGTACAGGTGAACACTCAGATGAAGGGGTACATAGGGAGAGGTCTGGAAGTATCCTGAGTGCAGAAACTTCTGTCTCCATGGAATTGGTGTGCACCACCCTCCTGGCACCCTCCTGGCACATAGATGTGTTCACTGATGCAGATGCTTTCTGGACTCTGTACTACTGGGATTTTTATGGAGTCCTAATTACATAGGCACAATAAGTTATTAACTCCATTTGTAGCTTATCTCTCCTCTCTGGAGTTTCTAATCCAGCTTCTAATCATGGCTTGGTCTTTCTGGTCACCAGCCCCCATGCAGGAGCCTAATGAGTTGCCTTATTAGAACAAAAGATGTTCCTATCACACAGGGAATTCCAAAGGATTTAGGAGCTCTGTGTCAGACATTCCTATCACTCAGGAAATTACAAAGGTCTTAGGAGATCTGTGTCAGGGACTGGGGTCAAAAACTAAACAAAAGATTAGAACAAAAAATCTCTTAGCACCTTTAATTACAAGGGTTTTAGGATCTTTGTGTCATGAACTATTAAATTTGGATATATATATATATATATATAAAATTTCAAAAATATTCATATAAATTATCACTCATTTTATTTAAATGTAAGTATTATGTCAAGCATGTACATTTGAAAATTTATTTCAGGCAAACAACCAAAAGTACAATAATTATCATAAACCATAAAGAAAGATGGTTTGACGAGTTGATTTTTTGAGGCTATTTTGAGTCATATTTGTCTATCTATCTATCTGTCTATCTAACTAGCTATCCATCTATCAGACTTTATAACCGTAAGGCATGACAATAGAGTTTGACAGAATCACCCATAATAATATGGTTGATGTTAGATGTTTATGAGATAGTCATTATAGCATCCCTTTTATAGGGTATCTCCCTTTCTCCCTGTATTGGTTTTCTATTGCTGCTGGGGCAAATCACTGCAAACTTAGTCACTTAAAAACAAACAAAACTGTTATATTAGATTCTGTAGGTCAGAAATCCAACATGGGTCTCACTAGTGTCAGGAAGGCTGCACTCCTTTCTGGTGCTCTAGATAAGAATTTTTTTCTTGACTTTTCCTGCTTTTAGAGGCCTCCCTCTTCTTCTTGCACATAGCTGCTTGCATACCAGAACCAGCAGTGGGGCGTGACATTCTCATGCTGCCTTCTCTCTCTGACCACAGCTGAGAAAAGTCCTCCACTATTAAGGACTCCTGTGATTAGATTGTGTCCTGCTCAGATAATCCAGTATAATCTACCCATCATTCTCATCTTAATTTAATTGCTATTCTGTCTGCTGACAGTTGATGATGACCCATCCAATTATGAATACCTGATTTAATTTGGATCAGGGAGTGCCTCTATGGAACTTTGCTTTGGGATTGGGTGTGGGTCATTCTCTTTCATGGTGTATAAAGCTATGAAATTTAAAATTATGAAACTGTTAGCTGGCGTGTTTCTTGCCCTACGGAGGAAATATGCCAGTAGAGAGAATCAAACACAGAGGGAGATTAAGAGACAAGAGCCAGAGACAAAGTGAGACATATTATTTACATCTTCATAAGGCCCCTGAAGTCCAGCTCTATCTCTGCCCTTTCTACACCTGACTAGTTCAATTCCACCTTGAATTTTAGGAACTAAAATTATTTACTTATTCTTTTTTTAAATTAAGTCAATTTGGGTTTCTGTTCTTATATTCAAAAGTCCTAACTAATATGCAATACATTGGACTTACATAGAGATTTAGACTAAAAACTAATTCTTCACCAAATTACACTCACATTGATTTTATTTATATCATATGTTAATTAATTAGATCCACTTCTTTATTGCCTCAACCAGTGTTATTTCTTAATCATTCTGAAGTTCTTTTGATCAATACTCTCTAAATTAAAAAAATAAATCTACCTTACTTGTAAACCTTTGTCAAAACTACATCTTAAATTCCAGAAATTAGTTACTCCAAATTTTCACATATTTTCTCTTCTTTGTTTACTCTCTCAAAATCTACTAGACATTCAATTCTTTAAGCAACTACCTTGTCTTAACCAGAGATAACTGTTTTTTACAGCTTTACATATTTTAGCCCAAGAAAACAGATATTTACCCATAGAATCAACAGGTATTCTCACAGATTTTGCAAAACCAGAAAATATAGCTGAGTGGAAAAGCAGAAGCAGAAATCACTTCCTCTTTTTGATGGGGCCACCCTTCTCTCTAATCTTTGCTTTTTTTTCTCTACATCTGCTTCATGCTCTCTCTGCAAAATAGCTCACTTTGTTCACTTGTTCACTTGTGGATTCTCTTTCCCCAAATTTTTGCTCACATATAGATCTGACTGGTCAAGACAACAACTCTAGATTCATCTCTATACAATATTTTGCATCAAGTGGCCACATCATATGATGTAGTGGCAATGCCCTAATGCACATTCCCAGGAAAGAGTATTTGCCTGGCCCACCTTAAATTATGTGTCCTTCTCTATCCAACTGGCTATGCTTCAGATTTAGGTGATAATAAGACTTTCCTTTCCTTGAGCTTTAGGATAGAGTGTCTGCTCTACAAATCCGGATGTATGCTTCATTACTACTTTGCAGTATTAATTTAGCTTTTAAATATAAACATTTCCAGTTTAATATTTTAGTTTCTCTCTGGTAGCCACCATGTCTTACATGTCCATGTAAACCTTCCAAGACAACCAGGAAGAAATAGAAAATAGGAACAGACCAATTACAAGTACTGAAATCGAAACTGTGATTAAAAATCTTCCAACAAACAAAAGTCCAGGACCAGATGGCTTCACAGGTGAATTCTATCAAACATTTAGAGAAGAGTTAATGCCTTCCCTTCTGAAATTCTTCCAAAAATTGCAGAGGAAAGCTTATTCTGGTGAAGCCACCATTACCCTGATACCAGAACCAAAGATATCACAAAAAAGAAAATTGCAGGCTAATATCACTGATGAACACAGACAAGAAGTTCCTCAACAAAATACTAGCAAATCAAATCCAACAACACATTAAAAGGATAATGCATCATGATCAAGTGAGATTTACTCCAGGGATGCAAGGATTTTTCAATACCCGTAAATATATCAGTGTGATACACCGCATCAACAAACTGAAGAATAAAAAAAACATATGATCATCTCAATAGATGCAGAAAAAGCTTTTGACAAAATTCAACATCAATTTATGATAAAAACTCTCCAGAAAGTGGGAATAGAGGGAACCTACCTCAACATAATAAAGGTCATATACGACAAACCCACAGCAAACATCATTCTCACTGGTGAAAAACTGAAAGGATTCCCTCTACGATCAGGAATAAAACAATGATGTACACTCTTGTCACTGTTATTCAACATAGTTTTGGAAGTCCTAGTCACGAGAATCAGAGAAGAAAGAGAAATAAAAGGAATCCAAATTGAAAAATAAGTAAACTGTCAAACATTCACTGTTTGCAGATCATGTGATACTATACATAGAAAACACTAAGGATGCTACCAGAAAGCTACAAGAGCTCATCAATTAATTTGATTAAGTTGCAGGATACAAAATACAAAATTTGTGTCTTGATAATTATTTCCATTACCCTTTCTGCTAACTCAATCTCCACTTCATTGAAGTACTAACTTAAAACCATACCACTCAATAAAGTTCTCTATCATAGCCATATGCCTAAACTCTGCTTTGCAAGCTACTACTTTCATCTCTGAATCTGGGAAATATATGTTGTGCTTTGACCACCTCCTAAAACTCCCCTCCTATATGTTTCCCTGTGGACAGTTTTCAGTGATTCATCTATACTCAAAGATAGATGTCATAATGAGGCAGATAATGTTGGAGTCACAATTTTATCTAATATCTCCAACATTAAGGAATATTCTTTATTAGGGATTGATGACATCCATGCTAGCTAAAATGTCTTCAGAGGATAAGTAGATACCAAATAACATTGTTTATACTGAGAATTATTTTCTAGTGCATAGATTTTTAAATATTTTAGTGGCAGAGTACTAACTTAAAATATGTTATATACTTGAAACCATATAAAACAATACCAAAGAAAATAATGGATAAAACCATAAAACTTACATATAAAGTAAAATAACATTGACAGGCTATGGTTGGATCAAGATAGGAGGGCCCAGATTCACTACATATTTTGTTTCTCAATAACTTCCCTTACTAGGAGTTCCAAAATTTCCCAGTAAGTCATTTTTAAAACCACTAGGATGGTGGATAAAACCCAGTCGAAACTTAGAAAGCCAGCATTATCTTGATGCAGCTTCTAAATAGCTAACTGTGTGGTTTTGGTCTCTGTGATCTTCAGCTTTTTCAACTTCAGATAAACTAGTGAGTTTAGGAAGGAAGTAGTGGACTTCAATTACATTCTAGTCAAAACCTTTACAATGTTTGGTCTACATTTAATTAGTTACAAAAATGGAAAGGCTTAAGAGTTTACAATCAATGTATTTCTGAAATCCAAAATGATAAAGTCCTCAGAGGAAATGTAACAATAAATCATTGTTCAGACAGTTTGAAATAGCAAGCAATCTTTTTCCTTTGTATTTTAGAGCAATTTTGAATAGCATATAGAACCCCTATCTTTCTGTGATCATAGAAATGAATGACTAGAATAAAACAGATGAATGGCCAATGGCTATAATACATATTAACTGAATTATTTCCTAAGTACTTCACAAATATGAATTCATAATAGCCTATTACAGAGAAAATAAATTCCAGTTTTTATAAGATCTAAAACTTGACAATCCATTTTAAGTACCTAGTGTTCTCTTTTTCCTAGATTCATTGTGTGAGGGATTAAAAGAACAAAAGAACAGGGGATTCTTAAGAAAAAAAATGCAGTATTTTCTCAGATTTTCTTGTTGTGTGTCAGCTTAGATGTTGACTTTTAGAACACATGATGAGAAACTCTATTCACTACGAATATTCAATCATGAGTCTACTCTATTTACACCTCAATCTAGTAGATCCAGATCTATGAAAAAACAAAATATTTTTGAAATAATCATCAGAACATTAATGAGTCTCTCATACAGTGTTCCAGTAGACTATTAATTTGGGTAAATATGCAATCAAATACCTTAGAGAAAAACAAAATATTTTGCTCATAATTATGAATGCTCCACTTTTAAGATTTTGGTATTATGCTTCCTTACCACCTACTTGATCCCTAAGGCTACTTTATACTTTTCCCAATGTAAGAAGCTTAACTCACAGGAAATATTAAAATAACTCCTTGCCCTCTGAATTCCAGCTCTACTTGGCCAATGATAAGAAAGGAGGATATGACCAGTGTACATATTTCCATGGTTCCCCCATCTGGGGCCCCAGTGTCCTTCAACTGAAGATTACTGCTTCCTTTCTGGTAGCCTTCCCTGAAAGACTCTTTCTTCTGGGTCTAGGTAATCACCTGCCCCTCTCTTCTTATTGGGTGGCCAAAAAGTTCATTTGGATTTTTCCTGTAAGCTGTTATGTAAAAGACCAAACGAACTTTTTGGCCAAACCAATATTTAGGGAATAACAAGTGGCAACACTCTGATCATTCTTCTTCTGTGTTGCTGCAGTGTTTCCTGTGGGTTTTGCACACCCTGACTACATTTTTGTAAATAGTGTCTGTATGAAACCCTCCAGTAATTGTGCTATATGCGTGTGCCACCTGCTTTCTGAGATCAATTAATACCTGCTATATCTCGTAGCAACATGTAATACAAAATGATATCTCAGACCTGACTCTTTCAAAATTTTATTTAATCTTTAAGCAAACCCTAAACGAGTGCTCACACCATGTGCAAGGCACTCTGTTGTATAATGAGAAAGCAATAGTATATTATTTTCTCCTTCTATTCCATTGTTAATAATCTCTAAATAGCTACCACCTCTAAGACATCCTCAGACTCAATATCCTGCTTTGGAAGTCTACATTCAAATATATAAGGCTTTTACTTAACTCTTGCTACAACTCAGAAGGAATTTTTATCTTTTCTTCCTGAATCTGTTATCTGTTCCAGTTTTATTCATGCATTCATATCTTGAGCAGATACTCACCAAGCATCATTATTGGTCAGGAGTTAGGATAGATGCAGTGACCAAAATTGACAAACCCCTCTGCCCTCTGGAGCTTACATCCAGTATCCATTATTTATATTATACCACAGGGGGGACACTCTTCTTTAATCTGACAAGGAAAACATTCATCTTTTCCAGGTCATACTATTGCAATCATTCCATATCTCCGAGCTGTGGGAAATTTCAGCTATTTTTTCCCACTATCTTTATATGTAGCCTCAGTTCTATCAGTTTCTCAGTCATTCAGATAGCCAGGTTGTTGGAGACGCTCTCTTTTGGGAGAAAGTTTTCCCATGGATCCCTTGCGGTCTGTAGGTCTAATAAAGAGGTGTTGGCAGCTTTTATTCCAGATTCTATTTTTCAGAATGTTTGACTAATAAACAGTCTTGGAACAGCAATATCATCATCCTCCTGGAGACAGGGCAGATTTGTTTCCTGACTGGGATAATAAAAGTCATGTCTCCGGAACAAAGACTAGACACACCAGCTAGCAGCCCCTTCACCATATTAGGGGTTTCCTAAACTCTGGGTTCCTCAATTGGACAAAACTCATTATGTGCAGCATTCACTTGGGCCATTTCCCATGGTACTTGGGGTCAAGAAGAACCAATGTGAGCATGAAACTCCTACTGCTTGCTGTGCTGTGAGGAGTGAAGTGAATTTTCTCTGACCCAGGGGTCTCATGTGTTCTGCTAGCATCTGTGAAACTGTGACAAGTTAAGTGGTTAGTTTGCAAATAGGGTAAAGGTACATTTCCTGATATTCCTACCTTCTGCACTATCTGGAATATGGGCTTCTGCAATCGATGCCTAGGAGATTCTAGCAAATTAAAGAAGTCACACCTGACTTTGTCTTCTTCAATTCAAAATTGACACATCAAAAACCATTGACTGGAATTTGTCACATGACCCGAACAAGTGGGAGGGTAAATGTAACCTTCCTGAGTCCAGTTCTCCAGAAAAAAGAGACCTGTATATTGATGAGTGCTAGTAATATATACCCCTTGGGCTTTCTCTGTCATGTGATCTGTAGATTGACCCCCTTCCCCACCCCTTATAAATATGGGAATACTTGTAGATTTTTCTAGGTTTGTGTTTAAAAATTGTGATTTTTTTCCAGAAAATATTATAGTGACTTGCCTCTTAATGCATTATTTTACTTTTCACTCATAGGCAAAAATCTAATCTTCAAAATTTCATATATTTCAATAATTTCTATTTGTTGACTTTAGTCTCTCCATATTAGGCTTCTATTTACCTTCAATCATTCAATTTAGTTTGTAAAATGAGTATTGAGAAGATAGTTATTAACATGTCATTCTTTCCAGATGTTCCCAAGAAAGCTCTGGATATTTTTAAATCACTGTACAGTTCTTAGTAACTCTGAGTTATTCCATGGTATTTAAACCACCTCATAGGGTTTCAGATTTTGGGTGATAAGTAGGTTTAATCTCATAAATCATTTCTGAACTATTGGTAGAGGCTGCTTGGATTACTTTGTGGAAAAGTGCTGTGCTAGCTGCTGTGGGCCTGTGAGGAGGAGTAAGTATATGTATTGAAAAATATTCCAACCCAACTGAATGATCTTTAAGCATATCACAAAACAAAACAAAACAAAACAAAACAGAGTCCCATTGAGAAGGAAAGTGTTATTAGATGAAGCTAGAAAACTCTTCAGTTGACAGACTAAATGGGACATGGACAATATTAAAATGTTTGATCTTTATGCTAAAGCACTGGAAATCCACTAAAGGATTTTAGTTAAGATCTGCCTGATAAATCCCCCTCACTCCCATGCAATACCCATCATGTACGTGGCTGCCTTCTCTTTGAAATAGCAACCAACCTTTTCTATTGATATATCTCCTAAGACTAAAACTTAATCCATTAAAATATCTAACACAAACTTGAAAAGAAGGATAAGATGATGGAGAAAACTCAGAAGGTTAAAGTATTTCTGTTGGGACAAGTTGCTTGTTGAGTTACAAAGATAAGGAAATGTCTTGGAGGAGAAGGTCTAGCAAATTGTAGTTTGTTTCAAGTAAACTATATTTATCTGAAAACTTTGTCTACTTCTCTGACTTTCAAAATATGTTCTTCTTTTATGCATGGCTCTAATACTTTAATGTTTTTGATAGGTTTTTGGTTATTACTTGGTGCTATACATTTATAGCAACAGAAAATTAAATTTAACTAAATGCTTACCTATTCTACCATACTGGTATTATGAATATTTTTTCTCTGGATTTGTAAACTTGATAATTTATGGATGATTGCTATGCTTTTATGGAAAATCATTTTAATTACTATATAGACTATATTTTTATAATTTTGATAATCTTGAAAACAATTATTAAACCTAGAATTGT
The DNA here is from genome assembly GCF_025265405.1 of Mesoplodon densirostris. NCBI lineage: Eukaryota > Metazoa > Chordata > Mammalia > Artiodactyla > Ziphiidae > Mesoplodon > Mesoplodon densirostris. The sequence continues at coordinate 20,341,267 of NC_082665.1, forward strand.
TATAACTTCCTTCAAAAAGCCATAGATTTAGTACATTTAGTACACTCTAGGAAGTAATTAGCCAGAATGAACAGTCATTAACTGTAGTAGTTCCATGGGAAAAAAAAATCAGATAAATCTTCAACCCATGAGTGCATTAAACATGAAGGCATAAAGTTTCTGGCTAAAGTATCTATGCTTTGTGGGCAACATCTTGCACCTCATAAAATAAATTGCTATTTTTTGTAAGTTAGACTAAGGATAGGAAATTTGTGTTTGGATTAGTTCTGTAAGATGTAGATCTGAGTTAATCAGATATGGACCCAAGAAGAACGTTTATCCACAAGAATGCTACAGGCAGTTTAATTTCCTCATAACTGCTCTCTAATGCATGAATTATTCTAATTATTCTATTCATATGAATCATAAATAAAAACAAGCTTTTGAGATAGTGAAATAAAAGCTGCAGCATCATGATTAGTAATACTAATACCATTTTCCAAATTATCTATGCAAACAAAACAGAGGAAAGAAATGTATACAATGCTAAGGGTTGTGATTTACAACTGTACACACAGGCCTGGTATGAATACTTGGTCCAGAATCTATTTTGTAACATAACAGTGTTGGAAACCTTAAATACAGAATAAAATTAAGTAAACTTTTTTATCATAAGTATTTAGGGAACCTTTCTCAGGTAAATGAATGAATAAATGACTAGGATCTATACAATAAAATTATCCCTAATGATCACATTGGTTGAATACAACAAAACATTTTAACAGAAATGGATGTAAAAAGTGATTTATTTTAGACTAATAAAAACTCTTACTGGATTCAAAGAAATAGAAAGATATCCCATGCTCTTTGTCTGGAAGAATTAATATTGTTAAAATAGCAATACTACCCAAAGCAATCTACAGATGTAATGCAAGCCCTATAAGATTATCCATGAGATTTTTTACAGAACTAGAACAAATAATCCAAATTTTATATGAAACCATAAAAGACCCAGAATTGCTGGAGCAATCCTGAGGAAAAAAACAAGGCAGGAAGCATAACTCTCGCAGATTTCAAACAATGCTACAAAGCTATAATAATCAAAACAGTGTGCTATTGGTACAAAAACAGGCATACAGATCAATGGAAGAGAATAGAGACCCAGAAATAAACCCACACACCTGCAGTCAATTAATCTTCAATAAAGGAGGCAAGAATATAAAATGGGAAAAAGACAGTCTCTTCAGCAAGTAGTGCTGGGAAAGTTGGACAGCTGCATGTAAATCATTGAAGTTAGAGCACACCCTCACACCATGCACAAAAATAAACTTAAAATGGCTTAAAGACTTAAACATAAGGCATGACAACAAAAAAAAACTCCTAGAAGAGAGCATAGGCAAAACGTTCTCTGAAATAAATTGTACCAATATTCTTAGGTCAGTCTCACAAGGCAATAGAAATAAAAACAAGAATAAAAAATGGGACCTAATCAAACTTACAAGCTTTTGCACATCGAAGGAAACCATTAAAAAAAAACTAAAATACAACCTATGGAATGGGAGAAAATATTTGCAAATGATGCAACAGACAAGGGCTTAATCTCCAAAATATACAAACAGCTCATACAACTCAAAAACAAACAAACAAAAAACACAAACAACCCAATTGAAAAATGGGCAGAAGACTTTAACAGACATTTCTCCTAAGAAGACATACAGGTGTCCAGTAGGCACATGAAAAGATGCTCAACATCACTAATTATTAGAGAAATGCAAATCAAAACTACAGTGAGGTATCATGTCACATGGGTCCGAATGGTCATCATTAAAAAGTCTACAAATAACAAATGCTGGAGAGGGTGTGGAGAAAAGGAATCCTCCTACACTGTTGGTAGGGATGTAAGTTGGTATAGCCACTATGGAAAATAGTATGGACGTTCCTCAGGAACTAAAAATAGAATTACCATATGATCCAGTAATCCCACTCCTGAGAATATAACTGGACAAAACTATAATTCAAAAAGATACATGCACCCCTATGCTCATAGCAGCACTGTTCACAAAATCCAAAACAGTCAAAAAAGCTAAATGTCCATCAACAGATGAATGGATAAAGAAGATGTGGTACATATATACAATGGAATATTACTCAGCCATTATAAATAATGAAATAATGCCATTTGCAGCAACATGGATGCAACTAGAGATTATCATACTAAGGGAAGTAAGTCAGAAAGTGAAAGACAAATACCATATGATATCACTTATATGTGGAACTAAAATATGGCACAAATGAACTTAAGCATCAGCTTTCTAAAACACTAAACATAAGAGAAAAATCAGCTTTTATTTTACCAAGAACTTTAATGTTTATTGAACAAGATTACTAATGAGTCATATCAAGAAAAATATACTAATTATGATACAGGTATTTGAAGAATAGAAATTTCAATAAAAATATTCTAAAAATGAATTTCTCTAGTATATGGGAATGTTTAATTTACAAATAATATGTATATTTACTGAAAACAAAAGTCAATTAGAGTTTCAAATATTTTAAATTAAATGCTCTATATATTTTATTAAAAACAACAATGTTAAGTTACTAAATCAGTGAATTTTTGTTTTGTTTTATTTTGTGTTTTTTTTCTGTAAAGTTGAACATGGGATGGAACTTAGAGACAACTCAAAATAATTATTTTTACAAAAACAATAAAGCAGGTGTCTCTACTCTTTTATATTTGCTTTGATTCCAGAGACGCCTACTATATGTGGTCAGGGCAGTTTAGTGTTCTTTGTAGAAATTCTAAACTCTCTTTTGTTCAGACCAAAATACAGAGGTCAACAGAGTCCATCCCATTTACTAAAAATGGACGCTGTGATCATCAATGCAGAATAGATTTAGAATACCTGGACTGAATCTCAGCCCCACCATCTACTTGTTATGTAAACTTGGGCAAGTTAATTAACTTCCTCAAGATTTTGTTTCCTCATGTGTAACATGACAACACTAAAACTAATACTTACTTTAAAGGATTATTTAGAAAATAAAGCAGATATTATACGTGAAGCATATGTTGCAGAGTCAGGAACACAATAAATGCTTGAGATTGGTTTGTTATTATGGTTATAATTTATATCTGATATTCTTGAATTCTAACGATCTCGGCCTCTTCTACCAAAATCTCAGTTCTTTCTGCTGGTATCCACTCCTATCTCCCCCACTCTTCTTATCTCTGCAGTCTTCTTCATTCTGATCTAATGAGGGATATATCTGGTATCTTGTTCCCGCCTAACAAACACAAATTTTGATATAAGTATATAATAAAAATAATATGTGGTAAGGGCTTAATATGCAATCTCCTTAGTATGTTTTGTATTGTAAAATAAGAAAAAAAATAGAACATTCCATAACAAATGGGTACCCTGCCAGCAGTCTCACCCCTGCTAAGCAGCTCACAGAAGGCACATGTTCATGATTTAATGGGGATCATCATATCTGTGATGATGTGATTTGTCTCAGGCTCTAATGGAGGCCAAGGGGTCCTGAATTAGATCATGCACTTTCCTCATTCTTCCAGAGACATATTTTCAAAGATCTGAACAATCTGTGTTGTTTTCTATTTGTTCTTTCATGTTTGAGTTTTATGATCATCTTAGAAGTAACTTTATATGACTTGTGGAGATTACATATTTTTAATGTCTCATTGACATCTTTTTTTCCCTATAATGTAGGGCAATAGAGTTAATCTTTTTCTTTTTTTTTTTCTATAGCACAATACTTCCCTGTAGTCAGTGCTCAACAAATGGCCCATTAGCAGTTCTCAACAAATGTTTAATGCAATTTAACTCAGAAATTTTTCCCCTAACAAAATAATATTAAAATTGTCCCATTTTAAATAAACATAACTCTTATACTTTTCCTCTGTGGTAAGGCATATAATTAAGTGACAATTTTCTTTAATTCTCTCTGAGGTGGAAACACACTCTTACATTGGCAGGATCAGTCAAACATTTTTTTCAGAGCTTGCAGCTAAATACTCCATTAATTGAATTAAGTGGGATAGTCAACCTTGAAGGTGCTTTTGTAAGTTTTTAATATGCAGAGGTTTTCAGATATTTATTCCCTGTTCATACAAGGTGGTCATATAAGGTGTTACCTGTTTATGCAATGACTATGGAACAAGAAAGTTCTTTTTAGTGAACATATATTAAACACTAATAATTTCAGCAATTAATAATTATTATTATTTTTAAACCATTTTGTAAAGATTTATTTAAGTCTCAAATGTCATCTTCTTTTTCTTAGGACTGAAACCCAAGATGCAAGCACTCCCCCTCCACCATACTTGGATTACTTTAAATAGCACCTGACTTAACAGTTCCTAAGAATTTTGAAGAATTCCTTTCTGATGCCATATTCACCTGAGGCATTTCAAGGGATTTTAACTCTTATTTTCTATTCTAATTAGTCAGCTCTTATGAAGCCTATTTTTGTTAACTTATGTTTTTCTTAAAAATATAATTTTCATCCATTATTATAGTTTATATTCATAGATTTCAGCAAAATCTTTCCATATTTTTCCTTCAATAATTTATCACCTTATATGTGACTACTTTATATTTCCTTAATTCCATTAGTTACATATTTATGTGATACTTAAAATAGCTCTTAATTTTTTGTATTTCCTAAAGAATTAATGTTTGCTTTTTTTCTTTGTTAATCTTTGTCTTCTTCTTTTCTTGGAATTGTTTTAGTGTTTTTCTAACTGTGTGCATTTCAAGGTTAATATAAACATATTTAAAATCAACACTTATTTGTTAATAAATTATAGTAGATTCAATATTTTGGTGTAAACAGTGCTTTGGTTGTTTTCCTGTGTTTCTTAAATGTTTTCAATGTTGGCATTTTCTAGATAAAGTGCAATTTTATTTTGGGTGAACTGTTTATCTACATATTGTGAGATATTTTAAAAACAGTTCTCAGTGGCTTAATATTTCTAATTTAAAGAAAATGTCACTACATTCTGCTCTAATAATTTTACATTTTATATTTTTACTTTTTGAATTTCAGTATTTTTCTGTTTTCGAAACAAATGGTCAGTTTTTCCCTCTCCATTATCTTTTTATTTCTTTTAATAGATCTTTATTGGAGTAGAATTGCTTTACAATGGTGTGTTAGTTTCTGCTTTATAACAAAGTGAATCAGTTATACATATACATATGTCTCCATGTTTCTTCCCTCTTGCGTCTCCCTCCCTCCCACCTTCCCTATCCCACACCACTAGGTGGTCACAAAGCATCGAGCTGATCTCCCTGTGCCATGTGGCTGCTTCCCACTAGCTATCTATTTTACGTTTGGTAGTGTCCATGACACTCTATCACTTTGTCCCAGCTAACCCTTCCCCCTCCCCGTATCCTCAAGTCCATTCTCTAGTAGGTCTGTGTCTTTATTCCCATCTTGCACCTAGGTTCTTCATGACCATTTTTTTTTTAAGTTCCATATATATGTGTTAGCATACGGTATTTGTTTTTCTCTTTATGACTTACTTTACTCTGTATGACACACTCTAGGTCCATCCACCTCACTACAAATAACTCAATTTCATTTCTTTTTATGGCTGAGTAATATTCCATTGTATATATGTGCCACATCTTCTTTATCCATTCATCTGTTGATGGACAATTAGGTTGCTTCCATGTTGAAATTTCTCGTGCATATTTCCACAAGGACTTACTAAGGTTTTGGTAGCCACCTCTGAATGTGGATTCCAAATGTGAGATTTCTTAAAGAAAATAAACACAATTAATGCATGTGCATGTGTGAATTATAGTATTTCAAATATTGAAATTTGTCCTTATATCAGGGGTCTGCAACCCTCGTGCCATGGACTAGTACCGGCCCGTGGCCTGTTAGGAACTGGGCTGCACAGCAGAAGGTGAGCAGTGGGCGAATGAGCAAAGCTTCATCTGCCGCTCTCCATCACTTGCAGTACCACCTGAACCATTTCCACATCTTCCACACCTTATGTGGAAAAATTGTCTTCCACGAAACCAGTCCCTGGTACCAAAAATTTGAGGACCACTGCTTATATTACAGATTAATTTACACACATTTATATTATACCATTTTAATAAACATATTTGCTCTAAACATATTTACATGTATATGTAGGTATGTGTGTATATATATGTATAGTTACATATGTATAAGGAATATCATATCATTCAATAAAGTTTAATTACATTCAATCATCAATTACCTGACCTATAGGGAATGTGAAGGGGCAATATACACACAAAAAATAAGTTGGTCTTGGAGAAAACAGATGAGTGGAGGAAAAATGGACATACAGATATCTTCAAAGGTATTCAAAAGGTGTGACATCTCTCAAAAGGCAACAGAAAACAATAATAATCTAGTGAACATTAAAATATAGTATCAAAACAAAAGAAAACTTAAAGGTAAATTTAATAAAACCATTTTGATTCCTGAAAAAAATATAAAACTATGAAAAATGTAAGAAAAAGGAGACAGTGAACTTCTATCCTGGAAGTTCCCAGAACTGAAAAAATGTAACTAAATTTTTTGTACTTTCATTAGAAAATGATTTAGAGTGTCTAAAATAAATCTAATATGCTTTAGCCATTAATAACCTTCTGTATTTATTTTTCAAGTATGTATGTATGTAGGTATGTATTTTATATGTAATATATAGTTACAAAATGGTCTATTTATCTATTCATCTCTGTCTGCCTGCCTATGTATCTAATCCATCTGTCTACCTACCATCTGTGGACGCATTTTGGTGTCCATGCATTCATCCATCTATCTATCTACCAATATAGTGAATGGATCTTCTCTTTAGGTGAATTTTAGGTAATTTGTACTATCTCAAAATATAATAATGTGTTAATACTTTAGACTGCAGTATTTTTTGTTCATATTTTTACTGTATCAGTTATTGATGCATAACAAACTACTCTAATAATGAAAGCTTAAAACAACAAACATTGTTTTAGCTCACAATTTAGACTGGACTCTGGTGACTAGTACGGCTGATCTCAGCAGAACTCTCTTATGTGTTTGCATTAAGCTGAAGGGCACAAAGTTGGCTTTGTTTCTGAGCATATCCTGGCTGCCTGCTGGACAATCTCACTTTTTCAGATAACAAAGGCCAGGCTTGTTCACATGGCAACAACAGAGTTTTAAAAGAGAAGCAGAAGAAAGACTTGTTGAGGTCCATGGTCAAAACTGTCACACTGTCACTGTCAGATGTAATACTAGTTAAGCAAGTATCAAGGCCAACCGAGTTTCTGTTGGTGAGCAAATGAAGATTATCTCTTAATGGAATTATCTTCAAAGTCATATTGCAAAAAATGTGTGTGGAGAGAAGGTTGGCTATTTTTGCCCTCTCGATTATGATCTTATTTTTACCTTGTTACTGACTTAGAGGAGTTTAATAGATTATAAAAAAGTTAAATTGAGTTTTGCCTTGTTTATTCTTTTTTGTTCGCCTTTGCTTTGTTTCAGTTCTCTTTTGTTGAGTACTCACTACAAACTGAACTCAGTATTGTCTTGTTTCTTATAATTGTCTTGGGTTGCTGTGTGTTTATGTATTGTGTGTGTGTGTGTGTGTGTTTGAGTGTGTGTGTGCTCATTTGATAACTGGATTATTTTAAAATTATGAGTTCTAACATACTTCTTATAAGTAGTGATGTTAATATATTCAAAATCTGGTCTGGAATCCAAGTTTATCTATCTATCTATCTATCTATCTATCTATCTATATCTATCAACATACAGTTGACCCCTGAACATCATGGTTTTGAACAGTGTGTGTCCATTTATATACAGTTTTTTTTTCAATAAATATGTGCTATAGTACTACATGATTTACATTTGGTTGAATCCTTGGATGCAGGACCATGGATACAGAGAGCCAACTGTAAAGTTACATGTGAATTTTGACTACAAATATGTGTGCGTGTATATATATATATATATATATTTCTTGTTTATATTACTAATTTCTATTTTATATTAGAGAACAATGTAATTGTGACACTTTAATTGGCAAAATAACAGGCAATTTTTAACAAAAAAAATAAAAACTTAAGTAAAAAGTCTGGTTGAGATGAAAAAGGCTAAATAAACTGTCCATGTAAATAAGTTCATTTACTCTGAATTTCATGACTCCAAGGAGGTGTCACTGATGCTTGTTTCCTTGCCAAGTGACATACTCACGCTAAATACTTAAAAATAATTTAGAAAGGCATAGTTTGAAGGCATTAGTTTAATCATGCACATATCGTTTTTCTATAATAAAAGAAGTCACTCTTGATAAGGGAAATAATACACTTTTATAGAGAAAGAATAAATGATATAGATGCATATTATATTAAATAATGATGACACAGAAATTCAGAATTGATTGATTAGTTTTACACTTCTATATTCTGCTCTTACACCTCAGAGATAGAGGTATAAAATAGTGTATATGAAACTTTCAATGAAAAACCATGAAAGTAACAAAAGACCACTAATTCTTATAATTTAATTGGGTTATATATAAGAGCAATCTTACAACTCAGTAACCACTGTTATCCCTATTAAAAACACACATGGATTTTCTATGTAAGGTTAATTATATTTGCTCTCTTGTAGCATTATAATTTAGAAAATAAAATGTCTATTGAGATAATCCATAAACATGTAAATTTCATAGGTTGTTTTTCAAATACTTTTGGATTATTTTTGTAGAACAGTTTTAGGTTAAAGAAAAATTGACTAGAAATTACAGAGAGTTCCCATATACCTCTTCAATACTACCCATACCCAGTTCCCCATATTTTTTACATCTTGTATCATACATTTTTTCATAATTGCTGAACCAATATTGATACATTATCATTAATTAAGTTCATAGTTTACATTAGGGTACTCTTTGTGTTGTACATACTGCATGTGTTGACAAATATTTAATAATATGTATCCACTATTACAGTATCATACAGAGTTGTTTCACTGCCCTAAGAATCCCCTGTGATCCACCTATTTGTTCCTTCATCTCTCTGGATGAACTCCTGGCAATCACTGGTGTTTTTACATTTTCCATGCTTTTTCCAGCATGTCACATTTTTGGAATCATATGTTATGTAGCCTTTTCAGATTTTCTTCTTTCATTTAACAATATGCTTTTAAATTTCCACTATATATTTTTGTGACTTGATAGCTCATTTCTTTTTATTTCTGATTAATAATACATTTTATGAATGTCTCACTGTTTGTTTATCCATTCACCTATTGAAGGATATCTTGGAAGTTTTTGAGTTTTGGTGATGATGAATAAGTCTGCTATAAACACTTATGTGCAGGTTTTTGTGTAGATATGTTTCAACTCATTTGCACAAATACAAAATTATGATTGCTAAAGTATATGGTAAGAATATGTTTAGTTTGTAAGAAACTGTCAAAATATCTTTCAAAGTATGTACCAACTTGCATTCTCAATGGTGATGAAGGAGACTTCCTGTTGCTCCACATCCTCACCAGCATTTGTCAGTGTTTTGGTTTTCCATTATTTTAATAGGTGTTTGGTTGTATCTCATTGTTTTCTGTCATTGTATATCATTGATGAGATATCAGTTCAGATCTTATACACATCTTTTAATGGAGTTGTTGTTTTCTTATTGTTGAGTTTTACATGTCTTTTGTATATTTTGGATAACAGTCATTTATCAGATTAGTCACTTGCAAATATTTTCTTCCAGTCTGTGGCTTATCTTCTCATTCTCTTGATAGTGCCTTCTGCAGAGCAGATGATGATTTTAATTTTAATAAAGTCCAACTTATTATTTTATTTCATGGGTCATGATTTTGTGTATTATTTAAAAAATCATCACCAAACTCAAGGTCACCTAGATTTTCTGCTACTATTCTTCTTTGAGTTTTACAGTTTTGAGTTTTACATTCAGGCCTATTATCCAGTTTCAATTAATACTTGTGAAAAGTGTAAATCCCCTATCAAGATTTATTTATTTATTTATTTTGGCATGTGTATGTCCAGGTGTTTCATCCAGCGTCTTTGTTGAAAAGACCATAGTTTACTTTTTAAATTTAATATAATCAGCAAAAACTTACACTGATGAAATTTACATGCTTTCTATGGCTAGTAAACACCATAAATAGTTCTTCTCTAGCTGTTGAAATTATGTTACTTACAGTTCTAATTTAACAATTGCCTTAAAATAAGGTATCAGAAAACTTGTAATAATAAAACAAGTGAAGAAGATAAAGGCAGTTTTGCAGTTACTTGTAAATCTTAACCTAAAACTCAGAATCCTGTTGTTATTGAATTTGATTTGTTCCATTGCCAAAATTCAGTGCATTAACCCTACAGTAACTCTTTAAGTGTTACTTAAAGTGAAGTAGCTACAAGAATCTTAGACAAAGACAATAAAACTCTGTAGAACAATGTTCTGAGAACATTTTCTGTGTGTTTATGGTGAGCACATGTTTCATCATAAGTCTGAGGAAGAACAGCTATTTATAGCTTGTTTAGCACTTTTATGCTCCTACAGCTGTCTTCTGCTAAGTGTGTTGCTGTTAGTGTGAGGATTGGATTAGGTCACTGTTCTGTGCTGCACACAACACCACCCCTTAAGACACATGAAAGAAAAAGAAAACAAAGGAGTTGTTAAGAGATGGATGTATCAGTTAACTTGATTGTGGGAATCCTTTCACGATGTATATGTATATCAAATCATCACATTACACACTTTAAATATATTACAACTGTATTTGTCAACTATACCTCAATAAAGCCAGAAAAAAAAATTAAAAAGACACACCAATAAAAGTTGCTTAGAAAAGTCAATGTTGAACACCTAATTCATACCAGTGTTATTTCAGTGAATGAACAAATGCACCACTCCCTGCTGTTTGTAATACATTCTGAAAAAACACACTTATATAAGACATTTCTAAGAGAGCCAGATACATGCATGATTCAGGATAACATTATTTCTGAGTTGATGTCTACTCTTCCTCCTCTTAAATGTGAAAAACATTCACATGATTCATTAAGGCTGAGAAGTCCCAAGATCTGATATTAACTGGAGATCCAGAGGAGCCATAGTGGAGTTTCAGTCTGAGTCTAAAGTCCTGAGAACCAGGAGAGCTGAAAGTTCAGATTTGAAAGACAACAAGTTTGCAACCCCAAAACAGCTAATGTTTCAGTTCAAGTCTGAAGGCAGGAAAAGACCAATGTCCCAGCTAAGGTCTTCATTTGATTGGATGAGGAGCACTCACATTAAGGAGGGCAATACTTTACTCAGTGTACTGATTGGTTCATACATTAAGCTCATCCAGAACTATTCTCGCAGGCACACTCAGAATAATGTTTGACCCAATGTCTGAGCACCCTGTGGCTCAGCCAAGTTGACATATAAACTTAGCCAAAATGGGGGAAACAATGAAGTCTCACTACGCATTGACATAAAGATGGAATTTCTAACTCTTAAGCAGTCTACTGCATTAAACATTCTAAGCAATTATTTTTTGCATTATCAAATAGAAAAGATAAAATCTGAATTAACTTTTATAAGGATGTAAGTCATAAGAAACTAGATATGCATTGGAATGTTTGCATAGAATAGTAGAGAAGTATATATAATTATCTGGGAATTTGAATATTCAGTAATTTTCTGAGACTATGAAATTCATGCAAAATTGTGCTCCTAAAGGGACCCATGAAAACAGACATGGATTATTTCTCTCCATTAAACATAAATAACAACCCAAACAGTACTGAGTTCATCAATTTACTTCTAATGTATGTAGAAATATTCATCTTTGCAAAAAATATCATTATATTTATTTTATTTTATTTATCTATATAAATATATATCCCATTCTCTTTCCAGAAATTGAGGTAGCTGAATCCAAGCAGAAATTCATTTTCTTATTACTAAATAAGATTCTTATTTGCAAAAATCTAATAATATGTAGCTGAAGTAACATGGCCACTTCAGAGCCATAATCTCACAAGTTAAATTTTTGAAAGCTATGTTGACCTTTCTAAGCCTCAAATGTATCATTCAGTATAATGAGTGCTAATTTCCTATATAATATCCAAGTGGTCTAAAAGAGAACAACTTCCGAAAGGGTTTCTTAGTCTCCCTGGTATAGTTTACTTAGTAGCAAAATATAGTAAATAATGTCACAAACTTACATTGTAGGGTAGAACACAATTGTTGCAATTACACTTTTGATTGTTTTTACTAAATAATCCTCAAAGGAATGTATTCCTGATAATGTAGTAAAATTTGCATGCGATATGCAATATTAAAAGAACATTTTCCATTTTCATAAGTTTTACCAATAATCTTTATGTTCATCCACAAGCCAATTTTAAGAGTACTTTTAGGATATGAATGAGTATCAGTAAGAAAAGACCATATCAGGGCAAATTTCTTTAGTGCACATGAAATGATAATTTTCATCATCTTCTATTGTTCTCTGAGGCTTTTTTTCAGTTCTGCAAACTAATATTTTGTTGTTTTAAACCTTGAACAACAAATGAAACATATTATTTAGTCCAATGAAATTATATGGAGGCAAAATCCTACTTGTCTTGCATAAACAGCTTGTTTAGCTTTCTTAAAGAAAATATTCCTGTACAAGTCATTCATTGCACAGTAAAGAAATATTTGCTTTATTTGATTGATAAGCAAATCATATTTGAATAAACACCATGTTTTTCCCATAATATCACACAGTAGGAGCACTAGGAATATTTTACTTGGTTTGACAATGACCATAACCTCTATTACAAGATTTGGAGTAACAAGTTTACATTTAGTAATTCTATTTAGTAATACAAAACTATTTTTTCCTATAGAGCCAAGGCTATTTCTTTTAGTCACTCTGCATTGGAAAACTTTGTATTTCTACTTTAATAGTTTCAGGTTGTAGCTAGATAAATTTTTGAACAGGGACAAATTTAATAATAATAAACAAAGGCATTATTTCTTCTGCATTTGGGGAAAATTTTGGATGGGATAAAATTTCTACATTGGGGGAAATTCTATATTTTGGATTAGTTGATGAGACAAATTTAATATGACTAGGATACAAACAACACAAAGAATGAATATAATTATACACATGAGATTGCACATCTATTACATGTATACATAGAGACAAAGAAAAATTAATATAATAATGATGAATATTTATTGAAAATTCTGTGTTCAAAATTATGCTAAGGATTTTACATGTATTGTTTTATTTCATTATTAAAACAGCCTATGAAACCAGTACAATATAACCCATTCTGTAACTGTAGAACCTGAGACTTAGTGACATCAACTGACTTGCCTGCCAAAACACAGCTAAAAGCTGGGGTGAATAATTGATTGGAAGCAATAAAAAAAATAAGTACAGTTTACAATATGTGTTAGTCCATGTGATGACTCATGTATCATTTTCTTGCTTTTTATCACACACTAAGATAATGACTTATATTGAGATCTTTTTCATCAGATCTCAACTTGGTGCTACCAAGTTTTATTTTAGTTATTGTAATATTAGGTTATGGTAATGTGCAAAAGAATTTTAATTTCTCTGTGGCTTGCCATGGAAAATAACTTAATTCTTAATAATGAAAAAATTCAAATAAGCAATGCTTCCCCTTAATGCAATGGGGGACCTTTGGATTCCAGTGTGAGGTGCTAGAAGAAAAGAAAGATGGAAGAAGCTGAGTAGCTTTTATCTGCCTTGGCCTGAATCAGAAATACATCACTTCCAGTCTCATTCCTTTGATCTGAAGTATTTTCATGACTTCAATCCAACTGCAAGGGAGAATATAAAATGCCAGGTAATACATGGATATCTGGTGAGTGCAGTATCTGTCACAAAGTGTTTACATCAATTTTTAAATCTTACATGCATTTTATATTATATGTTATTGTTAGACTGGTTTTCCCTTAAAACAAGGAATCAAACATACATACTTAATTCAGCCAGAGAACCCAGGAAACATTGGTAGAGTAATGGGGAATTTGAACAAATAATAGAAGCCAGTAAAGGTTAGACTATAATACAAGTTACAACTGTGGAATAGCTTATTTTTGCTGGGAACTCTGGGAATAAGGGGACTCACAGTCATCAACAGAGAAGTGAGGAAGGTGGAATGTGTATTCACTATCATCCATCCATCAATGGTTAAGGACATTAGCTCCCTGGAACTTCTAGTCTGCCCCAAGTGTAGGAATGAGTGTTCTAGTGGTAAGAGAAAGCCCTTTGGTAAGGAGATCTAGATATTGTTGTTGGTAGTCATGAAAAATGGGAATGTGGGCAGGATGTTTACTATAAATACACACACTGTGTGTGTGTGTGTGTGTGTGTTTGAAATGCTCCTTTATTTATATAGGTACATACATACATAAAATGTATATCAATGACTATCACATATATAATTTTATATACTAATAATATATATAATATATAATAATAAAGAATATTTTTATTAAATGAATCATTTCCTTTTGTACCAAAAAAAAATCTGTAAGATAAATTCAGTTTCTCTGACTGTCCCAGAAGAAAACAAAGTTATACTTAATGCTTGCACTCCGTGAAGTTAAGGAAATGACACGGTTTGACTCGCACACAATCCAGTTCTCACATCTTATATACTGCTACAGGATTTTAAGCTGAACATTTGAGAACTAAGGTTTTTGAGTGAGAAAAAACACTCTGTATGATGAGTTGCCTGAGATGTGCTTTATTCTCAGATCTGTGAACCGAGAATATAGTTGTGATATTACTTTTACCTCTCCTTTTTAACTTATTTTCCTTCAAACAACAACATAATGTATAATTTGCATTACTCAGTGATGGATAAAGAATACACTGGTAATTGTGGGTTGAACAAAATATTTTCCATTTTATTAAAAGAGTAAAGCATTTATAAACTATTAATCTCTCTTAACCTTAAAACCATGCAATTATAAACTGCTGTTCATGTTATATTCTTAAACAAGCTTTAGTTCATCAATTCTAAATGTATACTACATTATCAAATGTATTTTATTCTCTTTTTCATGTTGTGATTTGAGAAGTTTTGACTCTTTAATTAGTAACTATTCTGTATATAAGAGCTTCAAAGCAGATATAGCCTCAAATTTATATCTCTAGAAGAAAGAAAAGCATTTCTTCTAAAGACCTAATTTCCTCATTTCCAGCTCTATGTTTCTTACCATTTTCATCAAAGTCCTACATGATTTGGGTCCCGAATGACTCTCCAGTATCGTGTCATACCTCTTTATCCATTGCTTATTTCCCCTTACTTGACCACTTTCATTCCTTCATACACATCAAGAATGTACTGAGCCTTCCATTTTGTTGTTTTCACTGAAATTCTCTCTTACGAGTCATGTGCATTATACTCTCAATATATTCAGATCTCTGCTAAAAGGTCAGATCATCAAATAGGACTTCCCAGGTCATCCTACCTAACATGCAACTCCAATTTATTCTGTCCCTATCCCTGCTTTATTTTCTCACTAAGGTGTATTACTCCTGAGAACATTCATATGTTCAGTTGCTTATGAATGTGTGGTTTTCTCCTTAATTAGTACGTAATCTCCATGATGGCAGGCATCTTTACCTTAGTCACTCTAAAATCCTGGTGCCTAGAACATTGTCTGAAATACAGGACACATTCAAAAAATGTATTTAATCAATATAAATTAATAAATGGATGAATTATTTTTAAAGAGATGATTGAAACATAAAGTGATTGTCTCATAATATGAAATAATTATCTTCAACACAAGTCATGTCAACTATAATACTATATAAAACAAGATTTTTTGATTGTTGTACTTGAATTAATTTATTTGTTCCTTTCAACAGCCCTAAGAATTGGATTTTATTATTATTCCTGCATTATTGAGGGAAAATAGTAGCTAAGATCCAGATTTAGTCTGTATAAACAGATAGTTACCATTTCATCATACATTTTTGTGGACTGATTTGGTGCAATTGTTAACTAGCAAATTTTTTTTTCTGAAATCAAACAGGAATTTCTCAACAATAGAAGATAATTTACATTTTTTGTTTGTTGGTTTTTTTGTTTGTTTGTTTTGTTTTATGGGGTTGCTTAGTGACTGTGGTTTAGTTACTGATTTAGGACAGATTAAAAGGTACAATTACCATATTATATCAATCAGATGCAGCAAAAATGTTCATAATATGGTATTTAGGATATTAGAAAAATGTGGGATAACAAGGAATAAGAAAAATACTGAAGCAATTTATCATTCTGAAGGGGTATATAAAGCACTGAGTCTAAGCTTATCAACATCTGGGAGGAGAATATCGAAACCTTTTAAAATCCTTGTGATGGGTAGTGTCTCCTCTAGCAATCCTGTTAAGCTGTTTAACTTGTATGTGCATAGACTACCTGCTTCCCTAGGTAGGACCAGAGGCCAAGTTTTGTTTTATTAAGCATGATAATGAAGCAAGAATAATCCAAATCAGAAATATACATTATCAAGTACACATCATCCCCAAACCAGTTTCACATCAGTCACATTAGGTTCTCTTCCATTTCTTTGTGAGAACATAATGTGTAAGTTGGGCATTCTGTTACTTATATTTCCCCATGGATTTACAAAAATATTGAGTCCTGATAAGTGGGGTTCATTGGAGTGTACATCTGTGTTGTGTGTGTGTGTGTGTGTGTGTGTGTGTGCAGTTTCCTAAAATCAGGGATCAAATTGCTCAATATAAGAAAAAAGATGCTTGAAATACAAGGGAGATTCTGGAGATGGGAAAACAAAACATTGACAATAAACACTTTATATAGATGGTAAGGAAAAAAAACAGGTTGTCAATGATAGCAAAGGAACGCAGGTTCACTATTACCTTTGTTGGTAAATATGTAATGCAATTCTTCCCTTTCCCTCAGTCTTTCCCCCGTTAGTGTTCTCTCAGGGCAAAATAAGACCTCTATTCATCCGGGATATATACATAGCACATGTCTAAAGAGGTGAGTTTAAGGGAAAAAATAGGGCTAGAATAAATAAATGGTTCTGGAACTCATATCTTCATTACAATTTTTTTGGTGGGGAAACTTTAAAAAAGTATAGATTCCTGAGTTTCACTCTCAGAACTACTGATTTAGAATGGGGAAGGTTGAATGGTATAAATCAATACATTTAAAAAGCATCCTAGGTTGTTAGAATTATTAGTCAGGATGGGAACAACTTCAGTCATTTCCTCCTGTTCTGAGAGTCTAAGACGCTAAGCTCTCCCTCCACATTCTCCTTCTTTTCTCCAGTGGCTACAGTGAGAATGAAATAACAACACTCCATTGGCATTGGTGTTACCTATGTGAGTATCTATAGCCTGGAAGACTGATGGGTTCCCAGCACTCTCTGTTCCATAGCTGGAGACTGCAAAAGATGAACTATGTTTAGAGCTTTTGCTAAACAAGTCACCTTAATCTGACAACAACCAGGTGCATTTTACCTGCAGTTTTCCTGGCATGCTGAGGATGCACTGCATTGTTTTAAATTGCATTTCAGAGTATCTTGGAATGTCTCTGCTGATCACTCTGCCTTTAGTCTGCCCACTAAATTCTATCTTATTGACATGTACACACTACTATATTTAAGATAGATAACCAACAGGGACCTACTGTAAAGCACAGGTAACTCTGCTCAATATTCTGTAATAGCCTAAATGGAAAAAAAAAATTGAAAAAGAATAGATACATGTATATGTAAAAAAATAAATAAATTTTTAAAACTGCTTTAAGAAATTTTAACAATTGAGCCTCAGCTATGTGATTAGTATCAATGTATGTGTTTAGTATGTGACATTGGCAGATTAATTGTGTTCTACATCTTGGTGTTACTGATTCTGTCTTTTTTTAAAATTTAATTTTAATTTTTTATACAGAGGTTCTAATTAGTTATCTATTTTGTACATATTAGTGTATACATGTCAATCCCAATCTCCCAATTCATCACATCACCACCGGCCCCCACCCCCGGCTTTCCCCTCTTGGTGTCCATACGTTTGTTCTCTACATCTGTGTCTCTGTTTCTGCCTTGCAAACCGGTTCATCTGTACCATTTTTCTAGATTCCATATATATACTTTAATATAAGATATATTTTTTCTCTTTCTGACTTACTTCACTGTGTATGATAGTCTCTAGGTCCATCCACGTCTCTACAGATGATCAAATTTCCTTCCTACTGATTCTGTCTTAATGTCATATATTTTGCATAGATTATAATGATGGTGATAAAATGGTACCAAAAATTTTAAAAAGCCAGATTGCAGTAGCTATGAGTCTTAGAACTTGAGTGTTATCATTAATATATATATATATAACAATGCATATTATATATAACATATAATAAATATATTCTTAATATATAATGCATATATTATCAATATATAATATATTGATAAGTAATAACTATTATATAATATATAGTAAATATTATATAATACATGTTTTATATAAAGTAATACATAATTGTACATGCTATATATATATATATATATAATATAAAATATATATATATATATATATATATATACTTGATTTAAATGAGAATTCAATAGCATATCTGTACCACAAAATTTACTTATATCTCAGAAGACACTGTAGCATTCTTGATATGGTTTACTTCTTTTTATTATTTTTTTGTTTGTTTTGTTTTTTTTGCAGTATGCGGGCTTCTAACTGTTGTGGCCTCTCCCGTTGCGGAGCACAGGCTCTGGAAGTGCAGGCTCAGCAGCCATAGCTCACTGTCCCAGCTGCTCCGCTGCACGTGGGATCTTCCTGGACCAAGGCACGAACCCGTGTCCCCTGCATCGACAGGCGGACTCTCAACCACTGCACCACCAGGGAAGCCCTACTTCTTTTTAGAGTTAAATATATTTTCATCAGAGAGGGAAGAGCATTCAGTGATTATTTTAAGATCATAATTTCATGTGAAAATTACATTTTTGTTTTCTATTTTCCCTTTGCTGGTTGGTGACATCAAACTTATTTCACATAGTTATTCAAAGCATAGCACTGAATCTGTAAATTAATTCAGAGCTATTGTAATTTCCTCATGCAACTGTCTTATTTTTTTCTGTTATGTAAATGATCCAGATGGCAACAAGATCTTAAAAGATAAACAATGTAACATAATTTGGGCAAAATTATACCTGATTATATCTATGTCAGATAATGGGGAAATAAATGTAGTATGATGTCTTCAACTTTTGAAAATATAATTTCTTTTTCCAAGTTTGAATTATTGTTCTGTCTATTGCTTTTTTGTTGTTATTGAGCAAGTTTTTGGATCTGGATTTCAGATCTAGATTGCCATTCATAATATAGGGAAAATAAGAGTGATATTTCAAGAGTGTTTTAAGTCCTAGAGAAAATATTTGTAAAATGTCTGTATCACATCTTATACTCAATTAATTCAAGTTATTTTTATTGTAGTCTCAAAGTCAAAAAATAAGGTAATCGCAGTAATCATATGTATATATATATATATATATATATATATAAAACTGGACTGTATATATAATATACTCATAATTGGATATATTGGATATACATAATCATATATAATTGGACATATAATTTGATTACAAATTATAATCAAAATTACATAAGTTCTTCAGGTTTGGGAAGAAAATAATTTTTCTTATACATATTTTCTAGAAATGTGACCTATTACTTTATCATGACTACATGTATAACTCTCTCCTTACCCTTGCATTTAGAGTTTGCATGGTATAATTCTAAGGTTGTGGACGTTTTCTTTCTGTTAGGTATTTCTCTGCCCATAAGTTAAGTTCCTGCTGGCCTTGATCTTCAGCAACTCTGGCTAATATAACTTCCTGTGTCCTGAATTCTCTGTAGTAAACACTGCCTTAGTTCTCATTTGTAATCCACATCATGAACAAGATCCACTACCACATATGACAAAGGTCTGCCAGGCCATCTACAAATGTCACCTGTACTTGAACCTTAAAATGCTTCCTTCAGCCAAGTCTGACTGCTATGTATACACATTCACTCTCTGATAAGGAGAAAACAACTTTCAATTCCAGTAAGGTAGCAATCAATTTATTTATATCTCTAAAGAAGAACTCCAATCACAGTACGTAATGGCTGTTCTTTAGGTAAGTTCAGTTACAGAATGTGAAAGAACTGGTCAATAAGAGGTCACCCTAAAGTGTTCTTGAATCTGTTTGCTGAGCTTTGCTGCCTCATCTCTCTGTTAGTCCTGCAGGAAGAATTACTGGAGTAGTTTATACAGTGCCTGTGTGCTCACTATGTGTGACTGCTCTCACTCATTTTTTTCACTTGAAATCACAACTATTGCTGTTTACACATCCCTGTTTCTTGGTTATCATTATAGGACACATAACAAGGATATTTACTTTAAAAGATGACAAAAATAGATCATTGGATGAAATGGAAGTATGCACTTTGGAGTGGAAATATAACCAAGTCAGTGATTCTTAAAAGATCAATTAGATTGTATTACAGAGTGTTTAAAGAAACAAAAACTGCAACATTCACATTGGCAGTACAGATGGTTATACTGATGCTTAGGAGTTAGAGATGAATCTTTACCAAATTCAGACAAATGCCTGCCAAATGAATGAATGATTTTTACAAACATTGAGTTAGTTTGACAGGAATGTGTAAAATTAAACTTTACTTACATTGGTAATGTAGGTGAAAAAATACTAAGCAGATTAATCACAAAATTACTATTTTGTTTGCATATGCAGATATGTACACATAAACCCTCATGGGGCAAGATTCTTCATAAATATCTAGCTAATTAATTCATTAAGTCAACATATACTACTGTGTTCTAGGCACTAGGACTCACAGGAAATATAACAAGGAATAGTTTCATATTAAGGAGATATACAAGTTAATGAGTTAATGTATAGAAGTATGTTCTGAGGAATATACCATATACTTCATACTGTAAGTCAAGAAGCCACAACCTTAAAATTTCTTATTTCCGGAAAGACACACACATACACATACACACACAACTTACATATGCACAAGTATATTTTGTATACTCCCTGCAGAAGTTGCAATTTACACATAAGTCAAGAGCAAAAGAAAAAAAAAACAACTTTCAAGGACAGACTAAGGTAAACATATTAAAGATTAGAACTTTGAGCAGGATATATATATAAAAATCTTATATAGAAGTGGTCTGGAATACGTTTGTTCTTTGGTTTCAGGAAGAAGGTGTAATGTTTTTAATTCTGCTCCAGGTCATGTGGAACACAGTAACACACACAAGTGTGCTTGAACACATACATATGCATGTGAACACACACACATCTGTTTTTGATCCTCTTGTGTGTCTTCCCCATCTGAGTACTTAGCAGTGACAACCAACTTCAAAGCTAGGCAAAAAACAAAAAAACAAACACAAAAAAGAACATGTTTGTTTTCTTAATCTTGCCTCCAACCATCATCCTCCACTCCCTGAATACTTCACTCTTCTCTGTGGATCCTCTTAAACACTCACACACCATTTTAAGTAGTCTGTTCATTAAATTTCTCAACATCCTCAATATGAGTATAACATTTGTTTAATGATGGGATCCGACTGATTTAGAAAGAAATGTTCAATTTTATAGACTCAAGACTAAACTCATCCTCATCAACATCCCTTAAAAAACATTTCTTCTAATGTTATTTTGGTTCAAGACATTTTCCTTCGTGTAGTTCAGCTAGAATCTTAGCAACATGTGTTATTTTGTCTTTTTCCTCAATCTCAGTGGCTGAATATGTCTTTCCAAATCAGCTTGAAATTCTTAACTCACCAACTTCCTGTTTCTTCTCATCTGCTTTGGATACATTGTTTTCTCTTTCCTATTGCTCCTGATTCAAGAATAGTCCTCACCATAATGAAGACTTTGGGGGCTCCTTCCTTAATATCTTCAACTAGGGGCCAACCATATCTATAATTCCTACACAACCTCATCTCCCTAGTTTGGGGAGACCCATCTCTTACACAGCCTGTGCACAAACTTGTAGTCTGGAAAATAATTCAGCCTCTGTGTTTTTAAGAGTATATTTCATTAATGAAATTCTGAGCCTATGCTATGAGGAAACATTATGGTGATCCTGAAAAACCTGTCCTATAGCTCAACTGCACTTAATTATTAAAAATGACTGCTTATTCTCCCAGTCAGTTATGATAAAAGGATTAAAGACTTCAACTCTAGTCAATTCAGACTCATTGATGGAACCTCTCCTAACGTGATTGAATGATGATTAGTGGCTAACAATGAACTCTTGAGTTTCCTTAGTTATCATCACACCCAGAGACAGACACAAGATCATCTTCCAATGGCAATCAATCAAATGACTCGAGGAGACTCTAAGCCAAGACCCAAAACACCTACATCAAAAAACAACATAGTTGCTCATTCCAGATGCTACAGTATCAAAAACAGGGATACGGGGAACTTACATTTTTTCTATTGAAGATCATCTTCTTACAGACCTGATGGGAACCAGCTGCAAGCTGACACAGTCCTTGTAGCTTAAGGCATGTCGAAGTCCTGCTTAATTCTTGACAGGACCTGAACGAGTTATTAGAGAAGATATGAGTCTTAGCCTGTGAGGTTGCTTGTGGTTTCTCTAACAATAGCTTGTACTTGGCATGTTTCGGTAGTCACAGTCTGTTCTCACACATGTTTATATCCTGGTTCACAGAATGTTTTGTATTATAATTTCAACATTAAGGAAATACTGTCTGATGATTCAGTTTGGTGATTTTAACAAAAACGTGTATTGTCTACTGCAATATATAAAAACAAGTTTGATGAGAAAGTGTGTGTGTTTGTACACCACCCTCCTGACCCCATCTCTTCTTAATCCCCTCACCTGCTCTCAGAACTTGATCCTCAGTCTAACAGCGACTGACACAGACCATCCTAACCTCCAGATTAAGAGGGATGATTCTGCATGTTACTGGGAGTCATCAGGGAAGTGTAAGTATTGTCCAGTTTGAGAAGGTGGTCTTTAACCATCAGCATTCCTCTGCTGACGTCTGCTGAGTTGAAGCTCATGTTGTTCTGTCCAAATCATTCTGGAAAATAATACACTGGAAGCAGAGTCTGAAATCCATGTTCCTGTCATGGCCTCCATTCTCCTGGACCATGGGTGTTCTGCAGCCTCTTCCACTTGACCCAAGCATCCTCAGCCTTTTTTTTTTTTTTTTTTTTTAATTCCTGACCATTGGACTGCTCAGCTGAACTCTGCTGAGGTGCACAGGTCTCTGTGAGGCTACTATATGGCATTTTTGTATCTACTTCTAACTTGAATATTACTCATAAAATAAAAATAATTGACAATGGGATTAGACATTTTGCTAGGTGTGCAGTCACTCCACCTACTCTTGAGGGATGAAACACAATGTCTTCTCTTCTCGAAAATCCTTACTCCTTCCTTTCTGCCAAATTTCTTCCTCTCTCTAGTTTTTCAAATGTGTATTTCTTTTCCCTGTGGGAGAAAATCTAGTTTCTGCATAACTTTCCATTGTTCCCCACTCTATAGTTTTCATGGTGTAAACTCTAGGCTATGAGCCTTTTAGTCTCTGGGCATTGTTGTGCTAAAATTCATCTCTAAAACAGCCTAGCTTTCATACTAATAAAGGTGTTTCTGCTTTAAGACTAATATCTCTTGTAAACACGAAAAAATAATTTATTGAGAAATCTGCCATTCTCCCTGAAGCAATGAATGCCACTGATTGATATTACATTCATTATAGGGTATTTTTGCCTGTAAGCAACAAAATTTTGTCTCAAGTTGGTTTAATCAATAATGAAATATATGTTCCAACATGAAGGCAGTCTAGAGTTGAAGAGTCTTCAGGGGTGGTTGTTTCAGCAGTTCAGTAACATTTTAAAAATCCGGACTCTTTCTATCCTGCTTCTACTGTGTTAATTCATTCTCAGGCTGGTAGTAAGATAGCTATATCCATTCTAATTTTCACAGCCCCGGGCACATTCACATCAAGAGGAAAATGAGAATCCTATCTCTTCTTGTAGTTTCTCTTTGAAATGAGAAAACTCCCTGAAGTTTCTGAGTCCAGTGCTACGAGTCATGGTAGTAGAATTGTAGTCCACTCCTTCACCAGTCTCTGGCAAGATATTGAGGATTACCCCAAGATTGATTACCCCACGGGATTCAGCTTCCCCTGAGGCATGATGGGGGTAGAGAGAACAGGTATGTATCTTCAACAAATGGGTTCTATTAGGAAGGATAATGGCATGCATATTTATTGGGTAGGCAGATGGTGAAGTCTGCAATAATCTTAAAACAATACTTTTCTACAAAATATACATGTGAGGAATTTAAAGATGTCTTTGTTTCAAATGCTAATGATTTTAGATTTATCCTATAGAAAAGGGGCCCCATCAAGGGTTTCTGAGCAGAGTTATAAGATGACCATATTTGCATTAAAGGCTGAACTTAGAAAACGTGTGGGGAAACGGAGTTACGATGTATGTGTCGACTAAAAATAATGTACAACATGAGAGTTGTAAGTTAATTTCTATCTGGGGCAAAATGAAGACTATAGCCCTAGAGACAGCATTTCCTATATTCTGAGAAACAGCTCCAAAGAGGTAGTGGGGAAAGGTCAGGATATATGTAATTTTGGTGAAGGGAGAGTACAGGCAATCAAGCACATATTTTTTGTGGAAGGTTGCTGCTAGTCTCGTGAAAGTTACTGCTAGTCACAAGGCGCAGACGTCACCATGAAGGATTTTAGTGCTTTTCTAGATACGAGGAGATGCAGGAATTTGGCTCATAAAATCTTCTCCTGAACAATCTAACTATCTTAATACCTGTTCTGCCAGCTTTTCCTAGAGCACACAGTGCCTTATTCCTGATCTCCACCCTGAACTCCTTTCGGGGGTTGTTGAACGTCAGCAGCTGCAGCGGCTCATAATTTGATCCTTGTAGAGGTAGATGGCAAGTGCCAATTTGGAGGAGACATATGTGTGTAGATTTTGGGGGTGGAGAGGAAGCTACATGCAAAATTCCAGAAAGCCCCAAAATCTGCTTAGGAAGTGAAGTTGCTCAAACAAAAAGAGTGAAGAGAGAGAAGAGGATTTTATATTACTACTTTTCCCACTTTCCTTTCTTTCAAAAGAGTTTCTGTCTGGATTTACCTCTTCAGAGACGAACTTCTGTATGAAAGTTGATTGGGTGGACCGCCCCTCTAATTGGACAATGGAGAAGGTAAAAACAAACTGTATGTTTCATAGAGCATGAATATAAAGTGCAAAGAGGAGGATCAAACACCATATCAACCTAGGCAGGGAGAAAGCACAAAGCGGATTTAAAAAGAAGATTCAACAATAACAGACAAATTGAAGGAAACTCTAAGAGAGGTATGTTTGACATTGATAAGGAAACCAAACTGGCTTAGATCACATACTTTTTTTTTTAACATCTTTATTGGAGTATACTTGCTTTACAATAGTGTGTTAGTTTCAGCTTTATAACAAAGTGAGTCAGCTATATATACACATATATCCCCATATCTCTTCCCTCTTGCAGCTCCCTCCCTATCCCACTCCACTAGGTGGTCACAAAGCACCCGAGCTGATCACCCTGTGCTATGCGGCTGCTTCCTGCTAGCTATCAATTTCACATTTGGTATTGTACACATGTCCATGCCACTCTTTCACTTCATCCCAGCTTACCCTTCCCCTTCCCTGTGTCCTCAAGTCTGTTCTCTAGTAGGTCTGCGTCTTTATTCCTGTCTTGCCCCTAGGTTCTTCATAACAATTTTTTGTTTTTTTAGATTCCATATATATAGATCACATACATTTTTATATCTATTTTTTGGCTTTCATTTGAGGATGGTAGGAAGCCTAGACTTTGTGATCAGACAGATCTGTGTTTACAACTTGTCATTGGCAATTAAAAGATAGGACACACTCTGTTATCTTGGAGGGTGTTTTCGGCACAGACTTGGGCTGGAACCCTATCTCTATGCCTGCTAGTGTGTTACACACAGTGATTCAGGCCATGAATATTGGAGAAACACTGCCAGGGTTTTATTCCAGTTTTACTGCCAAGTGGTTATAACCATGAGCAAGATGTTAGACTCCTCTGTATACTTTAGCTGTCTCATCTGTAAAATTGAAATAATTACAGTACCTATAACATAATGTTGCATGGATTAAATACCAGGTATATTTTTACTTGTGTTTGTTTATACTTCGTGATTTTGTTTTCCTTTTTTAATTTTAAAGTTGTCTCCTGGTTAGTGTAGAAAGATAATCATACATTTCATACTCTATTTAAAAATTCTGACAGTTACAATAAATGAAAACATTAGCCTCCCTATAATAATTTAGATATTATGGGATATTTAATGCCTTACTTTGGGTTCATTTATATTCCATACCACTACATTAAATTACTGTGGATGTGTGGCCTTGTCATATGAGTTCTTATAAAGTATGACAAGAGACTATTAGATTGTGATATATATACAGTGAATTATGCTCAGTGATCTATGAGTATGACTTGAAATAAGTTGAAGGTTTAAGAGATATTTAACTTTTTTTTGAGGTCTCTTCTTAAAATCGATTAGGTTAAAATAGCAGCAATACATAATACATACATGCACTACTTAAAATGTGCTGCGTGTTAGTAGTGCTAGTATATCATTAATTTAGCAATACTCTTGCATATATTCTTTTATTACTTTTCTTTGTAGAAAAAAATGTATCTATATATTTCTTTTTTCATGGTCTGTTCATAGTAAAGAATACAAGAGAAATGAAGGTCTATGTCTCCACCACTTAAGTTAGGAAATAGATTCTTGATCACCCCTCATGTTGTCTTCCTGATTTCCCCATGTGCAATGTCTGAAGTTCACGTTCAACTCTGTAGATATTGCTAAACAATCCGAAGTGAAGTTACCAATGACTCTCTAACAAGTGACAGATAAAAATCCTAGTTTCTACAAATCCTTAGCAATATTTGCTATTAATAGATTTTAAGTTAATTATTTTGCCAAACTTTTAATTATGAAATTGCATTTCTTTGGGTTTCAATTGTTATTTTCCTAATTTTAATGAGTTTGAGCATATTTTCATATGTTTATGGACAGTTTGTATTTCTGTTCTGTAAAATGCCTCTTCACATCATTTAACCATTTTGCCATCTGATTGTTTGACCTATGGTAATGACTGATAGGACTTCTTTCTATTCTGATTAAAAGTTATTTGTTGAATACAATATTATCCTGACATAAGGATTTTTTCTCTTTAATGTATGTTTTCTTTAAAATTTTATATAGTTCACATTATTAAACACTTCCATTAGAGTTTGCATTTATTTTCTTACTAGGGCAACCCCTCTCTATGCAGAATATAAAGGTATTCTTCTATATTATCTTCTAAAAGTTTTATAAGCTTTCTCTTTCAAATTCTTTCATGCAAATAAAATTGAGTCTTATACATGCTATGAGGTAGGTATCTGGTTTCAGTTTCAGAACTAATTGTCCCAAATGCACTTACTGTCTTTATATATATATATATATATATATATATATATATATATATATATATATATATATATTATGGTAAACAATATATTGATAATTTCCAAATTATGAAACTTACTAATTGTTAGTGGCATCGCTGTATAATTCTGTAGATAAATGTTTTCAAATTATCTGAAACACGTATTCTGGAATAAGCCAAGTCTCCTATATGTTTTTTAATATTATCCTGGTTTCACTCTTTAAAATAAATGGGCCATTTTTTAATTCCCATACAAACACCACAGATTCTTAATTAATAAAAATGCTATCATCTACCCTAATATCTATAGAAAACCTATCACTTCATTGTTCTTTTTGAGTTGTCTCAGTTACTCTTGATCATTTTCTCCTCATTTGTTATGTAGTACAAACATCCAGTTGTGATTATTTTTTAAAATTGCATTGATCCTAATTGTCATTTTAGAAGAATTGTTATCTCCTTTTTATAAAATCTTTTCTCTACAAGAACATATTTTATTTTCCTCTCTCTCTACATTTATTTAGGTATTACTAATGTCTTTCAAAACTATTGTAATTTTCACCACTTAGCATGGTTTTACTTTAGCTTTTATTCAAATTTCTCTTATCAGTTCAAATAGTTTGATAGGAGTTATTAAATATTACCAAACTTAATACTGATTTAAATGGCAATGCTGTTTTTCTCTGTTAATCTCTTTCACTATAAGAAGTCACATTCATCAATTAACTGATACTAAAATATTTTACATTCATGATATTCACCCAAATGGGTCCATTGTGTGTTAATATTTTTTCATGCATTACTGAATTCAGTTTACTAATATTTAGATTAGGATTCTTGAACCATTTGTTATGATTGAGATAAATGTACAATTACCCTTTTTTACTGTTTTTATTTGGTTTTGATATCAAGAATATTTTCCACTTGTGTAATAAATTTGAGACTGAACATTTTTCTATTATCTAAAACAGTTTTTATAACCTTGCAATTAACTACTCATTGATATTTAGTGAAATGGGAGCCATCTAGATTTGGTGTTATTTCAAGGAAAAATTAATTACTAACTAATTTTTCTAAAAGTTTCTGGAGGACAGGTGAACAACTTTCCCAGCTGAAACTTTGTTCAACCATCACCACAAAAGTAAAGGAAGCAGAAAATCTCTTTGACACAGATACTCAAGACATGTTATATTATGTTTTGTTATGTTATCCTATGATGAAGCCACAAGAAATCTTGAATATTGGAGGAATGTGTAATTAGTTAATTACATGTTATTCATTTGGGCACTTTCTTACAAAAAGAAAAATAATATTAAATTATACATCTTCCTACACTGTTGGTTAGGAAATTCATCCACATTCTCCCATCTCATAGAGGAACCTTCCCCATGAAGATGGTGTGACAAATAATACTGGTAGATCCAGGGCTTGTGGGCACTCCTCTATACAAAAATGACTGAACTGAAGGTCAATCTCCCAAAGTCAATTTCTCACATATTACATAACCTTATTCAGTCTGGACTTCAGGCCTGCCTGAAATCTCTCCTGCATTAGTTGTATTTACTACTACAGAAATTAAACACTTCACTACTTCCTGTGCTTAGAACAAAAATTATAACCATTGCATTGAGTAAAGGTGGAGAGTGTTAAAGCAATAAATTAGAGAAATGAAAAAAAGAGGTGATATTACAACTGATGTTTCCCCAAATGCATCTTAGAACAGTCAGAGCTAAGATGAAATTTAACACATTTGTGCCTGATTAGTACAATGTTCCCTATCATTTCACACCTATTTTAGAAACATAAATGCAAATATTATCAACTAACCACTATTCATGTCCTAAAAACTATATGAGAGACCTACAGCTGGCTAATACTAATATTTGTTGGGTATAAGTAAAATGAAACAAACAGATACATATCAGTAGACCACCAATATGATAATCCTTCACTGCTGTTAAAAAAAATGTTCTTATTCAAGCACCTCCATATGACTACTACTTGCAGCCAGAAGAAATAAAAGGAATAGAGTCACTTAATTAGCCCATGTCAAAAATATAAACAACTTTACAGCTAAGAGGATAAGACTGTAAGATTATCTGGTTTTTATCACAAACGTTCAGCACTTTTCTACTCTAGAATCAGAAACTCATCAAATTTCATTCCTTTACAAATTACACTTTTAAACTTGCTCTAAAAATGTTAATGTAATTTATTTTTTTTCTATTTTTTTATTAGTTTCTGCTTTATAACAAAGTGAATCAGTCATACATATACATCTGTTCCCACATCCCCTCCCTCATGCATCTCCCTCCCTCCCACCCTCCCCATCCCTCCCCTCCAGGCAGTCACAAAGCACCGAGCTGATCTCCCTGTACTCTGCGGCTGCTTCCCACTATCTATCTACCCTACGTTTGGTAGTGTATATATGTCCATGCCTCTCTTTCGCTTTGTCACAGCTTACCCTTCCCCCTCCCCATATCCTCAAGTCCATTCTCAAGTAGGTCTGTGTCTTTATTCCCGTTTTACCCCTAGGTTCTTCATGACATTTTTTTTCTTATATTCCATATATATGTGTTAGCATACGGTATTTGTCTTTCTCTTTCTGACTTACTTCACTCTGTATGACAGACTCTAGGTCTATCCACCTCATTACAAATAGCTCAGTTTCGTTTCTTTTTATGGCTGAGTAATATTCCATTGTATATATGTGCCACATCTTCTTTATCCATTCATCCGATGATGGACACTTAGGTTGTTTCCAGCTCCGGGCTATTGTGAATAGAGCTGCAATGAACATTTTGGTACATGTCTCTTTTTGAATTATGGTTTTCTCAGGGTATATGCCTAGTAGTGGGATTGCTGGATCATATGGTAGTTCTATTTTTAGTTTTTTAAGGAACCTCCATACTGTTCTCCATAGTGGCTGTACCAATTCACATTCCCACCAGCAGTGCAAGAGTGTTCCCTTTTCTCCACACCCTCTCCAGCATTTATTGTTTCTAGATTTCTTGATGATGGCCATTCTGACTGGTGTGAGATGATATCTCATTGTAGTTTTGATTTGCATTTCTCTAATGATTAATGATGTTGAGCATTCTTTCATGTGTTTGTTGGCAGTCTGTATATCTTCTTTGGAGAAATGCCTATTTAAGTCTTCTGCCCATTTTTGGATTGGGTTGTTTGTTTTTTTGCTATTGAGCTGCATGAGCTGTTTATAAATTTTGGAGATTAATCCTTTGTCAGTTGCTTCATTTGCAAATATTTTCTCCCATTCTGAGGGTTGTCTTTTGGTCTTGTTTATGGTTTCCTTTGCTGTGCAAAAGCTTTGAAGTTTCATTAGGTCCCATGTGTTTATCTTTGTTTTTATTTCCATTTCTCTAGGAGGTGGGTCCAAAAGGATCTTGCTGTGATTTATGTCATAGAGTGTTCTATCTATGTTTTCCTCTAAGAGTTTGATAGTTTCTGGCCTTACATTTAAGTCTTTAATCCATTTTGAGCTTATTTTTGTGTATGGTGTTAGGGAATGATCTAATCTCATACTTTTACATGTCCCTGTCCAGTTTTCCCAGCACCACTTATTGAAGAGGCTGTCCTTTCTCCACTGTACATTCCTGACTCCTTTATCAAAGATAAGTTGGCCATATGTGCGTGGGTTTATCTCTGGGCTTTCTATCCTGATCCACTGATCTATCTTTCTGTTTTTATGCCAGTACCACACTGTCTTAATTACTGTAGCTTTGAAGTATAGTCTGAAGTCAGGGAGCCTGATTCCTCCAGCTCCTTTTTTCGTTCTCAAGATTGCTTTGGCTATTCGGGGTCTTTTGTTTTTCCAAAAAATTTTGAAATTTTTTGTTCGAGTTCTGTGAAAAATGCCAGTGGTAGTTTCATAGGGATTGCATTGAATCTGTAGATTGCTTTGGGTAGTAGAGTCATTTTCACAATATTGATTCTTCCAATCCAGGAGCATGGTATATCTCTCCATCTGTTTGTATCATCTTTAATTTCTTTCATCAGTGTCTTATAATTTTCTGCATACAGGTCTTTTGTCTCCTTAGGTAGGTTTATTCCTAGATATTTTATTCTTTTTGTTGCAATGGTAAATGGGAGTGTTTTCTTGATTTCATTTTCAGATTTTTCATCATTAGTGTACAGGAATGCCAGAGATTTCTGTACATTAATTTTGAAACCTGCTACTTTACCAAATTCATTGATTAGCTCTAGTAGTTTTTCGGTAGCATCTTTAGGATTCTCTATGTATAGTATCATGTCATCTGCAAACAATGACAGCTTTACTTCTTCTTTTCCAATTTGGATTCCTTTTATTTCCTTTTCTTCACTGATTGCTGTGGCTAAAACTTCTAAAACTAGTTTGAATAAGAGTGGTGAGAGTGGGCAGCCTTGTCTTGTTCCTGATCTTAGTGGAAATGGTTTCAGTTTCTCACCATTGAGGACAATGTTCGCTGTGGGTTTGTCATATATGGCCTTTATTATGTTGAGGAAAGATCCCTCTATGCCTACTTTCTGCAGGGTTTTTTATCATAAATGGGTGTTGAATTTTGTCGAAAGCTTTCTCTGCATCTATTGAGATGATCATATGGTTTTTCTCCTTCAACTTGTTAATATGGTGTATCACATTGATTGATTTGCGTATATTGAAGAATCCTTGCATTCCTGGAATAAACCCCACTTGATCATGGTGTATGATCCTTTTAATGTGCTGTTGGATTCTGTTTGCTAGTATTTTGTTGAGGATTTTTGCATCTATGTTCATCAGTGATATTGGCCTGTAGTTTTCTTTCTTTGTGACATCCTTGCCTGGTTTTGGTATCAAGGTGATGGTGGCCTCGTAGAATGAGTTTGGGAGTGTTCCTTCCTCTGAAATTGTTTGGAAGAGTTTGAGAAGGATGGGTGTTAGCTCTTCTCTAAATGTTTGATAGAATTCGCCTATGAAGTCATCTGGTCCTGGGCTTTTGTTTGATGGAAGATTTTTAATCACAGTTTCAATTTCAGTGCTTGTGATTGGTCTATTCATATTTTCTATTTCTTCCTGAGTCAGTCTTGGCAGGTTGTGCATTTCTAAGAATTTGTCCATTTCTTCCAGGTTGTCCATTTTATTGGCATAGGGTTGCTTGTAGTAATCTCTCATGATCTTTTGTATTTCTGCAGTGTCAGTTGTTACTTCTCCTTTTTCATTTCTAATTCTATTGATTTGAGTCTTCTCCCTTCTTTTCTTGATGAGTCTGGCTAATGGTTTGTCAATTTTGTTTATCTTCTCAAAGAACCAGCTTTTACTTTGGTTGATCTTTGCTATCATTTCCTTCATTTCTTTTCCATTTATTTCTGATCTGATCTTTATGATTTCTTTCCTTCTGCTAGCTTTGGGGTTTTTTTGTTCTTCTTTCTCTAATTGCTTTAGGTGCAGGGTCAGGTTGTTTACTCGAAATGTTTCCTGTTTCTTAAGGTGGGATTGTATTGCTATAAACTTCCCCCTTAGAACTGCTTTTGCTGCATCCCATAGGTTTTGGGTTGTCGTGTCTCCATTGTCATTTGTTTCTAGGTATTTTTTAATTTCCTCTTTGATTTCTTCAGTGATCACTTCGTTATTAAGTAGTGTATTATTTAGCCTCCATGTGTTTGTATTTTTTACAGATCTTTTCCTGTAATTGATGTCTAGTCTCATAGCATTGTGGTCAGAAAAGATACTTGATACAATTTCAATTTTCTTAAATTTACCAAGGCTTGATTTGTGACCCAAGATATGATCTATCCTGGAGAATGTTCCATGAGCACTTGAGAAAAATGTGTATTCTGTTGTTTTTGGATGGAATGTCCTATAAATATGAACTAAGTCCATCTTGTTTAATGTATCATTTAAAGCTTGTGTTTCCTTATTTATTTTCATTTTTGATGATCTGTCCATTGGTGAAAGTGGGGTGTTAAAGTCCCGTACTATGATTGTGTTACTGTCGATTTCTCCTTTTATGGCTGTTAGTATTTGTCTTATGTATTGAAGTGCTCCTATGTTGGGTGCATAAATATTTACAATTGTTGTATCTTCTTCTTGGATCGATCCCTTGATCATTATGTAGTGTCCTTCTTTGTCTCTTCTAATAGTCTTTATTTTAAAGTCTATTTTGTCTGATATAAGAATTGCTACTCCAGCTTTCTTTTGATTTCCATTTGCATGGAATATCTTTTTCCATCCCCTTACTTTCAATCTGTATGTGTCTTTAGGTCTGAAGTGGGTCTCTTGTAGACAGCATATATATGGGTCTTGTTTTTGTATCCATTCAGCCACTCTGTGTCTTTTGGTGGGAGCATTTAGTCCATTTACATTTAAGGTAATTATTGATATGTATGTTCCTATTCCCATTTCCTTAATTGCTTTGGGTTCGTTATTCTAGGTATATTCCTTCTGTCGTGTTTCTTGCCTAGAGAAGTTCCTTTAGCATTTGTTGTAAAGCTGGTTTGGTGGTGCTGAAGTCTCTCAGCTTTTGCTTGTCTGTAAAGGTTTTAATTTCTCCATCAAATCTGAATGAGATCCTTGCTGGGTAGAGTAATCTTGGCTGCAGGTTTCTCTCCTTCATCACTTTAATTATGTCCTGCCACTCCCTTCTGGCTTGTAGAGTTTCTGCTGAGAGATCAGCTGTTAACCTGATGGGGATTCCCTTGTGTGTTATTTGTTGTTTTTCCCTTGCTGCTTTTAATATGATTTCTTTGTGTTTAATTTTTGACAGTTTGATTAATATGTGTCTTGGTGTATTTCTCCTTGGATTTATTCTGTATGGGACTCTCTGTGCCTCCTGGACTTGATTAACTATTTCCTTTCCCATATTGGGGAAGTTTTCAACTATAATCTCTTCAAATATTTTCTCAGTCCCTTTCTTTTTCTCTTCTTCTTCTGGAACCCCTATAATTCGAATGTTGGTGCATTTAATGTTGTCCCAGAGGTCTCTGAGACTGTCCTCTGTTCTTTTCATTCTTTTTTCTTTATTTTGCTCTGCATCAGTTATTTCCACTATTTTATCTTCCACCTCACTTATCCGTTCTTCTGCCTCAGTTATTCTGCTATTGATCCCATCTAGAGTATTTTTTATTTCATGTATTGTGTTTTTAATCGATGCTTGATTCATCTTTAGTTCTTCTAGGTCCTTGTTAACTGTTTCTTGCATTTTGTCTATTCTATTTCCAAGATTTTGGATCATCTTTACCATCATTATTCTGAATTCTTTTTCAGGTAGACTGCCTATTACCTCTTCATTTGTTAGGTCTGGTAGGTTTTTATCTTGCTCCTTCACCTGCTGTGTGTTTTTCTGTCTTCTCATTTTGCTTATGTTACTGTGTTTGGGGTCTCCTTTTTGCAGGCTGCAGATTCGTAGTTCCCGTTGTTTTTCGTGTCTGACCCCAGTGGCTAAGGTTGTTTCAGTAGGTTGTGTAGGCTTCCTGGTGGGGGGGACTAATGCCTGTGTTCTGGTGGTTGAGGCTCGATCTTGTCTTTCTGGTGGACAGGTCCACGTCTGGTGGTGTGTTTTGGGGTGCCTATGGCCTTATTATGTTTTTAGGTAGCTTCTCTGCTAATGGGTGGGGTTGTGTTCCTGCCTTGCTAGTTGCTTGGCATAGGGTGACCAGCACTGTAGCTTGCTGGTCGTTGACTGAAGCTGGTTGCTGGTGTTGGGATGGAGATCTCTGGGAGATTTTCGCTGCTTGATATTATGTGGAGCTGGGAGGTCTCTTGTGGACCCGTGTCCTGAAGTTGGCTCTCCCACTTCAGAGGCACAGCACTGGCTCCTGGCTGCAGCACCAAGAGCCTTTCATCCACCCAGCTCAGAATAACAGGGAGAAAAAGCAGAAAGAAAGAATTAGTAGAAGAAAGAAAGAGAGAGGGAAAGAAAGGAAGAAGGGAAGAAAGGAAGGAAGGAAGGAAGAAAGAAAGAAAGGAGGGAGGGAGTGAGGAAGGATGGAAAGAAAGAAGGAAAGAAAGGAGGGAGGGAGGGGGCAATGAAAGCAAAAGGAAGAGTGAATGGAAGAAGGGAGGGAGGGAGGGAGGAAGGAAAGAAAGAAAGAAAGACAGGAGGGAGGGAGGGAGGAAGGAAAGAAAAAGAAAGTGGAAAGAAGAAGGGTGGGAGGGAGGGAGGAAAGAAAAAGAAAGAAGGAAAGGAAGAGCGGAGGGAGGGAGGGAGGAAGGGAAGGTAGGAAAAAAAGAAAGAGCAGGTAAAGTAAAATAGAATAAAGTATGGAATATAGTAGCGTTATTAAAATTAGAAAGTAATTATTAAAAAAAAAAAAAAAAAAAAAACGGACCGATAGAACCCTGGGACATATGGTGGAAGCAAAGCTATACAGAGAGAATCTTACACAGAAGATTACACATACACATTCACAAAAAGAGAGCAGGGGGAAAAATCAAAAATCTTGCTCTCCAAGCCCACCTCCTCAATTTGGGATAATTCGTTGTAAAAAGAGGAAAAGAGCAAAAAGTCTGAAATCTTGCTCTCTAAGTCCACCTCCTTACTTTGGAATAATTCGTTGTAAAAAGAGGAAAAGGGGGGAAAGTCTTAAATCTTGTCCTCAAAGTCCACTTCCTCAATTTGGGATGATTCGCTGTCCATTCATGCACTCCACAGACGCAGGGCACATCAAATGGACCGTGGAGCTTTAATCCGCTGCCTCCGAGGCTGCACAGAGAGATTTCCCTGACTCTGCTCTCACAGCTCCTGGGTCTCAGCCTTGGACCTGGCCCCGCCTCTGTGCGTAGGTCACCGGAGGGCGTCCGTTCTTCGCTCAGACAGGACGGGTTTAAAGGAGCCGCTGATTCGGGAGCTCTGGCTCACTCATGCAGAGGGGAGGGAGGGGCGCGCAGTGTGGGGCGGGCCTGCGGAGGCAGAGGCCGGCGTGACGTTGCAACAGCCCGTGGCGCTCCGTGCGCTTTCCCGGGAAAGCTGTCCCCGGGTCTCGGGACCCCGGCAGTGGCGGGGTGCACAGTTCCCCCGGAAGGCAGGGCGGACAGTGACCCGTGCTTGCACACAGGCCCCGCGGCTGCGGCGGCGGTGGCGGGCCGCGGGGGCGGCGGCGGCGGCGGCGGGCCGCGGCGGCGGCAGCGGCGGCGGCGGCGGGCCGCGGCGGCGGCGGGCGGCCTCGGGCGGTGGGCGGCGGCGGGCGGTGGGCGGCGGCAGCGGCGGCGGCGGCCCACGCCCGTCTCCGAGGTCCATGCCTTACCCGTGGCTCGCGCCTGTCTCCGGCGCTTCCCTAAGCAGCCCTTTTAATGCCCTCTCCTCGCACACCAGGAAACAAAAGTGAAAGTGAAAAAAGACTCTTGCCTCTTCAGCAACTCCAGACCCTTTCCCCTGACTCCCTCCGGGCTAGCCGTGGTGCACTAACCCCTTCAGGCTCTCTTCCTGCCGCCAGCCCCAGTCCTCTCCCTGCGCTCCGACTGGAAGCCGATACCCAAGCCTCAGCTCCCAGCCCCGCCCGCCACGGCGGCCGAGCAGACAAGCCTCTCGGGCTGGTGTGTGCCTGAGGGCACCGATCCTCTGTGCCGGAATCTCTCCGCTTTGCCCTCCACACCCCTGTTGCTGTGCTCTCCTCCGCTACTCCGAAGCTTTCCCCCTCCGCCACCTGCAGTCTCCGCCCGCGAAGGGGCTTGTAGTGTGTAGAAACCTTCCCTCCTTCACGGCTCCCTCCCACTGGTGCAGGTCCCGTCCCTATCCTATTGTCTCTGTTTATTCTTTTTTTCTTTTGCCCTACCCAGGTATGTGGGGAGTTTCTTGCCTTTTAGGGGGTCTGAGGTCTTCTGTCAGCGTTCAGTAGGTGTTCTGTAGGAGTTGTTCCACGTGTAGATGAATTTCTGATGTATCTGTGGGGAGGAAGGTGATCTCCACGTCTTACTCTTCCGCTATCTTCCAATGTAATTTATAATGATGATTTCTCAGTACTTTTATATCTGAAAAGGTTAAATTGTTCATCATTCTAATAATTCATTTAAAACTAGTGTGTGAAAACAAACAAATGAAAAACAATCCAAAACTAGGCAGAAGACTTAAATAGACATTTCTCCAAAGAAAATACACAGATTGCCAACAATACATGAAAGAATGCTCAACATCACTAATAATTAGAGAAATGCATATCAAAGCTACAATGAGGTATCACCTCACACGAGTCAGAATGGCCATCATCAAAAAATCTACAAACAATAAATGCTGGAGAGGGTGTGGAGAAAAGGGAGCCCTCTTGCATTGTTGGTGGGAATGTAAATTGATACAGCCACTATGGGGAACAGTACAGAGGTTCCTTAAAAAATTAAAAATAGAACTACCATACGACCCATCAATCCCACTACTGGGCATATACCCTGAGAAAACCATAATTCAAAACGAGTCATATACCTCAGTGTTCATTACAGCTTTATTTACAATAACCAGGACATGGAAGCAACCTAGGTGTCCATCAACAGATGAATGGATAAAGAAGATGTGGCACATATATACAATGGAATATTACTCAGCCATAAAAAGAAATGAAATTGAGTTATTTGTAGTGAGGTGGATGTACCTAGAGTCTGTCACACAGAGTGAAGCAAGTCAGAAAGAGAAAAACAAATACCATATGCTAACACATATATATGGAATCTAAAAAAAAAAAAAGAAAAAGTGGTTATGAAGAACCTAGGGGCAGGATAAGAATAAAGATGCAGACATAGAGAATGGACTTGAGGACATGGAGGGGTGAAGGGAAAGCTGGGGCAAAGTGAGAGAGTGGCATGGACATATATACACTACCAAATGTATAACAGATAGCTGGTGGGAAGCAGCTGCATAGCACAGGGAGGTCTGCTCAGTACTTTGTGACCACCTAGAGGGGTGAGATAGGGAGGGTGGGAGGGAGATGCAAGAGGGAGGAGATATGGGGATATATGTATATGCATAGCTGATTCACTTTGTTATAAAGCAGAAGCTCATGCACCACTGTAAAGCAATGATACTCCAATAAAGATGTTTAAATAAATAAATAAATAAACAATAGCTAGGTTAACTACCTCAGCATAAATAAATGAATAAATAAATAAATAAAAGTAGTGTGTGTATTTAGGTCAGTGAAATTCTCTCCAATAAAACAAACAAACAAACAAAAAACTTATTTGACTACCTCTTACATTTAACCATCTGGATATAAAATGAAGTATTTAATGTTTTCAAAAGAATTTTTTAAACAATAATTTATTTTTCATTGTGTCTTTGATAAATAGTTCCCTTAGCAAGGAATTGCCCCAGCAATTAGCATAAGTATTCATACAAGATTTTTCTAGTTCCATTTAGATATCATATTATGATTAATTTCTTTTATCCTCTCTTTATTATTATAAGAGGAATTACCTTTATTCAGAACTCATGAATATAAACCTCAGAATATGGTTCCATAAGAATTATAAGCTAAAATTAAGTGATTTGCCATTCTAAATAGATTTCTATACTTGCCAATTTAAATGAAGAGGTGTATTGCTTCAAACATAAATTTTGTAAAAATGCAAACTGTTCAAATACATTTTTAAAAAAGTAGAAGAAAATTTTTTTCATGCATATCATTTAGAATTTGACAATTAAAAGTGTATTTCACTAGGCTCTCTTCTTTTACATTGTTGCAATACATGTGAAAACTCTGGCAGAGCAAAGACATAGAATAGAAAACCAATAAGTGAGTGTTATAACCAAAATAATCCCAAATGAAAATGTTTTTGGAATCTCTGTTTCGAAAATAACTATTATTAAAGGTTTGACTTTTGCTGGTTTGGTTTAAAGGGTTAAATAAAATAATATCACTGAAATTTGGAATCTGGTTAAATATTTCATTCTTCTTAAAGTTAACCATTTTTTTAAAATCAAATACATGATTTTAAAAATGATTGGTTCATTCATTTATATGGCATGGAAATTAAATAAATATATTTTGGAAATTTTATTACCATGTAATTATAACATTTATTAATTTTGTCACAAATAATAACAGAATTTTGTCCCCATGGCCCTGTGGACTTTTTGCAGGATATTAGTACTGTTAGATAATTTGGCATTGTTGTTAATAAAGGAAACACTGGAGTTTATCTCTGGATCTAGTCCCAGAGATGCAAAATGACTTTCCAGTGGTCAAACATCTTGTGAATGATAGAGATGGAGGTAGAATCTCAGTCTTCACCTTTAGACTGGTGACAATTTATTACCCCCACATAGGAGGAAAGAACCCTTACAGAGCAGTCAACAGGCTGGGATTCTAGTGTCACTTCTGTTTCTTAATATATTTGTGACTTTCAGGTTCATTACACTTTCAGATTTTCATCTACTTAGTGAAGACTATAGCAATTTAGCATTGTCATGGAGACCTGATAGTATAATATATATTAAATTGTTTTAAGCTTCTCTAGTGCTATTAAACATCAGTTATCTCAATATCGCAAACATTTTTTTCATTGTAAGTGTTTCTGATATAAAGCTGAAAATATAGAAGTACAGCTCCATGTCTTATTTAAGTAATGATATTTTAATTTTAGATATATCACTGTAATGGTACAACATGTGATCTCTGTTTAATCTCAAAATTTTATTAGCTTTCCTGCATTTAAAACTCAACTTAGTATTGAGAAGATTTAAACAGTGTATTCTATCTAAGCTAGAAGAGATAATACCCAATTCTTATTGCTTTGCTTCTCCTTAAGCAGTAAATTGCCAGCTCAGCAAATCAAAATCAACAACAACAAAAACAACTATGTCTCTAAAATGGGAACTTCTGTGTGTATCTGTTTCACAAGTATTTCCTAATATCATTAAAGGTCTCAGTGAGGATTACGAGGTAGTGTCAGATGCCAGGAAGACTACCTCAATCTCTTGTGCCTAGTTTCAGGTCCTCTGCTCATCAAGTCCTGCCTATGTTGGGGTCATGTTGGGTGGAAGCCATGGTCAAGTGCAGCAAATCTCCAGCTAAGCATGCGAAGCTGTTCTCCCTCTGAAGTACATTCACTGTTGTTTTTCCCCTACGGCTTGCATCAACATTGTATCTTCCTTGGAGAACACATAATCAACTATTAGAAAAAGAAAATAATGAAGAGAATAGTTTACCTCAGTGGGGAAAATAAATTCTTGCATAAAACAAGGAAACAAAATTGAATAATAAGGCAAAATAAATTTCTGGTAGCAGTCAATGAGAGAAACAGCTGTGGTAGAGATGGTAATAAGAGAGAAAGCATAATTAAATCAGATGTTTTAAAACGTGTAATTTTAAATGATATACAACAGTGATTTAAAATATAAATGTAAATAATAGTGGATGGATGGAAGCATAATTAAAACCAAAAGAAACAAAAATAATCTCAGTGAAAACAAAATTAGAATGATAGACAATAACTGACTTTGCTTAGCCAACAAAATATTACCTAGTGAAGAAGATTTTTCTTGATTTTAATTTTAGTGCCCTTTAATCAAACATTCATTTACCAGGGTCTCAGTAGGCATGTTCAAGGATGATGAACTTCAGAGAAAATGAAACAGGGAAAATGTGCTTTTTTTATAACATTTTTAAATACAGTTCATTTTACTGTATATAATGCTCTCAAAAATTCTACTATCTGAGGTACTGAGGGAATCTCAGTAATGAGACTAATTTAACAATTTATTTAAACCCCAATTCACTTCATCATCTCACCTTTCCCTAAATTCTTTTCTCACATGGACTAGCAGTTTCCTTTCATCTTGGAACTCAGTTCAGCCCGATTACCTGAAAAGCCACAGGCCTGTATCTGTCTCTTCTTGATCTGCTTCTCCCCCATTTTTTTTTAAAGTGTCATTCCCTACTTGCACTTCATTGTGCACACGTCCACACATACTACTGCCTAGGCTATTCACATCTGGGATTGTCATTAAGGCAAAGAGCAGCTACTGAAGTCATTGAGGGAAGAGGGGAAGGGCAACTGGGAGAGCAGTAATTGTTGGAAGGTTGGGATGGCTTCAAAGAAGGCTGTGTGAGTGCATCCAGAGGTGTGAGGTGGAATGTACATTGCTGCAACCCTGGGACAGCCAGCGACCCCCTGAGGAGGCAATGGTTTCTTGCATGAAGCTTCGTGTTAGGCATATAATTTTGAATTACCTAGAATCTTCATATATATATATATATATATATATATATATATATATATATATATATATATATATATGAGAATCAACAAAAACAATCAAATACAACAATCATTTTATAAGTATTAAATTTTAGAGAAAACCAGTCCCATCCCAATCATATGAGAATGTTATATAATATTAACTGTAACACAATTTTGAATATTACAATCAATAGAACACTAAAAACTGTGTTATATTGCTAAAAGTAAACAAATATATCACACAGAGTATACTGAGGAAGCCACTTGGAAGCTGTCACTACAAACATGGGGACCATGGAGTGGCACAATAGAACTGTTCTAAAATTCCACCTGGGGGTTAATTTTTTTAACTTTCAAAGCTATGGCTGATTGACAACATGGAGAGACCAATGCCACTGAAAGGAGCATTTATTGGTGCTGTATGGTATTTCGTTTCTTTTTATGAGTAATATTGCATTATATATATGTGCCACATTTTCTTTATCCATTCATGTGTCGATGGATATTTAGGTTGTTTCCATGTCCTGGCTATTATAAATAATGCTGCAATGAACATTGTGATACATGACTCTTTTTGAATCATGGTTTTCACAGGGTACATGCCCAGGAGTGGGATTGCTGGGTCGTATGATAGTTCTATTTTTAGTTTTTTAAGGAACCTCCATACTGTTCTCCGTAGTGGCTGTATCAATTTATATTCCCACCAACTGTGCAAGAGGGCTCACTTTTCTCCACAACCTCTCCAGCATTTATTGTTTGTACATTTTTTGATGATGTCCAGTCTGACTGGTGTGAGATGATATCACATTGTAGTTTTGATTTGCATTTCTCAAATGATTAATGATGTTGAGCATACTTTCAAGTGTTTGTTGGCAATCTGTATATCGTCTTTGGAGAAATGTCTATTGAAGTTTTCTCCCCATTTTTGGATTGGGTTTTTTGTGTTTTTGATATTGAGATGCATGAGGTACTTGTAAAGTTGGATATTAATCCTTTGTCAGTTGCTTCATTTGCAAACATTTTCTTCCATTCTGAGGGTTGTCTTTTGGTCTTGTTTATGGTTTCTGTTGCTGTGCCAAAGCTTTTAAGTTTCATTAGGTCCCATTTGTTTATTTTTGTTTTTATTTCCATTTCTCTAGGAGGTGGGTCAAAAAGGATCTTGCTGTGATTTATGTCATAGAGTGTTCTACCTATGTTTTCCTCTAAGAGTTTGATAGTGTCTGGTCTTACATTTAGGTGTTTAATTCATTTTAAGTTTATTTTTGTGTATGGTGTTAAGGAGTGTTCTAATTTCATTATTTTACATGTAGCTGTCCAGTATTTCCAGCACCACTTGCTGAAGACATTGTTTTTTCTCCACTGTATATGCTTGCCTCCTTTATCAAAGATAAGGTGACCATATGTGCGTTGGTTGATCTCTGGGCTTTCTCTCCTGTTTCATTGATCTATATTTCTGTTTTTGTGCCAGTACCATACTGTCTTGATTGCTGTAGTTTTGTAGTATTGTCTGAAGTCAGGGAGCCTGATTCCTCCAGCTCCGTTTTTCGTTCTCAAGATTGCTTTGGCTATTCGGGGTCTTTTGTGTTTCCATAAAAATTGTGAAAAAATTTTTTCTAGTTCTGTGAAAAATGCCAGTGGTAGTTTGATAGGGATTGCATTGAATCTGTAGATTGCTTTTGGTAGTAGAGTTATTTTCACAATGTTGATTGTTCCAATCCAAGAACACGGTATATATCTCCATCTATTTGTATCATCTTTAATTTCTTTCATCAGTTTCTTATAATTTTCTGCTTACAGGTCTTTTACCTTCTTAGGTAGGTTTATTCCTAGGTATTTTATTCTTTTTGTTGCAATGGCAAATGAGAGTGTTTTCTTAATTTCACTTTCAGATTTTTCATCATTAGTGAATAGGAATGGAAAGATTTCTGTGCATTAATTTTGTATCCTGCTACTTTACCAAATTCATTGATTAGCTCTTGTAGATTTCTGGTGGCATCTTTATGAT
Organism: Mesoplodon densirostris; assembly: GCF_025265405.1. Taxonomy (NCBI): domain Eukaryota; kingdom Metazoa; phylum Chordata; class Mammalia; order Artiodactyla; family Ziphiidae; genus Mesoplodon; species Mesoplodon densirostris. The sequence goes on from NC_082665.1 coordinate 20,385,029, forward strand.
TCTCTATGTATAATATCATGTCATCTGCAAACAGTGACAAATTTACTTCTTCTTTTCCATTTTGGATTCCTTTTATTTCTTTTCCTTCTCTGATTGTTGTGGCTAAAACTTCCATAACTATGTTCAGTAATAGTGGTGAGAGTGGGCAACCTTGTCTTGTTCCTGATCTTAGGGGAAATGTTTTCAGTTTTTCACCATTGAGGATGATGTTGGCTGTGGGTTTGTCATATATGGCCTTCATTATGTTGAGGAAAGTTCCCTGTATGCCTACTTTCTGCAGGGTTTTTATCATAAATGCATTTTGAATTTTGTTGAAAGCTTTCTCTGCATCTCTTGAGATGATCATATCAATTTTCTCCTTCAATTTATGAATATGGTTTATCACATTGAATGATTTGCATATATTGGAGAATCCTTGAATTCCTGGGATAAACCCCACTTGATCATGGTGTATGATCCTTTTAATGTGCTGTTGGATTCTGTTTCCTAGTATTTTGTTGAGGATTTTTGCATCTATGTTCATCAGTGGTATTGGCCTGTAATTTCCTTTCTTTGTGACATCTTTGTCTGGTTTTGGTATCAGGGTGTTGGTGGCCTCATAGAATGAGTTTGGGAGTGTTCCTCCCTCTGCTATATTTTGGAAGAGTTTGAGAAGGATAGGTGTTAGCTCTTCTCTAAATGTTTGATAGAATTCACCTGTGAAGCCATCAGGTCCTGGGCTTTTGTTTGTTGGAAGATTTTTAATCACAGTTTCAATTTAAGTGCTTTTGGTTGGTCTGTTCATATTTTCTATTTCTTCCTGGTTCAGTCTCAGAAGGTTTTGCGTTTCTAAGAATTTGTCCATTTCTTCCAGGTTGTCCATTTTATTGGCATAGAGTTGCTTGTCATAATCTCTCATGATACTTTTTTATTTCTGCAGTGTCAGTCATTACTTCTCCTTTTTCATTTCTAATTCTATTGATTTGAGTCTTCTCCCTTCTTTTTCTTGATGAGTCTGGCTTATGGTTTTTCAATTTTTTTTATCTTCTCAAAGAACCAGCTTTTAATTTTATTTATCTTTGCTATCATTTCCTACATTTCTTTTTCATTTATTTCTGATCTGATCTTTGTGATTTTTTACCTTCTGCTAACTTTGGGGGTTTTTTTTGTCCTTCTTTCTCTAACTCCTTTAAGTGTAAGGTTGGGTTGTTTATCTGAGATGTTTCTTTTTTCTTAAGGTAGGATCGTATTGCTATAAACTTGCCTCTTAGTACTGTTTTTGCTGCATCCCATAGGTTTTGGGTCGTCATGTTTTCATTGTCATTTGTTTCTAGGTATTTTTTGATTTGCTCTTTGATTTCTTCAGTGATCTCTTGGCTATTACGTAATGTAATGTTTAGCATCCATGTGTTTGTATTTTTTTTGCAGATTTTTTTCCTGTAATTGATATCTAGTCTCATAGTGTTGTGGTCAGAAAAGATACTTGATATGATTTCAATTTTCTTTAATTTACCAAGGATTGATTTGTGACACAAGATATGATGTATCCTGGAGAAGGTTCCATGAGCACTTGAGAAGAATGTGTATTCTGTTGTTTTTGGATGGAATGTCTTATAAATATCAATTAAGTCTATCTTGTTTAATGTATCATTTAAAGCTTGTGTTTTCTTATTTATTTTCATATTGGATGATTTGTCTCTTGGTGAATGTGGGGCGTTAATGTCCCCTACTATGATTGTGTTACTGTCAGTTTCCTCTTTTATGGCTGTTAGCATTTGCCTTATGTATTGGTGTGCTCCTATGTTGGGGGCATTATATTTACAATTGTTATATCTTCTTCTTGGAATGATCCCTTAATCGTTTTGTAGTATTCTTCTTTGTCTCTTTTAATAGTCTTTGTTTTAAAGTCTATTTTGTCAGATATGAAAATTGCTACTCTAACATTCTTTTGATTTCCATTTTTATAGAATATCTTTTCCCATCCCCTCACTTTCAGTCTGTATGTGTCCCTAGGTCTGAAGTGGGTCTCTTGTAGACAGCATATATATGGGTCTTGTTTTTTGTATCCATTCTGCCAGTCTATGTCTTTTGGTTGGATCATTTAATGCATTTACATTTAAGGTAATTATTGATATGTATGCTCCTGTTACCATTTTCTTAATTGTTTTGGGTTTGTTATTGTAGGTATTTTCCTTCTCTTGTGTTTCCTGCATAGAGAAGTTCCTTTGCCGTTTGTTTTAAAGCTGGTTTGGTGGTGCTGAATTGTCTTAGCTTTTGCTTGTGTATAAAGGTTTTAATTTCTCTGTCAAATCTGAATGAGATCCTCACTGGGTAGAGTAATCTTGATTGTAATTTTTTACTCCTTCTTCATTTTTAATATGTCTTGCCAATCCCTTCTGTCTTGCAAAGTTTTCGCTGAAAATCAGCTGTAACCTTATGGGGATTCCCTAGTGTATTATTTTTTGTTTTTCCCTTGCTTCTTTTAATATTTGTTCTTTGTTTTTAATTTTTTATAATTTGATTAATATGTGTCTTGGGGTGTTTCTCCTTGGATTTATCCTGTATGGGACTCTCTGTGCTTCCTGGACTTGATAAACTATTTCGTTTCCCGTATTAGGGAAGTTTTCAGCTACAATCTCTTGAAATATTTTTTCAGTCCCTTTCTTTTTCTTTTCTTCTTCTGGGACCCCAATAATTTGTATATTGGTGCATTTAATGTTGTCTCAGAGGTCTCTGAGACTGTCCTCAATTCTTTTCATTCTTTTTACTTTATTCTGCTTTGCAGTAGTTATTTCCACTATTTTATCCTCCAGGTCAGTTATCCGTTCTTCTGCCTCAGTTATTCTGCTTTTGATCTCTTCTAGAGAATTTTTGATTTCATTTATTGTATGGTTCATCTCTGTTTGTTTGGTCTTTAGTTCTTCTAGGTCCTTGTTAAACGTTTCTTGTATTTTCTCCATTCTATTTTGAAGATTTTGGATCATATTTACTATCATTACTCTGTATTCTTTTTCAGGTAGACTGCCTATTTCCTCTTCATTTGTTAGGTCTGGCAGGGTTTTGCCTTGCTCCTTCATCTGCTGTGTGTTTCTCTGTCTTCTCATTTTGCTTAACGTACTGTGTTTGGTGTCTCCTTTTTGCAGACTGCAGGATCATAGTTCCCATTGTTTTTCATATCTGTCCCCAGTTGCAAAAGTTAGTTCAGTTGATAGTGTAGACTTCCTGGTGGAGGGGACTAGTGCCTGTGTTCTGGTGGGTGACGCTGGATCTTGTCTTTCTGGTAGGCAGGTCCACGTCTTGTGGTGTCTTTTGGTGTGTCTTTGATCTTTTTATGATTTTAGACACCCTCTCTGCTAATGGATGGGGTTGTGTTCCTGTCTTGCTAGTTGTTTGGCATAGGGTGTCCAGTACTGTAGCTTGCTCATCATTGAGTGAAGCTGGATCTTGGCATTTAGATGGAAATCTCTGGAAGATTTTTGCCATTTGATATTATGTGGAGCTGGTAGGTCTCTTGTGGACCAGTGTTGTGAACTTGGCTCTTCTGCCTCAGAGGCACAGCTCTGACACTTGACTGGAGCACCATGAGCCTGTCATCCACACAGCTTAGAATAAAAGTGAGAGAAAAAGAAAGAAAGAAAGAAAGAAAGAAAGAAGAAGATACAATAAAATAAATAGTTATTAAAATAAAAAATAATTATTAAAACAATTTAAAAAGGAATAAAAAATGAAAGAAAGAGGAGAGCAAGCAAACCGTAAAGCAAATCCACCAATGATAACAAGTGCTAAAAACTGTATTAAAAAAAGAAAAAAACAAAATATAAAAAGAAAGAAAAAAATAAAAAACAGACATACAGAACCCTCGGACAACTGGTAAAAACAAAGCTATACAGACAAAATCTCACAAAGAAGCATACACATACACACTCCCAAAAAGAGAAAAAGAGAAAATATATATATATATATATATATATTTGCTCGCAAATTCCACCTCCTCAATTTGAGATGATTCCTTCTCTCTTCAGGTATCCCACAGATGCAGGGTACATCCAGTTGATTGTGGAGATTTAATACACTGCTCCTGAGGATCCTGGGAGAGATTTCCCTTTCTCTTCTTTGTTTGCACAGCTTCCGGGGTTCAGCTTTGGATTTGGTCCTGCCTCGGCATGTAGGTCACCTGAGTGTGTCTGTTCTTCGCTCAGACAGGACGGGGTTAAAGAAGCAGCTGATTCGGCGGCTCTGGCTCAGTCAGGCCCTGTGGGAGGGAGGGGTTCAGATGTGGGGTGAGCCTGTGGCATCAGAGGCCAGCGTGACATTGCACCAGCCTGAGGCGTGCCATGCATTCTCCCGGGGAAGTTGTCCCTGGATCACGGGACCCTGGCAGTGGCAGTCTGCATAGGCTCCCAGGAGGGGAGGTGTGGAGAGTGACCTGTGCTTGCACACAGGCTTCTTGGTGGCGGCAGCAGCAGCCTTAGCTTCTCATGCCCATCTCTGTGGTCTGTGCTGATAGCCGTGGCTCGTGCTCATCTCTGGAGCTCCTTTAAGCGGTGTTCTGAATCCCCTCTCCTCGCGCACCAGGAAACAAAGAGGGAAGAAAAATTCTCTTGCCTCTTCGGCAGGTCCAGAAGTCCCTTTTTTCCCAGAATCCCTCCCAGGTAGCCATGGCACACTAACTGCTGCACGCTGTGTTCATGCCACCAACCCCAGTCCTCTCCCTGGGATCCACCGAAGCCCGAGCCTCAGCTCACAGCCCCTGCTCGCCCAGGTGGGTGAGCAGACAAGCCTCTCTGGCTGGTGAGTGCCTGTCGGCACCAATCCTCTGTGCAGGAATCTCTCTGCTTTGCCCTCCGCACCCCTGTGGCTGTGCTCTCCTCCGTGGCTCTGAAGATTTTCCCCTCCGCCACCCACAGTCTCCGCCTGCAAAGGGGCTTCTAGTGTGTGGAAACCTTTTCTCCTTCACAGCTCCCTCCCACTGGTGCAGGTCTCATCCCTATTCTTTTGTCTCTGTTTTTTCTTTTTCTTTTGCCCTACCCAGGTAAGTGGGGAGTTTCTTGCCTTTTGGGAGGTCTGAGGTCTTCTGCCAGCATTCAGTAGGTGTTCTGTAGGAGTTGTTTCACAAGTAGATGTATTTCTGATGTATGTGTGTGGAGGAATGTGATCTCTGCCTCTTGCTCTTCCATCATCTTTTTTTTTTTTTTTTTTGTGGTACGCGGGCCTCTCACTGCTGTGGCCTCTCCCGTTGTGGAGCACAGGCTCCGGTTGTGCAGGCTCAGCGGCCATGGCTCACGGGCCCAGCAGCTCTGCAGCATGTGGGATCTTCCCAGACCGGGGCACGAACCCGTGTCCCCTGCATCGGCAGGCGGACTCTCAACCACTGTGCCACCAGGGAAGCCCGCTCTTCCATCATCTTGAAGCTCCTCTCAATTATAATTTGATCCATAGGGGGAAAAATCAAAACTTGTGCTTGCTTGAATTTGATTTATTTATTAGTTTATTAATTTGTCAATTATTTCATATTACAATCTACTTTTGTGGAAACATGGCTTAAGTATTTTGGGTCATATGTATCTATTTATCTTCTCCTTACATTTATTCTACTTAATTTCTCAGCAGTTAGTTCATAATAGTTTTCTGTCATTGAAAAAATTAATAAAATAGTCCTCCGAGAAAGATTTTTTTATAAGCTGTTAAATATTTAATCCTGAATTATTGTCTTTTTCTTTTTTAATTAAGTTCTGGAAATTAACTTCGTCCATCTTTATCTCCTGGAAGGCTCCAGATATAAAGTTGATACAGTAATATTTAAATTATATTCTTTTAGCCTACATCAATTAGTAGAACACATTTAAAATAGGTTTTAAATAATCATATAGTGTACTTTTTGGGGATGTAAAGAGAAAATTATATATTCATCAAATGACAGATGAGTAATTTATCTAAAAATGCTGCATTATATCAAAATTTTTCATCCTAAATAAATGAGAAAGATTGCTAACATTTTTTATCATTTTACACAGATAAAGAGACATAAGGTCTTTGGGAATTTATATAACCTTATATTTAGTGTAACAATAGCCAAGTCAAAGTATTCCACATCAAAACATACAAACATTTACTCCCTCTCTGTAGCATCTTGACTGCTTTCAATGATGAAGTCAATATTTAGTATCATTTTTTTAAATGCTATTTGCTATCACTCACAATTTATAAGTAAATAAGGTACATTTTACTTCCTGAAATATTAATATATGTCTAAACAAACAAGTACACAGGCAATATACATATAGATGTATATCAGTATTTCTACCTACACATCATTTTCCTGTCTTTTTTTATGCTATGACATTTTTATATTATAACAGGAAGATAAGTTTCTTTCCAATTATTTTTTCAAAGAATTAATATTATGTCTATATAAAAGTCAAGTTTAAAGTGATTTTGTTATAAAAACTTTATTTAAAAAATGTGAAATAGTCCTATTCTAATTTTCTATAAGATACATTAAAATGACAAAAGTTTCAAAAAATCAGTCACTCTTTGACATTTAATACCACTTCTGCCATTAGAAGTGTATGAAATATATCTCCTAAAGGGTTTACATTAGCCTTTCTTTTTTTCTTTTTAACCTTTATGATATATTTGGGCAATTATTCATCACCTTATCTTCAAGACTGATTTTAATAGCCTACAATACTTAAATTAATAAAATAGCTTCTAGAGATACACTGTGGTCAAAAACACATATATGTATGCATAATATATATGTATGTATAATTATGCACATACACATATTATTTTATTATGTATTGCATAATACATATATAATCCTTACATAATGTGTATTATATTTATAATTATGCACAATATATGTACATAATATATTATAGATGGTGTGTGTATATATATATATAAGATTTTGAAGGAACCAAGGAGTAGTCACCTTTATTATCATCATTGTCTATTCCTTAAGGCTGTATGTTCTTTTTAGAATTCAAGTGATTTATCCTTGTGAGTTTTTTCAGCTGAAATATTCTAGAAATATTTTAGTTAAAAATGTCCTGTTGAAAATATATCTTCATAGTGAATACAATGAAAATTATATTTAATTATAATTAGAATAGAAACATATTATATTGGGCAAAGCTACATACACACATACACACACACACACACAATTACCAGATCTAAACAGCCCAGATATCTTCATTTGCAAGCACATTACTGGTACCTGAAATAATATGATTAGAATTTATTTAGGATAAATATTTTCTCCTTTATTATTGCAATTTCTCATTTAAGAGGTGACCCAGTAATCACATATTAATCATAAGCATCTTAGACCGAATGAGTTATATCATTTTCAGTAATTTGACTGTTAGCTGAAATCTACAGTCCAGTCATCTACATGACTTGTTAAATTGGACAAAGAGTGAAAAAAAAATTGACATCCCTTTATAAAACAGTGGGAACTGATACCAAAAGTAGCCAGGAGAAGTTTGAGGACACTAGGTGTTTTGTCCTACATATTTGCTTGGAAACAAAGTTATAAGAGCAAAAATATCCATTCGTTTATTGTTTAAAAGTTAGAATGATATTTCCAGGTGACATTTATGGTCAGTTTAAAAAGATTAAAAATTCCTTCAGGAGTCTGATAACTTATGGTTGGTTACTGTATTTTAAAGTTAAATAGTTTAAAAGAAATTTTCAGATTTTTTATATTGCTAGTTTCCAGTAAACTTGAATGAAAATAATGGGCAAAACATTTTAAAATTATGTATTTATGATCAGAATCATAGAGGATACTGTGAGCTTCTATGAACAGAAGGAATCACATCCTTCCAGTGATTTCCCTCAACAAGGGTGGATAGAATGAAAAATGTTGATGGAAGGAAACCTGCACAGCAAGTCCATTTCAGAAGAGCTATGACACAGTTACTTTCAGGAACCCACAGTCACTATTCTTCTTATGGGAAATGTCTATATCGTTGTCTCATGATTATTGTATTTATTTCAGTTGTTCTCTGAGCAGGGCACTTGAAACAACTTCATCATAACTTACCTGAAACAAAAAAGCTAAAATTCAAATTTCTAATTGAGAAAGGCTAGGACTTGGGAACTGTGACCCTTTGCTGCAGTGCTTGCACCTGGACAAATGTTTCCTCAAGCAACAAAATACAAAGAAACTATAGGCACTAAAAATAACTGTGTGTATGCATAGTTGGGGCAAATTATGGACAACAAGATACAAAAAATATCAAAAAGCCCAGCTACCACTTCTGAAGAACCGGGAGCTAAAGCAAGGTAGTGCACATGCCCACAACACCACCAAAGGGATGGGCATACCACCTAAGCCACCCTTCCAGCCAATCCCTGGACACACCCTACCCTCACACCCTATAAGGAACAAGCTCACTCCTTCCTCAGTGAGAGAGCAATCAAGGGAAACTGTTTCAGGGGAATAAATTCTTTGTGGAAAATACAACACACTCCTTTTGACCTTATTCTCTTTCATTCTGTCTGGCTTTATTTATTTGTTTGTTTGTTACAACAGTAATTCCAAGCTTGGGTCTCAGGTAATATTTAACTTGAGTATGACATTAGGACAATTTCCTTAGTCCATTTTCCATCTCTGATTATATCCCAGGGAATATTAATACTGACCTGCAAAGTGTCCCCGACAATGTTGGGACCATCTCCTTGATTCTGCCAGCAGAGCTTTTAGCCTATTATGCAAATTTATCCAGGGCCTTCAAGTGCCTAGAAATTATATCTCCCCAAATGTTCCAACACAGTATTCTGCCCAGAAAATTTGATGTAGAAAATGTATATAAGCCCTTGAACTATGAGAGAATGGTTCAGGTTTGTCATTTTCAACTGCATATCTTTGCCTAATTATGTAGTATGGCTGAGAGACTTTAAAGATCCTCATCAAGTTCTTATATGTAAAAAATGTTATGGTAAGTGCCAAAGAAGTAGGGATCGCTGTCAAATTTACACCTTCTTATTCAAATCCACTCTGCTCATTTAACAAATTTAATTGCCATTCGGAGATATTGGCAGATTTGTTCAGGACCACAAAGGTGATTTATGGCAAAGAGAAAGCAGAGCTCTCAACTTCCAGCCCACTCTTTTTTCCATCATGTCTCATTAATGCTAATGCCATCTTTTGTTTTGAAAAATCATTCCTTGACGTAGTTTCTCTTATTTTGATGCAAATATTAAAAGATAAGTCATGATATTGCTTTATTAAAGCTAAAATTAGAAAACTTAAAATATAGTCGATATTAGATATTATGCTCATAATCATGGAGGTATTTCATTAATGGAAATATCAACAAAGCAAAATATTAGGCAGATTCCAGAGCTAACCAGTGAGAAGAGATATCTTTTTCACAGATAAGGCAAGCATTTTTACAGGACACAGAAATGAGCTTACTTGTAAGAAGAGCTGGTCATTCAGATTTCAATATACATTCTGATTGTTTTCAAGATAGTGATTCTGTTTAAGGTAATGTTCAATTTGCATTCCTGAGACAACATATTTTTGAGTGGGACCACTTTAAGTTGAAGAATCACTTAGATAAAAACTTTCATTTGACTCAGAAATGTGACCAGCTGAAAGAAAATAAATCTAGCTTTAATCACATATTGAGACAAAGACAAAACAGCATAGATCTTAATTGCTTTGCTTCACAAAGATGCTGATGCTCATTTAAATCCTTTGCTGGAAATGACAATCAGGACACTTCACATGGACTCTTTTTGGTACTTTATAGAACAGTCATTCTCATTATATACATTTGTATAGTTTTTCTTCACCAAAAAATCAAAACATTTGTCTGCTAAATAGTTTATGCTGATTATTAGGATAAAGCCAAAAATATGTGGTTTCTTTCTTGGGGGGGGTGAAATTATAAAGTCATGTGAGTCATGTAGTAAAATACATAAAACTTACCATTTTAATCTTTTTAAAATATACAGTCCTAAGACATTAAGTACATTCACATTATTGGGAAACCATTGCCACCATCCATCTCCAGAATTTTTTCATCTTCCCCAACTGAAACTCTGAACCCATTAAACATTAAATCCTCTTTTTCCCCTCCTCTCAGTCCCTGGCCACCACCAATTTGTCTCTATAAATTTGACTATACTAGCAACATCATGTAAGTAGAGTCATACAGTATTTGTCCTTTTCTGACTGGCTTATTTCACTTAGTATAATGTCTTCAGAAATCATCCATGTTGTAACATGTGTCAGAATTTTCCTTCTTTTTAAGGCTGAGCAATACTGCATTGTATGTATATACCAAATTTTATCCATCGATGCACACTTGGGTAGTTTCCACCTGTTGGCTATTGTGAATAATGCTGATTTGAACATGTGTGTATTAATATCTTTTCAAGTCACTGCTCCAGTTCTGCTGGGTATATTCCCAGAAGTTAAAATACTGCATCATATGACAATGTTATTTTTAAATTTTTTGAGAAGTCACCATACTCTTTTCAAAAATGACTGCACCATTTTGCATTCTCACCAGCAATGCACAGAAGGTTCCATCTTCTTCAAATCTTTGCCAGCCCTGGGTATTTTCTGGATTTTTTGTTTATGTTTTTGTTTCTATTTTTGTTTGTTTTGTTTTTGGCTTTGGTTATTTAATAATAGTCATCCTAATAGGTGTGAAGTGGTATCTTATTATAGTTTTGGTTTGTATTTCCTTAATGACTAGTGATGATGGGCATTTTTTCATGTGATTAATGGCTATTTGGATATCTTGTCTGGAGAAATATCTCAAGTTCTTTGTCCATTTTTCAATCAGCTTGTTTGTTTCATTGTTGTTAACCATGCCCGTATCTTAGAAAATAAATACTCTGTATGAACACACTTTTACAAATAGATAATGATGATATCTCAACACCCATTCTCTATCTTCAATTTTCAGAAAATTTCACTAATATAATCCTAAAGTATATTTTTATGTGAACTTACAGATGAATACTAAATGTTGCCTATATGCAGCATAATGTACTATTTTTCAAAGACCAACTGAAAATATAAATGACTTGACTGTTTTGAAGAAAGAGCTGAATAAAGAAGCAGGAAAGATGAGTTCTAGCCCAAGCTCTGTCCCTGACCAGCTATCTCATTCTTAGAGAATTTACAGAACCTATTTCATTTTTAGTGAATTAATATATTTAATTGTTTAACTTGTATAATATTTAAAATGTTTAACTTGTAAAACTTGGAACTGCCCACATTACATCTGATGCACCCCATCTTTGTTTCATTACTTTACACCTTTTATGACAAGCTTTTAGAAGTGTTACACAAACTATTTATTCAGATATAGATTCAATACAAATATCACATGTTTTAACATTTGGAACTTAGAATTTCTTTCAGTGTCATAAAACACTTTTTGAATTTAAACAAACAGAAATTTTTAATGTTGTATCAATGTATTTAAAGTGCCAATACAACTACGTGGCATACCTCGTTTCAGACTGCTTGCCAGTCTGGAGAAATCCAAGTAGTTTATGCCAGGGTCTGTGACTTTCATCCTGTAAGGAATAAGATTGCTCCAATCCTTTTGCAAATTAAATTACTTCAGTTTGAACTGTAGCTACATATATTATTAAGACAATGAGTGGTCAATATGCTAAATCTTATCCAATGTTTACTCTGAGAATGAAATATCTGGGAAATGCAAATTATACTTTTGAGGTCATTTACATAGCAGGCTTATCATCATCATCATCATTGTCGTTATTATTATTCTCCATTTGGAAAATAATTTTCACATTATATAAATCAAAGTCTTAAAATCAATTCACTGCTTTAGTATTTTTCTCATCATATCTTTGGAAAGCTATTTAATTGATGGAAGTTGACTTGTGCATCTGCAACCTTCCAGTGAGTATTATGTAAAATATTTAGATACAAGCAGAATCTGAACATACAATTTGAGATGACTTTATTTTAGCTGGAATAGGTATATTATTAAATAGCATGTCATATGCAATCCCTTTTTACTGCTTTATTGCACCCTTCAATGACTACCAAATTATATACAATGGCCATATTTAGTTTAGTGATTAGACAAATGAAAACAAAAAGAATAATCTTATTGATCTCTTCTTATCCAAAATGTAATGTAGATAATATATCAATAACAGAACAGAAGTGTGAAACTAAGAATGGATATTTTCCCCTAAACATGATTACTTGAGAATAGGTGTCATCAAGGCTATAAGAGCAGCATTATTTTCATTACAGATAACCAGCCAGGGTAGCTACTGAATTTTCTTTTGCTTACATTTTCTTGAAGGGGCTTTGATTAAGATAGAATTTGCTTTTCATCTCAACTCTGCAGCTCAGAAATTCCAGTGTAATTGATACCTTAACACTCTGCTGGGAATCTTCATTAACTGTTAACTCAGAGGAGAAAAAAAAAAAAAGCCTGACAATTTCAGAAGTGAAACGATGAATATAACAGAGTTCAAAATCTCTCAAAATAATGTCATTTTGAGAATGTTTCAAAAGAAGTATAGGCAGGACTGTGAAAGGAAAATGAAGGCAGAATTGGCTGTGTTATAGTCAGGCAGGCCTTAGTGCATTTTTAAATTACAAATGAGTAGAGTAATTTTAATAATAGTTAATATGTACTAAATCATCTTTGTGGGTCAGTCATCACACTAAGAGGTTTGCATGCGTTATTTTATTGAATACCCACTGCAAGCTTGTAGATGAGCAAGCCAACTTTCATAGATTAAAGAGCTTCTTGAAAATATAAATGATAACTGTGTAAGTAAAAAGGAATATGATGCTTTATCTAGTAAAAAAATATTTTCATAAGTTATATTTCAGACTTTCTGAAATAATGATTCCAGAAGACCTAACATCAACTAAATTTCTAGGACTTGAACATTGTCACTCTGATATTCTAATTTGCATTTTAGATTTGTACAATTATAGTTTTCAAATACTGATTGTCATATTATGATTCAAAAAGCATAAAACATTATCACCATCTTGGAAACCTAAGAAATATTTGTATAGGAAATTCTAGATGACTGATATATCAAAATAAGTATGAGATAAATTACATTACTACACTATTAGCTTCATATAAAAACATACATATCATGCTCTTTGCTTAAATATTCTCACATATTTTTAAGCTTCTTTTTCAAGGAAAAAAAAGTTAATAGAAATGATTCTAAAGCAGAGTACACAGACTACAGAGAGCAAAGGCAAAGTAAAACATGTAGCTAAATTAAGTTAATGGCATCCCATCAACACATAAATTCTTATAAATTAATCAATACTGTAAGTCCAAAATTAATTCAAATTTTTCTTTCAATATTGCTATTATATGAAATGATTTTTGTGCAAATATTAGCTCTAGTATTCAAACAAAGAATTGCAGTTTTACTTATCATACAATGCATTTATTTAATATAGGCTAGCAGAATCATAGCTGCTAATCCCAAGTGTGAGATTTATTTTAAGAACTTGAAATATTCACATTTTCTAAAATCTGATTTTAATAAATAACTTAGGAAACTATGTTTCAATTTGTCATCACTTATGATTTTAGGTGATAACAATACATTTACCTATAGCATTTATTAGACCATGATATCCAGACTCATTAGAGTTAATATGAGATTTAAAAATTAGAATATTAATAAAATAATGTTTTTTCAAGAATATTTTAAAAATTATACTATTGAAGCCAATATTTAGTACACATTATAAAAGTTCATTATAGTTAAATATTAGACTAAATCTGATGCTTTAAAGATTCACACCACCAAAAATTAAATGTGCTTTATGATTTAGACTCTTAAAGTAATTAAAAAATCATTTTTATTGATGTAAAAATATCAATATTTTCCTAAAGTGAGGATTGAGCTTTTGGTAGAATTCTAAGGGTCCATGTTTTATGATGAACAATTTTTCTGATATCATAAAAATTACACTAATAAACAACAACAATAAATTCCTTACTTGTACTTTAGAAATTACAGTCTACAAGCTCCCCCAAAATAAAAGTGAAAGGTATAGCTTGCAATCTTTTCAAAACTCTCTCAGCTAAACTCATAAACAGAAAACTTAAAATACGTCACAAAGAGCAATGGAGCATATTATGACAGAAATGTTGATATTTTCCAATAGACTTAACTTTTTGAGAATAAAGAAAAGAGCACTGTTTAAAATAGGAGGGTTCATTTAGAAAAAGACAAATCTATATTATTTAGAAAATAATTAGGGGAATTGAAATTATAAGAAAGGTTAGTTTTTAATTAAGTAGAACAAGTATAATAATGAATTTATTAGATGGGATGAATGACATATGTGTGGTTTGAAATTTTATTTTATTAGTATTTGAACAAACATACTACTCATCACCTGGACAAAGCTATATTTTTTACGTTTTATTCAAGTAAGCTTTAAATAGTAAAATGAGTATAATGTTCCCAAGCTTGGCACAGGAGGTTGTAGTTACAAATATTTTTAAGGATTATTAGAAAGAAAGGCTATGCTACAACATCCTCCAATCAAACTGAGCATGCGATTTTCCAAAATTTTATAACCCGGTATTCTCCAGTATTTATATAAGAGCAAAATCAATAAACAACTGATAAAACAATCAGGGTTCTTGTGTGTGTGTGTGCGCGTGTGTGTGTACATGTATGTGTGAGAAAACTAATATTAACGTGACTAAGCAATAACTTTTTGAGACATTGTAAGTTAAGAGTAGTACTGGAAAGATACTATTACTTTCCTACTTAAATTCGTAATATGTATATTTTCCTACTGTAAGGTGTAACACACAACTGTTTTTCATTCTCACAAGAAACCTGTTGTCTTATTTCAAAAATAAAAACCTAAGTGGACATATTTTTGTTTCAGCTATTTCAAAATGCTTTTAGTACATCCTCCATGTCAAATTTCTAATAGCTTATAAACTGTGACTAATAAATTATGCTAATACCACAGAAAATTATACCTAGCCTCTTGAAAATGTGATTATTATAAGTTTTTGTAGATAAACTGTCAAAGACAACTGCATTTTCCCTAACTGAATATAAAGATCATATTCCTATGTTTCAGTATTTGATCTTTCCATTTTATATTTGGGTAGAAATACTTATTAAAATGGTATAAAACTTGGCATTATTTGCTTTTCATTTTAGATCAAGAAAATTCTGCATATGAAAGTTCCTGAATTCTACCTGTATCTTTATATTATTTATTAAATTGAAAATTTGTACAATTTTATATTCATATGCAAAATAGATCCTTCTTTTTTAGACAGCACCATGATATATAGCTCTGGTCACAGGACAAATGATGGTAGTTGGAAGTGATCATTTTTTCCCAGTGACAGACAGAAGCAAGTTATATCACCTCACACCAACAGAAATGCTTGGGGTTGGTAACATGAAGCAAGTGCCTGTGTGTGTGTGTGTGTGTGTGTGTGTGTGTGTGTGTGTGTTGATAGAGTTACTCTGGTCTTTGCTTCTATCAGTCATCAGAAATCTTGGTAATGCACTAAGTGTTCAAGGTATGCTCCTCTGTCTTTAATGCAATGCATTGCTTTGTTTTGTTTTTCATTTTGCAGAAAGCAAGTAATAATCTTTGCCAATAAAACGGAAGGGGGGCAACAAAGAAGGAAAAACATTGATTGGTATCCTTTATACAGTTATTACTAGCTTGATGATCAAATGAATTCATAAAGATAGGAATACTCTTCCATTTGATAATTATCAAGAGACCACGGCATGTTGATGTGGCTTGGAAATTATGTATAAACATCCTTCAAGGTTATGATGAGTTCTACAAATTTACCAGTAATACTTTTGCTTTACTTTTAGAAAAGAGAAACTGTGATAAAGAGAAACACTTAGTATGACTATGGTTATTATTAACTGGAAACACTAACTTGGGTTACATATTTGGGTCTCTTTTAATCTCTTTCAATAGGTTATTTTTCTTACAAAGAAATTGATTCATTTTCTTACAAAGTTTGTTGGGTTGAAGTAAAAATTTAAATTATCTACACTATGATCTATAAATTTTAATACTTCATTCTTTTTAAGAGAGGTGTGGTGATAAGGCCACTTATTAAATTGACAGGTTGAAATTTTAAGGTCATCTGTCTATATAGGTGCAAGTAAAAATGCCACAGTTTAAAATTCCATATTTCACATTTAATGAAGCCAAAATTTCCCAGAGGGTTTTATGATAGAGGCCTGGTAATAGATGGCATACCTACCGGTCAGTTAAGACTGAGGATTTGAGATAAACTAAGAATGGAATTTGGGTATCTTCTGACCTAACAATTATAATAAATAGGAAAGAAAACAGGAACAAAAGATAATTGTGAGTTGATAACAACCAGGGGTCTATAGAAAATGAGAAAAATTATCATAGGAAAGCAGGTAAAGAAAATAATACAACAGAATTAGACAGGATTCTTAGGTCAAAGTCTTGGAGGGAAGCTATCTGCTAACATCATTGGTTTGTTCCAATGGTCTTGGTTTACCTGCATAGTTCTGAAATTGGCTGTTTCTAGGGGATCTCTGAGAATCTTTGGTTTGAGTTCCTGTCTTAGAGTAGCCTTCCATATGTGTGGAATTCAAAACAGTATCTTTAGTTATGAAATATGAACCCAAGTATTGACTTTCAGGAGTGTCACTGTCATATATATATATATATATATATATATATATATATATATGTGTGTGTGTGTGTGCGTGTGTGTGTGTGTGTGTGTGTTTCCTTAACAGTACCTAATGAGATTCCTTCCAATGATGTTCAAAAGCTATTTTTTCTTTTATTTATTTCCCAATAAATAAAATCCCATAGTTAAATATCCTGAAAACACCTGTTTTGTAAGATGTTGCAGGAAGACAACTTTAACTTGTTGATGAGATTTGGATACAGTTTGTGAGTCCCTGGCAATATTTTGCCATGTCTATGTCCAGTACGGCAGATTCTGGTATCAGAGATAAATCACTAAATCATGTGCCTTCCAGTTATCAGTTCAAAAGGGATAATTGAGTGTACCTGAAGGAGTAGACTATATGGATATAAGGAAGGGTTATATCTTTGGACAAGGGAATTCAGAAGTTTCTGAAATCTTGTCAATTTTTTTTTTTTTTTTTGAGGTACGCGGGCCTTTCACTGCTGCGGCTTCTCCTGTTGAAGAGCACAGGCTCCGGATGCACAGGCTCAGTGGCCATGGCTCACGGGCCCAGCCGCTCCGTGGCATGTGGGATCCTCCTGGACCGGGGCACGGACCCGCATCCCCTGCATCGGCAGGTGGGCTATCAACCACTGCGCCACCAGGGAAGCCCTCTTATTAATTTTTATACACAGATATCACTCCTTTCAACCTTTCCAGAAGATTCTGAGTGGTAAGTGTAGTTCAGGTTTTACATCTTCATAAGGGTATCTCCATATAGAGTTCTTTTATAATGGTTCCCTTAAAGTGTGTTTCACATGCTTGATATAAAAATTGGTATGCTCCAGGGATGCAGACACAAAATCATGCAGGTTTTTAGCAACTATAAAAGCAGTAGCTTTGTAAAAAGTAAATCTTTTAACCCACATTGAAAATAGATGTAAGTACTTAAAACATTTATGTACCATAGATGGAAGAAGCTTGATGAATTGCATCTGGAGATGTTCAAATGGTCAGTAAGGCTTTGGTTTCTGGCTATGTGCCACCTTTAAAGTTTTTTTCAGAATTATGTGGTTGGCACATCTCCCATAACTCAAAAGTAATATGAGTTGTCCTTTCAATGTTTTCACATTTTGTTGATTTAAAACAGTAACTAATTTGCCTGTACCATAATATATACTTTTGTGGAGAAATTTAGCTCATATCTGTTTGAAATCATTTGGTGCCAACAAGCAGAAATCTTGGGAGCATTAGAGATGATATGAGTGAATGGTGCAACCAGATTTTTTTTCCATCTGTTCTTTTCAAAATCAGCAGCTACACGGTGTTATTTTATAATATCCTGAATCACTAGAGACATTTATCCTTTAAGTATTTAGTTATGACCTTATCTTGATTATGGTTATGCTTTTTGTATAATATCCTCTTAGAGATTTTTCTTTGCCTTCCATATCTTTTTTTCTTTCTTTTTTCTTTTCCACATTGGCCTCAACATTTTTTTTTTTTTTTTTTTTTTTTTTTTTTGCAGTACGCATGCCTCTCACTGTTGTAGCCTCTCCTGTTGCAGAGCACAGGCTCTGGACACGCAGGCTCAGTGGCCATGGCTCATGGGCCCAGCCGCTCCACGGCATGTGGGATCTTCCCAGACCAGGCCACGAACCCGTGTCCCCTGCATCGACAGCCGGACTCTCAACCACTGTGACACCAGGGAAGCCCTGGCCTTAACTTTTATAATAGCTCTCTCTCTAGGATGCAGTAGTACATTTGAAAGTTCTTTAATTTGTCTATTTCTGATGAGGTTTCCAGCAGAAATGAGAAACTCCCTTTTGTTTTCTAAAGTATAACGGGGCCATGTACTACTCAAAAAGCCTGTCTACTATTTGTATATATGTGTATTAATGGCTGATGATTAGTTGGCAAGTCCTAGTTTGTACAATTTTTTCTGCCATATGGACTGATTTTATCTCAGATATAGGACTGCATAATAGAGGATAATTTTTGTTAGCTATAGCACAAGATTTTTATTAACCTCTAGTTTCAATATTGAAGCATGAGGTATTAACAAATATTATTAGGTCAGTGCTCTTAATGGGAATCTTTAATAAATCTGAGTGAGATCAACTTCCCTAAATGCCTAAGAAAATAATGAATATCCTATTTTTCTGATAAGGCCCAGAAAGTGGTGAGATTCAGGATGTAACAATGGGAAATAATGATGCTACAGAGAGCTCAATGGATTCTGATAAAAGGTTAACCTACTGGCTTAAAAGTGTGGTGCTTCTCTCGTTAGTAGTGTATATACTGTGTGAAAAACCATGAGGTCAGGTGTGGAGCCTAAAACCCGTTCAGTAAGAGCATCAATAATTTTTGTAGCTATTGCCCTAAAATAAAGTGGAGATAGGCCTTTGCAACCTGGTCAAGGATGAAGTTATAATAAATAGGGCATTTTTATGTTTCCCTTGAAATTGAGTTAAAATTCCAAGGATTCCAGGTTTCTCATGTACAGAAGGTTTTTGTACATGAGAAAGGGATATCTAGGATATCAGGTTCTAAAAGGATTGTTTATTTTTATGCTCCCAAAGCAAAGTATTTTAATATAAACTTAGCCAGTTAACTGAAGAGGTTTTGGAATCTCAGAAAAAAAATTGGCATTCATGTCTACAATATCCAGTTAAACCTAGTGCTATGGACAGAATATTCGTGTCTCCCGCAAATATTTATTTTATAACCTCACCCCCAAGATCATGGTATTTGGAGGTGGAAACTTTGGAGGTGATTAGGTCATGAGGGTGAAGCCCTGATGAGTGGGATTGTACCCATATACAAGAGCAATGATAAAGCTCCTTTTTCCCTTCCTCATTGTGAGGTTATGGTGAAATGATGGTCATCTGTGAACCAGGTAGCAGGCCATCACCAGACAAAGAACCTGATCATAGAGGCACTCTGATCTTGGAATTCCAGCCTCCAAACTCTGAGAAAAATATTTCTGTTTATAAACCATTAGTTTATGACATCTTGTTCAGCCGCCTGAATGGTCTAAGACTCCTAGAAATTTTTCCGATTATCATTTTGTGAGGGTCTAATATAAGTTTGGATACACTCTAGTCTATCAGGAGAGACTATTTTCTTTGTCTTTAGGTAGGCCATGCCTTAAATTATGGACATTAGGTTTGTTGTTGTTGTTAGATTCTTTAAATTTTGTTTTGTCTTATTTTTTCTAGAGTTATGGGTAAATTGTAGTGGAATATGTACTGAGTAAAGTTTATTCTGTTCTTGAGAGTGGGAACACGATTAACACCCCATTCCTATTGGTATATTTGAACTCTGAACACAGAGCCCCTGCATTCACATTGCCTCCTCTGCTTCTCTCTAATTATATTAGGTTACTACTTTCTTGGTTAGCTTCATTCATTTACTCCTCTTTCTATCATCCAGGTACTTGTTGAAATTACCAGCTTATTGGTGTTTCTCTTTGCCACCCTGTCCAGGAACTAAAGGTACCTATTACTTTTCAATAGAAGTAATGATAATTCACTGTACATTCAATCATGTTTCCATTCTTATTACCAATGAAACATTTAAATTAGTAGCTACTGCATTAAATCATTACTAAATCATTCACATTTGACCGTAACAGAGGATGTGCTTATCTGACTCTCCAGCTTGAAGGAGGGCAAAATGCCAAGTACAGAAGAAAATATTTTGGTCCACTCTTTGTAAAGGAGTGTACTTTTGGATAACAGAAGATGAATTGAGCTTAATGAATGTGAATAATAAAAATATCTTTAAAGTTAAGTTCATTGAGCATTATCCCTATTTAAGATAATCATTGCAATACATTTATTACAGTGTTATCCCATTCTGCACTCATCTACTTTCACTCAAGAATCAGTGATTAAAATTTCTATAACATCAATAGTTCATGGAAAATGAGGCCTTAGCCTTTGTCATGTTATCACTGTCTTTCTATTAAAAAAGGAACCCTGGCAATTATTATGAAATTTCCACATTCATTTTATAATCTATATTTAGTCTTTCAACTTAGAATGTCCAAAGTTTACAAACTAAGAGAAAAAGTTAATATAATTGTAACATTCAAGAAATAAATTTGTAGTAGCCATCTACTACAGAGGCCATCTCGTAAACTTATATACACACAGTGTACCTCGCACTGACAGGTTTATTGCAGTGGGCTTGTTGCTAAACTATGGGTACACATTTGTCAAGGACAAAAAATTCTTAAAGGTGAATAACAGCAAATAGTGATATGGTCATAAACAACTTCAGATAAACTACAGAGGTTTTGCAGAGAATATCAGAATTGTTAAAATTAAGCACTGTAATTATTGGATATATTTAAGACAAGGGTTTTCATATGCATAAAAATTATCAAAACATCAAGTTATGTTCAAATGCAGCTATGCAAGTTAGCAAACAAATACACATCTACAAAAGAAATTTTGATTTTTGAAATTAAAATCTAATACAGTAATCATTCTTTAACCCTTTTTTAAAAGGTAAAGGTAATCTGGTTTGTTTAGCATCCTCTCCCTCTTTCATTCTGTGTGTTCTGATTTTGCTTTGTAAGGAAACATTTTCTCCTGAAATTTAACAAATTTTGTTCAAAAGAGGGCAGTGTGTCTTCACAAATGTAATATATATATATATATATATATATATATATATATATATATATATATATATATATATATATATATATTCATATATGTTTTTGTATTTCAATCTCTGGGAACTATTGGGTGGAAATGAATTTGAATATAAGAACGTGCTGCTTAATTTGAGAATCCTTTTGAAATGAACATTATTTTTACTTAAGTTCTTTTAACATCATGTTAACTTACATAAACATGCAGTGTAGATGATTGGTTTTAGACAATGGTTAAAGATTAAATCCTTAGTTAATCAACAGTATTCTCAGTGTAAAATGTGGTAAAATACAATTCAGATATTTTTAGATTTTACTGTATTTTAGTATACATTTAATTTTCAAGTAGAGTGTTGGGACAATTTACACATTTCTTGACTTTATCATTACTCTTTTTCTACACTACATACTCGAGTTTAAACCAAAATTATTGTTTCTGAAAGCATTATTACCATCTTCTGAAAGATTTATCCATAATGAGATGAATAAATCTGAATTCATAGTGATCTAGACAATGTTCCATCATTCTAACCTACAATGAGTTGGTCCAAATCTTACTATCAGACCTACCCTGTCCAGGATAGAATAATGGAAAAGGGGATGTGCTTAACTATATTGAAAGATTGATCATTTAAAAAGGCTTTGTCTTTGAATGAACTACTACAATGCATGAGAGAAGAATGTCTGAAATAACAGTAAGCTTTATGATTCACTGGAAGGAAGTCCTGAACTGGGCATTATGTGACCTTAAACTCATGGATTTTGGCGTCTTGCTCCAGTGTAGAATTTCCTTACAGAATATATTACTCATACAAATATATAGATAATTTCTATGTGCAGTTTAAACACCAACAATAAAATGAATGTTAGTGTATTCAGCATCCAAGTTAAGAAACAGAAAGATGCCATGTCTCTAAAACACCCTGTCTTGGTTACTGATTGGATCC
This sequence comes from Mesoplodon densirostris, assembly GCF_025265405.1. Lineage (NCBI taxonomy): Eukaryota > Metazoa > Chordata > Mammalia > Artiodactyla > Ziphiidae > Mesoplodon > Mesoplodon densirostris. The sequence goes on from NC_082665.1 coordinate 20,407,315, forward strand.
TCATCACTCCCTCTTCCCTTTTTCCTAGGAGAGCTATCACACTGTGTTAATCACACTATCTTATTTCGTTAGAGTTCACATTATGTCCCTAAATCACATTTTATTTAATTGTCTAAATTTGAAATTTAGAGAATGTTTTCTCGTATTACTGCAACAATACAAAATTACTGGAGAAGAATTCTGAATAGAAGTGGTTAGAGCATCCATCTTTGTCTTTTGTCTGATCATAACAGCAATGGATTCTATATTTTACCATTCAGTATTTTTACTGTTGGTTTTTGTATATGCCTTATATAAGGTTTAGGGACTTACCTTCTATTACTGAGTTGAAATAATTTATTTTATGCTTTTTAAGTCATGAGTTTAAAATAATTTTGTGATGTTGTGTTAACATTATATTCCTAAAATTCCCAATCTGGCCGTAACTTATCCTCATTTTCAGCCGTGTGAGATAGACATTTTGCATCACTGATCTTAAATGATAGTGATCTGTAATTTTATTTACTCACACACTCTTTGACTGATTTTAGTATCAATGTTAAACAAAGTTTACAAAATTACTTGTGGCTGTTTCTTCCTGTTTTATTCGTGCTAGTTTTCTCATTCCCTCTGCCAGAAGCCCAAATGTTTCCCAGAATTACTTGTATTCAGTAGTCCATAAATTCTGGTGTGTTTTATTAGTTTGCTTTTATTTTATAGCCCACACTAATGCCTGACATGTGACAGGAATCCAGGACATAATTTGTTTATGAGAAAATGTGTAAATAATTGACTAAATGAGTAAATACCAAAGCTGTACTAGTAAGCCATCATTTATTTTTGTTCTCCCAAAAGGTTTTTTGTTACTCATTACAGATTCAAATAAAAATTCCTTACCGTGGCTTTAATAACTGTAAAATGTTTTGATATATCTTTTTAGTTTGATTTTCTATCCACTTTTCCATGCATAATGCTAGTAATCAATACCAAATACCTATGTCTTAAATATTTTCACCGTAATGCCTTTTTAAGTGTATTTTAAATACAAGCATTGAGTTTCAGAAATCAGACTCAGTTAATGTAGTTTGTATCCCGGCTTTATGGTTTGCTAATTTTTTTCCTTTATGTAGGGATTTTTCAGTGTATTCGTAGACATGAAGTATTTAAGATAAAGCCTGACCAACTATAAACACCCAATGCATTTATTGATTATACACTCAACTTATAATGTCTTGTGTAATATATGATATATAATATACCAAACTAGTTTGGAAGCTTCCAAAATCTGAGGATAGATAATGTGTCCTGTATTTGTTCAAACTCCCACAATGCTTAGTACAATGTCTTAGAAGTCATAAAATAAATTTCCCAAGTAGTATAAAGAAAAGACTCTGAACCGATCTGAACTGAGCTGGTCTTTGAAATTAATTTGAATTCCACGTGAAGGGAAATAAATAGGCAAGATATTACAACAGCCATAGATATATGCCCTTTAATTTCTTCATCAATCTCTATGCCTTGGAGATATTCCATAGACATTTGCCTTGAAACATGTCGTCCCTCTAATCACTCTTGCCTTCTAACTCACTTTTTTTTATTAGTTTCTGCTTTATAACAAAGTGAATCAGTCATACATATACATCTGTTCCCACATCCCTTCCCTCATGCATCTCCCTCCCTCCCACCCTCCCCATCCCACCCCTCCAGGCGGTCACAAAGCACCGAGCTCATCTCCCTGTGCTCTGCGGCTGCTTCCCACTATCTATCTCCCTTACGTTTGGTAGTATATATATGTCCATGCCTCTCTTTCTCTTTGTCACAGCTTACCCTTCCCCCTCCCCATATCCTCAAGTCCATTCTCAAGTAGGTCTGTGTCTTTATTCCCGTTTTACCCTTAGGTTCTTCATGACAATTTTTTTTTTAATTCCGTATATATGTGTTAGCATACGGTATTTGTCTTTCTCTTTCTGACTTACTTCACTCTGTATGACAGACTCTAGGTCTATCCACCTCATTACAAATAGCTCAGTTTCGTTTCTTTTTATGGCTGAGTAATATTCCATTGTATATATGTGCCACATCTTCTTTATCCATTCATCCGATGATGGACACTTAGGTTGTTTCCAGCTCCGGGCTATTGTGAATAGAGCTGCAATGAACATTTTGGTACATGTCTCTTTTTGAATTATGGTTTTCTCAGGGTATATGCCTAGTAGTGGGATTGCTGGGTCATATGGTAGTTCTATTTGTAGTTTTTTAAGGAACCTCCATACTGTTCTCCATAGTGGCTCTACCAACTCACATTCCCACCAGCAGTGCAAGAGTGTTCCCTTTTCTCCACACCCTCTCCAGCATTTATTGTTTCTAGATTTCTTGATGATGGCCATTCTGGCTGGTGTGAGATGATATCTCATTGTAGTTTTGATTTGCATTTCTCTAATGATTAATGATGTTGAGCATTCTTTCATGTGTTTGTTGGCAGTCTGTATATCTTCTTTGGAGAAATGCCTATTTAAGTCTTCTGCACATTTTTGGATTGGGTTGTTTGTTTTTTTGCTATTGAGCTGCATGAGCTGTTTATAAATTTTGGAGATTAATCCTTTGTCAGTTGCTTCATTTGCAAATATTTTCTCCCATTCTGAGGGTTGTCTTTTGGTCTTGTTCATGGTTTCCTTTGCTGTGCAAAAGCTTTGAAGTTTCATTAGGTCCCATTTGTTTATCTTTGTTTTTATTTCCATTTCTCTAGGAGGTGGGTCCAAAAGGATCTTGCTGTGATTTATGTCATAGAGTGTTCTGCCTATGTTTTCCTCTAAGAGTTTGATAGTTTCTGGCCATTGTCAACCACTAAAATGACTTTAATGACTTTCAATATAGAACAAAATGTACAAGATAGATGAGGATTGTTTTCAAGTATTCCATGCTGTTAACCTGGCAAATTCAATTAATTACTTATAGAGAATTTTCCGAAGTATACTTCTGAGGGATATAAAAGAAATGGACAACAGATTCTTTTTAGAAATAAGTCTTAAACTACTAAATAAAGGATAATGGGAGATGGAATTACACAACATTTTATTTATATTCACTTTTTTTTTTACTATAGAATGAATATTTGTGTCCTCCTAAAATGCATATGTGGAAATCCCAACATAATGGTATTTGGAGTTGGGGGCTTATGAGGTCTTTAGGTCATAAAGGTGGAGCCCTTGTGAATGAGGTAAATTACCGTATAAAAGAGACCTTAGAGAGCTCCCTTGTCTTTTCTGCCACGTGAAGACATATCAAAAAATGGCCATCTATGAACCAGGAAGAGTTCCATCACCAAACACTGGGTCTGTCTGCACCTAGATCTTGGACTTCCCTGCCTCTAGAACTGTAAGAAATATATTTCTGTTGTTTATCAGCAACACAGACCACAGTAGTTAGAGCAGCCCAAATGGACTAAGATATTGTCAATTCCAAGACTTCAATAAAACCATTCTGTGTCCTTAAATGTATTTTTTGAATTTTGCATTATAGTAAGAAAGAGAATCAGTTGCTGAATAAAAATATCCATTTTTCTCTCATTCATAAATTACAAGAATGACCATTGCCATATTCCTAAGGGGCATCAATATTTGTTTAAATCAGAGAAAATTGATTTCTTTAAGGAAAACCTTGCTCCATCAACAATGTTTTATAGTCCTTGACTACTTGTTTTTTTGAAGATAAAAAAGTAAAACATACAATATCAGGTAATCAGCATTAAAATTATTTGTTTTTGCTATAAGGTGAGAAGATAAACAATTTTCATCAGCGGAGACTATATTATTTGTTTTAGCCCATTAAATATCATACTATACAGCTATGAACATCAATAGTTAATTTATCTTGTATGTTTCTTCTGGTGACTACATGTCTTAGAATCATCATAATACAACAAGGGCCACTTTAATGAAAAAGAAGAAAGAAAGAGAAATTAGTAATTGTGTACCTTCATAGCCAATTTCAAATGCTGATAGATAAGAACATTTAAATGTCTCCAACAATAAAGTAAGTAAAACAGAATATATTAATTAATAGTAAGTAATAAAAATAAGACTATTTGTTATTATGCACCCATATTATACTATATATAACATTGCAACAGTAAATACTAATCTGACATATATGATTCACTATTTCTTAAAATATGATACAGATTTCAAGTGTTTATATTTTTCTAATACAATAAGTTTATTGTAGTAACTTTCACACAGTACTAAATTTGAAATAGTTAAATAAAATATAAGAATTTACACCTTTGTAATGTATGTAGAGTTATTATCACTTATAGCCACTGAAAAGATACAGATCATAAATAGAACACTGATTTCTCTAAGTTGTTTTCCTGAGGCACCAATCATCAGAAACTACAGACAAGCCACCAAGGACCATCATGCAAAAATAGAATCAATGTTGATGGCTTTTATTGTGATTTGCATCTGCTTGTTTCATTATTTGTTCATTTCCTTTGATTTGCTGCCAATTTTCTATCAGATTTTACAAAAGCATTGATAAAATTATTAATAAAACATCTATTTGTTTGTTTTGAATTAACTGAAAAATCTAGTGGAAAAAAGTAGAGTAAGAGGAAAATTGGTCATATTTTATATTCAATTTAATGCCTTTCTTATCTACTTAGGAAGGAAAGAGAAACACTTCTATTGGTATTTTGAAGAGCACACAGAGTACAATACAAATTGCATAAGGAAACAGATGTCACTTGATTCTTTCATAATTATTGGAAACAGTTGGGCTGATAATTTATATCAAAATAATATCAGGAATTCCAGTGGTAGATAATGTTTGATTTTCCACTCATATATTCAGATTTCTGAGTAGTACTGGCATATCAGAGGGAAGTTTCCTCAAAAAATACAAAATTTTAAAACGAGATTTTTACTGTATGCTAAGTAATGCCTGATTTATAAAAAGCCTCACACAAAACAAACAAAACAAAATTGCATCGCCTATTTTTATTTTTATTTGTTATTGTTTTTCCATTGCTGAAGCAGTCAAGTTCCCAGGCTATCAATTTCTATGTAAATAGTCTTTTGCAAGGCACAGAAAAAGGTACTGCACTTCAATCCTTAAGCTTTTGACTAAGGTTATGGGCTGAATTGTCCTCCCCCCCCAAATTCATCTGTGGATGCCCTAATCTTCAATGTGATTGTATTTGGAGATAGGGCTTACAAGGAAATAATTAAGGTTAAATGAGGTAATAATGGTGGAGACCTAATCTGATAGGACTGATAACCTTATATAAAGAGGAAGAGACACCAGAGAGCTTTCTCTCTCTGTGCACACACAAAGGAAAAGTCATGTGAGGACAGAGGGAGAAGGTGAACATTTTCAAGCCAAGAAGACACATCCTATTAGATACTAATCCTAGTGGCACCTTGATCTTTGACTTCAAGCCTCTAGCATTATGAGAAAAAAAATTTCTGTGGCTTTAGCTACCCAGTCTATGGCATATGCTTATCTTGTATGGCAGCACAATCAGACAAATGCACCTAATATAATTTCCAAAATAGAATATTTTTAATCCCTATCTGTGAAGACTGGGGTTTCTAGAACAAGTTGAAGTGATAAGAATCATAGCATCTGTCCCCATTTCATAAACTATACTCAACAGGCAAACCCAGAGACCAGATCTCAATTTCCAATAAAGGGAAAAAAGATCCCTAGGGTTGGGGAAGGCAAAATACAAGATGGACCAGTAGCATTTATAGTGGCAGAAAACAAGGAAGTGAACAAAAGACAAAAGGATGGGAACATGTCCAAGTGACACAGAGGCCAACTTGAAAGATCTCATTCAGTTTGGTTCCAAAAAGCAGAGAAAGACCTACACAGTGAATCTCACAAACAGGCTAGGTTTATAGGGAACAGTCTTAATACAACTTGGAACAAGGGAGTTTTTAGATTGTGATGACTGGAAGGTTACCATGACTCCTCCTCACTCCTAAGGAATCTTCCCAATTTTGCTGGTCTGGCAAATTTTGAATCAATCACCAATGAATAATTCTAAAGGAACTTGAACTGTGATGACCCAAAGATTCTCTAAGAAAAAGGACAATGTAAACTCACAAAATATTCCTATCAAGTATCAGATGAAATGAAAGAGTCATTAAACATTCAAACCTGAAAAAACAAAATTCAAACCTGAAATGAGCATGTGTGTGTGGGTGTTTGTATACAAATACACACATTTCAGGTATATAAGCTATACACATGCAAATTTACGTGGATGTAAACTAAAGCACTAAATATATATGTACATATATACACACAGTACATATATAGATACATATATTTAGCATTAATGTGCTAATTTTATATATTTGTAAATGTGTGCACATACTGTATATACATGTATATAAATATATATATATATATGTACATGGATACACATATACATATGCATATGTGTATAAATGTACCTTTCAGTAGGTATACAATATATGAATTACATGCATGTGTATGTATAAAATTACCTCTGTGAAAGGAACAGAAATTCAAGAATTCAAAGTAGACATAATAAATCTACTGGAAAAAATAAAACATGAGCTATCAGAACTTAAGAAAAAAGTAGAAATTGATTTAGATTACTGAAATATTTAGTTTATTACTAAAATATAAAGTAATTTATTTTAAAATAGAAATATTAAAGACCAGATAACACATAGTAGAGAAAGACAAAAGTGATCCAACATCACAGAGTCCCAAATGGAGAAAATACGGCAACAAAATGGGAGAAAAAACGTATTTGAAATTATTATTTATGACAACTTTACTGAAATAAATAAAGTCTCATATTTCTCCAGTCACATTTGCCATAAAATATATTCAAGGAGAGAAAGCGTAAATCAAGTTTTTTTTTTTTGTTGTTTGTTTGTTTGTTTTTGCGGTACGCGGGCCTCTCACTGATGTGGTCTCTCCCGTTGCAGAGCACAGGCCCTGGATGCGCAGGCTCAGCGGCCATGGCTCATGGGCCTATCTGCTCCGTGGCATGTGGGATCCTCCTGGACCGGGGCACGAACCCATGTCCCCTGCATTGGCAGGCGGACTCTCAACAACTGTGCCACCAGGGAAGCCCCCAAATCAAGTATTTTTATAAAAGTAAACTGCCCTTCAAGTATAAATCCTAGAGAAAAACTGATTTGAAAGTGTAAGAACTCAGAAAATATTTTCCTTTGATTTTTAGAAATTTCTACAGTTCAAAATCAGACAAGCAAAGTGCTGGGTAACAAAGGAAAATATACTGATAGCGAGTATGAAAACACACAAACACATACACACACACAAACCAGGGAGTTAAAAATACAATCTATAGATAAAATGCTGGGAGGTTTATAAAAAGCAGTCGTTTATTTCTCATGGTTTTGGAAGCTGGAAAGTCCAATATCAAAGCACCAGCATATTCGGTATCCAATGAGACCCTACTTCATACAACAGAAGTTGAATGATATACACCTACATAAATTGCTGTATGATATATAGAAAATTTAAGTGGGTAAATCCTAAGATAAGGATATTTTTTTTTCCTGTATTCTTTTCTTTTTTAAAAAAATTGTAGCTATATGAGAAGATGGATATTTGCTGAACCTATAGTGGTAATCATTTTACAGTATATGTAAATCAAACCATCATACTGTATGCCTTAAGTTTATATGATAATATATGTCAATTATTTCTCAAAAAGATTGGGAAAAAATAAAGTATATGAACATGAAATTTCTGTTTCCAAATATTCTCACAGGAAGAAAACAGATATCCTTGCCAAATTATATGAAAATTTAAAATAAAGAAAGAAAATTTTTAAAAAAGAATCACCAAGGCAAAAATATTATTATGCATGAAGTTTCTCTATAGAATCTCCCTTATTTTTATTTTTCCTATTGAGTTGCATACCTACACTATAGTGAAGGTCAGTGAGCACTGCCTGTAGGTTGAGAGACAAATCTCAGTAAGCCTCTTATCATCCTGAATGTCTTCTGAAGAGATTCATTGATATTACTGAACATTTATTTCATTATATATGTTTAAGAAAGTTCATATTGCAAACAGCCTTGAAGGATAGAAAGGTTATTTCTCTCCAGGACAAAGAACAGATATTCCGTTCCTCTCCAGAATAAAAAAGAAAATGTCCTTCTCTGGAGAAAAGGTTGGACACATTTTTCAGCAGCCACAGTTGAAAGACTGAAATTTCCTAAACTTGGGGCTCCTCATCAGTCATGCAAGTGTACTGTCTGTGCAGAATCTGAGATGCTTTGCATTGTCTAGTGGGACTTGGTGATGAGGGAAGCCATTGTGAACATAAAATTTATGCTTTGTCACTCAATCAACTTGAAATTCCTACTACTATTCTAGAAAAAAAATCTATAATAAAGGTCAGATAATCTTCTATTTTCATTTTAAATTAAAAAAATACTTCCATAATGAACAGCTCTGTCTGTCATGCAGGGATGACGAATGAGTGTGCACATTTGTTTGCATGATTTGATGTGTTAACTTTCTGAAGGAATACAGCTTTTGAAATGAGTGGTTTTGACTGCCATAATGTATCCTCTGCCTAATGCTTCTGAAGGGGTTTCAAAACAAACCTCCCAAAATATGCCACTTTGTAGCATGTGGATTATTTTAAGCTGAAGACAATCAATGCCCAAAAGACTGATGAAGAGCTTTTTACATCCCCCTTAACTACCTAAAATAATTTATATGTGGGTCCTGCTCAGAGAAAGAGCTACTACCAAAGATAACTTTCATCTGAATGACCTACCTGCATGGCACGGCAAATATCTAATTATCAAACACCTGCTCTTCTTATTGTCCTGTGAATTACCTTCCTTTCCTTTGAAACCGTAGGCCTATACCCCACTCATTAGCTCTGAATCGCATATACGCCTCAACTACACAACTTACCCTTGGGTCTCATATCTTTGGGACTCCCAAACGTATGTAATTAAATTTGTTTTTCTCCTGTTCATCTGTCCTATGTCAATTTAATTAGAATAGCCAAAGAACCTAAGAGGTTAGAGAAAAAAGTTTGCCTCCCCTACACTTCCTTTTGATTTGTCCATTGTGTAAAGAATATGATCTGAAGTAGACTGTAAATTTAAATGTTTTTGCCTGGCAGAAGTTTGCTTAACAGCTTATCTTGACATAAAGATAATTATCACTGTTTATAGTCTGATTCTCAGCTTACTGTGACTGCACAAGGAAAATAGGTTCAGTCTTAAGAACTGACTCACATTAGTAAAACTTACAAACTGATATGAAACAGTATATCAGTTTTTGAATTGTAATGAGCAGTGTAAAGTCCATGAGGATAACGAGCATGTTTCTTCATTATAGGAAACAAACATTTTGAGACACATTTTAATCACAAGTTTGTTTTACGAGGATGACATATAACGTAATGACATCTGGTTGTCAGAAGTACTGAAAGCCTCCATCTCTAACATGAGAATATATGCCTTCTAAGCAGACTTCATACTAAAATGAGGCTGTACATCCCCTTGGATTTTTCTAATTGGGGAATGCTATTTTCCCTTCTAATACCACAGTAATGAATTTTAGTAAGTATTTAGATGCTCTATACTAATTATTAATAAAGTCTCCCTTCTGTCAAATTGTATTTAAGGTACAGAAATATTTCTAGCAGAATTTTGTGCACTCCTTAGAATGTGATTCACTAAAACTTCTAGAATAACTGTGGATATGGCTTCCTATCCTAACTACCAAAAGAATATCCATGGCAGTTATATAAACTGTATAAACTACTCACACTTAGGAGACATTTTAATATTTGGGGTCTCCTTAATTTCCATCATTTTTAATAAAAGTATACAATAAGACATTGTGAATAGGGAATACAAATGTCACAACATTCCTTAGAGGTTTATGTCTCAAGCTTTGACTATCTTGTGACACTTTTAGATCATCTGTACTATCTTAACACTAGAGTTATCATTAAGGCTGAAATGTGGGCAGAAGTTGTTTGCCACTTCGAAGAAAGATGTAAGGAGGAATAATCCTATTGATTTTATTTCTAACATTTCACTTCAAACAAAAAGAGCAAAAAAGCCCTCCCAAGAGCCCTAGCTACTTTGAAGGAATGGTTTTATAAATAATTGAGTTGTATACCCTGGGAGAAAATTCTTCTTTCTTTCCTTAAATTTTGTGACTTTTCTTTGAAATTTTCTTTTGACATTAATACTGTTTACTTTTAAATACGTTAAGGATTCTGAATAAGTGAGTTAACTGTACCAGCTAATCTACAACAAGCAGAAATATTATTAATTTATTCCTGGCTTATTATGTTTGGAAAAATGTCTATAATGAAAATATTCTCATTGTCTAATCTGGTTATATGATGGATTATTATGTAGTTTCTAATGGAAAATAGAAGAGTATGCTATCCCTTTGGCTTGAGAACTATTTTGAGCTAAAAACGATTAAAACAAATCAAGTATAAGAAAAGTTTTCTGTCTTCCACCTATTTGCCTAAAATAAGGATTTAAATTCTTAAAAGTGTCCCTCTGCCCTTCTCTACAAGGAAGGACAGAAGATAATCACTGGAAACAACTCTAGGCCCTTATCAGCTCAGAGTGAACACCAGAGGAGTCTAAATAACAATTCTTGCTAAACTTACCCTTAGCTAGCATCTTTACCTTCCCACAATTTTCCACCCCTAGAAGCTCAAAGTCCTTTTCCTTTGTCTTGTCACTTCTCTAAAATGGATTCTTCTTTTATTATGATGATGCTAGGTAAACCCACTTTCTAATCACTGCTGGATATATGTCTGATGCCCATGTTAATAAGCTTCTGTTTGTTAATCTGTCCATCCATCTCTTGTTAGTCTAATATACAGGGCACCAGCCAAAGAATGAATGAGGGGAGCGGGGAAAATCTTTTATTTTTCTCTCCTACAAAAGCAGCTGTGGATTTCTGACACATTGACTCATTTCTACTTTCACCATTAGAAAAAAAAATTAAATGCTTTTGAAATCTTGATTAATTAAGTATTATTTATATAATAGTACAATGATATTTTAAAATTTTCATGCTGATAGGGCAGAAAATTATTTAAAGAAAATTTCCAGTTGCTCAAGGAAAGAATTGTGTAACAATTTTCTATATGTGTTTATTTTTTAGATAATAAAGCATTAATTTTCATTAGTAAATAATTTTTGCCTCTTGGGAACTTAAACTTGTGACAGATATGTGTAAATGTCAAAGCTTAATTAGAAATTTTAAAGCCATAAAAACCAGCTGCTACCTAAGTCTCAAAAGAAACAGTGTCAATATTTAAAGACTATGCACTAAAATGTAGATAAATCAGGAGTAGGAAAAGAAAAAGGAAATCAATTTTTCATTAGTTATAAATTCCCACTATTTTCTGAAGGATGTTTCAAGTAAATTCAATAAATTTGGGGTCCAATCCTTTGTGACTCAGATCAACTGCATCCTTTCCTGCACGTCCCACTGAACTTTGTGAGACATCCCTCTTACTGATGTGCACCTCTGAAGTACAGACATTCTATCCTTTCACTTAACATGATTTCATTTATAAACCACCTGTTTTATGCCTGCCCTCTCGTGATGACATATACTCTATTGTTATTTATTTTCAAAACACCAGGATCTGGCATAATTGATCTAGTACCTTTTAAATAGATGTGTGTTTAATAAATTAATGTATTAAAAATATATTATCGAGGAGACATGTAGATAAAAATTGACTTTTGTTTCAGTCATTCTCAATTCCAGCTTTAACAGGCATGAATTGTGAGATCTTGAGTAAGAATAAACATATCTAAATTTTAGTTTTCTTATTTGTAGATTACAATAATTAAACTCATTACCACACACACACACACACACACGTGCTTTTGGATGCATATCCAAGTTCGTCTTTCTTTATCCATGTTAGTAAAATCCTAGATTTCAGTGGGGAATCACTATATTCCCTGAGTTTAGTTATTTAGGAAAGCGGAAACTCTCCTTAGGCCCTGGAAGTTTATTTTTCGTTGGTCTGTAATGATGGTTCTCAAAGTTAAATCTCCAAAACAATAACATAGAAATTATGGGAGTTCCATAAAGAGCAGAGAAAGAGTAAGCAAAGAAATTGTATTTAAAGAAATAATGGCCAAAATATTTCTAGATCTTGAAAACAAACATCCAGATGCATGAAACCCACAAAATTCCAAGTTGATGGATCATAAGAGGTGATCATCAAGACACATTATAATCAAATTATCAGAAGCCAATGACAGAGGGAGAATTTTGAAAACAGAAAGACAAAAACTCTTCATAAACAAGGGAACCCCATCAGACTATCAGCAGATTTCCCATCAGAAACATTGAAAGCCAGGATACAGTGAGATGACTTATTTAAAGTGCTTAAAGACAAAAATATTATATCCAGTATAGATGTACTTCAGAAATGAAGGTGAGAAAACGACTTTCCCAAACAAACAAAACCTGAGAGAATTCATTAGAACTAGACTTGCTTTAGAAGCTAAAGTAAATTCTCCAAGTTGAAACAAAGCAATTCTAATTAGTAGCATAAAAATGCATGAAAGTATAAAACACATCAATAAAGGTAAGCATATAGTCAAATTCAGAATACTCATACTGTAATGAGGGTGTATAAATCACTTTTAACTCTAGCATAAAAGTTAAAAACAAAGAGAACTAAATAACTACAGCTACAATAACTTGTATAACTTAATGTATATACAATATAAAATGATATAAATTGTGACATCAATAACCTAAATTGTGTGAATTGGAGAAGAAAAGTGCAGACTTGCATTACTTGTAAGTAATAAAGTCAAGTGATTATTAGCTTAAAACAGACTATTCTGGGGCTTCCATGGTGGCGCAGTGGTTGGGAGTCCGCCTGCCGATGCAGGGGACACGGGTTCGTGCCCCGGTCCCGGAGGATCCCACATGCCGCGGAGCGGCTGGGCCCGCGAGCCATGGCCGCGGAGCCTGTGTGTCCGGAGCCTGTGCTCCGCGACGGGAGAGGCCACAGCAGTGAGAGGCCCGCGTACAGCAAAAAAAAAAAAAAAAAAAAAAAAAAAAAAAAAAAAAAAAAAAAAAAAAAAAAAAAAAAACAGACTATTCTGACTATAAATTTTTATATATGTCTCATGTTAAACACAAGGAAAAAACCTGTAGTAAATTCACAAAAGATAAAGGGAAAGGAATCAAAGCATACCACTACTAAAGAAAAAAGAAAGCAAATCAGCAAATCAAGAAAGAAAATAACAAGAAAGAAAGGAACAAAGAAACTACAAAACAATCAGAATACAATAAATGTCAATAGTAAGCCCTTATCAATCAATAATTACTTTAAATGTAAATGGATTAAATTCTCCAACTGAGACAAAGAATGGCTGAATGGGTTAAAAAAACAAGACCTATTTATAATATATGCAGCCTATGAGAGTCTCACTTTAGCTATAAGGAGATATATATATATATATCAAAAGTGTAAAGATGGAAAAAGATGGAAAGAGATATTCCATTAAAATATAATCAAAAGGCAGCTGGGGAGCTATACATATATCAGGCAAAATAGATTTTAAATAAAAAATGGTCACATAAGACGAAGAAGGTCATTATACAATGATAAAGGAGTAAATTCATTAAGAATATATAAAATAGAAAATACATATGCAGCCAATATTAGAGCAGCTAAATATATAAAGGAAATATTAACAAACTGAGGGGAGAAATAGAAATACAATAATAGTAATGTACTTCAATACCTCATATTCAGCAATGGTTAGATCAAACAGGGAGATAATCAATAAACAGAGTACTTGAACAATACTATAAAGCAAAGAGACCTACCAGATATATACAGAACATCCTATCCAATAGCAGCAGAACACACATTCTTCTCAAGAAAATATGGAACATTTTCCAGGACAGATCATATGTTAGGCCACAGCACAATTCTTAACATATTTAAGAAAATTAAAATCACACCAAGTATCTTTTTGGACCACAGTGTTATGAAACTAGAAATCAAAAATGGACAGAAAATTGGAAAATTTACAAAACTGTGGAAATTAAACAACATACTCCTGAATGTCAAATGAGTCAAAGAAATCAAAAGAGAAATCAAAACGTATCTTGAGACAAAGTAAAATAGAAGCACAATAAACTCAAACTTTTGAGATGCAGGAAAAGCAGTTCTAAGAGGGAAGCATAGTGAGATATTACTTCTCTTGCATTAAGAGACAAAGAAGAATCTCAAATAAACAACATAACTGTAAACCTCAAGGAACTAGAAAAAGAACAAACTAAATGCAACGTTACCAGTAGGAAGAATTTAATAAAGATTAAAGAATCAAATAAAGGTAAATATGAACTAGAAAAACAGTAGAAAAGATAAGAAAATCTAAATTGATTTTTTGAAAAGATAAGCAAAATCAATAAACCTTTAGCTAGATTGATTAAGAAAAATAGAAAATTCAAATAAATAAAATTATAATGAAAGACATTACAACTAATGACACAGCAATAAAAGTGTGAGACTACTATGAAAAATTATGTGCCAACAAAATAAATAACCAAGAAGAAATAGATAAACTAGAAACATACAGCCTACCAAGACTAAATCATGAAGAATTAGGAAGTCTGAATAGAAATATAACTAATAAGGGCATAGAATATAAGGCCACATACCTAGCTGCCTCTCCTAGGTCTAAACCACTGGAGGGCCTCAGGAAGGCAGCATTAAATTTTTATATTTACTCTCCTTTATTGTGAACATGTGACTGGGAATAATCTAGACAATGAAGAAGGAACTGGGGCTGCATTTTATGGAGAACAATCAGGACTCAGAACCATCACAAAAATTCAATAAAGACTGAAACTGTCTTTATTGAGTAGAGTCCTTCTTGATTACCTTAGGAATAGGCTAATTTACCTCAATAATCCACAAGTTCTATGAGTAGGCTGTCCTGCCTTAAAGCACAGGTACAGAATGGACACCAGCATGTTTCAGTAACATTTTGAAGACTATGGAGAGGGACTTTGATTTCATTATTCCCATAATTACATCCTTTCACTTTAAGATTTTCCTAATTTGCCAATTGACTCTCTCCTCAGTTAGTGTCTGGTGTTCCACAGGATTTTTTCTTCTTGCCAACTTTAACACACTTTGTTTCCTCTTTTAATATTAGTAATATATAAAAATAAACCAGATAAATCAAATCATAGTAGGTTGCTAAAGTTGATAAAAGAGGCAAGTGTTTAAATTTCACATGAAAAACTTCTAGAAACAATAATAATTAAAGAGGGAGGATTGAGTGGAAATGTAGACTAAAACTTATCTCAGACAAAACTAGCTTAGTAATGGTCATCTTAACTCCTGGCTTTTTAAACTCCAGCCAGCTTTTCACAATAATAAATTATTAATATCACCAAAAATTTAAGATTTTCTCTCACTTCCTACCACAATTTTAAAATATCCACAGTTTTAAAAAAATTCTATGCATAGCTAAGACTGGGAGTTTCTTCCTACTTTTCAAGACCCTTAATAATCTCTCATAATTCAAATTACACAGCTCTATTCTTCCCTGATATTCTGATTTTTAGCCCTAAATTACAAACAAATTCTTCTGGAACATATTTCTCTTAGAGAATATAACACATTCTGGCCTTGATATTGTCATGCTTTTGTTTCTTTTTCTAATTTCTGATCCTTTCATTATCCCCTTTTTCCCATCATATCATCAATTAATGAACTTCAATGCCAACTTTCGTTATGCAGTATTTACACAGGGATCTTTATTCTCTGAATCTTGAATAACATTTTCTTTCAACATTTCACTTTTGAGCATATAAACTTTATTAGGTTGTATAGCTAGTTATGCATATCCAATGTTATTATGGGTCCAAAGCCCAAAGCCTCAGTAAGAGATAAAACCAGGACACAAATAACTCCCCAAGATCCATGAGGGTTGGGGCATAATTTACACCTCATAATGCCCCTCAGAGTATCCAGCATTCCACAGGACACAGATTTTGAGCTGTTTTTATTTGTTTAAAATAGTGGGATGTTTCTGAGAAATGCAATTCAAAGAAGATTATGGAGTGCATAAAACGTGTCTACTCTGTCTCATTTAAGCTGTAACCACTCATTGCCTGTCTGTGCTGTATCTGATGGCATGACTCACATCTCCTCCTCAAGGACTATAAGCAGGGAGAAGTACAGTTTGTAGCCTAATGTGACCACACTGAAATGTGGTCTCATTAGAGCTAATGTCATTGAACTTGTCAGACTCAACATGAGTTCCTGTCATTGCCTCTGGAGGAATGAGGTATTACTTTGATTGATCTGCATAGTTGCCAACTGCTTGACATCACTCAGCTCTTCTTTGTGTTTTGAATGAATTCATGGCTATCAATCAACGTATACACATATATATGGGAAATTCATTTGGGAAGTCTCTTGGCATTAATATGCCAAATCCTTGTGATTTAAGTCAAATGTGTTGGTTAAGAGTGCATTATTGGTTGATATGGGCAAGGAATATTTGCACTTCAAGTTAAATATCAAAGCCAAAGCATTAGCTCATACTTTAGGTAACCAAACATAAAATGATATTTCTACAACTTAACTTCCAAAATTGTGATTTTTGCTTTCTAAATTAATAAAATAGCAAGTATAAGAATAATTATAAAATTACAAAGTAGTTTACTGAGAACTCATGATTTAATGTTAGTGATTCTACATAAAACAATGGCTTAGGAATATCTTAATAACTTGTAACACAAATGCATGGATTTTTGCAGATAGGAGATTTTTCTATGAGGTTTTTAAAATAATTGTTAAGAAATGACATTAAATTCCTGAATGGATGATGTTATAGACTGAATATTTGTGTCCCAAATTTACCTCCCAAGATTCCTATGTTGAAATCCTAATACCCAAGTTGATGATATTAAGAGGTGGAACCTTTCGGAAGAGACCAGGTAATGAAGGTTGAGTCCTCATGGTTGGGATTAGTGCTTTTATAAAAAACAACAACAACAACAACAAAAAAAACACGGGGATCCCTCATCCCTTCCACCACATGAGGACACAGCAAGAAACACCATTTATGATCTAGAAGGGGATCTCGCACCAAATGCCTAATCTGCTTGACACCAGCATCCAGAACTGTGAGAAATAAATTTCCATTGTTCATAGCCTATCCATTCTATGGTATTTCTGTTATAGCAGCCTGTATGGACTAAGACAAATGATTGAGGAAGGGAGGTTGATAATGAACTTTGAGGATGGAAGTCTAAACGAACTTCGTCCTCACTTGTCCTGGCCTTTTGTGAATCTACATATGACTACATGACTGTATAAGAAATACTGGCACTTGAGTCTACGCTGTTAATCCCAAAGTATCCTCATTGTTTTTATCACCAAATCCTAACCACTTCCTCATAGAATTTAGCAGCTGATGTAACTTTACCAATTCTTTGTCATAATACAAGTAACTTTAACCAGGTCACCCTGCACAGGGTGGGGGGGAGGTCATTCTGTAGGCCAGAGTTATTTTATAGCTACACTGGGAGATATCTTTCCATTTCTCAGGAGGCCTAAGAATCTGGCTTTAGCTCTTGGCTAATATAAATATAATTGGATTAACTAACACAACTTAATGTTTTTGGATGTGCTGTTTATTTTATTTTATTTTGTGTGTGTGTTTGTAATTTTTTTAAATATCTTTTTTGGAGTATAATTGCTTTACAATGGTGTGCTACTTTCTGCTTTATAACAAAGTGAATTAGCTATCCATATACATATATCCCTATATTTCCTCCCTCTTGCATCTCCCTCTGACCCTCCCTGTCCCACCACTCTAGGTGATCACAAAGCACCGAGCTGATCTCCCTGTGCTATGCAGCTGCTTCCCACTAGCTATCTATTTTACATTAGGTAGTATATATATGTCCATGCCACTCTCTCACTTTGTCCCAGCTTACCCTTCCCCCTACCCAGAAATAAAGACACAGGAGTAGAGAATGGACTTGATATGCTGTTTAAAAGTCAAGACTCCCCTTGTGACATCCAGGCTCAGTATATTTATGTTTTCCACCTGACAGGCCAGAGAGCTATAGACAACTCAGCTGGAAGTTTTCATCAGAAAACTGCTGAAACTAAGATTCATCACACTCATCTTGGCAGTTCATATCAAAGCCAAAGTATGTCCTTGAATGAATGAAAAGACTCTGGGGTGATTTGATCCTGAAAGTCTCTCAGAATTCTGATTGCCTGGACTCCTTTTCTCTTGCTCTATCATATTCTTTTTTATTTTATTTTATTTTAATTATTTTTTATTAAAGTATAGTTGATTTAGTTTTAGGTGTACAACAAAGTGATTCAGTTATATATACATATATATCTATTTTTTAAAGATTCTTTTCCCCTATAGGTTATTAAAAATATTGAATATAGTTCCCTGTACTATACAGTAGGTCCTTGGTTGTTATCTATTTTGTATATAATAGTGTGTATATGTTAATTCCAAACTCCTAATTTATCCGTCCCCCATCCTTCTCCTTTGTTAACTGTAAGTTTGTTTTATATGTCTGTGGGTCTGTTTTTGTTTTATATATAAGTTCATTTGTATCACTTTTTTAGATTCCACATGATATCAAGTGATATCACATGATATTTGTCTTTCTCTGACTGGCTTACTTCACTTAGTATGATAATATCTAGGTCCATTCATGTTGCTGCAAATAGCATTATTTCATTCTTTTTTATGGCTGAGTAATATTCCATTGTATAAATATACCACATGCTCACACAACTCAACATCAAAAAGCAACCCATTCAAAAAATGAAGAAGATCTAAACAGACATTTCTTCAAAGAAGACATACAGATGGCCAAAAAGTACATGAATAAATGTTCAACACCCCTAATTATTAGAGAAATGCAAGTCAAAACTACAATGTAGTATCACCCCCCACCAGTGAGAATGGCCATCATCATAAAGTCTACAAATAATAAAGGCTGGAGAAAGTGTGGAGAAATAGGAACCCTCCTACACTGTTGGTGGGAATGTAAATTGATAAAGCCACTATGGAGAACAGTATGGAGGCTCCTTAAAAACTAAAAATAGAGCGACCATATGATCCTGCAATCCCACTCCTGTGTATATATACAGAGAAAACCATAATTCAAAAGGATTCCTGCACTCTAATGTTCATTGCAGCATTATTTACAATAGCCAAGACATGGAAGCAACCTAATTGTCCATCGACAGATGAATGGATGAAGAAGATGTTGTTCTATCATATTCTTTGCTTTTGTTACAAGTCATACATGAGTATGCTCTGTGTCGTCTGTGAGCCTTTCTATTTATTTAAACGTGTGAGATCATTACAGTCATCAAATATGATAGGTTTTGTCATACTTGGCCTCTTCTTCCCCTATGGATCTCCTAGTCACATTAGCCAACTCCTGTGTGTGCATACTGAACCTTGGTATAATTTGAAACGGTGCAGTTTTCAAAATAAAGACCCAACCACATCCTCTTATCCCTCCTTCTTTCTGGCTGAAACCTGTTCTTCTATCTGGTTTATTAAGCAATGAATTGTTTACTCCTTATCTATCAAAAGAATTCTGAATTCATTTTATGTCTTATATATTTGATGTTTTGGATTCTGTAATGCATACTTCAAGCAATCTTTTGACAGTATTCAACTGCTTTTTCTGTTTTACTCTGTTAAAACTACCTGGCAAAAATTCCAGGCCTTGTTTAGCCAAAGTAAATATTGTTGGCTTAAAGACAATTAGTGATGGGCTGAAGAAGAAAAACTGAATACAATAGAGATATTCTTTGTTATTTCATGGTCAATCATTTTAGCTGAGTCTCAATACTTCCTAAAAATTTTACTTTATTTATTTATAGCCACTGATATCTATATTTTTAAGGGGTAGCTGTAGAATTCATGAGGGAATTTATTAGATGTCTAAGCCTTTAAGGGAAAGTTTCCTGAGCAATAGCTCATCTTAAGAAAAAGAGAATAAGGGTATCAACTTTTTCAATAACATTAACTTGATCACCAGAGGGAAAGGACATGTTTAAAAAAGCAATGTGTCACTAAGATTGTTCCCAAGATCAGTCTTGGTGGACTTTTGTTAGACATGGTGGTTGAATTAGTGTTAAGGGGTTCCATGAAACAAACAGAAAATTTAAAAGATTGTTTAAAAAACTTAATATTGAAATGTAGGATTGTTTTGAGAAGAAGATCATAGAAAAACATACATCAGGGAAAGTGGCATTATCTCTTCTTAAGTACAAGAAGCAGGATGACCTCTGCACATTGCAGTTTCAAAGAACTAAGTGTAGTTGGTAAATATATGCTGGTTTTCATCAGTGCTAGTTAAGAAGCCTCCATTCCTGCCACACCTAGAGCTAATATTTGCAAAGACTGTGACAGTGGTCAGCTAGGGCTCCAAGAACAATACCACTTAGTGCCACTATTTTCAGCAGCATGGCAAAGCAGTGGTTGCCATCAGACTGGAAGGACAGCAATTTTGGGAGCAGTAGGCAGTAGTGCCCATGGCACATAGTTCTGGGCTTTGGATAATGAGCAACACAACTTTTTGCAGAGGGTGATCTGAATACAGTGGAAAGGAATTTAAAAGTAGGTAATAAATCCAAGGAATAAATGGAGCAAGAAAAGCAAAGTGCTTTCTTTACTGTTTAATATTACACCTTTTTTAGGCCTAGGCTGTTGCATTACAGAATTATTTATTCATTCTTCTACAATTACACAAATTAATCTAAAAGTGGAGCATTACTGCCCAAATTGTACATTATTCTTCAGTTCTCATTATCTTTCATAATATAGCTATGTCTGATATAATTATTAAAACTTTAAACACATTAAATCATTCAAACATACAAACACAAACATTAAATAACTTCTTTATATTTAAAATGCTAAAATATGATTTTATAAAGCCTGGAATTTTGAATAATATAAAATTATTCATTTAAAGAGTTTATATTCTTTTCAAACATCTCTTGCAAGATTATGAGTGTTTTGACATATTAATATTCAATTTGACACAGATTATAGTCAAAGACTAAATATATGAAATTATATATAACTGAAATCTGATGTATTATTAGTGATTCAGATAAATTTAAATGATGGCATGTTTTGATTAGTGGTATTACTCAGGTACCATTTGTAATATGATTATCATTAAGGAGATGTTTTTCACTGCTTGCAATGAGAATATTCAAATATACTTACTTCCTGCCTTTTGCTTTTCTATATGGTGCTGTTTTTTCTTTACAAGCATCAGTTCCTATCTGTGCCCTGTTTACTCTCATGAGGTTAAGTGTTTATCCTACCTGAAAATGGAAGCCAACGCCATTGAACAGTCAATGTATTTAAAACCTATGTTTTATGCTAGAAATTACTACTTACAATCTATAATAGTAAGTAATGTAAAGTTCACTCAGTAACATATAAGGCCAAATAGAATATCAAATCTAAGGTCAAAATACATAAACATTTTCCCAAAAATTATTTGTTGGAGTTCCTATCTGTTCATATTAACAGAAACAACATTCTTCTCTTCTCTCTTCTCTCTTCTCCCTCTCCTCTCTCTCTCTTGGGCTCCCACATTTTAATTGTCCAGGAACCCTATATATTTACTCAACACCAAAGGCTCACTGTTATGACCAAATGTCAGAAAAGAGAAATGTTAAGTATGTTATCAATATATTTGCAGACCTTACACTACAGTTCTCTTTTCTTCCTTCATTGCATGATACAGCTCTCTTGGAAATGAGGACCATATGGCTTTACTGAATTTGTTTACTACTATAAAGAGTCCCTCACTTATTGCAATCCCTAAATTAGTAGCACTGGCTTTTAGAGGGATGATAATTCTACTGACTCCAATGTTATGCTCAGTGAAGCATGTCTAGTATGTAAAATTGCAGGTTTTATTTTTTAACAATGTTTTAATATATATTCTTATGTTCATACACTCTTCCCAAAATTATTTTCATTGTCTTGGGTTTGCAGGGTAAAGAGGTACTTCTAGCCACCTTTAAGTGCTGTACCATGGACAGATTTACCTCCACACTGATTTAGACCAGTGCTACTATAAATGTGCTTTGTTATCAGGATGTAGTGTAATAGCTAAAAAACTGACATTATACATTTAGAAATTATTATGGCAATGTGTTATTGTGGCAATACCCAACCACTTATCAGTAGAGTCGTTTCACTCAGCAAGGTATAGATCATTTTGGGTATAGAGAAACTCACATGGTGAGTTTCATGAGGTATGCCAGTAAAATGCATGTTCAGGATCTTTTTTATTTAGTTTGCCAACAATATAAATGTATTAAAAGATGAGAAAATATGGACATTTTTATAACTTATTTTCATAATCATTCCACTTAAATCAAGGCATGTTTATTTCTTCTTTACCATTATTAATTAAAATAGGAATTAAATATTTATATTATTTATTTTTATCTTAATTTACAGATGAAAAACTACTTTCCTTGTTCTTTTCTGTCAAGAACGTATATATATTTTCTGAATGCAATGGCAGTTGTAAGCCAGATGATGACTATGACATTGCCAGAAAATGAAAATAAAATAAATTGTACCAGTTTAACTTAGCAGTATGATTCCCATGCATTTCAAGTACAGTTTTATTACCACAGATTGTGATAAAATGCTAAGACCACAGCATGTTATTTTCAGAGATGTGTTATTCAATGGAGCAATTAAATTGCAAAAACGTGAGTAATATTTGCTTAAAAAACTAAGGAAGGTTAAAACTACAGTAATTACTTGAAATGTTGGATCAAAAAGCTGATATAAGCATTTTTTCAATGTTTTGCATACAAAGATTTGTGCTTTAGGTCTCTTATAAAAGATAATTCCAAGTTGCGTTAAAAGTGTGTGTGTGTGTGTGTATGTGTGTGCGTTTCAGCTTTTTTCTAGGAAACAATTAGTTCTGCACTGTATCATATTATAAGGTATGGCATCATCAATAGATGTGGTATGGAGTTTAATTTTTTTGTTAAATGGCTTAGCTGCAACAACAGGAAAACCTTCAGGATTAATCACCCATCACAGGAGTTTATATCAGAACTTAAAGTAATACATTGCTTTTTACTTCAAGAAAGTCTTACTATGAAAAAAACAATATGTTAACTGAAATGTGAAGAATGAGCTTAGTAATATAAAAATTGTGAAATATGTAAAGGTTAATATGTTAAAGTTGAAATCATTCCCTTTGTTGTGTACTAGTATGGATACTGATTACAAGCAATTATACTTGTATGCTGAGATTTAATGGTTACTGAGGGAAAAAAAATAAAGAAGATTTGAACTGTAGACAAACTTGGGTTTTCTGTAAGATGTGAAACAGTTTTGTCCCAACTTCTTAAATAAGTAAATGGCCAGCCCAATTCACTTATTTTTCTGAAATCTTCTGAGGAAAATTTTTAAATAATTGTTATTTTCCTATATATTTTTTGTTATTCTGGTTACAGGTAGTAAAATGCAAATTTTAGACCTGGTTATTCTAATAAACAATATTGTGTGTCTTTTATGTCATTTTTCTAATAATTCATTTATTCAGCATTCAGTTATGAAAAATTTCAAACATACAGCAAAGGCAAAATAATTTTATAATAAATACTCATACATCTACCATGTAGAATCACCATTAAAAGTATACTACATATCCATCTTCCTAACTCTTTATCCATCAACTCGTACTTATCTTTTTTTCAGTTGTATGAGACCTTTATATATACTGGATTCCAACATTTTGTCAGAAAATGTATATTTCATGAATATTTTCTCCTTGGCTTATATATTCTATTTCTTAATAGTTTCATACATTTAAACAAATCAAGAGTTTTTGCTTACATTTATTGAATGGGGACATAAAAAATAAAATGGACACAAATATACTATTAGCAAATAGAAAAAAAATGGTTGGTAACCTAAGGATGGGTTCTTTATTTCTCTGGAGACTTTCCATGTTCAGAAAAGCAATGAGAAGACTGAAGTGCAGGTAAATAGGTCCATATTTGCTCAATTATTTAAAGTATCCCAACTTTTTAAGAGGAGAAGCTTAGAGTATGCTCATGAAGTTCAAAAGACAAACATGAATGCATTTAATATTAATACAGCTGATGGAATTCCTGTCCTAGGTTAGCTCTCCATATAAACCTCACTAAACACCCAAACAGACATTGGTTTTGGAGTCAAAGTGGAAGTACTAATTTAAAGGAATGTGATCTAAGTATACAAAATAGGATCACTCCAGAGGAAAATTGTATGCAAGCCATTGGAGATGATGTTTCTGCTATTCTGAAAAATAAGTACAAAGTTTTATGAACACATGAAATTTATTCATAGTTGCATGAATTGTATTTGGGCTCATTTGTTGTTAGTGGAGATCTGGGAATCTTCACTTACCTTCCCAGGGCATGTATTACAGCTAGAGCCCCTACACTGGAATAAACTCAAAAGGTGTGCCAGTGGGGTAAGGAGCAAATACATCAACCTCACTATCCTTTGAAGGGTTTATTCCAAAAGGTTATCTCTGAAGACATAAGCACAGATATTTTAAGTAAGAATCCATATACTGGTAGAGGAGATTTTATACTATCTCCCTTCATCTTCAAGATGAAATGGAACAAATGTATGAATTGGGGACTATGAGTGCAATGCAATAAAACTGAGGGAATACAAAAATGTTCATGTCTGATAGAGTCTATTATCTTGGTGAAAAAGAGTAGAATAGGAATAATGGAGAACATTTGAAATAATACTCATAAAATGAAGAACTGTTTGCAGCGAGATTAGAAAGTATGGGTTTGAACTGACATTGTGGAGCAAGGAGTGTGTCAAATCCAGCATCACCTCTGAGGCTTGTGAAAGAAAAAAAAAGAAGCCTCTTCCAAGCCCCTTGGTGAAAGGTGCCTTGAAGGAAGTCGCAGGTATCCATGTCTATTAAAGTAAGGAGTCTGTGCTACGTGCCCGTTAAATAGACATTGGAGTCAAATAGAAATGACTGAAATTTTTGGTCTCAACAATTAATTATTGAATAGTCTCAACCTTTCTAAATACTGGTTTTAGAATCTGCACATTGAGGACAATACTAGTTGCATTTTGAAGATTTTTGTTTGTTAAATGTTCAACTTGTAAAATATTAGTACAGGAACCTACAAAGAACAAATAAACAATTTGAAAAATGAAAATTAAGATTATTAGAAGAGTAAATGGAATATGCCCCAGTGTGGCCCCAGTAAAAAGTATGAATTTATAAGGGAGGAGTTGAAGTTTGGGTTAAGGCAGAGGAAGCTAGAGCATGATGAAGCCAGAAGTTTAACAGTGGAGAGAAGAGAGGGAAAAAGAGGGTTATATCACCATGGTTACCAAGCTAAGAGGGCTATGTGCCATTCTGTGTGTTTCTTGTCATTACATTTTCCCAAATGAATTAGTTTCTGAAGTCTTCTAACTTTTGAATCTGGGAGAATCTTTTGATTGTGAATCTGGGAGAAGCCTAATCTAGAAACCAGGATAGTCATTGAATGTACAGTTTTCTAGGACACTTATAATAAATTGAAATAGGCAAATTCTGATGGATGGTGGAAGTTAATTTAACTAGAAGGGGTTTTCTTAGTGTGAGAAGGCATCCCTTACCAGAGGAGCAAGGGAACTCCATAATTTTCTGACAAGTCTGTGAAAGTATGGGCAGAGCTATATCCATAATGGACAAAGTCAATGTAAAATCATATATTTGTTCTCACACTTCCATTTTCTCTATCAATTTGTCTTACTTCTCCTAAAATAATTTGTCCATTGCTTCCACATTCAAATTCATATATCAAGCCAGCAAAGTAAATTATTTTCATGGTATGGATTATTTTATGTTCTTATACAGATGGAAGATCTAAACAGTTGCTTTTCCTTGACTGGATCATTGAAAACTGTCCAACAATTACATGTTCATACAACAACATCCTTGGAAAGAAGCTTTTTTTTTTTTTTTTTTTTTTTTTTTTTACCATGTCCAGGTAAAGTCACCACTCTTTCTCCGTGATAGACAATTGCACCAATGTTCACCTTAGTGTTGTTAGCATTACTAGAATCTTAGACACCAGTGATGCTCATATAGAAGTTACTCTGAATAAAGAGCTTCTGTATTTTTGTTTTTATCAAAATTAGAATTTAATAGTGCAAAAAGTGGGGTCCTAAGGGATGATGGCCTAGGAAACAATAGTTGTCTTGGTTACTTTGAATGGATGTGCCACATTCTCAACAACATGGTACTCCATTGTGGGAGGAATGTGTCTTTTATTTGTGTGTGTGTGGTACGTGGGCCTCTCACTGTTTTGGCCTCTCCCGTTGCAGAGCACAGGCTCCGGATGCGCAGGCTCAGTGGCCATGGCTAACAGGCCCAGCCGCCCCATGACATGTGGGATCCTCCTAGTCTGGGGCATGAACCCGTGTCCCACGCATCGGCAGGTGGACTCTCAAACACTTGCACCACCAGAGAAGCCCAAGAATGTGTCATTTTTAACTCGAGATTGATATATTATTCTAACTGTAGTTTACAGAGAGGCACTACAGATCATTGGTTATTTCTGTTACATATAAAAACAGCATAAAAAACATACATTGATATATATGAAGTGTCCCATTGAACTATCACTGTAATGAGAAAACTTATAAAAAATACAGGCTAGGTGAAGATATACATTATATTCTATTAGACATAAAAGAGTAATGGAACTGGTATCCACATACGTGTATATAATAAACTATATACTATAGCTTTAAAATATATATATATAACTATACCTATCTTTGCAACTCTATCATCCATCACCCATCTAATACTTACCTTTGAATCTATGTGTTATGTATTTTTCAGACATTGACTATAAAAACAAACCATATGGCATGTTTGGCTATGCACATCTTGGTTCTCTCCATCTATCCAAAATCTTTGTATGTTTTCCTTATTGATAATTAAGTTCCAACCACACTGACTTTCTTTCATAGCATCTGAAGCATAGGAGGTCATCAACAACCACTTGATGACTAATGAACATCATGTGCTACACCATAACACTTTATTATTGTATATTTTGAATACTAACAAAAACCAAATATAAATTACCAATTTACCCTAGGTAAAACAATTTAAACTATTTTTAATTAACTTTTAATCTAGAGAATAAACAAACACAGAAACAAATAAGTGAGGGCTAAAGAAGAATGAAATTTGTTCCATCATTAAACAAGAAATATTAAAAGAAAAACTGCACATGTTGGTATTCTAATTGAATGCTTTTCTCAGATGTAAGTTGATGATTTTTACAACTCCAGCACACAAAGATGATAATAAATCTGCACTATGAAAGTTAGCTAATCAAAATCAGAAATTACATTTAGAAGTATGAGGTGATCTAAAAGATATTTACACTTCATTTTGGTGTCACCAGTTTTATAATAGTTCAAAGAATGGCATTTTAGTGTCAATATTTTTATTAGTTTAAAGTATATCATGATACACATCATGCTTTCTTATTTTTTTAAGTTGCAGTAAAATCCAGTTTCTAAAACTACAAGATAGTGAGATATGGGACCTTTTGTCCAACTATTTGAATTTTCCTCTTCATGTAACCACTTAGTAATTAGGTGACTTTGGGAAAGTTACTCTCTCTAAGCCTCACTTTCTTTACTTATATTTATTTAAATATTGGGATACCAGTAGATACCTCATGGGTCTTTTTGAAAATCAATGAGATAATCCACTTAAAGTACATAAAATGGTGCCTAAGGTACAAACATCATTCTAAAAATGTTAGCTGTTTTTGTTGTCATTAATATGATGCTGCTTTAATAGGATTAAATTATATCATGGTTTTAATATTTCAGTACTAATTTGTTATGGCAAAGCTTTTGCCTATCTACCTGCTCTCATGTTTCCTAAGGTAGAGACTTCTGAACAGTGAGTTTCTGAATTAATAGAAATTAACTAGACAAAGTTTAACCATAAGTAGTACTTGAGTCTAGAGGGTGTGTGGCATGTTAAAACATGGATAAAAGGTCACTGGGTCTGCAGTATAAAGAGTGATCAAAGAATAGTTATGCAGCATGACACCCGGAAGACTACCAAAGTCTTTGGGGCCATGGTAGAATTATTGCTACTTAGCACATGAAGTATGGGAGGCCAACAAAGCAATTTGAATCTGGGGTGAATCATAATCAGCTCAAACATTCTTATTCTCTACAAACATGTGATTTGAATCTCTGATTCTGTATATCACCATATAGACATATGAATCAATGAATTATTGTAAATCATATTATAATAAAAAAGAACATTAATAAAAGAACCTCATTAAACAAATTAAAATAAAGCTAAAAGATGTTAATTCTCATTTCAGAAAAAGAAAATAACATTTAACATTTAAGATATGGAAATAACATGATGGTAGGAGAGACATTCAAGATGGCGGAAGAGTAAGACATGGAGATCACCTTCCGCCCTACAAATACATCAGAAATACATCTACATGTGGAAGAGCTCCTACAGAACACCTACTGAAGACTGACAGAAGACTTCAGATTTCCCAAAAGGCAAGAAACTCCTCACGTACCTGGGTAGGCAAAAGAAGAAAGGAAAAAAGGAGACAAAAGAATAGGGACAGGACCTGCAGTTCTGGGAGGGAGCTGTGAAGAAGAAAACGTTTCCACACACTAGGAAGCCCCTTCACGAGCGGAGACTGCAGGTGGTGGAGGGGGGGAGCTTCGGAGACACGGCGGAGAGCGCAGCAACAGGGGTGCAGAAGGCAAAGCAGAGAGATTCCCGCACAGAGGATAGGTGCTGACCAGCACTCACCAGCCCGAGAGGCTTGTCTGCTTACATGCTGGGGCGGGCAGGGGCTGGGAGCTGTGTCTCGAGCTTCGGAGGTTGGATCCCAGGGAGAGGACTGGGGTTGGCGGCATGAACACAGCCTGAAGGGGTTAGTGTACCACGGATAGGTGGGAGGGAGTCCGGGAAAAAGTCTGGAGCTGCCGAAGAGGCAAGAGACCACTGTTTCGGGGTGTGCGAAGAGAGAGGGAACTCAGAGCACCGCCTAAACGAGCTCCAGAGATGGACACAGCATGGACCCCAGAGAAGGTCATGAATCGCTGAGGCTGCTACTGCCACCACCAAGAAGCCTGTGTGCGAGCACTGGTCACTATCCACACCTCCCCTCCTGGGAGCCTGGCCAGCCCATGACTGCCAGGGTACTGTGATCCAGGGACAACTTCCCCAGGAGAACATGCAGCATACCTCAGGCTGTTGCAACATCACGCTGGCCTCTGCAGCGACAGGCTCGCCCTGCATTCAGTACCCATCCCTCACCTCCCCGCCCCAGCCTGAGTGAGTCAGAGCCACCTAATCAGCTGCTACTTTAACCCCGTCCTCTCTGAGTGAAGAACAGAGACTCTCAGGTGACCTACACACAGAGGCGGGGCCAAATCCAAAGCTGAACACCCGGAGCTGCACAAACAAAGAAGAGAAAGGGAACTCTCTCCCAGCAGCCTCAGGAGCAGAGGATTAAATCTCCACAATGAACCTGATGTACCTTGCATCTGTGGAATACCTGAATACACAACAAATCATCCCAAAATGCAGGTGGTGGACTTTATGTGATTTTGTCTGTATATCTTTGATTTTACCATATCCTAGGGTACTGTCTGTCTGTTTATTTATTTGTTTTTAGCATAGTTTTTAGTGCTTGTTATCACTGGTGGATTTGTTTTTCGGTTTGGTTTCTCTCTCTTTCTTTCCTTTTTTTATTATTATTTAATTTTTTCCATTTTTAATAATTTTTTAATAACTTTCTTTTCTTTTCTTTCTTTCTTTCTTTCTTTTTTTTATTCCTTTTCTTCAGAGTCATATGGCTTCCAGGGTCTTGGTGCTCCAGCCAGGTTTCGGGCCTGTGCCTCTGAGGTGGGAGAGCCAAATTCTGGACATTGGTCCACAAAGGACCTCCCAGATTCACATAATATCAAATGGTGAAAGCTGTTCCACAGATCTCCATCTGAACGCTAATACCCAGATTCACTTAACAAACAGCAAGCTATGGTGCTGGACACCCTATGCCAAACAACCAGCAAGACAGGAACACAACCCCACCCATTAGCAGAGAGGCTGCCTAAAATCATAATAAGGTCACAGACAACCTAAAACACACCACCACACATGGTCCTGCCCACCAATAAAACAAGATCCAGCCTCATATACCAGAACACAGGCACCAGTCCCCTCCACCAGGATGCCTACAAAACCCACTGAAACAACCTTAGCCACTAGGAGCAGACACCAAAAACAACCTGAACAATGAATGAGCAGCCAGCAAAAAGGAGACCCCAAACACAGTAAGTGAAGCAAAATGAGAAGACTGAGAATCAGACAGCAGATGAAGGAGCAAGATAAATACCCTCCAGGCCAAAAAAATGAAGAGGAAATAGGCAGTCTACCTAAAAAAGAATTAAGAGTAATGATAGTAAAGATGAACCAAAACCTTGGAAATTTAATGGAGAAAATATAAGAAACGTTTAAAAAGGACCTAGAAGAACTAAAGAGCAAACAAACAATGATGAACAACATAATAAATGAAATTAAAAGTTCTCTAGAAAGAAGCAATAGCAGAATAACTGAGGCAGAAGAACGGATAAGTGACCTGGAAGATAAAAATAGTGGAAATAAATACTGCAGAGCAGAATAAAGAAAAAAGAAGGAAAAGAAATGAGAACAGTCTCGGAGACCCCTGGGACAACGTTAAACACAACAACATTCAAATAAGGGTCCTAGAAGAAGAAGAGAAAAATAAAGGGACTGAGAAAATATTTGAAGAAGTTATAGTTGGAAACTTCCCTAATATGGAAAAAGTAATAGTCAGTTAAGCCAAGGAAGTGCAGAGAGTCTCATCCAGGATAAATCCAAGGAGGAACACAACAATACACAGATTAATCAAACTATCATAAATTAAATAAAAAGAAAAAGTATTAAAAGCAGCAAGGGAAAAACAATGAATAATATACAAGGGAATCCCCATAAGATTAACAGCTGATCTTTCAGCAGAAACTCTGCAAGCCAGAAGGGAGTGGCAGGACATATTTACAGTGAGAAAAGGGAAAAACCTGCAACCAAGATTACTCTATCCAGCAAGGATCTCATTCAGATTTGACGGAGAAATTAAAAACTTTACAGACAAGCAAAAGCTAAGAGAATTCAGAACAACCAAATCAGCTTTACAACAAATGCTAAAAGAACTTCTCTAGGCAGGAAAGAGAAGGAAAAGACCTACAATAACAAACCTAAAACAACTAAGAAAATGGGAATAGGAACATACATATCAATAATTGCCTTAAATGTAAATGGATTAAATGCTCCAACCAAAAGACATAGACTGGCTGAATGGATACAAAGAAAAGTTTGGAAATAAAGAAAATAAAAGAAATAAAAAGAATAAAGATAAAAGAGATAAAAAGAATCCAAATCAGAAAAGAAGAAGTAAAGCTGTCACTCTTTGCAGATGACATGATACTATACATAGAGAATCCTAAAGATGCTACCAGAAAACTACTAGAGCTAATCAATGAATCTGGTAAAGTACCAGGATACAAAATTAATGCACATAAGTCCCTTGCATTCCTATACACTACTGATGAAAAATCTGCAAGAGAAATTAAGGAAACACTCCTATTTACCATTGCAACGAAAAGAATAAAATACCTAAGAATAAACCTACCTAAGGAGACAAAATTTCTGTATGCAGAAAACTATAAGACACTGATGAAAGAAATTAAAGATGATAAAAACAGATGGAGAGATATACCATGTTCTTGGATTGGAAGAATCAACATTGTGAAAATGCCTCTACTACCCAAAGCAATCTACAGATTCAATGCAATCCCTATCAAACAAGCAATGGCATTTTTTTCACAGAAGTAGAACAAAAAAAATCACAATTTGTATGAAAACACAAAAGACCCTAAATAGCCAAAACAATCTTGAGAAAAAAGAATCGAGCCCCAGGAATCGGGTTCCCCTACCTCAGACTCTACTACAAAGCTACAGTAATTGAGAAAGTCTGGTACTGACACAAAAACAAATGTAGATCAGTAGAACAGGATAGAAAGCCCATAGATAAAACCACCCACATAGGTCACCTTATCTTTGATAAAGGAGTCAAGAATATACAATGGAGAAAAGAGAGCCTCTTCAATAAATGGTGCTGGGAAAACTGGACAGCTACACATGAAAGAATGAACTTAGAACACTCACTAATGCTATACACAAAAATAATCTCAAAACAGATTAAAGACCTAAGTGTAAGGCCAGACACTACAAAAAACTTTGAGGAAAACATAGGCAGAACACTCTATGACATAAATCACAGCAAGATCCTTTTTCACACAACTCCTAGAGAAATGGAAATAAGAACAAAAATAAACAAATGGGACCTATTGAAACTTAAAAGGTTTTGCACAGTAAAGGAAACCATAAGGAAGACAAAAAGACAATCCTCAGTATGGGAGAAAATATTTGCAAATGAAGGCACTAACAAAGGATTAATCTCCCAAATTTACAAGCAACTCAAGAAGCTCAATATCAAAAAAACAAACAACCCAGTCCAAAAATGGGCAGAAGACCTAAGTAGACATTTCTCCAAAGAAGAGACACAGATTGCCAACAAACACATGAAAGGTTGCTCAACATCACTAATCATTAGAGAAATGAAAATCAAAACTACAATGAGGTATCACCTCACACCAGTCAGAATGGCCACCATTAAAAAATCTACCAACAATAAATTCTGAAGAAGGTGTGGAGAAAAGGGAACCCTCTTGCACTGTTGGTGAGAATGTAAATTGATACAGTCACTATGGAGAACAGTATGGAGATTCCTTAAAAATCTAAAAATAGAACTACCATAAGACCCAGCAATCCCACTACTAGGCATATACCCTGAGAAAACAACAATTCAAAAAGAGTCATGTACCACAATGTTCATTGCAGCACTATCTACAGTAGCCAGGACGTGGAAGGAACCTAAGTTTCCACTGACAGATGAATGGATAAAGAAGATGTGGGACATATATACAATGGAATATTACTCAGCCATAGAAAGAAATGAAATTGAGTAATTTGTAGTGAGGTGGATGGACTTAGAGACTGTCATACAGAGTGAAGTAAGTCAGAAAGAGAAAAAAAACATATGCTAACACATATATATATGGAATCTAAAAAAAAATGTTTCTGAAGAACCTAGGGGCAGGACAGGAATAAAGACGCAGACATATAGAATGGACTTGAGGACATGGAGAGGGGGAAGTGTAAGCTGGGATGAAGTGAGAGAGTGACATGGACTTATATACACTACCAAATGTAAAGTAGATAGCTAGTGGGAAGCAGGTGCATAGCATAGGGAGATCAGCTCAGTGCTTTGGGACCACCTAGAGGGGTGGGATAGGGAAGGTGGGAGGGAGATACAATCGGGAGGAGATATGGGGATATATGTATATGTTTAGCTGATTCACTTTGTTATAAAGCAGAAACTAACACACCATTGTAAAGCAATTATACTTCAATAAAGATGTTAAAAAAAAGAAAAACATGATGGTAGGTATTAGTAGGACAATAAAATAGAAATAAAAAAGATATCAAATCCTATGGATAAAGATTTCTCATAATTAATATAGTTTTTCATTATTATCACAGCAAAAGTTTAATCAAGGAAGAAATTAGAGCTCTCAACATGAAATGAGAAATAATATAGCAAGGACAATAAAACTGCTGAAGTATTAAATGAATATTTCCCAATATATTTATAAAGAATAACATTAATGGGTCAGGAACTGAAAATTTCTAATTAGTATATCTCTCACTAACTCTTAAAGGGTCAACAGTCAAATGGGCTTTCCAATTTAACACCAGCAAATTTGATAATACTAAAAATTAAAATTCCTATGGTTCATCTTGATCCTCTTGTGCTTTATATTTTATTTAAAAATGTTAAAATACAATGACAGATTTAGCAAAGGCTGTTTTAAAGCTTGCAACTGTTTGATGTTAACAATAGCAAAGGAATTTTAATAATTGCTTTATGATTTTAATAAATAGAGAAGAATAAATCGTTTTTGTATGGTTTTTTCCAGGTCATTTAATAGCTTTTTTTCAATAACATGCAGTGCATCTGCATTGTAGAAAATGTGGTAATTATGGGAAATATATATAAAGGAGCTAAGTATAATTATAATCATCCCTAATCTCACTATGTAGAGATATCCATTAATAAAATAAAAAGTAGACACGTGTAATAGAAAAGAAGCCTTCAAGGAAAGTGATTTCTTCTGATTAGGGCCACAACAATAACAACAACAAGAAGACAACATTTAGTGAAGAGCTCAGGTTACAGAGCCATTTTGTTTTCAGAATTTGAAGTGAGATTTCAGTTACACAAAGTGTTACAGGATTTAAGTCACAGAAAGCCTTGCTTATGGAACGGGTCTCTATCTTCATATATGTATGGAACATGGCAGCAGAATCCAGTGTGGCGACAGAACTACAGTGAATCAATAACAAAACGGTGACAGGACAAGACAGACCAAAGAATCCTTGTGGGGTAGCAAACAAACCCATCCTCAAACGTGGCCCCGTCAGCCTAGTAGTAATGAGATGTTAACATGGAATTCTACACAGGTGTAAAGAATGTAGTAGTGTGAAAAATTAATATGTGTGAGACTCTCCTCCATGGACACACAGAGATATCAGAAAACATTGATTTATTGGGATTGATTTATATACACTAATATATATAAAATAGATAACTAATAAGAACCTGCTGTATAGCACAGGGAACTCCACTTCACTGTACAGCAGAAACTAACACAACATTGTAAAACAACTATTACCACAATAAAAAAAAAACAGTTGATTAACATCAAATATTACATAGTCAATATTACCTGGGAACATATACGTACATATACTTCCCAACTGTGAACAGATAGGTATAGATATGTATATCTCTATATATGTATATCTATCTATCTATCTATCTATCTATCTATCTATCTATCTATCTATCATCTATCTCTATAGTTTACATGTATTAGTGAAACTTCCTTTTAGAATAAAATAAGAAAATATTGGGAAAAAATCAATGTATTGTAGTTTGGAAGGTGAGGATTAGTAAACTAGTTACTTTCTAGTATTAACACTACACAAGATTATTGGTATCATCATCTGGGGAGTTCTAAAATGTCTTTCCTTGCCATGTAGAAAGTTTGGAAATTAGCCACTAAACCTCTGTATCATAAACATGGTTTCCCTGAAAACAGAGATTGAGAGAGAAAATATACACAGCAGTACTTTACAAGAAAATTTAATCATTTGGAATTAGTAAAGAGGAGAAAGGGAGTGAGGTTTTACCAAAAATTACAAACTCTGTGATCTTTAATTTTCCTAGCCAAACTGTAACTAGATACTGTTACAAAAAGAAAAAGATATACAGAAGCCTGAAAAACCTATTCTAAAAAGAAAGCTTTATATGGTAGATATAGACAAATATGAGTTCTGTGTTGCTTGCTAATTTAGGTAGGTTTCAGTTCATTTGGCCCTTGCAGGGAGTACAAGAAGATATTGTCTTCACAGGAGATGTGTTAGAGAGTACCGCTAGATATAGCTAAAAGCTTGTTTTACTGCAAACATAAAAATAAGAACAATCGATGGCATCTAAAGCACATAACCTCAAGCAAAATTCACAAGCTGAAGCACATAAAGAACGTGATGTTCTGTTTATATACAAAGTCTTTTCCCACCTACAGCAAAGACACAAAACTAAGGATTAAAAAGGTCAGGGCTTAGAAATATTGTATATTTGGATTATTGTCATTTTGTAGTAACTGTATTTTAATGTGAAAATGTATCACATATGAGAATGACAGTGTCTGTTTAAAGAAATGAATATGTGAATAATATTTTTAGATATGTACAGAAAAGACAGGGAAAGATAATTTCAAAAATCACTAAGGTCGAATACATCATCAGCTTGTTACAAAGTTTGCTTAAAAATAAAGCTTAAATTGGATTAGAGGGTTTTTTTAAGTAATATATTGCACAAGCTAAAGTTAACTATTTAGTACTTGGGCTTTCTTAAAAATATTGGTGCAGGAAAGAACTATCTTATGGGCCAATTAAAACCCATAGCATTGACTTCTTTCTTTCTCTTTTCCCATCATTTATTCCTCACTTCCTTAATTCAACTCCAAATCCTCTGGATGGGGAAAGCAAGATAGGGGTCCATGTCAGTTATATTTTGTGTGAAGGCTCATCTGAATATGATTGTAAGACCATATATGTTAAATCCAAATTTAAACACATTATTGCAAATATCTATGTAAAAGAGATTAAAAATATATGGTGCCTAATCTAGGTAAATGCAGATCAAGTAGCAGGTGAGTTGATGTGTATAAGCAAAAAGAAAAATATATGCAATTAAAGTTACAAGGGAAGGGTAATTTGATTTCATAGAAAAAATTAAGAAAAATATCAATCTTTCAACAAATAAAGCTAAAGAGAACTGGGATCCCTTGAGCTCAAAATGTATTTATAGAACTAAAATTGAGAATGCTTTTGCTTAAATATACTGTGGGGAGCTAGTTTTCTAATAGGTTTTAATATTTTTAATAAAGAAAATATTTTCCAATTTTCATAAAAAATCAAGTTGATGTGCTTTTAGAACACAACCCATTCTGAAGTTGAAGCTATCCGTTCATATTTTCTGTTATAAAATAAACTTGATTTATAAAATTCTTAAGTTCACTATTTTAAAAGAAGATGGAGAAGAATATCTCTATGGCCCAAGTCTGGGTATACTACTTTAGGTGTTAGCTTGCAGGCTGAAAGCCACTCTTAACTGTCTGGTGAACTGTCATAACTAAAGAATGTTCTTGGAGCTAAAATTCCTTCTCTAGGAGAGGATGGATGTGGCTGTTTGTTAGAGTCAGATATCTCTTAGTTAGAGTTATGCTGCCATGCCCAATGACTAGGCTGTCACAGGGACACTCTAAAGGCAATAGCTTCTGAGATCATGTGGATGATCAAACCAATGAGATTTTCATGACTCTGGCTGAATGTCTACATCTTTCAAAATATTTCTGGTGACAAATTATATACATATGCAGGATTTCTTTTTTAAATACTTACCAACTGACCAAATGTGCCACAAGTTATTCTAAGTTTGGGGGTTTTGTCTCATAGGCAGTAACCAAAGACCACTTAGGTTAGGTAAGTATGGACCTGGACCAGTATGAACAGATTTTGTCAGGCAGTGAACTCACTTTGCTACAGGCTTAAATCTGTGTGGTAGAAATACTATAGGATGGTATGCCGATGGGTATCTCTTCCCAACTCCACACCAGAAGATGTCATGTTGGTAACTTAAAATCAGCTATGAGGAGAGCATGTATACCATAATAACTGACTATGAATCAAGACAATTTATTACTTGGCTGAGTGGATGAAGAGAATATTAATAATGCAATTAAATTGAAATGTATAACCATTACATTGTGAGTAACACAAAAATTGAAGAAATACACTTCTAATATTCACAGGCTACTATCCACTTCAGCAAAGGAAAGTCATTCATGTCACTAACGAATGAAGAATGTTCTGACATATGTTTTTATTATTTGACTTTTGTCATACTATTTAACATAAACACAAAAATCAACAAATGAGAACATTGAATGATTAGAGATACAAGAGTTCACGCACACACAAAAACAATGAATTTGGTGAGGTTCAATTAGCTGTAGGGAACATACAATA
The DNA here is from genome assembly GCF_025265405.1 of Mesoplodon densirostris. Classification (NCBI taxonomy): domain Eukaryota; kingdom Metazoa; phylum Chordata; class Mammalia; order Artiodactyla; family Ziphiidae; genus Mesoplodon; species Mesoplodon densirostris. Next base: position 20,445,259 of record NC_082665.1, read on the forward strand.
AAGAGCATTATTTATTTTACTATTATTTGTAAAGTATATGCTATACATAATTTATAATGTTGTACTTTTAACAAATTCTGTTCTTACATATATCCATCCTTTTTGTGGGTAGAGCTGATTGTTAAACCTTCACCAGTACACCACTGTCTCGCAGTTCTACTATACATAGCTATCTGAGCTGAAGAAAGAATACCTAGTTATTAATACCAAGGCTCTACAGTGTAGGGTGGGCAATATTAGAAGAGTAGTACCTGCCATTGCTACCATTTGTTTACAAAGAAAAAGATTCTGATGTCATTTCCTACTCTGTGGATTGAAAATAATACCTACTGTACATGTTCATTGAGATTGGGTGTAAAATACTAAAAATATCTAGTACAGGGTCAGTTATAAGTGCTTTGTAATTATTCAACCCTTTTTCGTACATCTCACTAAGAGAAAGATAATGATAATAGTAATAATATTAATAATAAAGAACACTTTTAATAATAAACAGCCTCTATTACTATGTCAAACACTTTATATATATTAACTCATTTAGTGCTCACCACAATCTTATATGTAGATACTATTCTTCTCCATATTTCACTGATGATTAATTTATATTTGATATTTAAATATGGAGATGTAATTCCTGATGTAAACTACTTAATACCAAGCTTGCAACAAGGATATTACTCACTTTCACTTAAGGTTAATAATGATGTATTTTCCAACCTCACTACTGCAAACCAAGGAGTCCACTGCATAGCATGAGGTTGACAGTGAACAGAAGTTCCAGCACATAGGCTGAATTAATAGGCCAGAAAACTGGCTCAAGGTTAAGAACTCAGTAAGCACTTTTTCACACAGGGAAAAATAATTTAATATCAAAACTAAACTTTCAGGTTCACTAAAGAAAAATTTCCAGGGGGTACTATAATGCTTTTTATTTCATTCAATTCATTCATGCCTACTATATAAACAGCAAATATAAACTACCTCAAAAGAACACACTGATGAAACATTTTTAAGAAATTTTATTTTCATCACAGCTTATTAACTTTATTAAAAATGTTATCAAATATATTTCTAATAAACCTGATGCTTAACCTAAAATTGAGTCTTTATCAGGATTCTGCCTTTATGTTAATGAAAATTTTATAAAATCAAAATATTTTCTGCAAAATGTCACTAAGAAAATCAAGACCACAAAAATTCCCTCAATAATTTTCATGTATATAAGTCTGTCCCATCAAGCTATCATACGTAATGAATTTTTGGCAAATTACCAATAATCACAATTCCCAGACAGCCTCAAACTTAAAAATTGTGTGTCAACATTTCAATTATTAGAATAAATATTGGCTTTTCAGCAAAATAAAGGAACATATCAATGAAAAGGAAGATATTGTCAAAGTAATTAAAAATTAAATGATTCAGCTATAAATTGCAAAAAAACCACTTTAAATATAGGGGTCTATATATGTTACAACTAAAAAATGAAAAAAAAATTATATACCTACATACTAGCAATGAAATTGAAAAATTACATTTATAGCAGCATCAACATTATAACAGACATAATGATACATTTGACATAAGATATGTGCACTGAAGAGAACAAAACACTGGCACACTAAATGGCACACTGAAAGCAACAGAATATTTCAGAAAAAAATTAAGTACATAAATAAATGGAGGAATGTTCATGGATAAGAATGCTCAATATTGTTAAAATGACTTTTTCACAGTGCAATATATGTCTTTAACACAACTCCAATCAGAATATTAGCAAACATATTTTTGGTAGAAAATTTCAAACTAATTCTACAATTTACATGGATAAGTGTGTGTGTGTGTGTGCATGTGAGTCTGTATATGGTATCCCAGTACATCAATTAAAACAGGGAAAAACAAAGTTGAAGCGCTTACATTACCTATATCTGTGTTAGTTTGACATTTTTCCCCTGAAATATACTGCAGATTTTTCAAATCTCTCTGAGGATTGGATTGGCTCCTCTCCCTTCTCTCTCGAATTACTAATACTATCCTCCAGACACTAATTCCTTTGTTTATTCTATTTATACTGAATTAAAAAATAATTATAGGACATAGTAATGGAAACAAGCTTTTTGTGTCTTTGACATGTTACATTTGGGAAAAGGCAAAATACAGGAAGAAAAAGAAAATCAGAGTTTTCCAAGGGATAAGAGTTGGTGGAGGCTCTGAATACACAAGAGAGCATGAGGAATTCTTCGGGGTGCTGGAAATGCTCTGTAAACTGTCTGTGCTTGTGGCTATAAAAATCTACATGTGTTAAAACTCATGCAATTATATGCCAAAAAGTGGGGATTTCACTATTTGTAAATTTAAGAAAATAATAAAATGAGTCTATATTATTTTGTTCATTTAAAAATACTTATTGGAGTATAATTGTTTTACAATGGTGTATTAGTTTCTGCTTTATAACAAAGTGGCTCAGTCATACATTTACATATGCTCCCATATCTCGTCCCTCTTGCATCGCCCTCCCTCCCGCCCTCCCTATCCCACCGCTCTAGGTGGTCACAAAGCACCGGCTGATCGTCCTGCGCTATGCGGCTGCTTTCCACTAGCTAACTATTTTATGATTTGGCAGTGTATACATGTCCATGCCACTCTCTTACTTTGTCACACTTACCCTTCCCCCTCCCCATATCCTCAAGTCCATTCTCTAGTAGATCTGTGTCTTTATTCCCGTCTTGCCCCTAGGTTCTTCATGAACTTTGTTTTGTTTTGTTTTGTTTTTTTGTAGATTCCTTTTATATGTGTTAGCATACAGTATTTGTTTTTCTCTTTCTGACGTACTTCACTTTGTATGACAAACTCTAGGTCCATCCACCTCACTACAAATAACTCAATTCCGTTTCCTTTTATGGCTGAGTAATATTCCATTGTATATATGGGCCACATCTTCTTTATTCATTCATCTGTTGATGGACACTCAGGTTGCTTCCATGTCCTGGCTATTGTGAATAGAGCTGCAATGAACATTTCGGTACATGACTCTTTTTGAATTATGGTTTTCTCAGGGTATATGCCTAGTAGTGGGATTGCTGGGTTATATGGTAGTTCTATTTTTAATTTTTTAAGGAAACTTCATGCTGTTCTCCATAGTGGCTGTATCAATTTACATTCCCACCAACAGTGCAAGAGGGTTCCCTTTTCTCCATACCCTCTCCAGCATTTATTGTTTGTAGATTTTTAGATGATGGCCATTCTGACCAGTGTGAGATGATATCTCATTGTAGTTTTGATTTGCATTTCTCTAATGATTAACGATGTTGAGCATTCTTTCATGTGTTTGTTGGTAATCTGTATATCTTCTTTGGAGAATGTCTATTTAGGTGTTCTGCCCATTTATGGATTGGGTTGTTTGTTTGTTTGTTTGTTTTTTTGATATTGAGCAGCATGAGCTGCTTGCAAATTTTGGAGGTTAATCCTTTCTCAGTTGTTTCATTTGCAAATATTTTCTCCCATTCTGAGGGTTGTCTTTTTGCCTTGTTTATGGTTTCCTTTGCTGTGCAAAAGCTTTAAAGTTTCGTTAGGTCCCATTTGTTTATTTTTGTTTTTATTTCCATTTCTCTAGGAGGTGGGTCAAAAAGATATTGCTGTGATGTATGTCATAGAGTGTTCTGCTTATGTTTTCCTATAAGAGTTTGATAGTGGCTGTCCTTACATTTAGGTCTTTAATCCATTTTGAGTTTATTTTTGTGTATGGTGTTAGGGAGTGTTCTAATTTCATAATTTTACATGTACCTGTCCAGTCTTCCCAGCACCACTTATTGAAGAGGCTGTCTTTTCTCCACAGTATATGCTTGCCTCCTTTATCAAAGATAAGGTGACCGTATGTGCGTGGGTTTATCTCTGGGCTTTCTATCCTGTTCCATTGATCTATATTTCTGTTTTTGTGCAGAATCATACTGTTTTGATTACTGTAGTTTTGTAGTATAGTCTGAAGTCCCAGAGCCAGATTCCTCCAGCTCCATTTTTCTTTCTCAAGCTTGCTTTAGCTATTCGGGGTCTTTTATGTTTCCATACAAATTGTGAACATTTTTGTTCTAGTTCTGTGAAAAATGCCAGTGGTAGGTTGATAGGGATTGCATTGAATCTGTAGATTGCTTTGTGTAGTACATTCATTTTCACAGTGTTGATTCTTCCAATCCAAGAACATGGAATATCTCCCCATCTATTTGTATGATCTTTAATTTCTTTCATCAATGTCTTATAATTTTCTGCATACAGGTCTTTTGTCTTTTTAGGTAGGTTTATTCCTAGATAATTTATTCTTTTTGTTACAATCATAAATGGGAGTGTTTTATTAATTTCATTTTCAGATTTTTCATCAATAGTGTATAGGAATGCAAGATATTTCTATGCATTAATTTTGTACCCTGCTACTCTACCAAATTCATTGATTAGCTCTACTAGTTTTCTGGTAGCATCTTTAGGATTGTCTATGTATAGTATCATGTCTTCTACAAATAGAGACAGCTTTACTTCTTCTTTTCCAATTTGGATTCCTTTTATTTCTTTTTCTTCTCTGATTGCTGTGGCTAAAACTTCCAAAACTATGTTGAATATTAGTGGTGAGAGTGGGTAACCTTGTCTTGTTCTTGATCTTAGTGGAGATGGTTTCAGTTTTTCACCACTGAGGACAATGTTGACTGTGGTTTTGTCATATATGGCCTTTATTGTCTTGAGAAAAGTTCCCGTTATGCCTGCTTTCTGGAGGATTTTAATCATCAATGGGTGTTGAATTTTGTCAAAAGCTTTCTCTGTTACTATTGAGATGATCGTATGATTTTTCTCCTTCAGTTTATTAATATGGTGTATCACATGGATTGATTTACATATATTGAAGAATCCTTGCATTCCAGGGATAAACCCCACTTCATCATGGTATATGATCCTTTTAATGTGCTGTTGGATCCTGTTTGCTAGTATTATACTGAGGATTTTTGCATGTATGTTCATCAGTGATACTGGGCTGTAGTTTTCTTCCTTTGTGACACTTTTTTCTGGTTTTTGTATCAGAGTGATGGTGACCTCATAGAATGAGTTTGGGAGTATTCCTCTCTCTGCTGTATTTTTGAAGATTTTGAGAAGGATAGGTGTTAGCTGTTCTCTAAATGTTTGATAAAATTCGCCTGTGAAGCCCTCTGGTCATGGGCTTTTGTTTGTTGGAAGATTTTTAATCACACTTTCAATTTCAGTGCTTTTTTGGTCTGTTCATATTTACTATTTCTTCCTGGTTCAGTCTTGGAAGGTTGTACATTTCTAAGAATTTGTCCATTTCTTTCAGGTTGTCCATTTATTGGCATATAGTTGCTGGTAGTAATCTCTCATGATACTTTGCATTTCTGCAGTGTCAGTTGTTAAATCATTTTCATTTCTAAGTGTATTGATTTCAGTCTTCTCCCTTTTTTTCTTGATGAGTCTGGTAATCGTTTATCAGTTTTCTTTATCTTCTCGTAAAACAAACTTTTAGTTTTATTGATCTATGGAATCATTTCCATCCTTTCTTTTTCATTTATTTGTTTTCTGATCTTTATGATTACTTTCCTTCTGCTAACTTTGTTTTTTTTTTTGTTGTTGTTGTTGTTGTTCATCGTTCTTTAACTGCTTTATGTTTAGGGTTAGTTTGTTTATTTGAGATGTTACTCGTTTCTTAAGATAGGATTGTATAGCTATAAACTTCCCTCTTAGAACTGTTTTTTGCTGCATCCCATAGGTTTTGGGTCATCATGTTTTCATTGTCATTTGTTTCTAGGTATTCTTTGATTTCCTCTTTGGTTTCATCAGTGAACTCTTGGTTATTAAGTAGTGTATTGTGTAGCATCCATGTGTTTGTATTTCTTACAAATTTTTTCCTGTAATTGATATCTAGCCTCATAGCATTGTGGGCAGAAAAGACAATTGATATGATTTCAATTTTCTTCAATTTACCAAGGCTTGATTTGTGACCCAAGATATGACCTATCCTGGAGAATATTCCATGGGCACTTGAGAAGAAAGTGTATTCTGTTGTTTTTGGATGGAATGTCTTATAAGTACCAATTAAGTCAATCTTGTTTAATGTATCATTTAAAGCTTGTGTTTACTTATTTATTTTCATTTTGGATGATCTGTCCATTGGTGAAAGTGGGGTGTTGAAGTCCCCTACTATGATTGTGTTTCTGTAGATTTCTCCTTTTATGGCTGTTAGTATTTGTCTTATGTACTGAGGTGTTACTATATTGGGTGCATAAATATTTCCAATTGTTATGTCTTCTTCTTGGATTGATCCCTTTATCATTATGTAGAGTCCTTCTTTGACTCTTCTAATAGTCTTTATTTTAAAGGACTATTTTGTCTGATATGAAAGTTGCTACTCCAGCTTTCTATTTTTCTTTTTCTTTTTTTTTTTTTTTTTTTGTGATGCACAGGCCTCTCGCTGTTTTGGCCTCTCCCGTTGTGGAGCACAGGCTCTGGACATGCAGGTTCAGCAGCCATGGCTCACGGGCCCAGCTGCTCCATGGCATGTGGGATCTTCCCACACCAGGGCACGAAACCATGTCCCCTGCATCGGCAGGCAGACTCTCAACCACTGCGCCACCAGGGAAGCACCCAGCTTTCTTCTGATATCCGTTTGCATGGAATATCTTTTTCCATCCCCTCACTTTCAGTCTGTATGTGTTCCTAGGTTGAAGTGGGTCTCTTGTAGACAACATATATATGGGTATTGTTTTTGTATCCATTCAGCCAGTCTATGTCTTTTGGTTGGATCATTAATCCATTTACATTTAAGGTCATTATTGATATATATGTTCCTATTACCATTTTCTTAATTGTTTTGTGTTTTTTATTGTCAGTCTTTTCCTTCTCTTGTGTTTCCTGCCTAGGGAAGTTCCTTTAGCATTTGTTGTAAAGCTGATTTTGTAGTGCTGAATTCTCTTAGATTTTGCTTGTCTGTAAAGCTTTTAATTTCTCTATCAAATCTGAATGAGATGCTTGCTGGGTAGAGTAATCTTGCTTTCAGGTTTTTCTTCTTCATCACTTTAAATATGTCCTGCTACTCCCTTCTGGCTTGCAGAGTTTCTTCTGAAAGATCAGCTGTTAACCTTATGGGGATTCCCTTTTGTGTCATTTGTTGTTTTTTCCTTGATGCTTTTCATATTTTTTCTTTGTATTTAATTTTTGATAGTTTAATTAATATGTGTCTTGTTGTGTTTCTGCTTAGATTTATCCTGGATGGGACTCTCTGTGCTTCCTGGACTTGATTAACTATTTCCTTTCCCATATTAGGGAAGTTTTCATCTATATTTTCTTCAAATATTTTCTCAGCCCTTTTATTTTTCTCTTCTTCTTCTGGGACACCTATAATTCGAATGTTAGTGCCTTTAATGTTGTCCAAGAGATCTCTGAGAATGTCCTCAATTCTTTCATTGTTTTTCTTTATTCTGCTCTGCAGTAGTTATTTCCGCTATTTTATCTTTCAGGTCACTTATCCATTCTTTTTCCTCACTTATTCTGCTATTGATCCCTTCTAGAGAAATTTTAATTTCATTTATTGTGTTGTTCATCACTGTTTTCTCTTTTGTTCTTCTAGGTCTTTGTTAAACATTTCTTGTATTTTCTCTATTCTACTTTCAAGATTTTCCCTCATTTTTACTATCATTATTCTGAATGTTTTCTCAGGTAGACTGCTTATTTCTTCTTCATTTTTTAGGTCTGGTGGGTTTTTGCTTTGCTTCTTCATTTGCTGTGTGTTTTTCTATCTTCTCATTTTGCTTATCTTATTAAATTTGGGATCTCCTTTTCATAGGCTGCAGGTTCATAGTTCCCATTGTATTTGATGTCTGTCCCCAGTGTTTAAGGTTGGTTCAGTGAGTTGTGTATGCTTCCTGGTGGAGGGGACTGGTGCCTGTGTTCTGGTGGTTGAGGCTGTATCTTGTCTTTCTTGTGGGCAGGTCCACATCTGGTAGTGTGTTTTAGGGTGTCTGTGGCCTTATTATGATTAGGTAGCCTCTCTGCTAATGGATGGGGTTGTTTTCCTGTCTTGCTAGTTGTTTGGCATAGGGTGTTTAGCACTGTAGCTTGCTGGTCATTCAGTGAAGCTGGAACTTGATGTTGAGATGGAGATCTCTGGGAGATTTTCGCCATTTGATATTACATGGAGCTGGGAGGTCTCTTGTGGACCAGTGTCCTGTATTTGGCTTTCCTACCTCAGAGCCACAGCCTTGACGCCTGGCTGGAACCCCAGGAACCTTTCATCCACACAGCTCATAATAAAAGAGAGAGAAAAAAGAAAGAACATAGATAAAATAAAATAAATAAAATAAAGTACAATAAAGTTATTAAAATAAAAAATAAAAATAATTATTAAGAAAAACAATTTTAAAAAGTAAAACAAAAACAAAGACAAAACCAAAAACAGACAGGCAGAACCCTAGGAAAAATGGTAAGAGCAAAGCTATACAGACAAAATCACACACAGAAACATACACATACACTTTCACAAAAAGAGAAAAAGGGAAATATATATATATATATATATATATATATATATATATATATATATATATATATATTTCTTTGCTCCCAAAGTCCACCTCCTCAATTTGGGATGATTTGCTATCTATTCAGATATTACACAGATGCAGCGTACATCAAGTTGATTGTGAAGATTTATTCGTCTGCTCCTGAGGCTGCTGGGAGAAATTTCCATTTCTCTTCTTTGTTCCCACAGCTCCTGGGGTTCAGCTTTGGATTTGGACCCACCTCTCCATGTAGGTCGCCTGAGGGCGTCTCTTCTTCACTCAGACAGGTCGAGGTTAAAGGACCAGCTTATTTGCGGCTCTTGCTCACTCAGGCCAGGGGGAGGGAGGGGTGTGGATTGCAGGGCAAGCCTGTGGTGGCAGAGGCCGGAGTGACATTGCACCAGCCTGAGGCATGCTGTGCGTTCTCCCAGGATGTTGTCCCTGGATCACAGGCCCCTGGCAGTGGTGGACTGCACAGGCTCCTGGGAGGGAAGGGGTGGACAGTGACCTGTGCTTACACACAGTTTTCTTGGTGTTGGTAGCAGCAGCCTTAGCATCCCATGCCCGTCTCTGTGGTCCGTGCTGATAGCCGGGGCTCACACTCGTCTCTGTAGCTCCTTTAAGTGGCACTGTTAATCTCTTCTCCTCGAGCACCATGAAACAAAGAGGCAAGAAAATGTCTCTTGCCTCTTCGGCAGCTCCAGAGTTTTCCCCAGACTCCCTCCCAGGTAGCCGTGGTGCACTAGCCCACTTCAGGCTGTATTCATGCCACCAACCCCAGTCCTCTCTCTGGGATCTGACCTCCGTAGCCCAAGCATCAGCTCCCAGTCCCCACCTACCCCGGCGGATGAGCAGACAAGCCTCTTGGGCTGGTGCGTGCTGGTCGGCACCTATCCTCTGTGCAGTAATTTCTCCACTTTGCCCTCCACACCTTTGTTGCTGCGCTCTCCTCCACGGCTCCGAAGCTTCCCCCCTCCACCACCTACAGTCTCCAACCACAAAGGAGCTTCTAGTGTGTGGAAACCTTTCCTCCTTCATGGCTCCCTCCCACTGGTTCAGGTCCCGTCCCTATTATTTGTCTCTGTTTTTTTTTTCTTTTTTCTTTTGCCCTACCCAGGTACGTGGGGAGTTTCTTGTCTTTTGGACCATCTGTGGTCATCTGCCAGCATTCAGTAGGTGTTCTGTAAGAGCTGTTCCACATGTAGATGTATTTCTGATGTATTTGTGGAGAGGAAGGTGATCTCTGTGTCTTACTCTTCCGCCATCTTGAAGCTCCTCTATGAGTCTATTTTATTTTATTTTTTTTATTATTATTATTATTTTTTGCGGTATACGGGCCTCTCACTGCTGTGGCCTCTCTCGTCACGGAGCACAGGCTCCGGATGTGCAGGCTCAGTGGCCATGGCTCACAGGCCCAGCTGCTCCATGGCATCCAGGATCCCCCTGGACCAGGGCACGAACCCATGTCCCCTGCATCGGCAGGCAGACTCCCAACCACTGCACCACCAGGGAAGCCCCTATGAGCCTATTTTAACTTGAAAACAAAGTGTCCTCCAGTCAGATTGGATGGATTATTTTTTCTTTACTTGCCCCCAATCTACCATAGAGTAGCAGTGCTCACAGCAAGAAAGTCTCTGTGAAAATATGAACTTGTTTATACCTTCAAAGAAATGTTATTAGTTTGCACGTTGAATCTTTCATGTATTGAAGAGGTAATAAATTGATGTAGCAAGTATATTATCTCACAAAATATCTATATTTAGATATCCCTAAATCAATTGCTCACATCTGCTGGAAAGATTATCTCTCTTGCACTCATTTGAAAAGAAATCTAGTTCTTTCTTACATTTCTCCAAAACCTTGGAAGGCAGACACATTCTGATTCTTACTCATCTCTCTTTTCCCCTCACTTCTCATCTGTTAACATCCTTGGTTTCTTCAGTACCCGCTCTTCAATCCCAAACCTAACCTATGTGGTTTTTGCCATTTTGGTAATATTTCTTTCTTCTTCTTCTTTTTTTTTTCTGTGTGTGTGTGTGTGTGTGTGTGTGTGTGCTATTTATAACATATATTGTACCACAAAACTAGAAATATATTCACTTTTTAAAAATTTAATTTTATTTATTTACTTTTTATACAGTAGGTTTGTATTAATTATCTATTTTATAAATATTAGTGTATATATGTCAATCCTAATCTCCCAATTAATCCCACCACCACCTTTTCTGTAATCTTTCATGAACTCAGATTGAATGAACCTTTTAAAATTAAACACTTCCGCTCTTCTCCATATTTGAAATTTCTGTTCTTTCACAACCAAATTACATCTTCTTGTGATAGGAGTCAATAAGGATGCCTCTCAGAGAGATGAGTTTTGAAGATGTCCAAGATTTTAATCTTTAGAGAAAAAAAGGTAAGGGAAAACAGGGAAAATCAAAATTAAATATCAAAACCAGAAATTCATAATTTCATTTAATTCATACACACACACTCACATAGGTAAGTACCCTTAAAAATCTGCAAACCATAATTAAAATAGAATTTATGGAGAAAGAAAATATTTACATTTCTTTGAGATTTTGAACTCACATTAAAATTTTAGAATATTTTATTTAGATATAACTATGGACTCCTAAGGAATTGTAAAAAATAGTCAAAGATTTGGTTTTAATTTGTGGGGGGGGGGGTGGTTCCACTCTTCAAGCAAGAATTCTCAGTCTATTGAATATTTTCTTTTATTCTTTTAATGTTAAATGTAGACTATCTTCTCCCATTGCAATGAAAGTTTCTGGGAAGTGTTTTTAAAAAGGAGTCATTTCCCTAAATATTGAGTATAAATGTCTAAATTCAGCTAGGACAAATAGTGCATGCCATATGTTCTTTTAGCCACAATCTATTTCAAGAAATTTCAGAATTATGGAGCTACTGTGTTAACAATGATGATGATGAAAATTATAGGAATGCCAGCACAGTGATAATTATATTACATCCTAACAACCTTCCTCTGATGTATGTACAGCTAAAACTGCATAAGTTAAGCAGTTGGTTTCACTTCATTTCCAGTTTAGAGTTGAAAAACAGTGTAGAAAAACAAAACAATGGTGAACTGTATGCAGAAATTGTTTCTTATGGAAAGCTGAAACCATGAGCCAGCTTCAGTTTTATTTTTGACTCAAGATCGTAATTAAATGTGTGTGTGTGCTTCTTAACCTTGGCATTATGATTAGTGTTATCTTGTAGCATCATATGTATTTTTAAAATTTGGGTTTAAATTTGCGTTGAAAAAGCATAAAAGATTAAAATAAAATAATGATCCTGAAACACATTGACATTTACTCTATGGTAGAGATGCTGTTTTGAGGCCAATGAGAACATTAAATCCATTTAATAAATGAAACTATCATTTTGTTAAATTTTGGGAAAATATTATATTTTTCTTTCAATCTGCCTCTGAGGAAACTTTTATTTATCAGATGGAAAAAAAATATTTGAAGCAAAAATAAAGAATATAGGATTGACTATATTAATTTAGAAGTCATCAAAATACAGAAAAAATGATTTTAAACATAAGGTTTTAAAGATTTTGTTGTAATTTTTAAAAATCTCTCCTTTTTCTGTGCAATAATTATTATAATAAAAAATAATTAGTATTGCTTAAACCTGTATGGGTAATAAAAAGCAGTGAAAAATTTGTCAGAGCATTCAAGATTCTCCAAAGAAGTTATTTATCAAAGTAACAATCTCTTTTTGAAAAGTTACTAAATTATAAATAGTTCTAAACAGCAACAAATTTTAAAATTAAGCAAAGAGGGCTTCCCTGGTGGCGCAGTGGTTGAGAGTCCGCCTGCTGATGCAGGGGACATGGGTTCATGCCCTGGTCCAGGAAGATCCCACGTGCTGTGGAGCGGCTAGGCCTGTGAGCCATGACTGCTGAGCCTGCGCATCCGGAGCCTGTGCTCCACAATGGAAGAGGCCATAACAGCAAGAGGCCCGTGTACCGCAAAACAAACAAACAAACAAACAAAAAAATTAAGCAAAGAGAATTCTAATTCTCCCTTCCTCTAAGTTGCATGTGTCCTTGAACAAGTCATTTAAACTCCACTTCTCACTTTTTCTATGTTAATTGAGACAAAGGAATAGCTTTTTAGTGAATTTAAGAAGCAGTAAAATTAGTTTTAATGAAACTTGGATCTAATAAAATATAAATTGCTATCTTGTGGCAAAAATAGAATAGATAATCTTACTTAGGATCTGTCAGCAGCTTTGACTGGAATCACAAAATAAGGCAATCGTTTCTAAAGTTCACATTTAAACCAGACATTAGAAGATTTTAAAGAAATTAATATTGCATAGAAAATGCCTGTCTTAAATTTCTACAATTACATGTCCTCTATTAAAAGTCCTGATCATGTTTTCTAAAACATACATTTGTCTTGATCCATATTGGTTATGTTTTTGTAAAGGTTTACTGTATAGATTATTCATATGATCCTTTTTTCTATGTAAATATATGTCTTTAGTCTTAAAAATTCAAATTGTGAATGAAAATATGTTTAGAAAACATTAAGCATAATTTTATGTTTTCTTGTAACATAAAGGCTGAAAGATATCAATTCCTGGAATACTGTGTATTCACCATTTTCATAAATGCTTGCTTTTTAGTTTGTAGGTAAAGCAAGTGTCACTTCGTTCAGATAAAAAAAAATATAATAGTTAAACTAAAACCTTTTTTAAAATATATTTTTTGCAGTAGTATTTTAATTATCCACAGAGGTGATTCACTTTAGCTCCAATTAGATATAGCATTGTTTACTTTAACCTTATTAAATAATCAATTTATTTTTCAATTATTATTTTGAAAAGATACTGTAAATTCTTTTAAATTTTATATAAGCAAAGTTATTGAATATATTTAGCCATTAATGTTATGATTGCTTTCTTGGATTAGGATAATTTAGGCAGAAGCTATGACATGCCATTGAGTTTTACCTTTCCTATATATCTTGAATTGCTGTTGTGATCATAGAATCTATTTTTTGTCCATTGAGCTTTTAAGAGTTTTTCAGTTATTGGATTTCTATTATATACGATACTAACATTTGCCAGTTTATATCTCTTTTCATCAAAGAGATATCAACATTTTACTTTTCCCTCTGGTCTTTTATTCCTTAAACTTGTTTGAATGACATATATCATTAGAATCAGAAAATATCAATGTTACATTAAAATGTCTGCATTATAGTATAGAATTGTTTCATGCAAACAAAAAAAGCAGAGTAGCTAAATGTTTTAAGGTATTTTCCATAAATCGTATAGCAATTATGTTACTGCCTTAAAAAATGTTTTACTTATAAAATAGTTTATCACTACTTCCTCATAATTTGCTTAATCAATCTCCTAATAAACTAATGGGTTTCAAGCAATTCCCCTTGGTTTTCTGTGAGTGCAACCCATACTGGATGGAGGATTATGAGCATATTGGGAGTGAAGGATACAGACCACAAACCTTGTTTCAACTACACCAGCATTGTTATTTGCCTGTTCAATTACTGTGTGTATGTGTTATAGTTGCAGGGAGGAGTGGTGATGTTGCTTTTATATTACCTTTTATTATGCAACCATGGTTTATTGTGCTGAAACCTTTGAAATCCTCTGATATAAACCATATTATCCTATAGCTGTCTTATTTCAGAAGTATTTGATGCTGGTTCTTTTATTAGGAAACAATAAGAGCTCTAAAAATACTTTTTTTCACACAATTTGACTGTAGATTCTGTATGGTATGAATTTCTGATCCATAAAATCCCTTGAGAATCTTTATTTTAATGTTATTATTAGCCATGATTATCCAGAAATTAATAATCTAAAAATATTTGTAAGTATTAGGAAAGTGCTTGCCTAACTAGATTTACCTTAAACTGTGTGTTTTTAATTGTCTTTTACATTTATAGTTATAGGACTATAACCCTCAGTATAGGGGGGAGGGTTTGGCAATATGATGTCAATTTATTACAGTTATCAACATTTACTCAAAGTGATATACTGAAGAAATAAGTAAAAAGAAATAAGATAATCCATCACTTCATTACAGAGAGGACCTATGATCTTAATGCCCCTTTATATGTTATATTCTGCCAGAATTCAATGAGATAATGTTACTGAAAATAAAATTCAAGAAGTGTTAAGCCACAAGTATGCCCATAGTGAAAACAGTTCCTGAATTCTGAAGGAATGAAGTGTAATGTTATTTTTTTTAATTTGTATTGGAGTATAGTTGCTTTACAATGTTGTGTTAGTTTCTACTGTACAACAAAGTGAATCAGCTATACGTATACATATATCTCCTCTTTTCTGTATTTCCTTTCCATATAGGTCACCGCAGAGCCCTGAGTAGAGTTCCATGTGCTGTATAGCAGGTTCTCATTAGTTATCTATTTTATACACAGTATCAATAGTGTTTATACATCAATCCCCATCTCCCAATTCATCCCAACCCCCATTCCCCCTTGGTATCAATATATTTGATCTCTACGTCTGTGTCTTTACTTCTGTTTTACAAATCAGATCATCTGTACTATTTTTTTTTTACATTTCACATATATGTGTTAATACACAATATTTGTTTTAACGTTTCTGACTTACTTCACTCTGTATGACAGTCTCTAGGCCCATCCATGTCTCTACAAATGACCCAATTTCATTCCTTTTTATGGCTAATGTTCCACTGTATATATGTACTACATCTTCTTTATCCATTCCACCATTAATGAACGTTTAGGTTGCTTCCATGTCCTGGCTATTGTAAATAGTGCTTCAATGAACTTTGGGGTACATGTGTTTTTTTTCATTTATGTTTTTTTCTGGGTATATGCCCAGTGAGATTGCTGGGTCAAATTGTAGTTCTATTTTTAAATTTTTAGGAAGCTCCTTACTGTTCTCCATAGTGGTTGTATCAATTTACATTCTCAACAAGAGTACAAGAGGGTTCCCTTTTCTCCACACCTTCTCCAGCATTTATTGCTTGTAGATTTTTGATGATGGCCATTCTGACTGGTGTGAGGTGATACCTCATTGTAGTTTTGATTTGCATTTCTCTAATAATTAGTGATGTTGAGCATCTTTTCATGTGCCTCTTGGCTATCTGTATGTCTTCTTTGGAGAAATGTCTATTTAGGTCTTCTGCCCATTTTTGGATTTGGTTGTTTTTTTTTTTTTTTTTTTTTTTTTTGCTGCTGAACTGCATGTTTGTATATTTTGGAGATTAATCCTTTGTTACTTCGTTTGCAAAGATTTTCTCCCATTCCGAGGGTTGTCTTTTTGTTTTGTTTATGGTTTCCCTTGCTGTGAAAAAGCTTTTAAATTTAATTAGGTCTCATTTGTTTATTTTTGTTTTTATTTTCATTACACTAGGAGGTGGGTCAAAAAAGATCTTGCTGTGATTTATGTCAAAGAATGTTCTTCCTATGTTTCCTTTAAGAGTTTTATAGTGTCTGGCCTTACATTTAGGTCTTTAATCTATTTTGAGTTCATTTTTGTGTATGGTCTTAGGGAGTGTTCTAATTTCATTCTTTTACATGTAGCTGGCCAGTTTTCCCAGCACCACTTATTGAAGAGGCTGTCTTTTCTCTATTGCATATTCTTGCCTCCTTTGTCATAGATCAGGTGACCATAGGTTCCTGAGTTTATCTTTGGGCTTTCTATCCTGTTCCGTTGATCTGTACTTCTGTTTTTGTGTCAGAAGCATACTGTCTTGATTACTGTAGCTGTGTAGTATTATCTGAAGTCAGGGAGCCTGATTCCTCTGCTCCATTTTTCTTTCTCAAGATTGTTTTGGCTATTCATGGTCTTTTGTGTTTCCATACAAATTGTGAAATATTTTGTTCTATTTCTGTGAAAATGTCATTGATAATTTGATAGGCATTGCATTGAATCTGTAGATTGCTTTGGGTAGTATAGTCATTTTCACAATGTTGATTCTTCCAATCCAAGAACATGGTATATCTCTCCATCTGTCTGTGTTGTCTTTGGTTTCTTTCATCAGGATCTTATAGTTTTCTGCATATATATATATATTTTTTTTTCACTGAATTACTTTTATTTAAACTTTTATGTTTCCTAATATCTTGTTATACAGTCATTGAACTATATTCATCTTGTGATTTGAAAAACATTATTGACGCTTTTTGTTAAATTCACGAGCAGAACAACTTTCTTTCCTAATTTTTAAAGGCACTGAAACAATAATTGCATTTCAGCTTTCCCAGTGTGTTCAGAGGGCAAAAAAGGAGTAGATTTAAAATGGTGAGAAGCAGAATTTTCATCATTACTGTTCTGGAATACACTTCTATGACATTTATTTAAATGGATTTCAAATGTTTACATTACCAATTTTCATCTTTGGACAATGATTCTGTCTTTTTTCTCTATAATGAAGACCCCAAGAAGTAGCAGCCCACACCAGCATCCTGAGAGTTTTCTACCATATTTCCTAAGGTCTTAGTTAACCTAACTGTTGCAATTACTATTATCATTACTATTACTGTTAATTAGTGTTTTTTCTTTAGCATAAACAGAATTCTCAACAGTCCATCAGAAGCCTCCCAATCTTAGATCTTATGCTGACTCAACTATTTCCATGATATAGGGTCTATCATGTGTAATAGCTTATGTCACCCACTACCATGTACAGACAATTTCATTGTTTGGATTGCAAATGTTGAACAGTTACGGTCAGGTGTACATAATTTGCAAACCAAAATGAAATTTAATACACATTGTGGCTCATAAGAGCAGCCTATTGAAAGTTTCAGACACTGAAAATAAAGAAAAATACTAATAATAAATAATTTTCATAAAATTCAAAGTTAAAAAAGACTCAGTGAATTATTTTCAGATATGGTTAGTTACAGAACCCTGGAAATATAATCAGGGTTTTTCTTCTACATTTTTTTTCTACATCTATTTTTCTGCTTCTCTTTGCTTGGTGATTTCACATTCATCCCCAGCAAAAAGTTGGGACCATAAGATGAGAGAAGGCTAGCGTAGAGCAACCACATGAGTAGATAATTCACAGAGAATATTTTGATTGGTTCAATTTTATCACTATGCCCAAACATGGATTACTGGTCCTGCAGATGGATGATCAACATCGTCAAAAGCACATGCAGAAGAGAACTTGTTTGAAGAAAGTTCAACCGTAAAAAATGAACTTAATAAAAAAAAAAAGTATGGCATTTTGAGTTGTAATATTAACTTTACATGTATTTATCAATACTAGTTATTTGGATATTTCTTAAAGCATGAAGCTAATTACATGAATGATTTTATTTTGGGAATGATGAGATGTGATGTGATCCCACCAATGAAACTCAAAAGCAGTCATCATTCAACAGGTAGTCTGTCCTGACCCCTTTTTTTTTTTTTTTTTTTTTTTTTTGTGGTACACGGGCCTCTCACTGTTGTTGCCTCTCCTATTGTGGAGTACAGGCTCCGGATGTGCAGGCTCAGCAGCCATGGTTCACAGGCCCAGCCACTCTGCGGCATGTGGGATCTCTCCGGACTGAATCATGAACCCATGTCCCCTGCATCGGCAGGTGGACTCTCAACAACTGTGCCACCAGGGAAGCCACAAGTCCTAGAATTAAAATCTTAATGTTCTGTAGGAAAAGTAGCTAGAATTTAAATATAAATAAGGATACTTTTTAAAATCACAGAGAAAATTCACTAGCAATTAAAGTTTGCTTTTTTTTTCTATTTGATATCCTTTTATAAAGTTGATAATCTTTTAAGTTTAAACAGTAGAGAAATTCCACTGGGGAGGAAAGAGTAACTATTTTAGTAATTTATAGTTACTTTATCTTAAGGGAAATTAATGGGTGATTTTACTAAAATTAAAATAATAACAGCTAGCAATTATTATTGCCCAAATTCCAATGATAGAAATGCTGTGTAATTTTACTTTATATTTTCTAAAGAGATATTTTGAAGAAAAAACCAATCTGAAAGACAATATAACACCAGTGTAACTTATTCACTATAGTTCTTTTAGAAAAGGGATTTATTTCTCTGTGTGTTAACATTTTTTAAAAATGCCTTGGCTTATTTTTCAATTCATTTCAGAATTTCAGTTTCCTGTGAGTGCTTTCCATTTGTCACTACTTACTAGAAAATAGTAAAAATGGCTTAAACATAATTGTCCTTTTTATGACAACAGTAGAGTATTTCAAAGAATGAAAGATAATCCAGTTAAATTGCTATTTTTCATCCACATTGGAATTTTTAGATATAAATGAGTTCATATAAATGGAAGAAGATCTAGGGTCATTTAAACAGTTAGCTGCAGTTGAAATAATTTCATGACAGACCGACATGTCATGCAGCAAGGCATGAAATTGATACTATGATCAGTAGCTTTTGTCAAGATGTTCTTCCTCACTCTGATTCTATTGAAATGTGAAAGGAAAATATTCAATTATTATACATTATTTTTAATGTCCAGGTAGTGGACCTTTAAAGTATATGTCTTTAAAAAATAAATCATATGTCCCAATGGGGGGTGAGGCGATCCTTAATGTGTGACCATGATAAATAAATTATACTTATTTTTTTTCTGTAGAAGATCTTCATTAGTTGAATTAATAGGCTTATGTTTGTGGAAGAATAAAGTTGGCAGGATAAGAGACAATGAACGTAGCATAGTAATGTTCTTTTTTATACAATACTCTCAGTTGGTTTTAATGGAAAGCATTTGGGAAAAGTATAGATTTAAGGTCTGAATGGCATCGGTCTTCACAAGGGGTTTAAGAATAATAATTGCACCTGCCATTGGGTTTGTGTGCTTATCAAGTGACATAATACATATGTCTCCTAGTAGAGTGTAAGGCCATGAACATGAGCAATTATTCCAAACACGAATTACAAATATTTGCACATAACTAAAGCTTCTTACAGACTGAGATGAGTTGTATGGAGTGGAGCAAAAATGTAACAGTAGGTGATGCAAATTTAAGAGTCATTTTTACTTGCTTGGAGTACAGAACAGACATCTGGCAAATTGACAACATCCTTTTAAAGAAAAAAATAATTATTTTCACTTTGAAAGATCCAAATAATTATTCTGCTTTTAAAAAATGTTATGTTTCTTCTCAATATGTGTAAATTCTCTGGAAAATTTGTTTCCACTAGTAATGATAACTTTTTCAAATGTGACTTCAAATTGCCAGTCTCACAAGGCAACTATTTTACTAATTAGTGTTAACAGAATAGTTGTTTTACTTTTAAAGTTAGAAGTGTGAATATATTCCAGTCTATTGAAAACATTCTCAGGTCAAATTATACTTTATAACGCTGGAATTTGTAAACAAAGTTTAAGTATTTAGATAAAAATTAAATTACTTGACTACAGTTATAAACAGAATTTATATCAAGCTAAGTTTGAATAGTGTTTATTATCATTTTGATGTTTACTAGCAGAAGAAAGTTGTTTTTGTAACCACATATTTTTTCAGTTTACTTCTTTTTATTATATGAGTTTCAGGTGTACAGCATTATAATTCAACATTTGTATACATTATAGAATGATCACCACCAAAAGTCTAGTTACCATCCAACACCATAGAGTTGACCCCCTTCACCCACCCCTGAAATCCCTTCTCCTCCTGTAAACACTAGTCTACACTCTGTATCTATGAGTTTGTTTTATTTTATTTTATGTTTATGTAAAATACAATTTTGAAATCATATAAATATTTGCTTTGAAAGACCATAAAGTTGAACTAAGGTTCAGTTTAAAAACAATGAATCTTGTTTTGTTTACTCATTGTTTATGGCTGTAAGTGATGTTTTTATGAAATAAGTTTCCACACAATAGTTGAGACTAAAATTAATTTAGGACACAACGACAGTCACAAATATTCTATCATTGGACACATTACTTGAGCATCCCTGAGCAATTTCACATATGTCTTCTGTATATCAAAAGCAATGTTACAGATCTGTGTATACCGAATGACTGCTTATTTACTTATCTATTTATTTCCTTGGTAATTGAATGATATTTATGTGCCAAAATATTCAAAACTTAGGCATAAGTATTTCCTAAATGTCTGTTTATCCAAGGACGTTTTAGAACTGTATACTTCTACAGTCACCATCACTCTGCTCTGCCTCAGTGACTCATCCTTTTCCCCTCAATTTTCTCCAAATTTCTCCTGTACTGTGTTACCTTGTTTTGAGCATGTTCTCAGATTTATCTCACAGATTCACTAACAACATTCTAATATGGAAGGGATCTGTGAGCTTAAAGGTCTGAATAAAATAAATTGTTACTTTATACTTTTAATATTTTTAATTAAAAATATTGGGTACATAGGGGTAAGGGATTAAGAGGTATTAGTTATTATGATAAAATAAGCTGTAAGGATATATTGTACAAGACGGAATATAGCCAATATTTTATAGTAACTATAAATAGAGTATAACCTTTAAAATTGTGAATCACTATGTTTTACACCTGTAACATATAATAGTGTACATCAACTTCAATAAAAAGGTGATGGAGGGGCTTCCCTGGTGGCACAGGGGTTGAGAGTCCACCTGCCGATGCAGAGGATGCGGGTTCATGATCCCGGGAGGATCCCACATGCCACAGAGCGGCTGGGCCTGTGAGCCATGGCTGCTGAGCCTGCGTGTCTGGAGCCTCCACAATGGGAGAGACCACAACAGTGAGAGGCCCGAGTACCACACACACACACAAAAAAAAATGCGTTAGGTTTATTCTTATAAGTGTTATTCAACAGTGTTTAGTTAAAATAAAGAGCTGAGGGAAAATTATATTATTAAGTGTTTTGAAAGATTTAGCCTTATGAAAAAGGAATTAAGAAAGAGAGTAAAATGAAAATGCACGCATAACATTTTGTACAAAATGAGAACTATCTAGAAACTTCAAAACCCTGATATAAAAAAAAACAGCCAAATATTAAGGGCATAATTGCTTAGAATGGTATATATTGTGATGGAGGAGGAGAAAGCATTAAGGTTGGTTAGTAGTCCTAGAACATATAAAGCCAATGAATTCAGAGGAAATGTGTAGATGTCATTAAGATCCTATGAAAAAATGAAAAGTATATGGAGGAAGAGAGAAATGCAGTGTTTTTATGTGTGTATGTGTTTCAATATGTACATGAAAAACTAAAAAGGGTATATATATATATGAAATACTTATATTTCAAATATATAGGTTGTATATATATTGTATGTGTGTGTGTATATATATATATATATATTTCATTACAAATAGATACCTTATCTGTATGTGAGTGTATGCATATGTATATACCATATATTTCATTAGTAAAAGAATTGAACTTAACGTAGGGATGGGTTTAAATCACATTATATGCCTGATAGTTTCTAGATATAGCAAATCCTGGTATTTTCCCCTTCTAACTTAGCCTGGGATCCATGTAGGTAACACTGTAGTTGGATGTTTATATTATCTAGTTTCCTCTATGCACCAGTATACTTATTTGCTAGGGCTGCCCTAACAAAGTACCACAGATTGGGTGGCTTCGACGACAGAAATTTGTTTTCTCACAGTTATGGAGACTAGAAAGCCAACATCAAGGTATCTACAGGGTTGGTTTCTGCTGAGGTCTCTCTCCTTGGATTGCAGATAACCGTCTCCTCCCTGTGTCTTCATAAATTCTTCCCTCAGTAGATATCAGTGTCTTAATTTCCTCTTCTTATAAGGACACCAATCATATTGGATTAGGGCCCACCTTAATGACCATATTTTACCTTAATTACCTCTTTAAAGGCCCTTTCTCCAAACATAGTCACATTCTGAGGTACTGGGGGTTAGGATGTCACATGGGAATATGAGAGGTTGGCAGAATAATTGGCATTACAGTCTGTAAATAATATTGTACTGGGAATATCTAGATATTGTATCCAGGTGACCCATTTAAATTGTTTGTGAATTAAAGAAATCTAAAGCTGCCTGATCTTTACATTTTTTTCTGTGCCCCTTACTATGCTTGGGCTGCTCTCACCTAGAAGTGGCATTAGTATTAAAACAGTGAATCAACACAAGTTAATAGACCATTATCTTTTGAAAGATAAAATAATTTACAATTTATGGATTAAAAAAATAATATTAATTAATATATGAATATCATATTTATACCTATTTATATTTATATCTATCAATATTCATAATTTCTACTTTAAAAATCTGTTGTGTGCTTTCCCTTTAAATATCTTCTTTACAAGATTTAGAGAGTTAAATTGAATAATACAATGTTTTAAACAAGCTTTTAGATAAGACTTGTACCTATGAGTATAGTTTAAATAATTTGTTTAGAGATTATTTTGACAGATAAGGGAACGTTTCCCTTATTTTCAAAAATTAGAAAAAATAACACAAAGAGATTGAAATGGGGATTTACAACTACTACCCTCATTTTAAAGTTTATAAACCTATTTAAAATTAAAACAAATAATTTAGCTGAAAAAGACTTATCTAACTTGTTACTTTTATAATAAGCATTATCATTTAAATCTCACTATGAATAGAATAATTATGTGCATTGAATGGTATTCTCATCTAATTAAATTTAGATTACTTTAAATTACTTATAAGTGATATCTTAATATTTACCATTTAATGTCTGGCATTTTGAATCAATGTGCTACAATAAATTAAGGAAACAAAGCATAATTTCTCCCCTGTTAATGTATTCAAGATCATAATTTGAAACCTGCTTTATATCTGTGATGCTGTGGGATCATTGGAATTTTTTGTAAACATCTTTAAATGAGCTTCTGCTGTTACTCAGCACTTACATATTTAAAATGGTCTGTTTAAGGGAAAAAATATAACGTGTGTGTGTGTGTGTGTGTGTGTGTGTGTGTCTTGCTCACAAGGAAATAATAAATTCTAATAAAAATAAACTAAATTTGCATTCACTGCCACTGTTGCCTAAAAAAGGTGTCTCACAGTCGAGAGAAAGAAAGAAGAAAGAAAGAAAGAAAGAAAGAAGAAAGAAAGAAAGAAAGAAAGGAAGGGACAGAAAGAAAGAAAATATAGAAAGAAAGAAATGGAAAGAAAGATTGAAAGAAAGGAAGAAGAAAGAAAGAAGGGAAGAAAGAAAGAAGAAAGAAAGAAAGAAAGAAAGAAAAAGAAAGAAGAAAGAAAGAAAGGAAAGAAAAGGAAAGAAAGAAAGTAGGAAAGAGGGAGGGAGGAAGGGAGGAAGAAATTAAATAAATTAGTTTTCTGGGAAAATTGAAGGTGAAGTCATTTCTACTTACTAGTAAGAAAGAAATTATATTGTATAAAAAGAGACTTTTTAGAAACCTTGGATTAGCAATCATCCCTAACTTATAATAAGATTTCAATCCAACTTTTTAGTTTGAGGTGAAATAATTTCCCAAGAAACATTTGAAATGTTTCTCCTTCCAGGGGTACATTATTAAATATTCAGTGTTATAATTCTCCATTGAATTATTGCATAGCTGTATTGAATGAAATTAAAAATACTTTAAGGTGTCTAACTCATGACAGAACAAAGAATTTGATTACTCCCGATTTTTTAAAATGTTAACTGATGTTTAACAACCATGCACATTTATTTTAAGTGACTTATAAATATTACTTCAGCACAAATATTAAAGTTATATGAAATTTTATGATAGCAGTTATCCTCACTGTAGCTAAACCAT
The DNA here is from genome assembly GCF_025265405.1 of Mesoplodon densirostris. NCBI lineage: Eukaryota > Metazoa > Chordata > Mammalia > Artiodactyla > Ziphiidae > Mesoplodon > Mesoplodon densirostris. The sequence goes on from NC_082665.1 coordinate 20,469,522, forward strand.
TTAGTTCTTTATTTATTCATGAGTCAGCCTTCTTTCTTAACATATATGTGGGTACTGTGAATGTTTGACTGAGGGTTGGACAAAATTATATTAGTTAATTAGAATTATATCTCTTTTAGAGATCAAGTCTTTATACTTAACAAGTAAAAATAATAAAAACAGGGCTTCCCTGGTGTCGCAGTGGTTGAGAGTCCACCTGCTGATGCAGGGGACGTGGGTTTGTGCCCTGGTCTGGGAAGATCCCACATGCCATGGAGCGGCTAGGTCTGTGAGCCATGGCTACTGAGCCTGCGTGTCCAGAGCCTGTGCTCCACAAAGGGAGAGGCCACAACAGTGAGAGGCCCATGTACCACAAAAAATAAATAAATAAATAAACAAACAAACAAAATAAATAAATAAAAACAGATGAGATACATCATCTTTGTTAAAATTAAATATTTCAACTCATAGTATTAACACTAAAGAGTATCTAGCAGTTATATTCTGAATTAAGTTCAAAGAAAACACATAAACACAAGGTTTAGTGTTTTGGAAAGAAAGAGCAAAATCATGAGGGATTTTACCATTGATCCAAAAAGTAATAGCTGGTATATGATAGGATAAGTAGGGAACAGAGTACCTGGAGCCATTTCTGCTCTAGCATATCTTCAGCAGCCATGAGTTTGCAATCAAGACCTCACTGTCAAGCACTGGCTTGTGTGCTCCTTATCAACATACTCTCTTCCCCCGCCTTCCTTCTGCTTTTCTTCCTCCTCCTATCCATTTAAAAAAATGTCTTGTCTTGATTAATAAATCAAATGAGGGCATATTCAGAAGGAAAATAATATTTTTTAGCTATCAGTCAAAAATTAAATTTCAGTGAAAAATATACTCTGCAAGACTTGAGACATGGATTATTAATATTTACATACCTCTGAATGAAAGGGATTGCTGACTCTAGCAGAACTAAAGCCTAAAAGCACATAGAATCTGAAATGAGGATAAAAATAAATTGTGCAATAAATCGATATGAAATGACTGAAAACATATACACAATTAATATGGTGAGGTCACCATCTTGCCCTTATTTGAAAGCAAATTATATATTATACAAAGCTTTTGGTAAGCAATGAAGTGGGCGGTATGCTGCCTAAATTCTGGCACTCATCTATACATACTTCAGGCCCAGAGTAAATATATGAAGGCTGTGTAATTAGCTAATAGAAGATATATAATAAACATATGAGTATAAATTCTATTATCAACTGGTTTGAAAATATGCTTGAACTTCATGCCACCTAAACTGAATGGAATAGTGTGTGGATCTCAGAGCAGCCTTATTTCCCATTTACAGGTAGAGAAGGTGGTATGTCCTCCTGCTTTCCAGCCTCATTGCCAAGAGGAAGCTCTTATAGGAAAAGAGAACCTTAGCCTTTCTTAGTGATACACAGACAGTCAGTAAAATAATAATAATAATTGCAACCACTGCTGGTTTGAGAGATATATATTCTACATACAGGTGTCAGGGTTTCCCCAGTGGTTACTTAATCCTCACCTGAGGAAGGAGACAGCAAGAGGTGGAGAGGCAGAAATTTACTCTTAGAAATTCTCTCAGGAGGTAAGGGGAGATTCTATTTTTTCTCCACGAATTAATGTCCCGTTTCACTTTGCAAAATTATGTTCTCTTAATGTATTGGGTTTATGAACCAAGTCTATAATCTGTCAAGGTGGGGGGGAAATGCAGTTTATCCAGGCAATCCTACATGTACTTTCTTATGACTTTTTGCCCAAGATCTGCCTCTGCTCCTTAAGTAGGCTTTAAGAGCAGTTGGATAAAATTAAATTTTTGCCTGAGGCCATTTCTTAATTTATCAACTCTTTTCCAACTGGAGAAACTGGGAATGATAAAGTTTTATTTTCTAACCAAGCAAGTCCTGAGCTAAAAAATTGCCTTCTAGAATCTGCTTGAAAAATTAACAATTTCTTCTTCAGTTTATTTCTATCTATAAGTTAACACCTGAAACAAGCCAATTGGCACTTTAATGTCATTCTGGGGATCTTTTTTTTTTTTTTTTTTTTTTTTTTTTTTTTTTTTTTTTTTAAGGGGAAGATCTCTTTATTCACAAGTTCATTTGGGATATTTTCTTTCTTCTGTGTTACTGAAGGTAACTATCTCATATAATATATGTCTCTTTTTTTCACCTCCAATAGCAATTTTTTTTCTCCTGTTTCACACTCCACCTCTTATTACTTTATTTCACTTTAGCTTTTGTCATAGGCTTCTAACCATCTTTCCCATTGTTACTTATTAGTGGTTTCCTTGGCAGCATATGTTTCAGGTTTTGTTAGGACAGTCCACTACTTTTCTTATTTATTCTTTATGAATAAATAAATGATTATTTACTTACTGTGATTAATATGTATTTTGATATAACAAATCATACTGAAACACAGGGTCTTGAACTCGTAGAAATTTATTTTTTTTCATGTTTCTGAGAGTCGACTAGGTAGATACGTTGTTGGCTGTGATGACTCACAGTACTAAAGGACTCGGCAGACCTGGGATGTCCAAGAAAATTTGACTCACATGTATGGACTATTAGTGAAGCTCTTGACTGGATAGCTTGATTCTCTTCCATGTGGATTTTCTTATTCCACGTGGTTTCTCATCATCCAGTAATTTAACCCAGACTTCTTTACAAGGTTGATGGCTTTCAAAAGAGAGTTGTTTTAAAATGTACCTGAGATTTTGTTTTTATTTAAGTATGAGATTATTCAGAAGACCACTGCCTTTGAAAAGATAGTTTGTTACTCACAGTTCCCAAGTGGAGAGGCAACATGGGGAAGTTCCAGGGACAGTCAGGAGGTAGAAGGAGCTGAGAAAAAGCATGGGAAAAAAAAAAACTTATTGTGTTTTTGTGGGAAGGAATGAGTGTGGCACAGCAAGCAGGTTCCGGATTGGATAGTTTGAATAATTTTGGTGGGCTCTGAGTTGTGGGCATAGCTCTTAGTTGTTGGGTAAGTGGCCCTAGGGGGATTTAGAGTAGACAGTAGACGGATAGTGTCCCCTACTACAGGGGCAGATGGAGGTGTGAACTCAGATTTAGTTGGTTTGCATATCAAAGGTATGTTATCGACAAGTTGTTTGCTGTCTTCAGGAATTAGCTAACTCTGGGAGGCGGAGTACCTCCATAGGTCTACATGGCCCCAAGAGATCAAAGCGTCATAAAATACAGAAAATAAAAACATGTTAATATGAGAGAATTAAAAATAATCGAAAAGATTTCAAAACCTAGCCTGAAAGTCACACTGTAGTGGACATGTTGATATACCATCCACATTCCCCTTCAATGAAGAATATGATGGAGAGAAAGCATTCTGATGTAAGGTTTGCAAAAGCTGTCACAGTTGCAGAGAGTCACCTTGCTCACAGTCACATCATTGTCAAGGTTGGCCACATGTAACAAATGATTTTGATAGTGATATATAGAAAGACTTGGCTATTTTAACCCAATGCAGGACAATTCTTAAGGACATTTTAGTTCCAAAGTTACCTGTCAGGTTGGCTAAATCTGTTGTTAGAATTTGTTTATAGGTTAACTTCTACCTCTGCTTAGTTTTGCTTCTTTTTCCTTCCTTCTACAGGTGTAGACACCAACAAAATCCCCTAATAAATACCATGCCCACTGAACTGCAACTCAGAGTCTATTTTCTAAAGAATCTTACCGGTAGAAAACAGCATTATTCCAAAACACATTCTATTAATTAAAGCAATTCACAAAGCCTTCCCCAATCAAATGGATGAAAAAGTGGATTTAACTTCTTTAAAGAAAGAGAGTCAAAAGCAATTTATGGTAGAGTTTACAATCTTCTACAGACATAAATGCAAGGTTATGTCTTCTGACATAGGGAACTATTTTCCATTTAAATAAGAGTTTTTGACATGTTATTGAAACTTAACGGAGTCAGGAGATGAACAGTGGTATATCAAGTACCTAAGTGACTGGAGTTGTTTATTACAACTCAGGGTATTGTCAGGTCCACAAAATAATTAAGTCAACAGGGATATTAACAATCACACATATGATGGAACTAATATAGTTTAGATAGTTTCAAAAGCTCCAGAAGACACAGTAAGTAAGCTACATAAAGAGGTGGGTCAGACTCCTGTCCCACCTACATCACTTGATCTGCCACCTCCTCAGATTAAGCTTATGCTTATATGTGCTTATATGTGCTTATGCTCATATGTATGGTTTTTATATCCATTTAATGGAGGAAGTTAAAATTCCTGAGTAGTTCATGAAAATTTTGTCTCAATATGTTAAAGCAGAAAACAAACCACGATAACCCTAACAGGGACAGAAAATCCACACTATAAGCCATGTTCTTGATAATAAATTTTGCATAGTTGTGTATGTGGCCTGATGAAGACATACATACAGATTCCTGGACAGTGGTGAATGTCTTAGCTTATAAGTAAGATGCATAGAAAGAATAACTAGAATTTTGGATACAAAACAGTCTAGAGAAGAAGGACAATATTGCACTAATAGGAACAAGGTATGTGAATCTTTGAAACTTACATCAATACCCCTGAAAAAGGAGAACATCATTTGAGATGAGTTATTTCACAACTAACTGATGGATGTCAGCTGCTCTCTCTTCTTGACCACATAGAGTTTATACGATCCATCTATGAAAAGTTTCCATGTCAAGAATGAACATGATGTAGGAGCACAGATGCATGGCTTCCTTCTCATGATGGCTACTGCCACTGCTGAATTCCTGAATTATTAACCATAAAACCTAAACTGCACTCTGTAAAGAAAAATCTCTTGAGGACACTAGCTAACTACTTGGTGCCAACTCAACAGCAAAACCACAGGCAAAAGAAAAATGTTAATATGAATAGTTAGACTTCATGATACGAATTAGAGCTTGTCTAAGAAAACTGGAGTTTCAGTGTTACTTCTCTATCAGGTGATAACAATGAATTGGCAATTGCAGTTACCACAACTTTAACTGAGCAAGGAAATCAATGACTCATTTCCCTTAGGGATTAAGCTCTTACTTACTATCTAATCATCCAAGCAGCCTAGACTAGCTGTAGCATTGGAGTGGGTGGTAGAGGAAGGAAAAAACCAATTATGGCTCCCGGTGGAAATGTATTTCAATAACTCTTCTGTATTAAATGTTCTCTTTTTAAAGAAATTGCATTAGACCACCACCTTGAAAAGGACTTGAGAGGACTTTAAGAGCCACGGAAAACTTTTGAGGGTAATGTTATGTTTATTTTTTTCACTGTGATGATAATTTCACAGGTACATGCATATGTCAAAATTTATCAAATTGTACAATTTAAATATATTCATTTTACTGTACCTACATAATACCTCAGTGCATCTGTTAAAAAATAATGAATATATATATGTGTAATGAATTTATATAATGTGGACATATATAATAAACATTCATATAAACATATATGAGTGTGTCTTTGTGAATACATTACATTTCGCTCATCATTACAAGTTGTAGGTAAGATATTTCACAGTGAGAACTTCCTTGCCATTATGACGTTATGACACATTGACTGTCTACAAGCCTGACACGGTTGTTTAGGATCCATCAATCTCTAACTTTATTGAAGTTCAGGACAATGTGACAATGTGTTCAAAACAAGTGAAAGTGCCACTGAGAGAGCTGATTAATGATGCTTTGCTTAGACTTTATGGTATTAATACAAATAGACATACTATGCTTTTAATTTGTTCCTACCTATAAAGTTGTATTTGAAAAAAAGTAAAGATAAATAGAGCAAATAAATTTAGAAATCAATCAAATCCCAAAGGTCATCAAATCACTCTCTCATAATTCAGTGAGGAAACTATGCCATAGAAACATGAAATGTTTTGCTGTTATTACACATTTTATGGCACCAAGGTTTAAAATACGGGGTTTAAGATATTCTATCAAGTGACGTATATGAAGTGATGTTCGCTACTTCAAACAGATAACATTATTTGTATGATTTACTGTATTGCAGCTACACAAAATTGTTATTTCACTGAATGGGGGATAACAAAAGATCAATGGATATTCTGAAGACAACAGAGAAACTGATAGAAACATTCAAAGAGGAATAGCTTTTTTTTGTGATGAAGAAATCTAAGCCTCGTTTGTTTTCTTCTTTATGTAGCCCTTTTTAATAAAAGTTAATGTGTATGTACATTAACAATAATAAGAATTTAGCTGAGATTTTATTGAAGTAAATTAAATCCATATGTACGACTTACAAGGAGTTAAGAAATATGTTTTCAGAGGTGCTTCCAGAGATGAGATATTTCTAATTGCTTTCAATAGCAGTTCTGTGATATAGTAGACTTTAATTAGAGTGCTACTGAGCAAAAATATAATTGCACTTACAGCATCCTGAAATGTCTGTCAAGATGCAGCAGGTGGACAGGAAATACTGCAGTATGCCAGTGAGAAACAACATTTCACTGAATGCAGCAGCATGTATCATGCAAGGGAAATAAGATTAGTGAAATGAGGGCACGAATGTAGCAGCTTCAGTTTTGTTAATTAGGCTACATTCATGCTTCAGCGATGCTGCAATTTACCATTCCATTCTCCGGGAGCCTATTGTGCAAATGCTCTCATGCTTCTAGTAGCTATAAATGGTGAGTAATATGTGGCCCTAAGAGATGTGGTTACAACATTACAATAGTGCTCTTTTTAACAGATTGTTTTTTTAAAATTTATAATATTCTTTCAAAACAAAATATTAGTAAATCCATTGCTGCTTTAAAAGTTAAAAGTAATTTTAATATAATTTCTAATACCTGGCACTAAGACTCAGGTTACTGAACTTGTTACATTGTTTAGCAATAGTACTTAATTATTTAAAAAATACACACACTTTTGACATAGAGCACCTGACTACAACTTAAATTTTGCAGGCTGTCTCTGTATAGGTATATAGAATTTTGCTTAAACAAATCATGATATTTTAATAATTTAGAAACATATGACTTAAGAGCATAATATTTGACTAAATGTTGATTGTTGTGCACTTTAATACACAGCATATACATGAAAGTATTTTGTTCTGTTTATGTTTTCCTTTAACAGTTTTATGATGGGCCTTTGGTATATATTGATATAGACAAATACGATGACATTAGACAAATACAACATGTAGGCTGAAATGCCAAACAAAGGGATTGGAAACACAAGCTCATGGCAAGTTATCATAATGGCATCATTGTCAGCTGTGAAAACCAAGTGAGCCTGTGACACTTCTAATCAAGGTAATTAAATGAGAAATCGCATGTTCAGACATTTAGTGCAGTGCCTACCTCACAGGAAATGCTCAGTAAAAATATGAATTGCTATTGTTATTAGTATCTTGATTAGTTTTGTGCTTACTCTCAATTGTTTCTGATTTATATTAATGGAAAGAAATGTAAATATATTAGACAATATTAGGTATTAATCTTTAAAATGAAAATTAAAAATGAGCAGAGGAACCAAATAGACATTTTTCCAAAGAAGACATACACATGGCCAACAGGTACATAAAAAGGTGCTCAACATTGTTAATCATCAGGGAAGTGTAATAAAAACCACAATGAGCTATCACCTCTCACCAAAGGGTTATGACCAAAAAATAAGAAATAAAAGGTTGGCAAGGATGGGGAGAAAAGGGAACATTTGTGCACTACTGGTGGGAATGTAGATTGGTGCCACTATGGAAAACTATATGGAGGTTCCTCAAAAAATTAAAAATAGATATACCACATGATCCAGCAATTCCACTTCTGGTCATATATTCAAAACAAAATCATTATCTCAAAGAGATATCTGCATTCTTATGTTCACTGCAACATTACTTACAATAGCCAGGACATCAAAAAAAATTATGTCCATTCATGGATGTATTGATAAGGAAAATGTGTAATGGAACATTACTCAGCCATAAAAAGAAGGAAATCCTATCATCTGCTACAATATGGATAGACCTTGAGGGCATAATGCTGAGTGAAATAAATCAGAAAGAGAAAGACAAATACCATATAATCTCACTGATATGTGGAATCTAATACAAAAACAAAACAACAACAACAAAAAAATTGAACTCATAGATAGAGAAAACAGATTAGTAGTTGCCAGAGGCTGGAATGGGAAGTGGGGATGAGTGAAGGTGCTCAGAATATGCAAACTTCCAATTATGAGATGAATAAATTCTGAGGAGGTAATGTAGAGCATGGTGACTAAGTTAACAATACTGAATTGCATATTTGAAAGTTGATATGAAAGTAGATCTTAAAATTTCTCCTCACAAGAAAAAAATGTAACTATGTGAGGAAATAGATATTCTCATTGTGCTAACCATTTAAAAACATATACATATATCAAATCATTATAGCAGACTCTAACACAATGTTATACATCAATTATATCTCAATAAAACAGTAAAGAAAGAAAATATATTTCTCACCATTAAGCATCCAGAACAGTTTAATTTAAAAGTATTCTGAGACTACAAAATAGTGTTTTGGAAAAATACTATTATAAGGCTGTGTGTTTCAGAGTTTTGTAATGTGCAAGATACAGATTTCCATTTCATGCAGAAGTTGAGGTGGTCCTGTTAATAGTAGTCCATTTCTGCTATTCAAATTTTGCCATTTTTGTTTATTCTGATTCTACATGTTCTAAATTTGAAGTATCAAATAAAAGTGAACTAATAAAATATTTTAACTATTAAAAACATTTTTAAATATACCAATCACATTGGCTTATATATTAAAGGACTCCTTATTGCTACTGAGATATTATAATATGAATCTAACTCTAAACAGAATCATGTCTTCTAGAGTTTAATATAAGTAATCAATCATATTTTATTTTTGGCTTTTCTTTCTTTTTTCATCAATAGCAATAGATGTAACCAATCAAAATAGTAAATGGTAAAATGTGTGTCGTTAGACACTTCTGAAAATTGGCCATTTTCACATTCTTAAGACATTTTGCAGAATTGCCAGACCTATTTCTTTCCTCCTGCCCTCTGTAACACTAATCACTTTCTCAAATAGAAATGTCTACCATTTAACCAAAGCAGCAGTAACTAGCAGCATAGCATTGATTTGTTTTATTGTCACTTGGAATTATACAAGATTTAAAATTAAGCACTTTTTAAAACCTTATTGTGTTTCCTTTTCTTATCTACTGCTTTGAAGAAACACAGTGAGCTTTAATTATTTCTAAAGGGTCCAAGAATAAATAATACTTTAGGAGAAAAAATAGCTTTTTTTTTCCTTTCTAAGATCCCACAAAAACTATCCTATTCTGAATGAGCAATGAAAATGTCACTTGCATGTTTAAGTTAGTGAGTGCATTGATTCAACACAATAGACAAATCTTTAAAGCATCCAGTTTTTCTCCTCTCCTACTATGACTCAAGATGGACTCAGAATATGGTTAGGTGATTAAGAACTGTGCCCCTGAAGAGTATTTCTAGATTATGCTATGATCAGTGGTTTCTCAACGGCCCTGATTCTTCTGATTGAATAAAAAATAATTTAGCTGTTGAATTTGAAACATATGTTTCTAAGATAAAAGAGTAAAGCCCTTGAGTAGCCAGAAGAAGGTGGGCAGGGAATAGCCAATAGCTTTTCTGTTCTGATCTTAGACTTCAAAATTTGTTGTGAAAGAGCAGCAATCAAACAGAAGATGTTTGTCCAAATGAATGATATTTCAAGTATAAGATTAAAAGGAAAATTATGAAGAAGAGGGTCTCTGCATTTTTCATGTGCTATGGCAACTTCAATTTGAAAAGGTCACCTCAATGACAGAGACAATTTATATCAATAGGATGGGGTAGGTTCTGTTTGTGCATTTATAGTTGGTCAAATACGGGGCTCAGAAGAGGGAGGAATTTTTTTCTTAGGTTGAATAGCTCTTTATTTCTATGATGAAGTCTTACTAAGGGGGTTGAAAAGGAAATATTTAGCAGTTAAGGTCATGCAAATATCAGAGGTGGACAAAAAAAGTTGTAGGTGACAAAGTCATGATGAGTCTAAGTGGATATTTTTCAGTCCTTCAGGGTCTCTTACAGTTTCTTCCTTCAGTCAAACGAGAGACGAGTCTCACAATTTGAAAATTTTTGTTAATTCCTCCAAATCTATACCAAATCTATACCTCCCTGACTCTTTGGTGATGACTGTCATGAGGGCTTCTCATGACTATTCCTCTTTGTTGTTGAATTTCTATTATTTATTAAATGAGTTGTTATTTAAAATATTTCAAGGCTCTGGAGAAAGTGAAGGACAAAAAGAAACTTGGGAATACAACAAGGATGAAAATTAAAATTATTAGAAAATCTTGAACATATTTTTAAGCTAAGATTCTTCCCAACCTGAAATTATTGAAGAGAACAACCTGAAATCATTGAAGAGAACATAGTCCATCTCAGTCCCAAGTCTGTAAGGAAATGCAATTTCATTATTAGTAGGCTTGAGTATAATGCAGTTTATACTTCTGATGCACAAAGAAACAAGGTTAAGAAGAAAGTTTTTAAAGTAAGTCAGACAGAGTAAGACAAATATCATATGATATCAATTAAATGTAGAATCTAAAAAAGTAGTAAAAATGAATTTATTTACAAAACAGAAACAGACTCACAAGCATAGAAAACAAACTTATGGTTATGGGGAAAGGGGTGGAGGGATAAATTGGGAAAATAGGAATAACAGATGCATACTACCATATATAAAATATATGGGTTTACTGTATAGACCAGGGAATTATATTCAATATTTTGTAATAAACTATAATAGAAATAAATCAAAATAAAGAATATAGATATGTACATATATATGTATAACTTAATGGAATCACTTTGCTGTACACCTGAAACTAACATAATATTGTAAATTAACTATATTTCAATAAAAAAGAAGAAAAAAATAAGAAAGAAAGTGTGGCAGTCAGGGAAGTTTGGGGCATAAAATGTCCATGTGTAATAATCTTCTAATATCTAAGGTTCTTGGGAGAGCTGTTTCCTTCATGATGACTTCTGCTTCTGGACACTCTTGAAGAAATGTGTTTTAGATCTACCATCAGCTTAGAAATCTGAGAGGTTAGTGTGTGAAGTCTTTTTAACTGGGAGACATAAATTCACTGGATTTCACTGAAATGTTCATGGTTAACTGTAATGTCCCTCCAATGAGGCTCAAAGACACTCTTAAACATTGCTATTGTTTCCAGTAAACTGGATATCTGGGCTGAAGCTCTTGCAGGGATTCTTAAATTTTATCCTGGGAAAGACCACTGAACCTGTTGATGATAAGCTTGGTCATGAGGTATTAAACCTCTACATTATTGGCCATATCAGACAAGAAAATAGCAGAATCAAGATTGGGGTTGAGATTTCCAGAGGCACAGTGCATCCAGCAATGAGCTCCTAAGGGGATGTCTGAGTTACTATGGTGTGGACATATAGAGCTGATGATACTAGGAGTGTTCTCCTAGGAATGTAAACACAAAATTAAACAGTGTATTTGAAAAGTATTTTTAAACTGATTTATGGCTTAATAATGCTAACCTTCCTGTAAAACTCTCATTAATTATACTAGCTAAATTTTCTGATCAACCTGAAGATCAAGTGATGGTATTGAACTTTGCTTTTTTTTGTCTTTTTTTTTTTTTTTTGGTGTTGTTAAGAGAGAAGGGTGCGAATTACATACATCAAGCTCATATGTGACAATTAAAGACCTCTTATAAACAAGCACTTATGGAATTCAATTATATCTGTTTCCAAAAATTTCAAATGTAACAAGTAAATTCACATATATTGCATGTAATGAATGACTATTGAATTAAAGTTTATAGTATGGGTTATAAAATGAAGTGACTCTAGTAGATGCAGTCCTGAGCTTTGGCCAGAGCTAAGTCCTGACATCAAGAAATGAAGCCTGCTCAAAATGTCTATCTTCTCCAGGGTTAGTCTCTCCCCAGATAGCAAAAGCAGAAATAAGAGGATGTGATTAACAGTCTTTTATTACTAATCTAAGAGACAAAAAAGCAGTGACTGACAACAAACTACCATTATTTTCAGCACTCCATTCCAAACTAGATCTTGATAAGGAAAAGGTGAGTCAATATAACTGTGACCTTGGTTGATATCAAGGTCAATGGAGATGTTTTTATATCATTAAACTCTAACAATTGTTGGCCATATGCATCTGGGGAGAGGAAGGTCTCTAATGGTTTCAGGTCTCATTCTTTTTTCCTGATGCACCCAACAGAGAAAGACTGGCTGCTGACTATTTTTTTTTTTTTTTTTTTTTTTGCTGTACGCGGGCCTCTCACTGTTGTGGCCTCTCCCGTTGCGGAGCACAGGCTCCGGACGCGCAGGCTCCGCGGCCATGGCTCATGGGCCCAGCCGCTCCGCGGCATGTGGGATCTTCCTGGACCGGGGCACGAACCCATGTCCCCTGCATCGGCAGGCGGACTCTCAACCACTGCGCCACCAGGGAAGCCCTGGCTGCTGACTTTTAAGAGACATTCTTGACACCAGATTAACCTATAAAATTGGAGAGCACAGACACTGCAATCTGCCTTTTATGATCTCATTAACTAAATATGCTACACAATTTGGTTCTTTGGTCTTGAAACACTTTCACATGGCAATGTTGTGTTTAATTATTTTTCCAGAATTCTCTAGTTCTTTCATGAATTGCTTTCACTTTTTGACAAGGTTTTGTAATCTTTATGACAGAACAGTTAACTTTCTGCCAAATAAACCATTTGTCATTTTTGGAAATCCTAGCTAATGTTTTTTGATAGTACTTCTAATCCTCCTTCCATGGTTAATACAAATATTTAAAAAAATCACATTTAAACATGGCATTTCTAAGTTGCATATGTTTAATTTACTTTGTTTTTAGTTTCAATAATCACTATTTTTAAATAACTTCTTACATTTTTTCTAACTCCTTCCTCATTATTTCTCTTTTTGTCTACTATTATTATATTAATTAAAATTATTATGTTAATTTCAAATAAACTTTTATTTTCTGCTGTGTCTAAAATATTATAAAATAGGCTAATAACAAGAGTAATATTTAAATTAGACTTTTATGACCAATAACTAAGTTTTCCAGTGTTTGTATGTTTGTGTCTGTTTTTTTGTATGTGTGTTTAGTGTGTAATCTTATATTATACAATAAAAATTAGTTTATTATACAAAAATTAGAGTAAATACTTGTTAGCATCCATACCTTGAGACACATGGACAAGGCATCTGCTTAGATCATATGAAAGGATACCCAAAGCTATTTAGATTTTAAGCAAAATTAACTGTTACCTTTCACTATGAGCTCCTAACATGGAGTTATAAAGAATGTCTTATAAGTGTTCACTTATATGTGGTAAATTTTAACCTTTATATCCTTGATGAACCATGCACACCATACTTTTAATTTATTTTTCAAAAGTCAATTAAAGCCCCTGTCATATGAAAATTTCCATGACTCTCTTGTATTTTTCACAGCCTTCCTTTTGTGTTCATTTATCTATATTTACCTAAAACACAAGGGTTTTAGTGTTTGTCTCTTTCACTAAAAATCAATCTTCTTGACTGATGATAACACATTATTTGGTTTTAGGCTCCTGATGCCTACAACATTGGATGAATGTTGAGATCTCAATATCTATTCAATGAATGGATGAATAAGTGAAGACTATCTGAATATCTGAAACCTATGAACAAGAATATAGTCATTATTTTTCTTTGTTTATAGGTTTAGCTGTAGGTTACTAACAACAACAAATGATTGTATATCAGAGTAGACTCCAAACATTTTTTTCTCTTTCATGGACTTTGATCCACTGGTTTCATCTTTTGTGTATCACTCAGGTGATCAACCTGCTATATTTGTACCTGTCACTCCTTTGACACATTAGGCATTTCTTTATAACTAGAAGATGTCATTAATTTTTGTTTATTTGTGACAAATAATTTTTTTTTGTTTTGATTTTTAACCCCTGTGTTAATTCATTGTGAATTGGCTGATGTGTTTTTATATGTCTTTGTTTCACTGTTTAGATTTTTGTGTTTTGGGTAAGTCACATTTTGATAAGGTCATAATTCTGAACCATGTTAAACTTGGTAGTGTACAAATCACAGAGTAAAATTTTTATAAAATCTACAAGTTCAATCTACAAGAGTCTTCATTTATCTTTGATATTTCTTCTCATCTCATCTTTCTGTTTTTATAATGTGTCAAAAATGATAATGAAATTGTCTTCTGTGTTAAAGTGTAGTACATCAATATTGCAAAAAAAATATTACACACAAGCACACCTTTATTCTGTAATTTGATGGCCTCCTTCAGTTTATTCTGTAACATGATAACTCAAAATATATCTATGCCATAAAAATATTTTTATATTTCATCAGGTCCACCTTTGAGAGTTAGGAAACTAATACTGCGTGTACATATTTATTATTTTTTTTCTTTCATAGTATATATATACTCTAAAACTTAGGAGACTTCATCCAAAGGATATTTCAGCATGCTCTTCAAGAAATGTCTTACTCTCAAATATTTGAAATATTAATTTTCAGACTTTAATGGTTTTTTCTACTTTTTTCACTAATGATAATATATGAGCCATGCTTCTTGATTTTTTTATTTTTTTTATTTTTTCGGTATGCAGGCCTCTCACCGTTGTTGCCTTTCCCGTTGCGGAGCACAGCCTCCGGAAATGCAGGCTCAGCGGTCATGGCTCACGGGCGCAGCCACTCCGCAGCATGTGGGATTTTCCTGGACCGGGTCACGAACCCGTGTCCCCTGCATCGGCAGGTGGACTCTCAACCATTACACCACCAGGGAAGCCCTTGATGTTTTGGTAGTTGGATGAAAGTACAGATAGATGTATAATTAGATATGATACATAGATACATAGATAGGTAGTGAATTTCAAATCAGTAATATTTTCATTACATAGGTATTGTAGAATTGCTTCCTTAAAATATTTCTAAAACCACTTTATTTTACTCTCCATCTATTTGTCAGTTTTTAATGAAGTTTAACTTTGTGATAATGCATAAAATATATTTTTTCAGTGGAAAATGATATATCTGATTGGAAAGAATAGAAAATTCAAGAAAAGTTGCTCAGAAATTAGACAGCCTAGTTTAAACAGGGTTCATAAAAACTACTATACAGGGTTTGAATAGCTTAAGAAACAATACAGATTTAGAAAAATTCAAAGGTCATTTTTTAAAGGAATACAAATAGAAAGTTTTGCTTAATTTGAGAATATACCCAGCTGTTCCAAAGACATTAATATGAATTCAAATGTCCAAAGTTGTGGGAAAGTTCAGGTGTTCTTTTCATCTTTAACTAAAAGAAAAATATAACTCACTGAGGACCTGCATGTTTCCTCTTCAAATTTTGGCTTGTAGTGAATTTCTGAATTATTTCAGGTTGGAATTCTACTGTTTAAGTAGACAGAGTGTTGCCCCACGGAAGTTAAATCTACATCTTAAAATCTTCAATATGAAGCACTTCTTTTGTCAAGAAGGCTCATCTTTTGCTATATGATGTTTTTTGCTGTTAAGAGGCAAGTATCTAAGCAGCCACACTTGGGCTTCCTGCCGCTATTATGAATGCGTATGAAGCCAATTTCCATGCAGAAAAATAGCTCCAGGACTGACATAATACTAGTAATGAAGAAGCTAGTGTTCAACGAACTGCCACACACACACACACACACACACACACACACACAATACTTCTCCCTCTGTGACTACTTCTCTAAGAATGCAATGGAATGGAAATTGAATGCACTTAGTTAATATGGATCAATTCAATTTAAAAATGTATAAGTTTGTACATGGTTCATTTGAATGTATCTGCGTACCCTATAGAAAATGTAAGGAATATTTTTATTGTAAGATAGACAGCAATATTCTTAACAAATTATATATATATATATATAATATATATATATGTGTGTGTGTGTGTGTATATATATATATATATATATATACACCCATTTGTTCCAGAACAGAGTTCTGAATAAAGGGAGGGTATAAATAATAAAGGAGTTTCTGGGAGCATCAAAACATACATTTTCTACGTATGTCTACGTTTGTGTTGGCACCTGTTTACCAAGTCATAGGTTTTGTTATGTTTGTTTTCTTGGCATTTTCCCAGAATAAGAGAATAAACATATTTTCAAAAAGGGATTAAAAACTGTGAGCTATGCATCTGAAGATGGCCCATTGAATGCTTTTTACATCTTTACCAATAATTTCACCTTAAAATCAAGAATGACACATTTTCTAACTTTTCAGATGGTATTGGGGAGAACAACAGTTGTGAAAGAAGCAACTCATCCCCTTGCATGAACATTCTTGGATGAAAAAAGGCCAAGAGACTGTAAAAGTCTTAACAGAAATATACATAGATATGTATTTTTGGTAATTCTTAACAAAAATACAGTAGGTATAAATTTGGGGGCAACCTATAAATATAAATCTATATTACCTCTTGACCCTAATTTGAACTAAAATCTTATGCTGATTCCAACAAAAGATGGTGGTGGGCATAACACCAGGTGAACCTAAGAAAGCATTAGAATAGGCCACTCAGACAAATCAATTAGGAAAAAGAAATAATATATATGAGACTTCAAGTCCTTTCTTTAAAAATATACAAATAGAATATAAAAATTTATCCATACATTTATTTTGATGTTGCTTGAAAATTGATGTTTTTCTGTCACAGCAAATATTGAGCAACAGAACAATATTTATCAAAACTCAAAGATCTCTGGATTCTTGTGTTGAAAAATACCTTTCAAGCTTATATTTTTCTTCATAGATTCTATTTTCTGAATTATGACAGACATTAAATATGGTATATGTTATAAAAAACTAAGAAATTTGAAATTGTATCAATTTATATTCAGTGAGAACAGGCACACAGGAGACATGGATGAAGGAGGAACCCTGAGACACTGTGACTTTTGGAATCCAGAATATAAAGTGAATCAAACAAGAAACTAGTTTGGTGTGGACAGATATGTTAAGTGGAAAAGAGATGAATTTGGTATTTGAAGACTAAATGAATAAATTGACTCAAGGAAAAGAGATAAAACAGCAGTGTCAAATTCTGCTGATGGACAAGTATTAACCACAGGATTTAATAACATAAAGGTCATCAGTCACACCATAATTACATGTCTGGATTGTTACAGTATCTGTTCTAGGCAGAGTTACCTTAAAAATAGACTCTGCAATGGAGACTTAGGCAGTTATTAAGGAGTACTCTCTAGAACAACACTTGTGAAAAATAATTGGAAGGATGATCAGATAGAGGGAGAAAATTGAACTGTGGTTCAGTTGCAAGAGGTGTCTCACAATCCTCCAGGAAGTTCTAGATTGGGATAACCCTTCAGAGATGCACTGAATTGAAGTTCAGGTGCCAGGTGTAGCTTCAGGTGATGCATCTTCCTACAGCCAAGGGAGATTTCTGGCATGACCCATCTGGAAGTCATCAGCAGTCAACGTTCTCAGGAACTGGGAAAACAGTGCTTTATTACTGTGGAGAAGCTGCATGATGTTTACAGCATCCAAGAGAATGTAATAACTGATCACCTTGTTCTCTTATAGTCTATTCTCAACATAGCAGTCAGAATTATTTAAAACAGAAGTCACATCACGTCGAAAACCCTCCAAAAGTTTCCCATCTTACCTTCTTACTGAAAGTAAACAACAAAATCTCTGCAGTGGACTACAATGTCTAGGTCCCTCTATTATTTCTTTTACTTTATACACTACTGCCTCCCTCTCACCCACTCCTTTGAAGCATTTTTAAATAGAGAGGTTGCTCCCAACTCAGGGACTCTGCACTTTCTTTTTCATATGTTTTGAATGCTCTTCCCCTAGAGAACTACATCACTGTCATTTTCCCCTCATTCTTTTTTTTTTTTTTTTTTTTTTTTGCAGTACGTGGGCTTCTCACTGTTGTGGCCTCTCCCATTGCAGAGCACAGGCTCCGGACGCGCAGGCTCAGTGGCCATGGCTCACGGGCCCAACCGCTCCGCGGCATGTGGGATCTTCCCAGACCAGGGCACGAACCCGTGTCCCCTGCATCAGCAGGTGGAACCTCAACAACTGCTCCACCAGGGAAGCCCTCCCCTCATTCTTCACAAACTATTTTCTTACCAGACGTTCTTTTATCACCCTGTGTAATCTCAGTAAACTGACTTCTAGAAAACTTATTCCCCATTCTTGCTTTAGTTCTATAGAATTTGTAAACTTCTTTGTAGTTAAAATATTTATTTCATTTAATATTTGTCTATTCCTACTAAAAGTAAGTGGCATGGGGCAATTGTGTGTTTGCCTCAGCACTAGAAACAGTTTGTAGGACAACGCTGACATGCAGAGAACCTCCAGTTAATATTTGCTGGACAAATGAAAGATGAGTGGATACATGGATGATGAAAATTTGCTTCTCCAATATGAATTTTGGTGCATTTATTCATAAAAAGGAGTATAATCATAGCAATTAGCTTGGTAATCAAGTAAAGTTTAATATTTCCTGGTAGGATCTACTATCAACATACTGTACTACTACTAATAAAGAGGCATTCACTATAAAATTTTGAAAAAAATATTGCAGCACATTTTGAAGATACCTGGACATTTATCACTGAATTCACTATATGAAGATATTTGTTACTGAATAATGTCATAATATCATCATCAAAAAAGGTATATTGTACATTAAAAAACAATAAAAATTGAGCTAGTAACCTGTGGATTTTATTTTTATGTTTTTTTTTTTTTTTTTTTTTTTTGCGGTATGCGGGCCTCTCACTGTTGTGGCCTCCCCCGTCGCGGAGCACAGGCTCCGGACGCGCAGGCTCCGGACGCGCAGGCTCAGCGGCCATGGCTCACGGGCCCAGCCGCTCCGCGGCACATGGGATCCTCCCAGACCGGGGCACGAACCCGTATCCCCTGCATCGGCAGGCGGACTCTCAACCACTTGCGCCACCAGGGAGGCCCTATTTTTATGTTTTTGATATGTTTTGTCTTCAGTTATCTTGTTATTCACCTCAAGTTTTTTCCACTGTGTAATCAAAGCTTAAAAAAATGTTTATTCTGGGGAAAAGTTGATTTAATACCAGCAATATAAGATGGCTTTGAAAACTTTTTAAATTAATTGGCTTATGTGCTAAAACTTAGCAAGTTAAGTTAGATATGTGTGAAAAGTATATTCATGTATGGTTTAAATATATCTGTTGTTCGGATAAATTACCAAAGTATGAAGTTTCTCACTCATAACTTTCATTTGAATAATTTTCCAAGGTAGCATGTTATTTTATGCTTGATATTGAACTATTTTTGTTCCAGCTGACAAGCATTCTATATGATATGATTAAATTATGCATTTGCATAAAATTGTATGCATTGCAAATCAAAGTCTTCTTTCAAATTTATTCCTTTCAAAAGAGCAATGCATCAGTAGAAATATGGAATTTGGCTTCATCATTCATCATTCAGACATAATGGGAGCAAAGGAAAGTGTTAACTACATAGAGTTGACACGTGATTTATAGATTTGTGTGAAAATCTACTGATAATGTCATCTCAATATTATGTTTCCTCATCCTTTTCCTTATTTTAAAACATATTCCATATTTTAAAGGAAAGTAGCATATTCTAACTCAAAATCTAGAATAACAATTTTACATTGATATATGAAATATATTTTCAACCAAAATCATCTACTAAGAGTTCACTTATTAATTGATCTTCTCTTTAGGAGTAATATTCCTACATAAAGTAGTACACAGCTTATGACTCATATAAGGTAGAAAGAAAAAATACTATGAAATTAAAACCTAATGTCATAAAATATCTCCTTTTGTACACAATAAAAAGAGACAAGATCAGATTGATTTGGAAGGATTAACAAAATGTATTCTTAGGAAGGATCTTGGGATATTTATCTATTTTAAATTACACTGCATATGTATTCTGCATTGTCTCGGGTTTAATAGGATCCAGACATCTTCTTCACCATCCCACTTCTATCCATCCTACTTCTCCCAAGACAGTAAGCTAGAAAAAGAGAAACGTCTAAGTGTAAAATAAGTTGCCTCAAAATAATCATTCTTATATGATCTAATTATAAAGGAAGTGAAATTAAAATAGATGCCAAATTTATTTCAGAATTTTTAGTGGGACTTTCTCCATAGGAAAGAATAGACAGTCTTGAGAACATTTGCCAGGCTTCTCCATGTACTGGGACTTAGGAAGGTTAAGTGATGAAAGATTATGAGGGTACTTACATTGTAATTTTTTAAGAGAAATGTAATTAAATAAATTAATAACATGCTATGTGTTGAAGCAGGGCTTAACACCTAGCAAACATAAATAATGAAAACTGAAAATATTATTTCTTTATCTTTAGAGATGTGGTATCTATCTCTCCGATAGACTTACTTTATTCTTCCTGCAGGTTTTTCTGAAATAATGTTTACTGTTTTCTCTCATACAGAAGAAACATGTACTCTGTTAAAGTTTTAACTGATAGCCATTGCTAGGTTGTTCAGATCAAGGAGAGAGAGAGGCGGGGTATATGATAAAGAGTCACTTTACATGACACATGTAATAACTGCCCCTAGGATAGTTGGAAAGAAATAGAGAATGATTTAGTACTAATAATAAAGGATTTATGCTATTAATAGGCATTAATTATGGTTATCAGAAATATTTATATGTAAAATATTTTCTTGTACTTTAAATTAGAGCAAAAAAATTTAGTGAAAGCCATTTACCATTATTTTACCCAATTTTCTTTTTATCCTTATTTAACATATTTTACACATTAACTTATAACAAGGAACTGGACAAAAGTTAAGGATTTAGGACAATTCATCACCTTAACTCTTTTTAAAATAATATCAGATAACTAATACTCCATAAAGCATTCCCACATTTATTTTGTTTTGATTTTTTTTTTCCATACACGGGCCTCTCATTGCTGTGGCCTCTTCTGTTGCAGAGCATAGGCTCCAGACACGCAGGCTCAGCGGCCATGGCTCACGGGCCCAGCCGCTCTACTGCATGTGGGATCTTCCCGGACCGGGGCACGAACCCATGTCCCCTGCATCGGCAGGCGGACTCTCAACCACTGCCCCACCAGGGAAGCCTTGCTTTGATTTTTCAATGCTGATCCTCTTTATGATCCATATACACATGATAAATTAAAATATGATTAAGTAAATTATTCCATTGCTTAAAATATGTTAGAAAGATATATTTTACAATTTACCTATACATTTTCTATGGAACTTTTTTTTTTCTTGTGCAAAAATTTTATGTAGTCAAAATTCTCAATATTTTTCCATGAGGCTTCTTGATTCTGTACCTTGCTTGGATGATCTTTCCCACTAAAATACACTCGTCAGTTGTATTTTTTAATTTTAATTTGCACTCCAATTACATTATTTATATCAACTCATATTTGGTATAAGAATACAGATAAACCCAGATTTATATATACATATATATAATTTTTAAACTTATATTTTAAGGCAGTAGGGAGGAAATCATTGTCCACTTTTTGTTTCACTCCCAAATCTTTGACATATATTTTGAATATATGATGGGGATTTTGGTCTGGGTCTGGTGGAATAGCTTAAATGGTACAAAAGATATTTACAAGAGAAAAGGTTCAGATTATATACATTTACCTTATCTTGAGAAAATATTGTAAATCATATAGGCGTATAAGGGCTGTGAAGCCAGGAGAATAAATTAGATCCCTGCATACTGTTTACCTAGATACTCATATATTCACCTAGGTTCTTCCTAGATGCTCAAGTGTGATAGAAAGCTCAGGATGTCAAACAATAGATGCTCTTAACATTACATTTAAATTCTGACATTTTTTGACACCTAGTGAATTGATCTCATCTATCTGTTTGCATGTGCAGTGGAGCAACCTTCTTTCATGCATATCTTATCTTAAGAAAGATACAAGTACCACAGAGAAAAATATGAATTCATATTTTCTAGAAACCATAAAATGAAGAATGTATCTCTTATGCTACTTTTGGTTGCTTTACTTTTAAAATCTCTTCACACCAGACTTATTTTTACACATGTTACACTTGATATAATTTTGGCATTGAAACTCTGGACTTATTTATAGTAGTCAATTTTTGGATTCTGTATGTATCATATTTTTAAACATTTTATTATGGTAAAATATATATAATATAAAATTTGCCTTTTTAACCATTTTA
Source organism: Mesoplodon densirostris (assembly GCF_025265405.1). Lineage (NCBI taxonomy): Eukaryota > Metazoa > Chordata > Mammalia > Artiodactyla > Ziphiidae > Mesoplodon > Mesoplodon densirostris. The sequence goes on from NC_082665.1 coordinate 20,491,845, forward strand.
AGTGTAAAATGAAGTGGTATTAATTACATTCACAGTGTTGTACAGCAGTCATGTCTTTTTTGTTACGCAGAAACTTTGTACACATTGAGCAGTAAACCACCATTCTCTCCTCCTCCTAGTTCCTGGTAAGCTGTAATAATTTATCTTTTGAATTTGCTCATTCCAGGTATTTCATATAAGTGGAATTATTCAATGTTTGTCTTTTTATATCTGGCTTATTTTACTTAGCATAGTGATTTCAATTTTCACACGTTGTAGTATTTATCAAAATTTCATTATTTTTTATAGTTAATAATATGTCATTGCCAAATTTTGTTTATTATTCATCTGTCAATGGACACTTGGGTTGTTTCCACCAGTTGGCTATTTTGAATAATGCTGCAATAAACGTTGGTATACAAATATCCATTTGAGTTCCCGTTTTCAATTATTTTGGGTACATCCTTAGGAGTGAATTGCTAAGTCATATACTAATTCTATATTTAACAGTTTGAGGAACCATCAAAATGTTTTCCACAGTGGATGCATAATTTTACATTTCCACCAGTAATATATGAGTGTTCCAATTTCTTCACATATTTACCAAAACTTATTAATTTTTTTTCTTATTATAGCCATTTGTGTGAAGTGGTATCTCATTGTGACTTTGATTTGATTTTGTATATCCCTAATGACAAATGATGTTTAGAATTTTCTTATGTGCTTATTGTCCATTTGTATATATTCTTTAGTGAAATGACTCTTCAAGTCCTTTTCCCATTTTTAATTGGTTTGCTTGTTTTTATTGTTTTACTGTAAGAATTCTTTATATATGTTGGATATTAAAATTTTATCAGAAATATGATAGGTATATATTTTCTATCATTCAGTAGGTTCTTTTTAATTTTTGATAACATCATTTGATGCACCAAATCTCTGCTTTTCAGATGTTCAACAGATATGGGAATATGTGCAACCTTCACTGTGACAAGGATAAGTCCATCTTCCTCAGAAGGTCATTGAGTTTCTCTCCATATTCATATTACCAGACATTTCCATGATATGAAGTAGAGATAGAATACACAAAAATAAGTCATATGCAAATTATCACAAAAATATCATTTTGCTATAATAGTTTTCAAAGTTAGTGAAGTATCATAATTATATACATTTTGAATATATTACTTAAAATTTACCCATCCTCCAAGAACAAAATAATAGAAGGAAATATATTTATTCATATAATTATTATTTTAAAATATTTTGAGTTCTTAATGGAGCCTGATTAATGTTTCTGGTTTAAAACTTGTGTTTTAAATCAAGAAGTAAACAGTCTGAGCAGAATGTTCTCCAGGTCAGTATAGTCTTGGAAACTCTGTCTTAATCTACACAAAATTGTATTCATTGAAAACTAATCACCTTTTAGCTCTTGTCTTTGAGAGTATAATGTACTTCATTTTAAATGATAAACAATTAGTTGTACTATTTTATACATCTTATACAAATATTTCTATCATTAATTTTAGAGAAGAAAATAAGCTAAACAGAGAATTGGATGATAGTATTTTTATTGTTAAATGTAAAATCCTTACTTCTTTACTTCTATCTCAAATTAACCACCAGAAATCTACAAAATTATTATAGTTTCTTTGCTAGAAAAATGACATTTATACTTACCCAGATTAGATAAACAGATAACAAGAAAGATAGAGGAGAATCTTTAAATAAAACTTCTATAAATTGATTGCATTTTGATGTTTATGTGTTTAGCATAATTGAAATATTTAAACGAATACTCTAATGAGCCAAGTTCTTTAACTACTTAAGGTAGCCCCAGGGAGATATTTAGGCATTTTTGAAATCTAACATGCAATTTTCAATCAAAGTTGGACTATTTAGCTCTGTGAAACCTAGATTAGTTAAAAGATGTCCTGAAGATCAGAAATATTTGAAAAATGCCTTACAGCTTACTATGGTATTAAACATATATTTAGCGAGAATGTTAAACACAGAGAGGATCTAGTATAGGGTAAATTTAAGTTGTGCAGTTCAGTTTTGTTATGTTATATTCTCCTCAAATTCACATTTTCTTTTTCAGTGACTTGAAGATGAACCAGTAACTCTTTTCTTCAAAATGGCATTTTAGATTTAAATCAAATTTCAGAATTTGTTTCTTATCAAGTGCATAATTTGATTGTCTTGAAAATTCAGCCTCAGATTATTTTCCTTTACACTTTAATAATCTTGAGGATTTCCTTGAAACATTAATAAAACTTTCCAATTTTAATTTTTTCTGGAGCTCAAAAAGTTCCCACTTGCCTCATCAAGATTAGTTTTATTGTATTCATGAACTGATATGTAAAAATCAATAAATGTTTGTTTACTAGATGAATCAGTAAAAAGAGGGGTATAAAGTAGTGGCTAGTGCATAGTCAGAGAGTGAGGATTTAAATACCGGATCTGCCAGTCACAAGCACTGTGGTTTGTTATTTAGACAATCTACATTTCAGTTTTTTCATGTATAAATATGGCTAGAGTAATTGCAAACGCCCTATAGGGCTTATTGTAAATATTAATGAGTAAATATATATACAACAATTAGAAGAGAACCTGGTCCATAAGAATCACTATAAAAACATTGCTACTGTAACCAATAGAATTTAATAAAACAAACATACTTACAAAAACAGGCATAATATCATTGAGCAAAGTGTTCATTTTAACAAATCATAATAACCATCTTCAAAGAAGTTTCAGCATTTGAATTTCTAGTCTCATAATTCAGAAATGAAGTTATTTTATTGTACCTGTATATGATTTTGAAAGGTTATACAATCTTTTGAAATATATATGTTTATATATAAATATATATATATAATATACATGCATTACTTATATATATGTAAATGTATATATATATGTATACATATATATTTTCCTTTACCATTATACAGATGCACTTTCACATTTATTTAAAATTCTGTTTAAGATAAAAATGATATGAATCCATATATGACTGCCTGTATTAGAATAAAGTAAATCAATAAAAACCTAACACATATCTTTATAGTATGAGAAAATAATAGCTGTTCAATTTTTGAAAGTATTATTTAAAACATTAAAGGCATTTTCACCTAAAATTAAAGATCTGAGAACATGTTAAAACATTTAAAAAACCTTTGACTTACTCTGTGAAAATATTAGTAAATATTGATAAACGCTTGAAATAAAAAGTGGATAGTGATAGAAAATGTATGGCTAGTACACACACTGAGTACTGCATTCCACTTCTTATAGTCCATTAAATATAAATATCATTTTAAGATGCAATAGATAATAATATCTCAATAACAGATTCATATGCAAAATCTCATTTTATATGAATTAATCAGTTCAGGTTGCTATAACAGAATATCATAGACTGTGTGGCTTACGAACCAATGTTTATTTCTGGAAGCTGAGAAGTCCAAGATCAAGTGCCAGGCAGATTAGATTTCTTGTAAGGACCCTCTTCCTTGTTTGTACATAGCCACCTTCTTGTTGGTGCTCACATGATATTTCTTCCCTGTGCATGCATGAAAAGAGAGAATGCTCATATGTTTCTTCCTCTTCTTATAAGGGTATTAATTCCATCATGGGTACACCACCTGCATGTCCTCATCAAATCTGAATTATTTCAAAAAATATATCAGCTATATATACCATCACACTGAGGATCCAACATATGAATTAGGGGTAGGGGGACACAAAATCAACAGAACTCACATTCTTCTTAAGTTCACATGGAATATTCACCAAGGTAGACCAAATTCTGTACCAAAAAACATACCATAACAAATTATAAAAAATAGAAATCATACAATGTCTACTCTCATATTACTATGGAATTAAACTAGAATCCAAAATACATAATGATTAAACAACATACTTTTGAAAAACACATGGGTCAAAAAATAAATCTAAAGAGAAATTTTAGATATTTTGAACTGAATGAAACTGAAAGAACAACTTATCAAAATTTGTTGGATGCAGCAAAATCAGTGTTTAAAATATTTATAGGACTTAATGTATATAACAGAAAAGAAGAAAGATCTAAATTCAATAATCTATGTTTCCTACCTAGGAAACTAGAAAAAGTAGAGCAAATTAAATTCAAAGTAAGAAGTAAAGAACTAACAAAAATCACAGCAGAAATCAATGAAATTGAAAACAAGAAATTAATAGAGACAACCAATTAAACCAAAAGCTGGTTCTTTGAAAAGATCAACAACATTGATGAGACTGGAGCCAGGACAACTAAGAAAAAAAGAGAGAGGACACAAATTACTAATTTCAGAAATGAAAGGAGTAACATCACCACAGATCCTCTTTGATTTCTTCGGTGATCTCTTATTGATTTAGTAGTGTATTGTTTAGCTTCCATGTGTTTGTAATTTTTACAGATATTACAGATATTTTTCCTTGTAACTGATAATCTAGTCTCATAGCATTGTGGTCAGAAAAGACACTTGATATGATTTAAACTTTCTTAAATTTACCAAAGCTTAATTTGTGACCCAAGATATGATCTATCTTGGAGAATGTTCCATGAGCACTTGAAAGAAAGTGTATTCTGTTGTTTTTAGATAGAATGTTCTATAAATAGCAATTAAGTCCATCTTGTTTGATATATCATTTAAAGCTTGTGTTTCCTTATTTATTTTCACTTTGGATGATGAGTCCATTGTTGCAAATGGGGTGCTAAAGTCCCCTAATATTATTGTGTTACTGTCGATTTCCCCTTTTATGGCTGTTAGAATATGTCTTATGTATTTAGATGCTTCTATGTTGGGTGCATAAATATTTATAATTGTTAAATCTTCTTCTTGTATTGACCCCTTGATCATTATGTAGTGTCCTTCTTTGTCTCTTGTAATAGTTTTTATTTTAAAGTGTATTTTGTCTGATATGAGAATTGCTATTCCAGCTTTGATTTCCATTTTCATGGAATATCTTTTTCCATACCCTCACTTTCAGTCTATATGTGTCCCTAGGTCTGAAGTGGGTCTCTTGTAGACAGCATATATATAGGTCTTGTTTTTGTATCCATTCAGCCAGTCTATGTCTTTTGGTTGGAGCATTTAATCCATTAACATTTAAGGTAGTTATTGATATGTATGTTCCTATTAAATTTTTCTTAATTGTTTTGGGTTTGTAATCATAGGTCTTTTCCTTCTCTTGTGTTTCCTGCCTAAAGAAGTTCCTTTAACATTTGTTGTAAGGCTGGTTTGGTGGTGCTGATTTCTCTTAGCTTTTGCTTATCTGTAAAGGTTTAATTTCTCCATTGAATATGAATGGGATCCTTGCTGGGTAGAGTAATCTTAGTTGTAGGTTTTTCCCTTTTATCACTTTAAATATGTCCTGCCACTCCCTTCTAGCTTGCATTGTTTCTGCTGAAACGTCAGCTGTTAACCTTATGGGGATTCCCTTGTATGTTATTTTTTTGTTTTTCCCTTGCTGCTTTTAATATTTTTTCTTTAGACTTAATTTTTGATAGTTTGATTAATATGTGTCTTAGCATGTTTCTCTTGAGATTTATCCTATATGGGAACGTCTGCACTTCCTGGACTTGATTGACTATTTCCTTCCTATATTAGGGAAGTTTTCAACTATAATCTCTTCAAATATTTTCTCAGACCCTTTCTTTTTCTCTTATTCTGGGACCCCTATACTTCAAATATTGGTGTGTTTAGTATTGTCCAGAGATCTCTGAGACTATCCTCAATTCTCTTCATTCTTTTTTCTTTATTCTGCTTTGTGGTAGTTATTTCCACTATTTTATCTTCCAGGTCACATATCCGTTCTTCTGCTTCAGTTATTCTGCTACTGATTCCTTCTAGAGAATTTTTAATTTCATTTATTGTGTTGTTCATCATTGTTTGTTTGCTCTTTAGTTCTTCTAGGTCCTTATTAAAGGTTTCTTGTATTTTCTCCATTTTATTTCCAAGATTTTGGATCATCTTTACTATCATTACTCTGAATTGTTTTTCAGGTAGACTGCCTATTTCCTCTTCATTTGTTTGGTCTGGTGGGTTTTTACCTTGCTCCTTCATCTGCTGCATATTTCTCTGTGTTCTCACTGTTTTCAACTTACTGTGTTTAGTGACTCCTTTTTGCAGGCTGCAGGTTCTTAGTTCCTGTTGTTTTTGGTGCCCCCAGTGGGTAAGGTGCATTCAGTGGGTTGTGTAGGGTTCCTTGTTGAGGGGACTTGTGCCTTTGTTCTGGTGAATGAGACTGGATCTTGTCTTTCTGGTGGGTAGGACCACATCTGGTGGTGGGGTTTGGGGTGTCTGTGACCTTATTATGATTTTAGGCAGCCTCTCTGCTAATGGATGGGGTTGTATTCCTGTCTTGCTAGTTGTTTGGCATAGGGTGTCCAACACTGGAGCTTGCTGGTCATTGAGTGGAGCTGGGTCTTACTGTTGAGATGGAGATCTCTGGGAGAGCTTTTGCTGGTTGGAGCTGCGAGATCTCTGGTGGACCAATGTCCTGAACTCAGCTCTCCCACCTCAGTGGCTCAGGCCTGTCTTCCTTCTGGAGCACCAAGACCCTCTCAGCCATACAGCTCAGAAAAAAAGGGAGAAAAAGAAAGAAATAAAAATAAATAAATAAATAAACAAAATAAAGTTATTAAAATAAAAAAAATTAAAATGAAAAAGTAATAAAAAAAGAAAAAGAAAGAAAAAAGAGAGGAACCAAACCAAAAAAACAAATCCACCAATGATAACAAGCACTAAAAACTATACTAAAAAAAAATAAAAAATTGGACAGACAGAACCTTGGACCAATGTTAAAAGCAAAACTATACAGACAAAATCACACAAAGAAGCATATACATACACACTCACAAAAAGAGAAAAAGTAAAAAAGAAAATACATATATATTTACTAAAAAAATAAGAATAAAAAAGGAAGAGAGCAACCAAATCAATAAACGTATCTACCAATGATAATAAGCTCTAAATACTTAACTAAGATAAACATAAAACCAGAAACAAATTAGATGCAGAAAACAAACTCCAAGTCAACATTTGCTCCCAAAGTCCACCGTCTCAATTTTGGGCTGAATCATTGTCTATTCAGGTATTCCAGAGACACAGGGTACATTAAGTTGATTGTGGAGATTTAATCTGCTGCTCCTGAGGCTGCTGGGAGAAATTTCCTTTTCTCTTCTTTGTTCGCACAGCCCCTGAGGTTCAGCTTTGGACTTGGCCCTGTCTCTGAGTGTAGTTCACCTGAGGGTGTCTGTTTCCCACCCAGACAGGACGGGATTAAAGGAGCAGCTGATTAGGGAGGTCTGGCTCACTCAGGCTGGGGGGAGGGAGGGGTACGGAGTGCGGGGAGAGTCTGTGGTGGCAGAGACTGGCGTGAAGTTGCACCAGCCTGAGGCATGCCATGCATTCTCCCGTGGAACTTGTCCTTGGATCATGGGACCATGGCAGTGGCGGGCTGCCCAGCCTCCCAGGAGGGGAAGCGTGGACAGTGACCTGTGCTTTCACAGGGCTTCTTGGTGGCTGCAGAAGTAGACATCGTTTCATGCCCGTCTCTGTTGTCTGCGCTGATAGCCGCATCTCACGCCATCTCTGCGGCTCATTTAGGCGGTGCTCTGGATCCTCTCTTTTTGTGCACCCTGAAACAATGGTATTTTGCCTCTTAGGCAGTTGCAGGCTTTTACCTGGACTCCCTCCCAGCTAGCTGCGGCACACTAACCCCCTTCGGGCTGTGTTCACACAGTCAACCCCAGTCCTCTCCCTGGGATCTGACCTCCGAAGCCCAAGCCTCAGCTCCCAGCTCCCACCTGCCCCAGCGGGTGAGCAGACAAGCCTCTCAGGCTGGTGAGTGCTGGTGGGCACTGATGATCTGTGCAGGAATCTCTCCACTTTGCCCTCTGAACCCTGTTGCTGCACTCTCCTCCGTGGCTCTGAATCTTCCCTCACACCCACACACACATCTCCAGCAGTGAAGGGAATTCCTAGTGTGTGGAAACTTTTCCTCCTTCACAGCTCCCTCCCCTAGGTGCAGGTCCTGTCCCTATCTTTTGTCTCTGTTTTTTCTTTTTTCTTTTATTTTTTTCTCCCCAAGTACATGGGGAGTTTCTTGCCTTTTGGGAAGTCTGAGGTCTTCTGCCAGCATTCAGTAGGTGTTCTGTAGGAGTTGTTCTACATGTAGATGTATTTCTGATATACCTGTGGGGAGGAAGGTGATATCCATGTCTTCCTCTTTCTCCATTTTGAATGTCCCCAGACTTCTTTTCTAAGTTCCTCTTCTTAAAAGAACACCAGTCATAGTTAATTGTATGTGATTGACATGTACACACTGCTACATTTAAAATAGGCAACCAAAAAGGACTGTATAGCACAGGGAACTCTGCTTAATATTCTGTAATAACCTAAATGGGAAAAGAATTTTTAAAAAGAATAAGTACATGTATATGTATATCTGAATCCTTTTACTGTACACCTGAAACTAACATAACATTGTTAATCTTCTATGCTTTAATATAAAATATCTTTTTAATTTAAAAAAATAATTGCTGAATTTTTTTTTTTAAAGAGCACCAGTCATAGTGAATTAGTACCCACACATATGGCCACATTTTATCTTAATCGCCTCTTTATGAGCCCTGTCTCTAAGTACAATCTCATTCTGATATACTGGGGTTTAGAACTTCAACGTATGAGTTTTGGGGTACACAATTCAGCCCAATAACCTCAAGTAATGGAGTATGTGTATGATTGGGTTTTATGGAGAGTTACGGAAGTGATGGTCAAGTAGATGAGAAGCCAGTGTGCTGAATACTTGCAGCTGTTGAATTTGCCAAAAACAGAAACATGAGTAGGTCAAGAAAGGAAGAGAGCGAATCTGATTCTAAAGTGTTCGGAAAATCAGAAGCAGAGATGGGGTGGCCAGCAGATGGCAGCAAAAGGAAGGGCACCTGATGGTAAAATCTCAGGGCAAGAATTCCAAAGAATCTGGGGAAGGAAAAATGAATGATTTGGAAATGATAGTGGTTGTCTGTGAGGAAATCTTTCTTGTGGTTCAGAGACAGATTTACCTGTGGTTAAGTGTTTAGGGTAGGGACTTGTGGGAAAAAGAAAGCCTCCACTTGAGAAGTTTCCAGTTAGAGCAAAATATTCAGGTGACATACTACATTTTAGGGAAGGAGGTGATTAGAACATCCATTTGTATCATTTTCTAACAGAGGCCTTCAATAATTGCTTTATTTAATTCAATTTACAGTCCCATCTTAATTGTACTCATCTATATTACTCTCTACTCTTTAATTCATTGTTCTTTCTACAGTTTGTGACATATTTATTTACTTACTTGCTTGTTATTTTGTTTTATTTTATCTCCAACCCAAGAGTATAATCAGTCCAGAAGGGCAGAAGCTATAAGAGATTTGCTTAATATAATAGAAGTATTCATTACCAGAGCATAGATCAGCCTTATTTATTTATGAATTTATCTATTTATTTCTAAATGAATGAATATATTACAGTCACGAGCCTGTCTCTGAGTGATGCTAGCTCAATGAGGAAAGAAGATGTATTCGTTATAGGCCTTTGTAAGATGCCTTGCAATTTTTTTTATCTCAAAGAGTATTAATTTCCTAAGCTTTAATTTTTAAATATTTATTTATATTGGTTAATTCCACTTCCAAGTCCCATTGGTAAAATTCCTTTAGTCATTAATTGCTATCTTTTACCACAGAGATTCTACTGTTCTAGTTTGCAAGATCTTTTTCAGCATTGGAAGCTCACATCTAAGTTCCAAGCTCTAAGTCTAATGTCAAAGGTCAAGCTGATATGTGTTAGTACTAATTTGTATTTTTGCTTGTTTTCATGGTGTAAATATTATCTCCATGGATAATAATTTAAGCTATAAAATTAATCTTACTGAACATGGAGTAGACATGAAAAGCTCAGGCGCTTCATACCTTTGTTTTTAATATATATTTTTTACTTTTAAGTTGATAAATTTCACCTTATAAGGATGGGTATATTTAACAACTGACTTGTGAAATTTACTAAACTTTTCAATAAGGACAAATTGCACTACACCCTTGGACCCAGCCATGTAGACACCTGTTCTGGTTCTGACACCTCTCTAGCTTTCATGGAGTATATTTGAACCCATGCTTGGCAGAAAAGACCAACTTGACCTTTCAACTTTCTGCAATTTGCCTTCCCCTTCTTCCCCATGTGTGTGCCCAACAACCATGACAGACGTTTTCTGCAGAATTAATAATGAATCTTGAGAGAGTTAACTTGGTTAATGTTTACTGACAAGTTTTACTCTCTGAAAATTGACTATTTAAAATAATTATGTTATTCTAGCAGCTTTTTATCTATGAAAGAATGAGAGTTATCTGGGGATTAGAGCTCTTTCAATATTGATCTGTCTATTTTGATATCTATTTTTCATCATTTATATACCATTATCTTATTTACTAAAGAGTAAATGACCACTTTCTGTCATTGGTGTCAAATACTAAAAGCACAACTAGAAAATGGATGAATATAGCAGTTGAAGTCCAGAAAGAAATGAATAAAATGGACATGCCAATTACTTTCTGTGCATCTGGGCAGGCACAGACCTTACGGATCTGCCATAGGCTGCCAGCCAACATGGAGGAAAATAAAGGCTTTCAAATGTGGAAATGATTAATGCATCTTTCCAATTCATCTTCACCTGTGAGGGAAAGAAAGGCTGCTAAAATTGCAAGATGCATTAGTAATGTGCAAGATTACTGTCCTACTTTTGCATAAACTACGCAAACCACTTTCTTTCTCATTTTCAAATATGAGTCTTCCTTAATGTCAGATATTCACTGGGAGAAATGTCTTTCCCTTATTCTAATGATTCACTTGCTACTGGGAATTACATTGAACAACATATTTATAAACAAATATATTTATTTTCTAAATATTATTTAAAATATTTTACTGAAAAATGTCTGATTTTTTCATTGAATATAGCATTACACTATATATATAGATAATCAAATACAGCAATATAAAATTTTATTTTCAATAACTTTTTATACCAAAGAATTTTATGAATGAAAAACAGAATGCCCTTCCCTTGGCACTTGTTTTTCTTTCATAAAATTAAATTTAACCTCTTATTCCTTTAATTGCTTCAGCTTGTGACAAAACAAAACAAGGATTTGACTTAAAAGATCTATTCATTGCTTTCCAGAGAGAGGTAAAATGGGTGAGACTTATGGTTTTAGAACTAGAAGGACAGTTAGGAACAAGTATTATCAAACAGCGCATCCACCATTAACGTGGCTCAGCTCCATGTGCCTTATTTTCTCCATCATCTAATCAAACCTGTCATCAGCCTTTAGCTTTAGTCTCAAGGGAAGTCATTTGGTTGACCTATTTATTAGCCATCATTCCAATTTGAGCAAAGTATTTATATAAAGCTATCAGAAAGTACATTCCTTAAATTTTGTAAATTATCTAATAAGCATTTAGCTCAATCTAAATACACATTCTGGGACTTCCTTGGTAGTCTAGTGGTAAAGAATCTGTCTTCCAATGCAGGGGACACAGGTTCAATCCCTGGTCAGGGAACTAAGATCCCACATGCTGCAGGGCAACTAAGCCTGCACGCCACAACTACTGAGCTTGCACACCTCAACTAGAGAGACTGCATGCTGCAAACTACAGAGCCATATGCTCTGGAACCCTCAGGCCACAAATGGAATGAAGCCCGCATGCTGCAGCGGGGAGACAGCAGACTGCAACAAAAGATCCCGCATGCCTCCACAGAGATCCCGTGTGCTGCAACTAAGACCCGACACAACCAAAAATAAATAAATAAAAAATAAATCTTAAAAAAAAAACTTTAAAAAATATATATACATTCTTGAAAAAATACACATAAATAAGCTAGCAAAAATAATATTTTTTTAAAGGAATAGAAGAGCAAAGAATGATGGGATGAATAATTCACAAAACTCTGAATAACCAAATCCAGAGAAGCAAAAAAAAAAAAAAAATCTTACTATAACTACAGAACAAGTCTTTATTTCTGAAAATGTTTATCAGGCTTTGGCTGCTCTTTATCATTACTTTGCAACCTTGATCTTCCACGTGGCCTTTAAGTGTAGTCAGCAGCTAGCTCATATGCTTTGCCTTGTGGTTAGAGTCAAACTCTTTTCTTAGCCACTAGAGTTCCTAAAATTTGTCGACCTGCATAGAACAGTTAGCTAATGCATTTATGTGTAAATTATTTTACATGCATTATCTCCTTTACCCTCAAAATATCCAAAAATGTTGTGTTATAATTTTGTAGGTCATAGATGAAACTTAAATATTTAAAGATCTTGTTAATATCATACACATAATTTTTGTATATAAAATATTATCTCTTCATAGGTATGTTCCTTAATATAGTGATGCAGTATATATAGGTGAACATTTTTTTTTCTTTACATATTATCATTTAAACAATTTATTAAAATTCCAAAAATAGAGTTACAGATGTAGAAAACAAACTTATAGTTACCAGGGTGATAAAAGGGGAAAGAGATAAATTCGGAGATTGGGATTGACATATTCACACTACGATATATAAAATAGATAACTAGTAAGGACCTACTGTATAGCACAGGGAATTCTACTCAGTACTCTATAATGACCTATATGAGAAAAGAATCTAAAAGAGAGTGTATATATGTATATGTTTAACTGATTCACTTTGCTGTACACCTGAAACTAACACAACATTGTAAATCAACTATAATACAATAACAATTAAAAAAAACAATGTAATGTTTAGTTTATTAAAATACTGAATGTATTGATTCCTATTTCAAATAGCAGCAAATTGATTAAATTCACTTTAAATTCCCATCATGACATAAAATTATGCTAGGAAAATGGCCCATCAAATATGAATTAGTTAAGTGACAACATTATAACATCTAACTTAATAATCTAAGGAGGAAAGTCTGGGAAGTTATGGGAACTGTTGATTGATTGCAATTGATTTGTAATTATCTGTTCATTACCATACCGTATCTTTGACAGTTTAGCAAGTCAATCTTCATAATGGTAATGAAGCAGATAACACTGCACGGTACATAAAGATGAAATTTTACAAAATTCAAGTTGTTTACTCATGATATACTAAAGCCTGATTATACTCTTGATTATAATAGTTTGGAAAATTATATTCAACTCTGTGTTATCAGTTATTGAAGCTGCGAGTTATTTTTCTAAGCCATAATGTGATGTTTCTCTAAGATTACATATATTTATGATTTCCCAATATTTCACATATACATACATTTGAATACATTTGAATATGTAAACTATTTAAATACTATTTAATAATATTGCACAATGACTAGGAATAAGATACTAGAGCACTCTTGTAGACTTATAAAAAAATTCTCTAAAGTGTAACATTTAAAGAATTACATAGAAAAATTTGCAAATATAATCACTAGTTGAGAAATATTTGTCATTAATAAATAACTTCTTGGGGGTTAGTAGGAACTTTTCTAGGTATTTGTGAGAAAAGGTATTCTATACCTGCAGTAAATCAGTTTAATTAAAATGTTAAGTGTGGGAACTCCCTGGTGCTCTGGTGGTTAAGATTCCTCACTCTTACTACCTATGGCCTGGGTTCAATCCCTGGTTGGGGAACTAAGATCCCACGAAACACACTAAATAAATAAATAAATAAAATTTTAAGGGAAAATGTACCTTTAGCATTCTAATACATTTTTTCCTGTTTTTTTTCTTGAAGTATAGTTTGACTTATTATATTAGTTTCAAGTGTACATCATAGTCCATTTTTATTTACTTTAGAAACTTCAGGATTACTGAGGAAGCCATGTGAATCTATTGTAAGCAACAAGCATTTAATTTAAAGAGGATTTCAGTAGACTTTGTTGGAAGTGATACATCTCAGAGAAACACCATGGGCCACTTGTCTCAATTCATTGCTGCACATTGCTGTTAATTTTCAAATGTACTGGTGGATGGTCAGGGAACATTAGTATATATAAACTCACATGAATGAGTATCAAACATCAAAATACCTAGCCAAAAATTTGAGAATAAATATATAAATATTTTTAAACAACTTTTTAGATAGATATATGTTTTAATATAATTTTATTTAAAAACTTGCTAGTTTTGCTCCCCAAATACTCTATTTCCTTTCTAGTACTTATCAGCTCTGTGCATACATCAATTTCTAGCCATCTTTTCTTAGAGTTTTCCTATTACTAATCCACGTGTATGAATGCATGCATAAAACATATATGACATACTATCTTTATTATTTTACATAAAATAAATTTAACTTTATTTTTGACTTATTCCAGAAACAACAAAAATGACTGAAAAAGTAAATGAATGTCAAGCCAGATGCTTTGATGATTGTTATGCTGTGATTTTACCTTTTTTAAAAAATAGAGCATAAATATTTATAACAAACTCTTTAATAGACCATTTTCTCTTTCAGTTTACTCTTTTCATTCCCCCAGGTAAATCTCAATAGTTTTTAAAATAAAATCTTTTATCTCCAGTTTAGTTCCTTGCATAAGATCAGGTCAGGGAGATTCAAGATATACTCCCATGATATGTAAATATTTCCATGCCCAAAATCGTTCTTAGGGGAAAATCTTCTTAAACTTATCCTTCTATTTAGAGGTAATTATCTTAGAAGTATTAGAATAAATTCTTACTCTTTGCTCTCTTACTCCTTCTCCACAGGATTAATATGTTTTGGTCAGTTCCCTGCTTTGTGGTCAGGGACTGTACTCATTAGAAGAGCCTGCTGTTATCCAGATATGGTGGTGAATAATTAAATAACTATTTATCCATCTCAAGGATATATAAACTATCCTACTAAACACAGATCTACAGAAATACTTTTTAGTTATTTTCAAGAAGCCTTGGAGGGAAGTGATCAAATGAGTGACTGAGGTCTCTCTCATTAACCAGAATTAACTTGCAAACATTTGAGTGAGTTACATCAGATATGGATCCTCCAGCCCCGGCCAATGAGTTAGATCATTGCAGCCCCAGGAATGTCTTGATTGCAGCATCACAAAATACTTAGTGCCAGAAGTGTCCAGTTAAACAATCCTCAAATTCTTAACTCTAATAAATTGTGTGAGATAAATATGTTTGTTGTTTTATCAAGACATGAATTTTGGGAGTAATTTCTTACAAAGCAATAGATACTTAATATAGGTGTATTATTAATCATCCTTCTCAAAAGCCTACGTTCATTATCCCTAACCCCCCAAAAAGAAAACCTAATCTATATTCTTTATCTCAGTCAGTGGAGTCAGCAATGATGAAGTTCTTCACATGTATCTGAGACTTCCTTTCCTTTGCTCTCTCTAGCTGATTAGTCATAAATTGATCTTTATTTTTTGTAATTGTTTAATCAAGTATTTCTATATTTCTCTAACCCATGACAAGTATCCTGTACTGAATCACTGTGATAATCCCCCTAGATTACAGTTACAGCTTATGAACTGTGTCTTGTTTGCCTTGCCCTTCTGGAACTTTAATCCATTCTTTAAAAAGAAGTAAATAGGCATATTTATGAATATGAAAATGCTTTGTTTAAGCCCTCTTGTTATTTAACTACTTACATCCTTGAACATATAGATTTGATCAAATAATTTATAAAGCTCTGCATGTTTAGGCTTTGCTTCATGCTTCATTATCATCTTCTATCACAACCTCCTCCATAATCTTAATCAAATGGTGCTCTAGTTGGAATCTCTCTCTTAGATATCAACATCTAACTTAGAACAAATTAATTCAGTGCTTGGCTTCTGATTCTTAACCATTGATTTTCCTCTAGTTCGATCAATAAAAACATCAGGAGGGGTTTGCTTTTACATCACTAGGACAACAGAATACTTTCATTATTTGGTTTATGTGATTTTCCTTCTTTTCAAGAGATATGTGCTGAAGTATTAAAGGGTGATAAATCATGATGTCTACAGCTTCTTTCAAATGGTACAAAAATTTAAATACTTATTCATAGGGAGAAAATATTACAAAACATTAAAAATTATTTAATCTAAATGAAAGATAGTCAGAGGTTGTTTGGTATTCTTGAAAATTGACTATAATTTTTAAATTGTTCAAACTTAAAATTTGAAAAAAAATGTGAAAATAAGTTCTTCTTCTGGAACAACAGGGACCATATTCCCAACGGAAACAGCTGAAAGACTAATCTAAATATACATACAATGCTTCACAAAACAATGCTTAACAGGCAAGGAAATCCAATGATCTTTAAGAGTTGGGAAAAAAAATCAGTTGAGCAGTAAAATTTTCCCAGTTTACTAACCAGAGAGTTTATAGGCTACAGCATAAGGAATAGAAATACAGGAAGTATCCATAGTCACCCTGAGTTGAGGAACTTGAGATAGCAATCCAGGGAAGCCAAGGTAGATAATGTCTGTAGGGCAGAGTACCAGAGTGCCAGAGAAGTAAGAGCTGCCCAGAGAGGAACTTTGGAGATCTGAAAATTATAGATCTGAGTACAGATTAGGGCATATGAGTAAGGAATCCACCTGAAGCCAGAGAAAGAACTATCTAACATCTAAATAATGGAAGGAACTGTACCAAAACACTTGCAGGGCAAGTAGAAAATATTATAATTCATGGACATTGAATAGAAACAAAACAGGACCTTACTTTGGTAGTCATGAAAAATTAGCCCAAGATTAAATATTGCACTAAGAAAGCTTAAAATCAAGACCCAAGAGGATCGAATTGATTTCAAGTAACTTAATTGCATCTGAAAAAAAAATAAAAGCTCTCAAGAATATATATATATATATATATTTTTAACATCTTTATTGGAGTATAATTGCTTTACAATGGTGTGTTAGTTTCTGCTTTATAACAAAGTGAATCAGTTATACATATACATATGTTCCCATATCTCTTCCCTCTTGTGTCTCCCTCCCCTCCACCCTCCCTATACCACCCCTCTAGGTGGTAACAAACCACTGAGCTGATCTCCCTGTGTTATGCGGCTGCTTCCCACTAGCTATCTCTTTTATGTTTGGTAGTGTATATATGTCCATGCCACTCTCTCACTTTGTCACAGCTTACCCTTCCCCCTCCCCATATCCTCAAGTCCATTCTCTAGTAAATAATATATTTTAAGAATGCAAATAATTAGCACCCAGCAAGGTAGATTTACATGATATAGCATGCAATCAGAATTACCAGGCATTCAAGGATGCAGGGAAATACATTCCATAGTTAAGAAAAATATACACTCAATTGACCAAGAAATAATATATATACTATAATTAATAGAAAAGTCTTAAAATACTTTCAAAATAATTATTTTGAAGGAAACAAAATGAACCAAACTAAAGCAAAAATATTCTTTCATCCAATTAGATCAACATCTTTGAAATACCAAAACAACACAAAGCTGTCAACCTACATTTATTTACCCAGTGAACATATATTGCAAAAGGAAAATGAAATAAAGGCAACATATAATATCTTAAAAATTTCATAACCGACAGATATGTACTACACAGATTTTAAGGCAGTCCTTCAAATAGAGGAAAATATCACCAGATAGAAACCTGGATCTATGAGAAGGATGAAGAGTATTATGGATGGCAACTACATGGATATAACTATAAAAGCTTCAATTTCTTATGCTCAGTTGAAAGTTTAGAGTAAAACTGATATTTTTTGAAGTTTATAGCATGTATGGCAAGAATATCACAAAGATTTCTAGGGAGAAATGGAAGTATACTATTGTAAAATACTTGTTTTGTGACAACATAAAGATGTATACCATAAACCTTAAAGCAATCATGGAAGTAGTAACAAAGAGCTAGAATATACTAGAAAGGGAGATCAAATGGACTTATAAATAAAAAAATCTAAAGAAAGCAGGAAAAGAGGAGAAATAAAAGAAAGATGTGATAAGTAGGAAAAAAATAGTAGATTCAACCTCAGGCAAATTATAGTAGACAGAATGACTGCTCCCAAAAGGTATCTACATCCTAATTTCCATAGTTAGTAAATATGTTGCATTACATGCTGGAATGAACAGTGCAGACATGATTAAGGATTAAGATTATCCTGCATTATCCAGCTTGGCCCAATGTAATCTCAAGAGTTCTTTTTCTTTGGGGGGGGGGGCCTCCCTGG
The DNA here is from genome assembly GCF_025265405.1 of Mesoplodon densirostris. Taxonomy (NCBI): domain Eukaryota; kingdom Metazoa; phylum Chordata; class Mammalia; order Artiodactyla; family Ziphiidae; genus Mesoplodon; species Mesoplodon densirostris. Next base: position 20,510,051 of record NC_082665.1, read on the forward strand.
TGGCGCAGTGGTTGAGAGTCCGCCTGCCGATGCATGGGATACGGGTTCGTGCCCCGGTCTGGGAGGATCCCATGTGCCGCGGAGCGGCTGGGCCCGTGAGCCATGGCCGCTGGGCCTGCGCGTCCGGAGCCTGTGCTCCGCAACGGGAGAGGCCACAACAGTGAGAGGCCCGCATACCGAAAAAAAAAAAAAAAAAAAAAGAATTCTTTTTTTTTATGTTATTATATTTATTTTGGCTGTGCCAGTTCTTAGTTGTGACGTGCATGTGGGATCTAGTTCCCCGACCAGGGTTCGAACCTGGGCCCCCTGAATTGGGAGCGCACTGGACCACCAGGGAAGGCCTTATATGAGAAAAACAGGAGTGTCAATGTCAGAGAAGAGATTTAATAACAGAAACAGAGGTCAGAGAGAGGAGAAACTGGCCTATATTTTTTACCTAGAGCCACATCTACAATAATATATATTTCCCTCTTGTGAAAGGGCTTCAACTGTTAAAATAAATAGAATAAAGCATGCAGCAGTTAAGAAGCTAACATATGCACAATTTTGTTAAGTACTACACACCTCATTTAACCATAACACAATCACATTGGTTTTACTTGAAAGAAATATTGAAAATATTTTCTCTAGATCAACACTTTTTACCACAAGGTGGTAGTATGTCCTTTAATATTCAATCAAATAACATACAGCATTTCAGACTACAATTTCAGTTTATCCATTTTCATTGTGATGAATCAAATAAGTCACATTGTTTGCAATTGCAGTTGTGTTTAATTTCTATATTAACAATATTATATAAGACAGTTTTGTAAACGTTTACTGGAGACTGTAAAAGACAGCTGAATATATTTATAATGGCTATTATTGTTCAGGTTTGTTATTTTTATTTGGATAATGTAGATGTCACTCACTGAGTTTCTTAACTGCTTGAGAGAAGTTTAGACATTTTTTTATTGCTACAGATTGAAAAACCTTCACTTTGTAGCAGAAGATTATCTTGGTACTAAAGTTATAGTTCACTGACATTCTACCTCACCTCTGTGCCAAAAATAAATTGCTTTTCTTTAGATGTTCCCCTTGGTGAGCAGTTAACCAGTATTTCAATACTCTCAAAAGAGAACATACAATGTAATACAATCTATTTTTCCGCTTAAGTATAACAAGGGGGTTTCCCTGGTGATGCAGTGGTTGAGAGTCCACCTGCTGATGCGGGGGACACGGGTTCGTGCCCCTGTCCAGGAAGATCCCACATGCTGCAGAGCAGCTGGGCCCAGGAGCCATGGCCGCTGAGCCTGCGTGTCTGGAGTCTGTGCTCTGCAACGGGAGAGGCCACAACAGTGAGAGGCCCATGTACCGCAAAAACAAACAAAAATCAAAAAAGAATAACAAGGAATTTCACAAGAGTATTAGTATCAATCCTTTTCCCTACAATAGTGTTTGCATGGGTTATGAAGTCCAGAAAATACCAATTCCATGTTGTTATTTTCAATACTTATCAACATAAATTTTATGCAATACCTTTGAAAAGATTATTTCTACAGATTTATTTATTACATCAAAGTAAACAGTCAATAAGAAGTATTGGCAAAATATTAGGGTATTAAATCTCTCAAATACTACTGGTGGATATGTAAATGAGGATAAATTATCTGGAGTACAATTAGGCAATATTTTTGCATTTTAAAAAGATAAATGAACACAGCAAATATATTTCTAAGAAAATAATGAGAAATTATGAACATATTAGCCATAAAGATGTCCAGTACAGTATTATTTATAGCAGTGAAATATTTGATATAATCTAAATATCCAATAATATGAACTAAATTTTTATGATAAATCATACAATTGGGAAATTAATTAATTATTGAAATCAGATAAGAATATTTATCAACATGAAAAATTAATGTTTAATAACCAAAGTGCAGCTTATAAAATTTTAAAATATATTACTTTTGTAAAATCATACTGCTGTAATTATACCTATGTATGTATCCATAACCATATCTATAACACTATACCTTCACAAACTGTACATCCTAAAAATATAAAAGATTGAGACCTAAGCTCAATGGTGAATATTTCCAAACAATGAAAATACTATAGAAAACTTACATGTTATACATCTGAATTTAAAAATTCAGTTACAAAACACAATAAACAATTAGGAAAAAGGATGAATAAAGTTTTAAATATAATGTTGTTTATAGATATATTATTTAGTATGCAAAAATATAATAAAAATTAAGAAGTATATGATTTTAATTAAACTAAAAAGTTATTTTAATACAATAAAAATTTAATAAAATAATTCTTGTAGAACATGATTTATACTAAAAATGTGATATCTGCTTTGGCATTTTTGGAAAACTTTGGTCTTCAGATTACATCATATGATAAAATGCTTAACTAAGCCTAGTCATTTAGAGAGTTTAATTTTAGGAAATAAATTAGATATCCAAAACACTTTAATAAATGGATATACTTTGAACATACAATAAGGGAACATCTATTGAATCATATTATCCATAGAATAAATTATCAAAGTCTTAAACTATGGAGAGTTAATATAGCAAAATATGAAATAGAAATAGACGTTTATATAATCATTCTGCTGAATGTCTCTAATAGGTAATATCAATTTTTTTATTTGTTTATATATTTATTATCTATCTTCTTCCACTGAAATACCAGCTTCAAAAGAACAGACCTTTTACAAAGTAGTAAGATATAATTCATTTATAATATTTAAAAATCTAACCTTAAAGGTATGCATTATATAATAGTAATTATATCTCAGGGAAGAATAATGGAGTGATTTTCACTCTCAATTTTGGTTTTGTTTGAACATAGGAGTATAATAGTTTTAAAATCAACAAAAACAATAAAGATATTTAAAAATTAAAAAAAAGAACAGACCTTTCCTATTTTGTTCAATTTGTTGTGTCTAGCATCTAGAACTGTGCCTGGAACATAACAGTTACTTGTGTTTTTTGATTGTTTGTTTTTATTTTTTTACGTTTTAAATCTTTATGGAAGTACAATTGCTTTACAATGTTGTGTTAGTTTCTGCTGTATAACAAAATGAATCAGCTACGTGTATACATATATCCCCATTTCCCTCCCTCTTGTGTCTCCCTCCAACACTACCTATCCCACGGCTCTAGGTGGTTGCAAAGCACCAAGCTGATCACCCTGTGCCATGCAGCTGCCTTCCACTAGCTGTCTGCTTTATATTTTGTAGTGTGTACATGTAAACGCTACTCTCTCTCTTTGTCCAAGCTTCCCCATAGCCCTACCCATGTCCTCAAGTCCATTCTCTACGTCTGCTTCTTTATTCTTGTCCTGTCCCTTGATTCATCAGAACCTTTTTTTTTTTGATTCCATACATATGTGTTAGCACATGGTCTTTTTTTTTTTTCTCTTTGTGACTTACTTCACTCTGTATAACAGACCCCAGGTCGATACACTTCACTACAAATAACTCAATTTCGTTTCCTTTTATGGTTAAGTAATTTTCCATTGTATATATGTGCCACATCTTCTTTATCCATTCATCTGTCGATGGACACTTAGGTTATTTCCATGTCCTGGCTATTGTAAATAATGCTGCAATGAACATTGTGGTACATGATTCTTTTTGAATTATGGTATTCTCAGGATATATGTCCAGTAGTGGGATTGCTGGGTTATATGGTAGTTCTATTTTAGTTTTTAAGGAACCTCCATACTCTTCTCCATAGTGGCTGTATCAATTCACACTCCTACCAACAGTGCAAGAGGGTTCCCTTTTCTCCACACCCTCTCCAACATTTACTGTTGTAGATTGTTGATGATGGCAATTCTAACCAGTGTGAGATGATAAGTCATTGTAGTTTTGATTTGCATTTCTCTGATAATTAGTGGTGCTGAGCATCCTTTCATGTGTTTGTTGGCAATCTGTATATCTTCTTTGGAGAAAAGTTTATTTGGGTCTTCTGCTCATTTTTGGATTAGGTTAGTTGTTTTTGTTTTTGTTTTTGTTGTTTTTTTTGATATTGAGCTGCATGAGCTGCTTCTAAATTTTGGAGATTAATGTTTTGTAAGTTGCTTCATCTGCAAATATTTTCTCCCATTCTGAGGGTTGTCTTTTCATCTTGCTTATGATTTCCTCTCTTGTGCAAAACATTTTAAGTTTCACTAGTACCCATTTGTTTATTTTCATTTTGATTTCAATTCTCTAGGACGTGGGTCAACAAGGATCTTGCTATGATTTATGTCAAAGAGTGTTCTTCCTAAGTTTTCCTCTAACAGTTTTATAGTGTCTGGACTTACATTTAATTATTTAATCCACTGTGAGTTTATTTTTGTGTATCGTGTTAGGAAGTGTTCTAATTTCATTCTTTTACATGTAGCTGTCCAGTTTACCTAGCACCACTTATTGAAGAGGCTGTCCTTTCTCCATTGTACAGTATTGCCTCTTTTATCAAAGATAAGGTGACCATATGTGTGTGGGTTTATCTCTGGGCTTTCTATCCTGTTGCATTGATCTATATTTCTGTTTTTGTGCCAGTACCATACTGTCTTAATTACTGTAGCTTTGTAGTATAGTCTAGAGTTAGGGAACCTGATTCCTCCAGCTCCATTTTTCTTTCTCAAGATTGCTTTAGCTATTCGGGGTCTTTTGTGTTTCCATACACATTGTGAAATTTTCTGTTCTAGTTCTGTGAAAAATGCCAGTGGTAGTTTGATAGGGATTGAATTGAATCTGTAGATTGCTTTGGGTAGTAGAGCCATTTTCACAATGTTGATTCTTCCAATCCAGGAACACAGTATACCTCTCCATCTATTTGTATCATCTTTAATTTCTTTCATCAATGTCTTATAATTTTCTGCATACAGGTTTCTTGTCTCCTTAGGTAGGTTTATTCCAAGATATTTTATTCTTTTTGTTGCAATGGTAAATGGGAGTGTTTTCTTAATTTCACTTTCGGATTTTTCATCAATAGTGTATAAGAATGCTAGAGATTGCTGTGCATTAATTTTGTATCCTGCTACTTTACCAAGTTCATTGATTAGCTCTAGTAGTTTTATGGTGGCATCTTTATGATTCTCTATGTATAATATCATGTCATCTGCAAACAGTGACAAATTTACTTCTTCTTTTACATTTGGATTCCTTTTATTTATTTTCCTTCTCTGATTGCTGTGGCTAAAACTTCCATAACTATTTTCAGTAATAGTGGTGAGAGTGGGCAACCTTGTCTTGTTCCTGATCTTAGAGGAAATGGTTTCAATTTTTCACCATTGAGGATGATGTTGGCTGTGGGTTTGTCATATATGGCCTTTATTATGCTGAGGAAAGTTCCCTGTATGCCTACTTTCTGGAGGGTTTTCATCATAAATGGGTGTTGAATTTTGTCCAAAAGTTTCTCAGCATCTATTGAGATGATCATATCATTATTCTCCTTCAATTTGTTAATATGGTGTATCACATTGATTCATATGCATATATTGGAGAATCTTTGCATTCCTGGGATAAATCCCACTTGATCATGGTGTATGATCCTTTTAATGTGCTGTTGGATTCTGTTTGCTAGTATTTTGTTGAGGATTTTTGCATCTATGTTCATCAGTGATATTGGCCTGTAGTTTTCTTTCTTTGTGACATCTTTGTCTGCTTTTGGTATCAGGGTTATTGCAGCCTCCTAGAATGAGTTTGGGAGTGATCCTCCCTCTGTTATATTTTGGAAGAGTTTGAGAATGATAAGTGTTAGCTCTTCTGTAAATGTTTGATATAATTTACCAGTGAATCCATCTGTTCCTGGGCTTTTGTTTGTTGGAAGACTATTAATCACAGTTTCAATTTCAGTGCTTGTGATTGGTCTGTTCATATTTTCTATTTCTTCCTGGTTCAATCTCAGAACATTGTGCATTTCTCAGAATTTGTCCATTTCTTTGAGGTTGTCCATTTTATTGGCATATATTTGCTTGTTGTAGTCTCTCATGATCCTTTGTATTTCTGCAGTGTCAGTTGTTACATCTCCTTTTTCATTTCTACTTCCAGTGATTTGAGTTTTCTTCCTTGTTTTCTTGATGGGTCTGGCTAGTCGTTTATCAGTTTTGTTTATCTTCTCAAAGAACCATCTTTTAGTTTTATTTATCTTTGCTATCGTTTCCTTCATTTCTTTTTCATTTATTTCTGATCTGAATTTTATGATTTCTTTCCTTCTGCTAACTTTTTTGTTGTTGTTGTTGTTCTTCTTCTTCTTCTTTCTCTAATTGCTTTAGGCTTAAGTTTAAGTTGTTTATTTGAGATGTTTCTTGTTTCTTAAGGTAGGCTTGTATAGCTATATACTTCCCTCTTAGAATGGTTTTTTATGCATCCCATAGGTTTTGGGTCATTGTGTTTTCATTGCCATTTGTTTCTAGGGATTTTTTGATTTCCTCTTTGATTTCTTCAGTGATCTCTTGGTTATTAAGTAGTGTGTTGTTTAGCCTCCATGTGCTTTTATTTCTTACAGATTTTTTCCTGTAATTGATATCTAGTCTCATAACATTGTGGTCAGAAAAGATACTTGATATGATTTCAATTTTCTTAAGTTTACCAAGGCTTGATTTGTGACCCAATATATAATCTATCCTAGAGAATATTCCATGAGCTCCTGAGAAGAATGTGTATTCTGTTGTTTTTGGATGGAATGTCCTATAAATATCAATTAAGTCCATCTTGTTTAATGTTTCATTTAAAGCTTGTGTTTCCTTTTTATTTTCAGTTTGGATGATTTGTGCATTGGTGAAAGTGGGGTGTTGAAATCCTCTACTATGTTTGTGTTACTGTTGATTTCCACTTTTATGGCTGTTAGTATTTTCCTTATGTATTGCAGTGCTCATAGGTGTGTTTTGGGATGTATGTGAACTTCGTATGATTTTAGGCAGCTCTCTGCTAATGGTTGTGGTTTTATTCCTGTCTTGCTAGCTGTTTGTCATGTGGCCTCCAGCACTGGATATTGCTGGCCATTGGGTGGAGTTGGGTTTTAGCATTGAGATGGAGATCTCTGGGAGAGCTGTAACCAACTGATATTATGTGAGGCTGGGAGGTCTCTGATGGTCCAGTGTTCTGAACTCGGCTCTTCTACCTCAGAGGCTCAGGCCTGACACCAGGCTGGAGCACCAAGCCCCTGTCAGCCACACAGCTCTGAAGAAAAGTAAGAAAATAAATAAATAAATAAATAATAAATTATTGAATAAAATAATAAAAATAATTAAAATAGAAAATAAAATAATAAATTATTAAAATAAAAATTTTAAAAAGTAATAAAAAGAAAGGAAGAGAGAAACCAAACCAACAAACCAAACCATCAATGATAACAAGTGCTAAAATCTATACTAAGATAAACATAAAAATCAGAAACAGTCCAGTCGCAGACAGCAAACCCCAAGTCTACAGTTGCTCCCAAATTCCACTTCCTCAATTTTAGGTTGATTCCTTGTCTATTCAGGTATTCCACAGATGCAGGGTACATCAGGTTGATTGTGGAGATTTAATCCACTGATCCTGAGGCTGCTGGAAGAGATTTCCCTTTATCTTCTTTGTTCACACAGCTCCTGGGCTTCAGCTTTTGTCTTGGCCTCACCTGTGTGTGTTGGTTGCTGTCAGGCTTCTGTTCCCGCCCAGACAGGACGGGGTTAAAGCAGTGGCTGATTAGGGTTCTCTTGCTCTCTCATGCCTGGGGTGGGGGGTTGAGGGGGTGATACAGTAGTTATAATTGGAATGTGGGGCGAGCTTGCCACAACAGATCCTGGCATGATGTTGCAACAGCCTTAGGCGTGCCGTGTGTTATTCCAGGGAATTTGGCCCTGGATCACAGGTCCCTGGCTGTGGAGTGCTGCACAAGCTCCCGTGTAGGGTGTGGATAATCACCTGTGTTTGCACACAAGATTCTTGGTGGCTGCAGCAGCACTTTAGCATTTCATGCTTGTCTCTGGTGTCTGAGCTGATAGCTGTGGCTCACGCCCATCTCTGGAGCTTGTTTATGTGGTGCTCTGCCTTCTGTGGGCAGACAGTGAAGGAATCCCCTCTCCTCGCACACCCTGAAACAATGGTCTCTTGCTTCTTAGACAGTTCCAGACCTTTTCTCAGACTCCCTGCTGGCTATCTGTGGTGCACTAGCTCCCTTCAGGCTGTGTTCATGCAGCCAAACCCAGTCCTCTCCCTTGGATCCGACCTCCAAAGCCCAAGCCCGAGTCTCAGCTCCCAGCCCCCGCCCACCCCAGCGGGTGAGCAGACAAGCCTCTCAGTCTGGTGAGTGCTGGTTGGCACTGATCCTCTGTGCGGGAACCTCTCCACTTTGCCCTCTGCACCCTTGTTGCTGCACTCTCCTCCATGGCTCTGAAGTTTCTCCCCCACCCCCACCCCCCCATCTTTCACCAGTGAAGGGGTTTCCTAGTGTGTGGAAAATTTTCCTCCTTCACAGCTCCCTCCCAGAGCTGCAGGTCCTGTCCCTGTTCTTTTGTCTCTGCTTTTTTTTTTTTTTTCTTTTGCCCTACCTAGGAATGTGGGGATTTTCTTCCATTTTGGGGAGTCTGAGGTCTTCTGCCCGTCTTTAGTAGGTATTCTGGAGGAGTTGTTCCACATGTAGATGTGTTTCTGATGTATTTGTGGGGAGGAAGGTGATCTCTACAACTTACTCCTCCTACATCTTGAATGTCCATCCCTGTTTAGGTAATATCAATTTAAAAGTTGAGCTTTATATGCTTATTAGTTCATTTTGTCTTCCTTTTAACAATACCACTAGCAAACACTTATTAAACTCTTCTGTAGGGAACACTGAACATGAGGCCATTCTACTGTGTCTTCACTTAAAAGTATCTCAAATTGTACAGTGTACCTCAGCATCTCCAGAAGACATGGGAAAATCTTCATGGAGGGGCCAAAGTTTAGTTGATCATTTTCAGAGACAGGGGGAAATGAATGGAGAAGCCAAGAAGAAGATAATGATTTTCACTGATATTTCCAGAAGAATATTTTCTACTTCTTATCAAATCTGATTTCTAATTACATACGAAGTACATATGCAAACTAATTGTTTAACCAGGAAATACTTTATGTTTAAGGACACTTTTTTTTGTCAATTTCCTTAATTCACGTTTTATGAGTACTAGTTTGACAAGTAGAATATCTCACACCTCCTTTTTAATGTGCATTTTGTATTCATAAAATGATGGTTGATTTCTATTTGTTCTAACAACCATATATCTTAGTTTCAGTTCTCTAAATGTTTTATTACTTCATGACATTGATCTTCATGGTTACATAACCATCACTTTTAATAAAAGAAGAATTTGAGCATTTAGAAGTCAGTCATTATATCAAAGTCTTCATATTGTCTTTTTTCTTAGGCTTCATATTAATTCACAAGTATAATATATCAAAAGAAAAAACTGCCAACTGAGGATACTTGGTAAAATTAAGTATATTTGGTAAAACTATTTTTCGAAGTGAAGGAAATATAAACACTTTACTTGATAAACAGAAGCTGAGAGAATTCATCACCATGATTTGTGTACAAGAAATATTAAAAGGAATCTTCAAATTGAAACAAAAGATCCCAAACAGCTATCCTAAAGTATATGAAATTATAGAGCTCACTGGCAAAAGTGACTATATAAACAAATACAGAATACTGTAACACTGTAATGGTTGTGTGTAAATCACTTTTAATTGCTTTAAATGTAAATAGATTAAATTTCTCAATCAAAAATATAGAGATTGGCTTCCCTGGTGGTGCAGTGGTTGAGAGTCCGCCTGCCAATGCAGGGGACAGGGGTTCGTGCCCCGGTCTGGGAAGGTCCCCCATGACACAGAATGCCTGGGCCCATGAGCCATGGTTGCTGAGCCTATGTGTCCGGAGCCTGTGCTCCACAACAGGAGAGGCCATAACAGTGAGAGGCCCACGTACAGCAAAAAAAAAAGAAAAAGATATAGAGAGGCTAATTGGATTAAAAGATCCAACTAGATTTTATCTATGAGACTCACATTATATTTAAGAACACACATATGATGAATGTGAAAGAATAAAAAGAATGATATTCTGTGAAATTGATAACCAAAATAGAATAGAAGAGATCATACTTATATTAGACAAAATAGACTTTATGTCAAAAATAGTCAAGAGACAAAGAACATTATATAAATGATAAAAGTGTCAATACCTCAGGAAGATATAACAATTATAAATATATATGTGCTAACATTATAACACTCAAATATATGAAGCAAACGTTGATAGAAGTAATTGGAGAAATAAACAGCAACATAATATTAGTAAGGGGTTTCAATATCCCACCTTCAATAATGGATAGGCAGACAGAAGATCAGTAAGGAAAGACAGAATTTGAATAAGCTAGAGACCAAATGAACCTAACAGCCATGTTAGAACATTCCACTCAATAGCATAAGAATACATGCATACATAATTTTATTGTGTTTTGTTTTACTGTGGTTCACATATATTGCATGTTTTATGGATTGAAGCCTTGTGCATTGGCCAAGTCTATTAGCACCATTTTTCTGAAAGCTTTTGTTCACCTTGTATTTCTGTATCACATTTTGGTTATTCTCACAATATTTCAAACTGTTTCATTGTAACTATATTTGTTATGGTGATCTGTGATTAGGGATCATTGTTGTTACTATTGTAATTGTTTTGAGGTACCATGAACCACACCCATATGAGACAGGCAAACTTAAATGTTGTGTGTGTTTTGACTGCTCCCCTGACTGGTTATTCCCCCATCTCTTTCCCTCTCCTCTCGCCCCCTATTTCATGAGACTCAAGAATATTGAAACTAGGCAAATTAATAAACATATAAGTGTTCAAGTGAAAGGAAGAGTCATATGCCTCTCCCTTTAAATCAAAAGCTAGAAATGATTGTTTAGTGAGGAAGGCATGTGGAAAACCAATATAGGCCAAAAGCTAGGCCTCTTGTGCCAAATAGTTAGCCAAGTTGTGAATGTAAAGGAGAAGTCCTTGAAGGAAATTAAAAGTGTTACTCCAGTGAAAACACAAATGATAAGAAAGCAAGACAGCCTTATTGTTCAAATGGAAAAAGTTTTAGTGGTCTGGATGGAAGATCAAACCAGCCACAACATTCCTTTAAGCTGCCACCTAATATAGAGCAAGACCCTAACTCTCTTCAATTCCATGAAGGCTAAGAGAGGTGAGGATGCTGTCTAAGAAAAGTTTGGAGTCAGCAGAGGTTGGTTCATCAGTGTTAAGGAAAGAAGCCATCTCTGTAACATAAAAGTACAAGGTAAAACAGCAAGTGCTGATATAGAAGCTGCGGCAAGTTATCCAGATCATTTTGGCTAAGAGTGTTAATGAAGATGGCTACCCTGAATAAGAGATTTGCAATGTAGATAAAATAGTCTTATATTAGAAGAAGATTCCACCTAGAGCTATCATAGCTAGAAGTGAAAAGTCAATGCCTGGTTTCAAAGCAACAATAGGATAAGCTGACTCTCTTGTTAGAAGCTAATGCAGCTGGTAACTTTAAGTTGAAGCCAAAGCTCATCTACTATTTCAAAAATCATATGCTAAATCTACTCAGCCTCTGCTTTCTAAATGGAAAAAAAAAAGCCTAGATGACAGCACATCCATTTACAACATGGTTTACTGAACACTTTAAGTTCACTGGTAAGACCTATTACTCAGAAAACAAATTTCTTTCAAATGATTACTGCTCATTGACGATATACCTGGGCACCTAAGAGCTCTGATGGAGATGTACAATGAGATTAATGTTGTTTTCATACTTGCTAACACAACATCCATTCTACAGTCCATGGATCAAGAAGTAGTTTTGACTTTCAAGTCTTATGAATTAAGAAATACATTTCATAAGGTTATAACCTATCCTAGATTGTGATTCCTCTGATGGATCTGACAAAGTACACTGAAACCCTCTAGAAAGGATTCACCATTCTGGATGCCATTTGGAACATGATTCATAGGAAGAAATCAACATTTCAATATTAGCAGGAGTGTGGAAGAAGTTTGTTCCAACCCGTATGGATGACTTACAGGGGTTCAAGATTTCAGTGGTGGAATTTACTGCAGATGTGGTGAAATAGTAAGAGAGCTAGAATTAAAAGTAGAGCCTGAAGATGTGATTGAACTGTTTCAATTCCATAGTACAATTTTGATGGATGAAGAGTTCCTTCTTCTGGATGAGCAAAGAAAGTGGATTATTGAGATGGAATCTATCACTGGTGAATATGCTGTGAAGATTGTTGAAATGACAACAAAGGATGTAAAATATTACATAAACTTAGTTGATAAAGCAGTTGCAGGATTTGAGAGGAATGACTCCAATTTTGAAAAAAAAATATTCTACTGTGGATAAAATATATCAACCAGAACTTGTTGCTACAAAGAAATCATTCATGAAAGAGTCAATTGATGTGGTAAATTTTATTGTTGTCTTATTTAATGAAATCGCCACAGCCACCTCAACCTTCAGCAACCACCACCTTGCTCAGTCAGGAGCCATCAACATCAAGGCAAGACCCTCCACCAGCAAACAGACTATAACTCACTGAAGGCTCAGGTGACTGTTAGTAATTTTTAGCAATGAAGTATTTTTTTAAATTAAGGTATGTACATTTTTTAGACATAATGCTATTGCACACTTAATACACTACAGTATAGTAGAAACAGAAATTTTATATGCAGTGAGGAACCAGAAAAATATTGTGTGACTTGCTTTATTGTGATATTCGCTTTATTGTCATGGTTTGGAATCAAACCCACAATATCTTTGAGGTATGCCTATACACAGTCTTGTCAAGCATACTTGGAACATTTTTCAGGATAAATCAAATGTTACAGCACAAAATAAACCTTAACAAATTTAGGATAATTTAAATCATACCAAGTATATTTTTCTGAAAAATTCACAAATATATGAAAATTTTACAATACTGTCTTGAAAAAGCAATAGGTCAAGGAAGAAATCAAAAGGGAAATTAGAAAATATCTTGAGAAAAACAAAATTACAACTTACCAAAACTTGTGAGATGCAGCAAAAACAGTACTAACAGTGAAGTTGGTAGTAATAAATGTCAACATTAAAACACACACAAAAAAAATCTCAAAAAAAAAAAACTGTACACTTAAAGGAAGTAGAAAAAGAAGAATGAAATAAGCCCAAAGTTAACAATGGTAAGAAAATAAACATTATAACAGAAATAAATAAAACAGAGAGTAAATAAATAATTTAAAATTGAATGAAATAAGTTAGATTTTATAAAAGATTAAGAAAATTGATAAATGTTTAGCAGAATTAACTAAATAAGGAGATGACTCAATATCAGCAATGAAAAAGGAAATACTACAAATATTAAATGAATTAAAATGAAAGGTTTATAAGGGACTGCTATGAATAATTATATACCAACAAAATAGATAACCTAGAAGAGAGGAATAAATTCTCAAAAACATACAAACTACCAAGGCTGAATCATAGAGAAGTAGAAAATCTTAACAGACTTATAGCCAGTAAATTTTTTGAATCAGTATTTAAAAACCTTCCAAGAAAAGCCCAGGACCAGGTTGCTTTACTGGTAAATTTTACCAAGGATTTAAATAAAAATTTATGCCAGTCATTCTCAAACTCTTCCAAAAAATTACAGAGGATGAAACACTTCTAAACTTATTGTACAAGGCCAACATCATCCTTATAGCAAAGCCGGACAAAAATACTCAGAAAAATGCAAACCAATGCCCCTGATAGATATTGAATTTGAGCTAGTCAGATTTCACACTCATCTTAATATTGAATATCTTAGCTAACTATTGGCTTCATCTGCTAATTTTTACACAATCTTAGTTCACTGACAATGATCTGGTCATCTGGCCAGGCAGAAGGCAACAATAAAATTTTAATATCCAAGGTTTCCCCCTTTGGGGAAAAGAACTCTGGGAATTTTGTGAATCACAAATGCCCAGGATAGGGAGTTCCCTGGTGGCATAGTTGTTAGCATTCTAGGCTTTCACTGGCACAGCTTGGGTTAGATCCCTGTTTGGGGATCTGAGATCCTGCAAGCCGTGTAGTGCACTAAAAAAAAAAATAAATTAATGAATTCAATAAATTAAAAAAACAAACAAACAGAAAACCCCAACAAAACAAATGACCATAATATAAATCAAGTTCTCACATGCCTCTTCATATAACAAAGCCACACTAAGTGTTCTTATTAAGACACTCCTTACCCTTTTTGGAGTTCTAAACATCATCGATAGTGATCAAGACACTCATTTCACTTCACAAAATACACAATGCTGGACTCATGTATTTGTCAGGGCTCTCCAGAGAAATAGAACCAGTAGGATGTATATATATGAGATTTATATATATAATATATATAAAGAGATGATTATAAGTGGTGATTATGGAGTTTGGTAAGTCCCAAATCTGCAGAATAAGTCAGCAAGATTGAGCTTCAGCAGAGCCAAAAGTTTAGTTCTAGTCTGAGTTCAAAAGCTCAGGAATCAGAAGAGCTAATGGTGTAATTTCAGTCTGAAAGTCAGCAGGCTCAAGACCCAGGAAGAGCTGATGCTTCAGTTTGAGTTAGAAAGCAAGAAAAAAAAAAAAAAAAAAAAACCTCAGTGTCTAAGTTTGAAGGCTATCAGGCAGAAAATATTCTCCTTATTTGGGAAAAATTAGTGTTTTTGTTTTATTCAGACCTGGAACTAGTTAGATGAGGCCTACCCACAATAAGCAGGATAGTCTGATTACTCAATCTACCAATTTAAATGTTAATCTCATCCACAAACAGCCTCTTAGAAACACTCAGAATAATGTTTAAGCAAATATCTAAGCACTTCATGACCCAGTCAAGTTGATACATGCAATTAACCATCACAGCCCTTAACCAAGGGATTCAATCAAAACTCTTGCTTCCTTACCAGTCTCACAGAACATCATAATGGCTTGTTTTAACAACTTCAAACACAATTAAATGAATCATGGTACATTTTAGTTTAGTCAAACCTTGGGGTAAGTTGTAATTGCCTCTGAATCCATTTTTGTTTAATTGTTGACTATTTTCATGTCCCACCACTCCTCCTCCCTCTTCTGTCCCACATCTTGTCAAGCCAATAATACAATCTTGTTTCTTACCTTGGTACCAGTTGGACATTCAAACCATGTAAACCCTATACCAAATTCACAAGAAACCTTGACCTGTCCCCAACAGTAACTACAATAAAAGGCAAGCTAGTGATCTCTCCAGGTTTTCACAAGCCATTTTCAGACCTGCCTGGAAGCCTGCCATACTCTCTCCAGAAATCCACACTATATAAGAAATAAAACTTTTGATATCCCCTTGATTCATGTATGACATCATCAGTTTAGATATCTGAACTAAATTTTAGGTCACAGGTTCATTCTTCCTTCACAGGTTGATCACAAAATATCTCTTGCTTCTGTCTTCCTGTAATGTCACAAAATACCTCTTTTTAATCTAGAAATATTGCCATTATATCCCAGCCTTTGTATCTAATGCTTAAAATAGGACCTTATAAGTTGACATGACTATACTATGTATACCTGAAACCCAAGATTCTCAGAGGCAAGACGATTGCCTAATAGGTAAAACTAATATGAAGCATATATAACTACATATATATTGTTTTTCTTCAAGTGATATGGTAAAAGAAATTATGTATGTTGTTTAGGTATACATCTTCTTTGTGTAACCTATAAATCAAACTCATCCAATCCTCTTGCTGGGAAATGTGTGCCATTGAGATATAATCTAGCAATGATTAGTATTTGCTTTATTCCTACCTTTGTGCCATATTATTAAATTGTATCCAGAAAAAAAAATACATATAATGGATCTTATTAAAGAGTATATATAATAGTTACATAAAAGATTAAACAGTAAAACAGCTTAGATTAAGCAGTTAAATATAAAATGATATAAAATTATAGAGCAGTCTTTTTACACTCATTATCAAGTTAAAAATATGTTCCAAAGTAGACCTTTTATTTTCCTTCTTTAAGAAGTGCAGACTATATAGGTCAGGTAGTCAAGCAAAATTTCCACTGCAGGATATACAAATTTGAAACCTTACAAAAGGCAGTGTTTTTACTCCCTTTAATTAGGCAATTAATTCTACTGGAATTTATAGGCTGCACGTGGTGAAAGAAAAAGAGATAAAGAAAATTGGTAAAATCAAATATTTCAATTTTACTTTAAAGGTCACTGAATTATATGACCTACCTTGGAAGTATTTAACTTGAAATAAAGAAGTCAGGAAACAAATGAGCTGAGTAACTCAAGTTGTGAAGTTTGTTACTTTAATTAGAACACAAAAAAATTTCTTTTTGAGAGCTCACTAGTATATTTGAATAAATGATCTCTTTGTAAATCCTTTGAACTAAAGTTTTTTTTGAATTTCTCTCTCTCTCTCTCTCTCTCTCTCTCTGTATATATATATATATATATATATATATATATATATATATATATAAAATACACACAAACACATTTAGTTTCTCTTTTATGATTTTTTTAATATTTAGTTTCTACTTTATGAAACAAAATGGAGAGTTAAAAGAATAGATTTTTTCCTCTTATATAACAAGAAAATATGTTTACAAAGAATATAATATGCATATGCAGGCTTAAATGTTATGCTTTTGAAGCAGAATTAATTTATCTGCTAAAAAGTCATCAATATTTACTAAAATTTATTTATTAATTTTATGTACAAATTCCAGATAATATTATTAACTTACCTCTTGGTTAATGGTTACTATCTTAGTGAAATAAATAAATAAATAAATATATTTTAAATTTATACATAAAACAATTCAAGATAAATTATACAGAAATTTTGAAAATCAGATACAGTAGCTATAGGTAAAAAGTGTCTTGTAGAAAAGGTAATGCATTTTCTATGAAAACCCCAATAGGATACAAAGGACCTATATATTTATTATGCATTAGGTCATGTGGAAATTATGAATAAATTCTCAAAAGGGAAAAAAATATATATACTGACAACATATAATAAAACTAGGAAATAAAAACAAAGTGTTAGGGAAAACTAACAGACCACCTCCCTAAGTAAAACCTAGTTTAAGTGGTAATTACAAATTAATGTGTTTTTTTAAATTTAGAATATAACAATGATTACTATGGCAGAAATTGCCATTTATCTACCGATATGGATTCTAAACACATCGATTAATGGGAGTTTGGTTGGACCCATACTCAGCAGCTGAATATATGTTTCCTCTCTTCCAGCTACATATAGCCTTAGGTCTAGATTCTGGCCTTCATAAGTGGATAGGAGTTGTGTATGCAATGTTCAGGTTTCACCAGTCAAAGAAAGGATCATACCACCACCTTTTTCTTTTTCCTTCCATCTGACTACAGTGTGGATATGAGGTTGAGAACATAAACAACCACCAGGGCCCTCTGTTGGACATGGCAGAGCAACAAGAGAGAAAGAACATAAGACTATGGCTTTGTAAGTTATATTTCCATCACTGGAGACTTATACTTAGATTCATATCAGAGAAAAGGAAAAGAATAAATTTTTATAATATTTACTTTGTGTTACTAAATTATGTCAAATACCCAAAGCATTATATTTTTTGTGTTGCTTTATCATAGTTTCCTAACTTGTATCTCATCTTGTGAATCTCCAATTTTTCTCCTCTACAACACCTAAGGAGATAGTAACATAAATTCATTTTCCTGATAAGGGAGAAAGTATAGAATACATGAATATATTCAGTGAAGTTCATTTCTTGCCAAATTATTAGGTAAACTAAAGAATATCAATCAAAATGTAAACTTTTTAGCTTGTTTATTAGCCTGCAAAAATATTACCAAACCAAACTTGAGTCTTCTCCCCTGTACGCAGTAAAGCCAAATACTGTGGTGAAGGAAAGTGCAGAGTTTATTGCAGGTGCCAAGCAAAGAGTCCAGGTAGCTAGTCCTAAAATACTCAAATTCCCCAATGGCCTTCAGGGAAAGGTTTTTAATGACAGGGTGAATGAGGGGGGTTGTGGGGTGTGTTACCAGCTACCAGATATTCTTCTGATTGGTTGGTCGTGAGGTAACCAGAAGTCAACATCATTGACCTTCTGATTCCAACTGGTCAGGAGTCTAAATGCTTGTGGGCAGCATACAGTTAACTTCAAGCTGGTGGGGATTTCAGTAACTGCAAGGTAACATAGAGTTAACTTCAAGCTGGTGGGGGTTTCAGTATCTGCAAATAACTCAAAGGATATTACTCCAAATATTTTCTACAGCCCTTGAGGAGGAAGTAAATGTCCTTGACTTTAATAGCTAAACTATTTTTTTTTTCTTGCTTGACTGTTTTCCTTTGTTTCTGCACTTCTCATATTAAATTTATTCTTTGGAACTCAGGGAAAGCCTAAGAGGCTTAAGTTTTTCTACAAACAAGAGGCAGGCAGAGGACATTGGGTGGGAGCTGTCTGTCCCAGGAAGGTCCCATAAGATTCTGCTCAGTTACAATAATATTTAGCCAGAAGATAAAAAGACTTTAAGAACTAAAGACTTATGAGGTTTCTTTCAAAAACTACTATTACCAAAAAAATAATGAGAGAAAGGGGCAGACTAAAAGACTAGCTATAATAAGGATGGTAGTAACATATCTGATCATATATTGGAATTTAATATATAAAAAGCTATTGATGGCACTGGAACAACTGACACCACATTTTGAAGAAAATAAAATTAAAACTCCTACTTTATTCCATGTGTGCAACATACGAATGCACTCAGAAATACAATTTTTAGTAAATAAGACTCTCCAGAAAAATCTACAAGAGAAGTAACAAGCAATTAGCAAAATATAAAACAATAACATAAACCTACACACCACAGAGATGAAAGTCAAATGTTCAATCATATTACTCAAAACAATACAAACTTAAATAATCGATGAATACTCAACCAAAGCTGCAAGTTTCCTAGCACACTATTAGAGAGTATCAAAAAGGGGGATTTATTTGAGTCACAAGTTTCCAATATAGTTAGAAAACATTCATTTTCATGAAATGAGCTAGATTAGTGGAAGGTGGAGGAAGGTTTACTTATCTTACACTTCCAAGAACTATCTCACTCATTCATATAATAGAAATACATCAATGTCTGCAAGTAAAAAAATACTATTTTTAACTTTAATTTTATGAAAAATTGAATTGTTAATTAGTTTCTGTACTTAACTTGTTCCAAACCATGGTGATTTGGACATTCTTAAAATTTACTGGTAACTATATTAAATAGGTAAATTTGTTAGTATCTGTAGAGTTGCTTTAAACAAAACTGATTTGGAATTACATTTATTTCTCCTTTTTTGAATAAAAACTTTAAGATTATTTTAAAATTATCCATGCAAGAACAATTTGGCAATTTCAAGGTTATTAGGCCTTACAATCTGGGATTATGACTCCTGCTATTTTTATGGGAAAATAAGACAGATTGAAAACGTAACAGAAGAATATCAAAGAAGGAGAGATGATAAAGTCAAGTCCTTGATCATTTTGGTTAGAAGGTAACGTGAACTAATAGGAATAAAAGTAAGAAAAGAATAAAGGAAAAGTAGACAGGAACCGACTCACTGGGGAATGTGAAAAGGGATAGAGCAGAGATACGATACTGTTTAGATGAAGCAGAGCCCTAGGTGCTGCTTCTTAATGCCTGGGGCTCTGCTTCATCTAAACAGTATTGTTTGTGGAGAATACAAGAGCAATAACCAGAAAAAAAAAAAAAAAACTTAGAGGAAGGATAGATAAAAGGATGGCAGTAGTTTCTCAAGATTTCCATAACAATAGGGAACAGAAATTCACAAGACAATGACTTTTCAAGTGATCTTAAATATTTTATTGAAATTATTGACTAAGCAAGTAAAACAATTAAATAAGTAACCTATGTTGAGTGACAAAATTTATAACCTTAAATGCCCTACCGTAGAAAAAAAATTATTTCTGAATCTTAAGTCTTATTAAATATCATAATCATAGAAAATAATGTACACTGTAGCATAAGAAGAAACTCTTTCTTAGATATAAGCACCAACTTCAATTTGTTTTAGACTTCTGACACTTAAATTGGGATTGACATGTACACATTGCTATATTTAAAATGGACAACCAACAAGGACCTACTGTATAGCATAGGGAACTCTGCTCAATGTTATGTGGCAGCCTGAATTGGAGGGAAGTTTGGGGGAGAATGTATACATGCATATGTATAGCTGAGTCCCTTTGCTGTGCATCTGAAACTATCACAACATTGTTAATTGGCTATACTCCAATATAAAATAAAAAGTTAAAAAAATTAAAAAACAACAACAAAAAATATTGTTATTTTACCATTTGAGGAGAAACTAGGACTCTGTTTTATCACTGAACATTTGTTTCTTGACTGCTTTTCTTTTGTTCTGAATTCCCTCACTTCCCTTAAGATCATGAACTACTGAGACCTGTTCAAGGGCCAGCATTTTGGCCAAGCTTAGATCACAAAATGGCTTAGGCCAAAATGGCTTCTCTTATGTCAAGAAAACCATGCCTGGTTCTCTTTCCCGGGAGACCCCCCTATCCTATATACTTACAAAATTTGCTCTGTTTTTAGATAAGTTATGCACATGAATTCTATGTATTTTCAAACTTAAGGTTTTTTGAGTCCATGAACATTTAAATGTTTCATTTATCCATCTTCATCTATTAATTTGTTCTTCAACATGAAAATATATAACATATAATCATATATTTGAATGAAATTGTTTAGTCTTAGTGATATTAAATGTGACAATTCTGATATTTATTAGCAAATAAGCTCTGATAAAAATAGAATATTTGATTAGGAAGAATAAAATAAAGGCAGTTTGAAGCATGGAACTTTTGAGCAGGTCTTGATGCTATGCCAGAGAGAGAAAGTAGCTCAGTGAGCACTTATTTTGATGCAGAGAAAGTTAAATCAGAGTAAGAATGTTTCAGTGACATTTGTACCCAAAAAACTATTCTGTGTCAGAAAAAAAAGAAAATCAAAGAACTTTCCTAATTTCCATCTCCTTCAACTATTTCCAATACCTTCTGGTCCTGATACAGATCTCAAGCACAGACTATTATACTAAGCTTATAAATTAAGCAGCTTGATTGATTTGCTTAAGCGGTCATCACTGTGACTTTGCAGAAAATGTTCAAGTGCCAAAAATAAACCTTTAACACAGAACCTATTTATATGTAGGAAACCTTTTAAAATATAATAAATCGGCATTTTGAAGTGCAAGTTTGTGTGCATATGTGAAATGTCAAAATAGCATTTTTATTTGTTTAATAATCAAGCTGAGTATTACTGATTTTTATTAAAGATAAGAATATAAGATAATGATAAGTGTTTCTTCTACTGGACTTGGAGCTGAATTAGATATCAAGCCATCTTACTGAATTTGTGATTAAATATTTCATCAAGGTATGCACTAAAATTCTTTCCAATTTTTATTAGAGCCAAATAGAATTTATCTAATATTACCATTTGTAGACATGTATATGCTTAAGTACAATAATCATTCAGCACATTGACTATAAATTTATGAAGCTGCAGAAAATAATGCAATATTTACCCGACAATTCTGGTGTTTTACAAAACGTGATTGGTAATTGTCTTTATTTGTGTTGATAAATTATTTTCTACAAAACACTGCACGAAAATCTATAAGTGTACTGAAGTTTCCTTTCTCAGATTATCCCTGTCACACTTTTTTTATTAGTTTCTGCTTTATAACAAAGTGAATCAGTCATACATATACATCTGTTCCCACATCCCTTCCCTCATGCATCTCCCTCCCTCCCACCCTCCCCATCCCACCCCTCCAGGCGGTCACAAAGCACCGAGCTCATCTCCCTGTGCTCTGCGGCTGCTTCCCACTATCTATCTACCTTACGTTTGGTAGTGTATATATGTCCATGCCTCTCTTTCGCTTTGTCACAGCTTACCCTTCCCCCTCCCCATATCCTCAAGTCCATTCTCAAGTAGGTCTGTGTCTTTATTCCCGTTTTACCCCTAGGTTCTTCATGACATTTTTTTAAATTCCATATATGTGTGTTAGCATATGGTATTTGTCTTTCTCTTGCTGATTTACTTCACTCTGTATGACAGACTCTAGGTCTATCCACCTCATTACAAATAGCTCAGTTTCGTTTCTTTTTATGGCTGAGTAATATTCCATTGTATATATGTGCCACATCTTCTTTATCCATTCATCCGATGATGGACACTTAGGTTGTTTCCAGCTCCGGGCTATTGTGAATAGAGCTGCAATGAACATTTTGGTACATGTCTCTTTTTGAATTATGGTTTTCTCAGGGTATATGCCTAGTAGTGGGATTGCTGGATCATATGGTAGTTCTATTTGTAGTTTTTTAAGGAACCTCCATACTGTTCTCCATAGTGGCTGTACCAATTCACATTCCCACCAGCAGTGCAAGAGTGTTCCCTTTTCTCCACACCCTCTCCAGCATTTATTGTTTCTAGATTTCTTGATGATGGCCATTCTGACTGGTGTGAGATGATATCTCATTGTAGTTTTGATTTGCATTTCTCTAATGATTAATGATGTTGAGCATTCTTTCATGTGTTTGTTGGCGGTCTGTATATCTTCTTTGGAGAAATGCCTATTTAAGTCTTCTGCCCATTTTGGGATTGGGTTGTTTGTTTTTTTGCTATTGAGCTGCATGAGCTGTTTATAAACTTTGGAGATTAATCCTTTGTCCGTTGCTTCATTTGCAAATATTTTCTCCCATTCTGAGGGTTGTCTTTTGGTCTTGTTTATGGTTTCCTTTGCTGTGCAAAAGCTTTCAAGTTTCATTAGGTCCCATTTGTTTATCTTTGTTTTTATTTTCATTTCTCTAGGAGATGGGTCCAAAAGGATCTTGCTGTGATTTATGTCATAGAGTGTTCTGCCTATGTTTTCCTCTAAGAGTTTGATAGTTTCTGGCCTTACATTTAGGTCTTTAATCCATTTTGAGCTTATTTTTGTGTATGGTGTTAGGGAATGATCTAATCTCATACTTTTACATGTCCCTGTCCAGTTTTCCCAGCACTACTTACTGAAGAGGCTGTCCTTTCTCCACTGTACATTCCTGCCTCCTTTATCAAAGATAAGTTGACCATATGTGCGTGGAGTTATCTCTGGGCTTTCTATCCTGTTCCATTGATCTATCTTTCTGTTTTTATGCCAGTACCACACTGTCTGGATTACTGTAGCTTTGTAGTATAGTCTGAAGTCAAGGAGCCTGATTCCTCCAGCTCTGTTTTTCATTCTCAATATTGCTTTGGCTATTCGGGGTCTTTTGTTTTTCCAAACAAATTTTGAAATTTTTTGTTCTAGTTCTGTGAAAAATGCCAGTGGTAGTTTGATAGGGATTTCATTGAATCTGTAGATTGCTTTGGGTAGTAGAGTCATTTTCACAATATTGATTCTTCCAACCCAGGAGCATGGTATATCTCTCCATCTATTTGTATCATCTTTAATTTCTTTCATCAGTGTCTTAAAAAATATGGAACACTTCACAAATTTGCTTGTCTTCCTTGCGCAGGGGTCATGCTAATCTTCTCTGTATCGTTCCAATTTTAGTATATGTGCTGCTGAAGCGAGCACCCTGTCACATTTTTGTATTCAGTTTAAACTTGCCATGGAAAACGATAGCAGTAGTGTTTTATACATTTTTATGTACTAGAATAGTTTTGTATGTTATTAGAGCTATGTATCAATTGACTGATAGGACTTCCGTAGGAATCAATCTATTCTATTTACATTCTGAATGTATCCTTAAATTCATCCTACCATTGATAATTGACATTTTTTCTGAGCTATATGTATATACATATATATACACATGCACACATATTTGTCATTATATGATGTATATACACTAAGTATGGTATGTTTATGCTGCATTGATATATATATATATATATATATATATATATATATATATATATATATATATATATATACACACTCTCTCTTTCTCTTTCTCCACATATATATATATATATGAATATGAATTATATATATATATATATATACTAGCAATCCTTATTATTCAAGGATTGCATATCTGTAAACTCACTTACTAGTTAAAATGTGTTTGGAATCTAAAAACTATTTGCGACACTTACATGGTCTTTTGTGGACATATGCAAAGAGCTAAACTTTTGAGTTACCCGATACAATACACACATCTCCAGGTGAGACTGGCCATGGTAATGCTCTGCCTTCTTGTTTTAGCTCTCTTATTATAAACAGTCATCCATTTTGTGGTTTATTAAGTGCCAAGTTTTTCACAGTTTTGTACTTTGTCGTGGTGATGTCACTTTTTAAATTATCTCCCAAGTTTAGTGCTTGAAATGCTGTCTAGTATTCTAAGTGCAAGAGTGTGATGGAACTTATGGAGAAATTACATGTGTCAAATAAGCTCTGTTGAGGCATGAGTTATAATGCTGTTGGCAAAGAATTTAATGTTCATAAATTAACAAAATATCAATATATTTAATAAACTGTAAACAAAGACACAAGTAACTCAATGGTCTGCACTGATCAATTGATGAAATTTTCTGACCAGATATTTGCAGAAACCTAACCGTGCTTTTTCCCTAAGAGCTAAGTATTTGCTAATTCAGTGTTTGTGGCAATTTATAGAACATAAATTATAAGAGTAGACTGTATGTATGTGTGTATATAGATATAGACAGATACGTGTATTGTATAGATATTCATATAATTAAATATATTTATCTCTGCTCTCTCTGTTTTTATGATATAATTGGTATTCTTTGTAGTGCATATTTATGTATTTTCTTCTTTTCTGTTGCATTCTTATTAAAGATTTGTCAACTTTAATTATCTTTCCAAAAATTGTTTTTTTCTTAATTCTCTATATTTCAGATTTGTTTCTACATAATTACTTTCTGATCTTAATTTACAATTAAGAATAAAATACTCTATGTAGGTTAATTCTGTTGGTTCTTTAGTCTTATGTTAGGCTATGTTATAGACTGAATGCTTGTGTTCCCCAAAATTCATAATTATAATTTATATATAATTCAAGTTACAGTCAGGAAAGCAGAAATGGCAAAAAGAAAATATGGCAACTCTCAGTTTAGGGATGTTCCATATTTATGTGACCATTACTCCTCTAAACTGTTAAGATTATCAAAAACAAGGAAAATCTGGCACTTGGAATAGAAGGAAAGATAACTGGGTGCCTAGACTGTAATCTCAGTGAGAGTAGGAATCAAATGTGCCTTTGAGTAGTTATTTGGGTGGTTATTTTTCAAATGTCTTTTCACTAATAAATTGTAAACAAATTCATACAATAGGTGAAGCCACATATGATTTTACCATTGTGTCCCTGGAATATATCAGGTGCTAAATATTTTTTGTTAAATGAATAAATAACTGAATAAATGAAGTTGTACAACTACTAAATGCATTAACATCAAACTTTACATATATATATATAACTATAAATATACATACACACAAATATATGTAGTGTGTATGTATATTATATACATAATTATGTGTGTTAGAGTATGTAAGAACAGATATAATGTTATATATACATATTTATTATATAAAATAAAATTATGATTCATATGAAAATTAACAATATAGAAATAATAAAAAAACTTAAGATAGGACTATTCATCATCACAAATTTCCTTTTAAGTTAATTTATAAATTTAATTGAAAATGGTAGGTATTTAGTGGTCACAGGAAAAACATGAATATCAGGATATTGCTGCTTTGGGTTTTGCCTTCTGTTTTGTTTTGTTTTTAGGTCAAAGTAGACCATATTTTAAAAATGAAGGAATATTTATCAGATCAATTTCTACAAATATATAAAATTAGGGACAATGGTATTAATATTGAGTTTAGAAATAACTAGTAAAAATAAATCTATTGTAAATGAAGATGAAAGAATAAACGCTAAACCAGCAACGTGATTGTTAGGGAGCGATTGACTGAAACCACCTGCCTTGGCTACGCTTGATGATAACCACTTGCATGAGTTGTTTCACAACAGGGACTCCCATTTGGGAGGGGTCAAAAAGAGTGAGGAGATATCAGCCCATAATATTGTCCTACCAACTTCCCATAATTCTTCACACTGGAATCCATACTGGCTGAAAGATGCATGTGCCACCAGGAAGGAGACTGAGTCGGACCAAATATGGGACAAGCAAGATGATTGGCCACAGACTACCCAGAAACTAACCCTATTACCATAAAACTTGAGACTGTGAGCCACTTAACAGAGCAGTTCTGTTGGGTTCCCTTACCTTTCTGCTCTCTGCCCAGGCGCCCCTTCCCAATAAAGCTTTTTGCTTTGTCAGTACACGTGTCTCCCTGACCAATTCATTTCCGAGTGTTAGACAAGAGTCCACTCTCCAGCTCTAGAAGAGATCCCCCTTCCTGCAACACAATCAGTTCATTTTCTAAAGTCAGTATGCTTTCTTTATATTTCGTTTGTTAAGTAGGAGGTGAAGATATGCACTGAATTAGAAGGGTGGTAAGGCTGAGAAGAGTAAAGAGAGTGATGACTAGAAAAGGAAAAACAAAAACATTTGTTTGGATCATTCAATATCTAGTCAGATTAGAAATAAAGATAGTGTAAGTAGTATAATTTAGCAAATTTTCTTCTTTTTTTAATAGTGCTGAACTTTTGAGTTGTAGGAAAAAATTTGAAAAGGGGTAAATTTGCAAAAGAATAGTTGAAATTAAGAATGGGAAACATTAGCTAGATATCTACGCAGTAAGGAAGGCCACTCAGCTTAAATAAAGGGAGTAAGGGACTAGATATCTTTACATAAAGTACAGGTATAATGATGGAATTATAATGAAAGAAACAAAAATGCAGATTATAGTGAATTAGTAAGATATTTCAATATAATATTATAAACGCTGAACCTGTAAAATCAGTGATAAATCCTTGAGATGTACACAGACTTTAAAGTTTGAAATAGGGTTGATATTAAAGCCTCTGAAATTGATGAGGTAAAGAATTAATCTAGAAGAGTGTTTTTCAAAGCCCATGAAAGAGGAAGAGGATTTTTTTTTAATTGCAAATTTGTCACATTGAAGTGCTTTCATAAAAAATCCAAACAAATGAAATTAGAAAAATTATTATATGCAAGGACGTTGTGATCTCCAATGTCTTACTTTCAGTTTCAGTGCTTATCTCATTGTGGACAAATTACAGTTTTTTGACTGGAAATCATAATTTCAATAACACAAATCTAAATAGATAGCTGGATTATCAACATGGTAAATAGGTAGATTAGGATAATCAAGATGATTGAAATAACTTGGAGTAGAAACAAACAAACAAATAGCAACTACCCAATTAACTCCTACATAAACAAAGGCATTAAAAAGTCAGTAGAGGGCTTCCCTGGTGGCGCAGTGGTTGAGAGTCTGCCTGCCGATGCAGGGGACACGGGTTCGTGCCCCGGTCCAGGAGGATCCCACTTGCCGCGGAGTGGCTAGGCCCGTGAGCCATGGCTGCTGAGCCTGCGCTTCCAGAGCCTGTGATCTGCAGTGGGAGAGGCCACAGAAGTGAGAGGTCCGGGTACCGCAAAAAAAAAAAAAAAAAAAAAGTCAGTAGAAAACTGAGAAGAGAAAGGGATGAGAAGTAGTAAAGCCACAATTTTCAAAAACGTAAGTATTTTTGCAAGAGGTAAGTGAAGGTGTTCACAACCAGACCCCACAAAACGATTCACTTTGGCATGTGGATTATTTTGAGCTGAAGACCCAGGTAGAACTTTTTACCTTCCCCTTAACCACCTAAAAGATTTTCTGTAGAGGGGTAGCTTCAAGAGAGTGCAGTTACCAGAGATAACTTTCATCTGTACAACCTACCTATATGGAAGGACAAATATCTAACTTTCAAACATCTGCTCTCCTTATTGTCCTGTGAGTTATCATTTTCCCCTTTGAAACCCTGGGTCCCTATCCCATTCCTTAGTGAAACATAACATATAAGTTTCTGCTGCCCTACTTGCCCTTGGGTCCCATATCTTTGGGGCTCCTATACATAAGTAATTATATTGGTTTTTCTCTTGTTAACCTGTTTTATGTAAATTTAATTATTAACTAGCTAAAGAACTCAGAAGGGTAGAAGAAAATCTTTTCCTCTCATACATAAGCAATGCAACAATATAGCATATGGGATAATGGGCATAGTCTAGGATGCAGGGGACATGTTATAATGAAAAGACAATCCGTTTTTAATTAAAGGTGAAAGCCTTCAAAGATGGTTTAGCATATAGAATGTTTAAACAAACACAGAAAATCAAGTGTTCCAGAAAGAAGCATTTCAATCTGGGTCAGGGGAAAGGGCTCAGAACAGCCAGGGTTAGAAGTACAGGAGATGGATAGCCAGAGGGAAAACATATTGAGTGATGACCAATGATATGATCTTATTAGGCATGGTGGGGTTTAGTTGGCTACTAAATAGTCACAAGAATTCAGATGGAGCCAACTCCTGATGGATGCCTAGGGATGGAGGAAGGTCAGGTCCTGGGGAACTGCAGAAACAGACAAATATGGCAGGGGTTAGTATAACTCTGGCAAAAGCCTATTAAGTGGCCTTGTCTCTTAGAATGCTGGGAAATTTTGTTTTCTTGTCAAGACATTATTGTTCTTTCTTTTTGCTTTTATTTTGATTTTTTTCCTTGTTTTTTCATGAAGACTTACATTAAGACTGATTTTTAAATGTAACCAAATCAATTTACCTGTAATTTTTTTTTTTTTTTTTTTTTTTTTTTTTTTTTTTTTTTTTTGCGGTAGGCAGGCCTCTCATTGTTGTGGCCTTTCCCGTTGTGGAGCACAGGCTCGGACGCGCAGGCTCAGCAGCCATGGCTCACAGGCCCAGCCGCTCCACAGCATGTGGGATCTTCCCAGACCGGGGCACGAACCCGTATCCCCTGCATCGGCAGGCGGACTCTCAACCACTGCACCACCAGGGAAGCCCCTACCTGTAAAATTTTTAAAAATGTTATGTTAAACTATTTTTAAAGGTAAAACAACAGTGTATAGAATGAATCATATCCAAAAATAATAACAGTTGATGAGTTCCTTCATGATCTTAATATTTAGTTTTGATTCCTGTTTCACAAACTTATATTTTCTGAGAGAGACACTGCCCAGTGTTTAAATTAAAGTCTTGATTGTAACATTTGCTTATTGAAATGTCCTTGTTTAGCTCAAGACTTTGAACTTTGTGATTGTGAATTATTATTTGACTAATAATCTTTTTGTTTTTAAGGTGACAATTTCTTGATGAAATCTTCAACTCTCACTTTTGATTTTATATTTATTTCAAGGAAAGAATATGGAAAGTTTTGGTTTGTGTAGGGAGGATTAGAAGATTGGTAAGGAAACTGCATATAATGAAGTTATAAATATTCTTCATGCATAAATCTGTTTTCTGGTATGCATTTTTGTCGTGTTAGTGTTTCCATGTGTATATTACTTCTGCTTAGTGAGAAAATAGTATTGCTTTTACACATCTCAGGAAATATCCAACTATGTTTACTATCCTAGAAAGTGTAATTCACCATGTGATTCATGAAGAAAAAAGTGTTCTCCAAAGGTATGAAATATCAGGAAACCATTCTAGTGATCAAACGTGTTTAATCTCTAAAAAATCATCAAATCTGGTGGCCTGGAACATGTTATTTAATGTTAATAGAGCATTATAAATTAGAAAATGTAGTCATGGAAAGATTAGTTAAAGCTACTATAATTTGTAACAAATTGAAGGAAGCCAAAATGAAAAGTCATTGTTTGGTACCAGTGAAATGACGCTGGACATTACATATGGCAAAAACGGTCCAAGATTTTCATGTTATTTATTTCTCAACTTATATTTATGTAATAGAAAAAAAAAGTCAGAGAAAAAAATATAACTAACATGCAAAATTCCCCTAACTCATTGACCTGGTATGTGCCAAAAAAGAGACTCGGATTTAAGTGTTAAAAGTAGTTGGTTGCTGTGTTGGCTATTTTCCATTATTTCTCAGTTCCATACCAACCCTTCTCTGCTGTATGAGGAAATCTACAAATCATACTTTTTTAGGCTCTCTTTCCAGAGAATTTCTGTTCAGTTCTGTCAGTATGACATAGGGAGGTGGACAGAAAAAAACATATTTCAAATTCTGGCTTAAACATGAAGGCAGTGCTAGAAGTTGCTAAAAGTTGCTGAAGCAGCAATAGCAGTTGCGTAATTCTGGAAACTAGCAGCCCAGCAAACACACCATTTTGGCAATTCCAGCTTCAGTTGACATAGAAACTCTTCTGCATCTTTATACAAAATGCAACAGCTAGTGTAGGCTTGAGACTTCCACCCTGGGGGTATCAGCTGCTTTAATTGCTGAGATAAACATGGTATTCCTTTTGTTCCTCCTTTCTTCTCAAAAGAAAAAAAAAAAGCTCCTCTATTTTCCTTTTTACACAAAAATAACAACTTTGTAACGTTTCTGTATATTAAATAACCTCTTTGTTAAACTGCTTCTATATCAAATCACCTCCCTATTAGAGTTTTGTATCTGTATAGAGTACTAGTTAAATTACTTTAAAAGCAATATATATATATATATATATATATATATATATACATTAAAAGCAATATATATATATATTATTTCCTCAAAGCATGATTTAAAAGTATTTTCTATAATATTTCTTCTACATACAATTATTTTGAGGTATATACGTACTGTATGCCAGAAACTCTTTGAAGCATTTGGAAATGATCAATGAATAAAAATGAGAGGGGTCTTTGCCCAGACAGAGTTTTATTCTAGCTGGATAGAACACGAAATAAACATGAAATTTAAGAATATGTTTCCTAGTATATCAAGCATTAAAGATTATTCATGTAAATAAAACAGAGTTGGGAAAGAGCAATCCAGAGGCAAGTTAGAAACAGGAACTTTAGTGATTATAATTGGAGTTCAAAGAAATAGACCTCATTGTGAAGGCAACATTTGAGCAGATGTCTAGGATATGTGAGTTAACCATGGGAAGAGCCAGTACAAATGTTATAAGGTGGGAATGTTGTTTGGGTCACTGAAAGACCCAGAGGGGACCAGCGTGGGTGTAGTGCACTGTGAAAGGAAAATCTATAAGGAGATAAGTTCTTTGAGGGAGTGAGTGGTGGCTGAATCACAGAGTGTGGTTTTCTGTAAGGACGTCTTTTCTTTGAGTAAATGAGGAAATATTTTACAATTTTGAGCCCAGCATTGACATGATTAGACCTTCATTTTAAAAGGATCTGTCTGATGATGTAACGAGAATAATATACAGGGGAGCAAGTGAAGAGACAGGAAAATCTGAGAGTCTTTTGCAATAATACCAGTGACAATGGATGTGGCTCAGATTCAGATGATAGCAATGCATGTGGCCTGAAGCAATTGGAAGCTGGATATACTTGGGAAGAAACATAAACAGAATATCCTATTTCTCAGTCATGTTTATAAAGACCTGAAGTTTCTCCTAATTTTAATGCTATATCCATTCTTGTAATGACAAGGCTAACAATAACTGGGTCCTGGGGGAAGAAGGCTCTCTTGTTCTGCATACTGCCTACAGTTCACTGACCCTACTCATATTCTCCTTTGGGAACACTTTAAGTGACTTAATTTACCCAATATTGCAATAAATTGACGTTTTTATTACTTTCAACAGCACTTTTGCTTGACATTTATCTTTTGCAACATCTAAATAAAGGTTGACTGTACATATAAATAATATAAATTATAGCTTTGGAGAAGTGAATATATAACCAAAAGAATACATTTTATAGAATATCTAGATTCTCATTTTATTTTTTGTATTAGTGAAGTAATACAGGCAATCTTTTATTAGGACTCATTATGATTACATTTATGATTACTTATGATAGGTTGGAAGAATCTAATATATTTTGTTGTTTATCTCAATGGGTAATGAATTTGAGTTTTACATATAAAAGTTAATAGAAAATATATGAGCATAATAGATTTTTTAAATTATGAAATATGCTTTATATTTCAAACACCAAATTTATAATTGTAAAGAGAGGACTTAAAGAAATAAACTAGGAAAATTAAATCAATAATTTAGCAGATTCTACCTTAAAATAAGAAGACTGATACAAAAATTAAATGATTCTACATGCCTAACATAAATTAACAGAAATGAACTGCCATCTGTTCCATTAAAGATTATTATAAATATAAGGCTTATAGTGAATCTCATTTTGTGATCTTATTCACACAATTGAGAGGAAATTTTCCCTGAGAGTTTATAAATTGAACTGTCTGCCTGAACAGCAGTTTTCTTCACTCATTCTTCAAAATAAATGGAGTCATGGAAAGAAAGAAGGAAAACATTAGGTAGCAAAACAACAAGTTTGGTTTAATAATGTATAGCAGCATCCAAACATAATATCTCTTAGTGACTTCTGAAGTTAAAAAATTGAGCATATTTATATCATTTCTCTTCCATAAATTTTAAACCATTGGCTCATTATCTGTTGTATGTGAGAATGAAAACTCAACAATAAATTCCACCTGTGACAACACATATGAGAAACACACACACGTATAAAATGTATGTAAAATATTCATATTTTAAATACACAATTTAGGCACACAAACATATAAAAATATACATGTAAAATTATGTATACAAAGATATATATCCTTAAATCTACATGAAAATGATTCAGCCAGGTTTAGGCAGGACATCAGTAGCTCTTCTGTGCATCAGGAAGATGATTTAATCTAGCACAAAATTTGCATCACAAGATGAGATCCTATGCATTCTCTAAAATTACATGAGAGGAATGATACTGAAAAGCGGGTCTGGGCTGGTTCTAAGTGTAATTGTTACCATGGCATGATGAATAAATTTTTTATAAAACTAACAAAAATAAACTGAACACAGAATTTCCTGGCGGGCCAGTGATTAAGACTCAGTGCTTTTGCTGTCGTGGGCCCATGTTAGATCCCTGATTGGGGAACTGAGATCCCACAAGCTGTGTGTCATAGCCATAAATAAATAAATAAATAAATAAATAAATAAATAAATAAATAAATAAACAAACAAACTGAACATAACATAGAAATTTAAGTAACCAGAATAAATACAAAGTCTGGAAAAACGTTAGCACATCTTTAAATTCCAAGGTGCTACTCAGGCTTATGAGGTGGTAAAGAAAATTAAACTAAATAAAGTACATTGTAAGTGGAAATAGAAGTTGTATGACATTGTATGGAAGTTGTATGGCCCCAGTTTTAAATCCAGGTCAATGACAGGCTCTTGGTGGTCCAGCCTTGTGTCCAGCCTGAACCTCTGAGGTAGGAGAGCCGTGATCAGAACATTGGACCACAAGAGAACTCCCGACCCCATATAATATCAGTCAGTGAGAGCTATCCCACAGATCTCCATCTCAAAGCTAAGATCCAGCTCCACCCAAGGGCCAGCATGTTCCAGTGCTGGACGTCTCATGCCAAACAACTAGTAAGACAGAAATACAACACAACCCATTAGTGGAGAGGCTACCTAAAATCCTACTAAGTTTACAGATATCCCAAAACACACCACTGGACATGGTCCTGCCCAACAGAGAGAAAAGACCCAGCCCCACCCACCAGAAAACAGGTACCAGTCCTCTCCACTGGGAAGCCTACACAAACCACTGAATCAACCTCACCCACTGGGAGCAGAAACCAAAAACAATGAGAACTATGAACCTGCAGGTTGTGAACAGGAGACCCCAAACACAATAATTAAGCAAAATGAGAAGACAGAGAAATATGCAGCAAATGAAGGAGCAAGGTAAAAACCCACCAGACCGAACAAATAAAGAGGAAATAGTCCTTTTAGTCTACCTGAAAAACAATTCAGAGTAATGATAGTAAATATGATCCAAAATCTTGGAAATAGAATGGAGAAAATACAAGAAATGTTTAACAAGGACCTAGAAGAACTAAAGAGCAAACAAAAAATGATGAACAACAAAATAAATGAAATTAAAAATTCTCTAGAAGGAATTAGGAGCAGAATAACTGAAGCAGAGAATGGAAAGTTATCTGAAAGATAAAATAGTAGAAATAACTACAACAGAGCAGAATAAAGAAAAAAGAATGAGAAGACAGGAGGACAGTTTCAGAGACCTCTGGGACAACATTAAATGCACCAACATTCACATTATAGGAGTTCTAGAAGAAGAAGAGAAAAAGAAAGGGTCTGAGAAAAATATTTGAAGAGATTATAGATGAAAATTTACCTAATATGGGAAAGGAAATAGTCAATCATGTACAGGAAGCACAGAGAGTTCCATACAGGATAAATCCCAGGACAAACATGCCAAAACACATGTTAATCAAACTATCAAGAATTAAATACAAAGAAAAAATATTAAAAGAAACAAAGGAAAAACAACAAATAAAGACAAGGGAATCCCCATAAGGTTAACAGCTGATCATTCAGCAGAAACTCTGCAAGCCAGAAGGGAGTGGCAGGATATATTTAAAGTGATGAAAGAAAAAAATCTACAACTAAGATTACTCTACCTAGCAAAGATCTCATTCAGATTTGATGGAGAAATTACAGCCTTTACAGACAAGCAAAAACTAAGAAATTCAGCACCACAAAACCAGCTTTACAACAAATGGTAAAGGAACTTCTCTAGGCAGGAAACACAAGAGAAAGAAATGACCTACAAAACAAAATCCAAAACAATTAAGAAAATGGTAATAGGACCATACATGTTGAAAATTGCCTTAAATGTAAATGGATTAATGCTCAAATCAAAAGACATAGGCAGGCTGAAAGGAAACAAAACACGACCTGTATATATGCTGTCTACAAGAGACTTCTAAAGGCCTAGGGATACATACAGACTGCAAATGAGGGGATGGAAAAAAATATTCCACAGAAATTGAAATCACAAGAATGCTGGAGTAACAATTTTCATATCAGACAAAATAGACTTTAAAATAAAGACTATTACAAGAGACAAAGAAGGACACTATGTAATGATCAAGGGATCAATCCAAGAAGAAGATGTAACAATTGTAAATATTTAGGCAGCCAACATAGGAGCAACTCAGTTTATAAGGCAAATGCTAACAGGCATAAAACGGGAGGTCGACAGTAACAAAATCGTAGTAGCAGACTTTAACACCCCACTTTCATGAATAGACAGATCATCCAAGATGGAAATAAATAAAGAGACACAAGCTTTAAATGACACATTAGACAAAATGGACTTAATTGATATTTATAGGACATTCTATCCAAAAACAACAGAATACACTGTCTTCTCAAGTGCTCATGGAACGTTCTCCAGGATAGATCATATCTTGGGTCGCATATCAAGCCTTGGTAAATTTAAGAAAACTGAAATCATATCAAGTACCTTTTCTGACCACAGAGCTATGAGACTAGATATCAATTACAGGAAAACAACTGTAAAAAATGCAAACACATGGAGGCTAAACAATACATAACTAAGTAATAAGTGGTCACTAAGGAATCAAAGAGGGAATCAAAAACTACCTAGATACAAATGACAATGAAAACACGATGACCCAAAACCTATGGGATGCAGCAAAAGCAGTTCTAAGAGGGAAGTATATAGCAATACATTCCTACCTCAAGAAACAAGAAAAATCTCAAATAAAAACCCAAAAATACATCTATAGCAATCAGAGAAAGAAGAACAACAAAAACAAACAAAAAAAATAGTTAGCAGAAGGAAAGAAATCATAAAGATTAAAGAAATAAATGAAAAAGAAATGAAGGAAACTATAGCAAAAATCAATAAAACTAAAAGCTAATTCTTTGAGAAGATAAACAAAATTGATAAACCATTAGCCACACTCATCAAGAAAAAAAGGGAGAAGACTCAGATCAACAGAACTGGAAATGAAAAAGGAGAAGTAAAAATTGACAATGCAGAAATACAAAGGATCATAAGAGATCACTACAAGCAACTATATGCCAATAAAGTGAACAACCTGGAAGAAAAGGACAAATTCTTAGAAAAGCACAACGTTCTGAGACTGAACCAGGACAAATTAGAAAATATGAAAAGACCAAACACAAGCACTGAAACTGAAACTGTGATTAAAAATCTTCCAACAAACAAAAGCCCTGGACCAATGGCTTCCCAGGTGAATTCTAGCAAACATTTAGAGAAGAACTAACACCTATCCTTCTCAAACTCTTCCAAATTATAGCAGAGGGAGGAACACTCCCAAACTCATTCAATGAGGTCATCATCACCCTGATATCAAAACAAGACCAAGATGTCACAAAAAAAAAAAACTACAGGCCAATATTACTGATGAACATAGATGCAAAATCCTTAACAAAATACTAGCCAACAGAATCCCACAATACACTGAAAGGATCACACACCATGACCAAGTGGGGTTTATCCCAGGAATGCAAGGATTCTTCAATGTACACAAATCAATCAATGTGATACACCATAGTAACAAACTGAAGGATAAAAAACATATGATAATCTAAGTAGTTGCAGAAAAAACTTTTGACAAAATTCAACACCCATTTATGATAAAATCTCTCCAGAAAATAGGCATAGAGGGAAGTTACCTTAACATAGTAAAGTCCATATATGACAAATCCACAGCCAACATCATTCTCAATTGTGAAAAACAGAAACCATTTTCTCTAAGATGAGGAACAAGAGAAGGCTGCCCACTCTCACCACTATTATTCAACATAGTTTTGGAAGCTTTAGCCACAGCAATCAGAGAAGAAAAAGAAATAAAAGGAATCCAAATTGGAGAAGAAGAAGTAAAGCTGTCACTGTTTGCAGATGATATGATACTATACATAGAGAATCCTAAAGATGCTATCAGAAATCTACTAGAGCCAATCAATGAATTTGGTAAAGGAGCAGGATACAAAATTTATGCACAGAAATCTCCTGCATTCCTGAACACTAACAAAGAAAAATCTGAGAGAGAAATTAAGGAAACACTCCCATTTACCACTGCAACAAAAAGAATAAAATACCTAGGAATAAACCTACCTAAGGAGACAAAAGACCTGTATGCAGAAAACTATAAGACACTGATGAAATAAATTAAAGATGATACAAAGAGATGGAGAGATATACCATGTTCTTGGATTGGAAGAATCAATATTGTGAAAATGACTATACTACCCAAAGCAATCTATGGATTCAATGCAATCCTTATCAAACTACCAATGGCATTTTTCACAGAACTAGAGCAAAAAATTTTACAATTTGTATGGAAACACAAAAGACCTTGAATAGCCAAAGAAATCTTGAGAATGAAAAACGGTGCTGGAGGAATCAGGCTCCCTGACTTCAGACTATACTACAAAGCTATAGTAATCAAGACAGTATGGTCTGGCACAGAAACAGAACCATAGATCAATAGAACAGGATAGAAAGCCCAGAGGTAAACCCACACACATATGGTCACCTTATTTTTGGTAAAGGAGGCAGGAATATACAATGGAGAAAAGACAACCTCTTTAATAAGTGGAGCTGTGAAACTGGACAGTTACTTGTAAAAGAATGATATTAGAACATTTCCTAACACTATACACAGTAATAAACCCCAAATGGATTAAACACCTAAATATAAGGCCAGACACCATAAAACTCTAAGAGGAAAATATAGGAAGAACACTCTGACATAAATCACAGCAAGATCCTTTCTGACCCACCTCCTAGAGAAGTGGAGATAAAAGCAAAATGAAGCAAATGGGACCTAATGAAACTTAAAAGCTTTCGCACAACAATGGAAACCATAAACAAGATGAAAAGACCCTCAGAAGGGAAGAAAATATTTGAAGATGAAGTAACTGACAAAGGATTAATCTCCAAAATTTACAAGCAGCTCATGCAGCTCAATATCCAAAAAAGAAACAATCCAATTCAAAAATGGGCAGAAGACGTAAATAGATATTTCTCCAAAGAAGATATACTGATTCCCAATAAACACATGAAAGTATTCTCAACATCACTAATCATTCGAGAAATGCTAATCAAAACTGCAATGAGGCATCACGTCACACCACTCAGAATAGCCATGATCAAAAAATCTACAAACAATAAATGCTAGAGAGGATGCGGAGAAAAGGGAACCCTCTTGCACTGTTGGTGGGAGTATAAATTGATACGGCCATTTTGGAGAACAATATGGAT
Source organism: Mesoplodon densirostris (assembly GCF_025265405.1). Classification (NCBI taxonomy): domain Eukaryota; kingdom Metazoa; phylum Chordata; class Mammalia; order Artiodactyla; family Ziphiidae; genus Mesoplodon; species Mesoplodon densirostris. The sequence continues at coordinate 20,548,361 of NC_082665.1, forward strand.
GTTCCTTAAAAAACTAAAAATAGAACAACCTATGACCCAGAAATCCCACTCCTGGGCATATATGCTGAGAAAACCATAATTCGAAAAGAGTCTTGTACCACAATGTTCATTGCAGCACTATTTACAGTAGCAAGGACATGGAAGCAACCTAAGTGTCCATAAACAGATGAATGGATAAAGAAGATGTGGCACATATATACAATGGAACATTTGTCAGCCATTAAAAGAAACGAAATTGAGGTATTTAGAGTGTGGTGGATCGACCAAGAGTCTGTCATATAGAGTGAAGTAAGTCAGAAAGAGAAAAAGAAATACCTTATGCTAACACATATATGTGGAATCTAAAAAAAAAAAAAAATGGTTCTGATGAACCTAGGGGATGAACAGAATAAAGATGAAGACATAGAGAATGGACTTCAGGTCACAGGGAGCGGAAAGGGTAAACTGGGAGGAAGTGAGAGATTAGCATTGACATATATATTCTATCAAATGTAAAATAGATAGCTAGTGGGAAGCAGCTGCATAGCACAGGGAGATCAACTCGGTGCTTTTGTGACCATCTAGAGGGGTGGGATAGGGAGGGTGGGAGGGATACACAAGATGGAGGGGATATGGGGATATAGGTATACATATAGCTGATTGACTCTCTTATACAGCAGAAACTAACACAGCATTGTAAAATAACTATACTCCAATAAAGATGTTAAAAAAAAGAAGATGGCTTAAACATAATGGAATACTAACTATCTCAGTGAAAATATGACTATTATTAAGCCATTTTACACCATGATGACAGTATGGAAATTGGGAATGGAAATTCCAATACCTTGAAAGATAATGTCAGAGTAAGAGAGTTGGTGACTGAATTAGTTGATCTATCTTAAATAGATTATTACAGAAGAATTGTCTGTCATTACAGAAACACTTACTGTTCTGTTATGGTCTCAGTTGTGTCTTCTCAAAATTTCTATGTGGAAACTCTAACCCCTGGTACCTCAGTATGTATTTGTATTTGGAGATAGAATCTTTAAAATGTTAATTAAAGTAAAATGAGGTCATATTCATAGGCCTTAATCCAATAAAACTTGTATCCTTATAAAAAGAGATTAGGGCACAAATACTCATAGAGGAAAAACCATATGAAGACACAGAGAGAACATTGCCATCTATAACCCAAGAATACCTTATCTTAGACTTCTAGCCTCCAGAATTGAGAAAATATATGTTCCCTCTCTAAACTGCCCAGTCTGTGGTTCTTTGTTATGGCAACCCTAGAATACTAATACCTATCCCTTTGCTCTGTTTTTTGAAACTATTATGGTCTCATGCTGCCCACTAGTTGAAACAGATAAGGAAATGAGAATTCTAGATGGCCTCCAGTGTCACTTATCAATTAACTGCCCCTCAGCTCTGAGTGTACACTTCATATATGCTCTGTGATAAACAAAGAAATTCCTTTAAGTACTAATCCTTTAATGTAAGCAGGATGTTAAACATTCTCAGGAGAAATCAAAGGAGGGATATTACACCCTCTCATTTTGGGGGTGAGAGGGTCCTGTCATGTGGGTGTAATGGCATCAAGTGGAGTCTGCCCAGATTAGACTATATCTGGTCCCTCTGATCTTGCAGTCTCAGCCTGGAAATAACCTTTTCACAGCCCTCATCATTCTGACAATAGAGCACCTGACCAGCCTGAGGGTTCTACAGAGCCCCATAGAGCCCACAAGCAGTTGCTGGTGGCTTGGGAAATCATATTTAGAACTTCCAATTCTTCTCCAGCTCCTGTACAACTCCATGCTCTGAAGGTCTTCTGCCCTCCCCTAGACTATCACTGCATGCCCACAGCACACCACTGGTGGTTGGTTGCCATCTCTACCACACATACTATGCAGATGGCTCACTGTTTGTCCAGCAACTCCAGATCATCTTAGGCCTGACCAAACAAGTGAGGTTCCCTGCTATAGGGTAAGTTGATTTCTCTCAGCTCTAGGGTATTATAGAGAGTTTCCACACACCTTATAACTACTCTCTTACTTTACTTACAATTATTTACAATTAAACAAACTGACACGCAGAACAAGATTTGCGGAAGTGTCTCCTTGTGTGTGGTGTGTGTGTGTGTCTGTCTGTCTGTGTGTGTGTCTGTGTTTGCATGAGAAATGAACTGATGTCTTAAGTAAATGGAGTTATTAGTCATTTAGGAGATGGTTGAGTGTCCTCTGTAACCCCAGTGTGCTCTTGACACTCTCATTACAGTGAAGTTTAAAGCAAGCAAAGAAACAAACAAAAAGCTCTTTCGTCATTAGGCTTCATTAGAGAATAGGAGTAAGAGGAGATGAGAATGAAAATAAATGAACTCCATATGTTATCCTGCATTTGATATTATTTGGCTATTTTTAGTGATTCTGGTAAGCAGGTACTGGTATCACACTGCCGTTTTAATTTACATTTTCTTTCTAGCATTCAACACCCTTTTATATTCTTTTTGGTCATTTGGCTAATCAGTTTGGTGACATATCTATAAAAAGTCTTTGGGAAATTTCTGAAATGAATTGAAAGGCAGAATTTAAACCGTACCTTTTCATTATATTGATTGTAGTCAAGATATTTATTTCAGTTTGCTAGGTAAATAGAGAAAAAGTAAAGAGTAAAATATATGTGCACCCCTGGTTTTGTTCTAAAAGTGATACCTATAAGATTAAGAGGGCAGTGGTTATAAAATGTAGGATTATCATTGAAGTAAAGGGAAAATATCATATTTGAAGAGACTTCCATTCTATTAAACAGGTAGACATGGAAACAAAAAGGATAACATTATCTTCCCAAATGAATGCTGTACTTCTAGAGTGCCATGTTTGTCTTGGCACTTTATAATACAAAAAAAAAAGCCAAAATATTTTTCACAGAAATTAGAGTTTTTATGAATATTTCACTCTGTAATTTATTTTATATTTTTTCTCTGAATCATTTCCCCCCCCAAATTCAATTTCCTTAAAATTTATTTATTATCCCAATTGACCAAATTACTTAGTTCTCCATGGTTGTATAATATCATAGTACATTACTTTATATTGGTCCTGGCAAGAAACAGATAGCATGAATCTATTGGGTTATTTGAGGATAGTTCAATACATCAAAGTGAAGGATTTATTCAACCAAAAGGATTATTGCAGTTCTCTGTGGATAGTAACAACAGAATTCCATTATTTCTATGAAATTAAGAGGAAAAAAATACAAGAAGCTATTTTTTGAACTTGCTAGTGAGAGTGAAGTGGAGAGGGCTTGATTGGCAGGTGTTGTGGAATAAAGAACCAACAGGCTGAGGAAACAAAAGATAGAATGGAGCCATAGCTTAGGTAATTGGAAAATTTCTCATTCTGTCAAGTCAATTACATTTCAGATATATCTGAACCCTAATTCACCTAATCCTATCATAAGGCCCCTTATTTGTTCTCAATCACCAAAATTAGCATTGATAAAATTATTAAGGAATATATTATTCCTTCTCACTGTCACTTGGTCTTCATACTTCTAGCACTGTGCCAAGGTCATGTCAGTATTCTGCTTGCAGAACAATGTGGGTATATAGATGTATATACACACAAACACACATACACAGAGTTTTGATTACTTCCTCAGATTTTAGATTTGATTAATTAATCACACACCACCACAATCTATTTGTGTCTTTGTAGAATTACAAAGTAATTATTTGTGTCTTTGTAGAATTAGGCAATGTATAATAAATTACAACTTTGGGATTTTCAATAAACAGTATTTGTTTCAGTATGTTTCAGTGCATGTTCCTAGATATATGCATATTCATCTTTTTATGAAATCTAAACTTCCCCTGCTTTCCCAAATTCATACAACTTCATGCTTGTTAGTTGTTTTCCCTTGTCAGAAATTTAAAGCAAATGCTTAGTTTTACTCAATAATCTAAACAACACATAGTGAGCAGTAAAAAGACCATAAAGCATTTGCAGAACACTGTATCCTTATATTGTACAGAATGTCATCATACAGAAACTGGAATAACCTTCAAGATATAACACAAACTTTTCATCTTGTTGCTCTCTTCACAAAAACACCAATTTGATTTTCTCCCTTCTAGTGGTTCTCCTGTACAGCTTTTAATTCTTGGAGCTCAACACACTAAAGCTATTCTTGATTTATCTAGAGTATAGTTCATGAATTTTGCATTATCTCTGTGTTCCTATGGAATTCTCTTCCATTTACTATTTTCTCTACTTAATAACCTTGAAGAAGAGCCAGATACAGAGAGTTCTTGGATCAGACTATCTCTTTCAGGCATACTAGCACTCCAGCATTACTCAGAATTAGGCATTTAGCTCCATTAGACATTGCGAATGACATGCTTTTATGACTGCAAAAACCGAGAGTAGGCATTTACCACAGAAAACAGAGAGAGGTTGATAGATCCCAAAATTTAATAAAAATGCAAAAATACCCCAAGATACAAAATATGTTCAGCCATCACTGGATGTACAGAGAGTAGAGAGGAAAGTATACGAAGAACTAAAGTGTGTCAGCTCCAAAGATCAGAGAGTCTTGGCAAGAGCTTTTAATTTGCTCACTTCCATTTCCATCAAATTGCCCTGAATAGCTTGTTTCCTCACCAGTATGGGGCAGAAAACATACCAATATATCAACGCCTGCCTTTTTCCAGCTGAATCAGCTAGGTGACATCATAAGCACTTGAACTGTGCTATTATGCACTGATAAAATACCAGTTAGTCATTTTTGTTAATTTTGTTGAAGAATGTAAATGTGTGTGTGTGTGTGTGTGTGTGTGTGTGTGGTAGAGGAAAGAGGTCTATGTGTTCTACCAAAATATTAAAACTTCCAAATTCTGTAGCAACTATAAAAGGACATCCTTAAAAAGCAAAACAAATTTAAACAGATTTTTGTAACATGAAGATGTCCCAGGATTGAATATGTAAATGGCCCACAGTGAATGAGATTTCTCATTCTTTATCCATGTTCATTATATATTTTAGGGTAATAGATTCAATGCAAGTCATAAAACATTTCTTCTTAAATAAAAATTGCTTATTTCTGCAAATTCTCATTATATTCTTATCATCTCATATTTTACATGAAAAATGGTCTTCAATTTTAAGAACCTAAACAAGAATAATTTTAAATATCTAAAAGCTTTGCAGTGGAAAATAACTTAAGTCAATACATTTGCAAGTTTTTATTAAGAGGAATGTAAAATTAGTGAATAAACGTATTGTGAATATGAAAAGGTGTTAAAGAATCTTAATATAATTTCAGTTTTCTTAAATTTACCAGGCTTGATTTGTGACCCAAGATATGATCTATCCTGGAGAATGTTCCATGAGCACTTGTGAAGACAGTGTATTCTATTGTTTTTGGATGGAATGTCCTATAAATATCAATTAAGTCCATCTTGTTTAATGCATTATTTAAAGCTTGTGTTTATTTATTTATTTTCATTTTGGATGATCTGTCAATTGATGAAAGTGGGGTGTTAAACTCCCCTACTATGATTGTGTTACTGTCGATTTCCCCTTTTATGGCTGTTAACATTTGACTTATGTATTGAGGCGCTCCTATGTTGGGTACATAAATATTTACAATTGTTATGTTTTCTTCTTGGATTGATCCCTTGATCATTATGGCTGTTTCCCTTTTATGGCTGTTAGCCTTTGCCTTATGTATTGACATGCTCCTATGTTGGGTGCATAAATATTTACAATTGTTATATCTTCTTCTTGGGTTGATCCCTTGATCATTATGTAGTGTCCTTCTTTGTCTCTTCTAATAGTCTTTATTTTAAAGTCTATTTTGTCAGATATGAAAATTGCTACTCTAGCATTCTTTTGATTTCCATTTTTATAGAATATCTTTTCCCATCCCCTCACTTTCAGTCTGTATGTGTCCCTAGGTCTGAAGTGGGTCTCTTGTAGACAGCATATATATGGGTCTTGTTTTTGTATCCATTCAGCCAGTATGTCTTTTGGTTGGAGCATTTAATCCATTTACATTTAAGGTAGTTATCGACATATATGTTCCTATTACCAATTTCTTAATTGTTTTGGCATTGTTATTATAGGTCTTTTCCTTCTCTTGTATTTCCTGCCTAGAGAAGTTCCTTTAACATTTGTTGTAAAACTGGTTTGGTGGTGCTGAATTCTCTTAGCTTTTGCTTGTCTGTAAAGGTTGTAATTTCTCCATTGAATCTGAATGAGATCCTTGCTGGGTAGAGTAATCTTTGTTGTAGGTTTTTCCCTTTCATTACTTTAAACACAACTAAGACTATAAAACATCCTGTACATTTACTTCTTTAAACCAAGGCAATACAAAAAAAAAAAACAGTCATGACAAATAACATATATGGTACAAAATGTCATTAATCCTATGAAAACCGACTTGCTAAACCCAATAATAATATCTTGAAATACCTTATGTATATCAGAATGCTGGTAAAGTATTGAAATTTACACCTGTAATCCAACTGCTTCTATGCCTCTGGGATTAGAGGTTTTGTACATCTATTCACTTTTTTTTCCCCACAAAACAGAGAAAAAATATTCTCACTGTGTTTTATTTCAAAATGTGCAATTTTACCTAATGAGAATAAGGAGGAGGAACATGTGTCTTGTATGGGTTTAGCAACATTATATACTCAAACTAAAACTATACATTTTAATCTGCATCATTTTGAAGACACAAATTTATCAACTAAATATAAATTGAAATATGGAGATATAAATTAAGACATGCAAAAATCCTAAGAAGTTTATTTTATTTTTAACAATGGCAAAATCAATTTTACTATTTACTTGCTTAGGCTTCTCTAAGTAGTTATCTAACTAGAATGGGTATCTCTTAGCTGTACCTTCATTAGGACTTTTCAGATTGCCATTTTTGGCTTGTTTTAGCTTTTTTCCACTAAGTTTAATTTTAGTGTTTTTTTTTTTTTTTGAGAAAGCTAATGCATGCATCTTATTAACCAAATTCAAACAGTACAAAATATTTCCAACTAAAGTATTTTGAGGATTTACATAAAGAAGCAGCCATCTGTTTGGAATATTTTGATAATTCACACTCCTATTTCCTTTAAGTCTCTATTCAGTGTTGGATCACCGCATATAAAACAGCATCCACAACCATAATTCTATCCTCTTTATATTCATTATTCTTTTGCATCATGCTCTATGACCTGAAGTGTTAATATCCAATTCTTTACTGTATTAGTGTCTCCCTCCCCATACTGGAATGTAAGCTCCATGAGATCAAGCTGTCAAGAACTGGGAAGGGTTTGAAAATTTACTTTACTTGTAGGCTGGTAAATTAAGGTGCCACAGGTCTATATATGGTGGCAGAAGACATAGACTCCTGGGTCAGAGATAAACACATTTTTGCTCACAGCACAGAAAGTAGCCTAAGTTTCATGTTGCATTTATTTCCTTACCTCCAAGTGTCATGTGGATGATGTAAAGTGGCATAGATTGATGCTAAATACACAGTGGGTTTGAGTTACAGCTGAGGAAGCCTGCACTTCTTAATCTTTAATCATATAATGTGCTACTGGAAAACCTGCTCAAAATTTACCCTGGACAGAGACATTATCTTTATTATCCTGGTCAGGAAACAAATCTGCCTCTGTCCCTAAGGGAAGCTTTATCTCTATCTTCCAAGGCTGTTTGCTATACAAAATATGCTTAGAAAATAGTCTGAAAAAAAGCTGCCAATATCCCTTGCCCAGAAGACATGCAGAGATGTGAAAGACAAAGAGGAACTCATCTGTCTCTCCCCTAATATTCACCTCCTCATTTCTACAGTGTCTTGGCTTCTGGAAATTTTCTTCTGAATACAGCAAACCTTCAGACATGGAATGAGCCCATATTTGCCAAATTTGATACATGCAATATTTAATTTAGGGCACTATCAAAGTATTCCAAGCACCAGAATAATGGGAACCTTTAAAGATGACTCAGTTGTACCCAGAACTTCCACATCAGTTTTCCAGCTGAACAAATCCGATCAACCATCAGGAACTACCTTAGGAAGCCAGGTGATTTTCTTTATAAGTTTCCATATTGGATTTTACACTTGGCTGATTCAGTTGCAAAATGGTACAAAGATTTTGGAAAACAATTGGGAGGTTTTTTTTTTAATTTAAATGTACAATTACTAGATGACTAAGCATTTGTACTCCTTTGTATATAACAAAGAGAAATAAAACTTTATGTTCATACAAAGACATACAAATGAGTACTCATAGAAACTATTCATAAGAGCTCTTCATCAAACGAATCAACTGAAATGATTCTTATGATTATTAAATGAATTAATAAATAGATAAAATATGGTGTATCCATACCATGGAATACTACCCAGAAATAGAAAAAGAAAGACAACTGATAAAACAATAACATAATACTGTTAGAAAAGTAGATAATAAGTGAAAGAAGTCAGACACAAAAAGCTGCATGTTGTATGATTTTGTTTATATAAAAGTATATGAGACATAACTATACTGACAGAAATCTGGTGATTCATTGCCTGGGACCAATGATCTAAGGATGAATTGACTGCAAAAGTTTGAAAGAACATCTAGGGTGTAGCAGTGTTCTAAAACAAGATTGTGGTGTTGGTTATACTTCTTTTACATTTATCAAAATTTATCAAATAGAACATTTACATGAATAAATTTTATTTTATGTATATTTGCTACAGTAAAGCTGAAAGAAATTAACTTTAGATGCAAGTACATGCATTGAATTATCTTGAGACATACCTATGAAACTGATACTACTGTTTGTCATTAAAGAATAATTGTCTTTAAAGAGAGAATAGATTAAGGTTGAGCAAAAACATTATTTTCTTGCTACATAAATTACAAGACAAATGAGGTTCTTGGTGGTGGTTCTCAAGTACCATTAGTTACACTCTCAACTCCATGAATGCATATAAAATATACATAGACAATCTAAGTAAGAACAGTGTGCTTAATAAATAAATACCACCCCAATAAAATTTCTTAGGCCTTTATTCATCATTCATCCACGCAATAAATACTTTTATTAAGACCTTATTATGCAACAGGGGATCTTATATTCCTTATTGTGCCATCATAAATCTTTATTAGACCCATCTATTAAGTATATCAATATTGTATTTTTCATTCAATTCAATATATTATATTTTCAGCTGTTAATTTTCAATAAGATTAATTCCCTTTTTAAAAATTGAGATTTCCTACTTATGCATTAATTTTCAGGACTTATTACTTTAATTATTTTAATATGCTAACAGGAACTCTGAAGTGTTTGCTAAATTCAGCATTTGGGCTTAATTAAAATTAGTTTATACTGACTGCTTCTTTTCAGAATAAGAGTCACACTTTCTTATTGCTTTATATATCTAGTAATTTTTTGTTGAAGATTGGACACTTTAAAAAAAAAGATTGTAATGACTTTAGAGTCTACTTTGTTTTTTGAAAGTAATCAAATTCTAATTTGCTTATCCAATTAATGTGTCTGGACTCAAACATGGTTCCTGAAGGCAAAACACAGCAAATAGAAAACAGTGCATCGGTGTTGTATATATGTTCTGTGTGGCTAGAAATTATGCATGTTACAATGAAATGTTAGATCAAGACAGTAATTTTCATGGGTAGGTACATTTCTTCTATGGTGTATATAACTATAAAATTCTGCCTTTTGTTTAAAAGATTGCTAGAAAAATATGATTTCATGATCAAAGATTCAGAATTTGAAATTTTATGACTTTTGTAATATCATTCAAGACCATGTTTTATACATGAAGAAACTGAGGCTGAAGGAAAGTTATGATTTTTCTGAGGATATGCAATTAGTGGTGGGGCTGATAATACACACAGGTCAGCTACCTTAAACCCTCTTTCAAGATCCATTCCTCTATTTTGAAACAATAAGAGTGCATCCTTATATACCCAGCAATATTCTATGTACTTTACATTTGTTAACTGGTTTTATCCTTCAACAACATTATAAAATAGTTATTAATTGTTCCCATTTACCAGTGAAGAAACCGTGGGACAGAGATGTTGGATGATTTCCCCAGGGTCACCCAATAAGTGGTAATCTGGATCCAAAAAGCAGGGTCTTCAACCATTCAGTTACTCTGCCTCTTATTTGCTAATGTTTAAACTGGAAAATGGGATTTTATTTACACAATAAAAATAACTTTTAGCCTTGCAATGTGACTAGTCATGTGTGCTTTGTTTTGAAAAATTTAAACAGTTTTATTCAAACATTATAGAATGAGGACATTATCAAAGATATTTTTATCCTATAACCAGTGGTTCTCAGCTGGGGGTGACTGTGTCCTCCCTCCCCTCAGTGGAAATTTGGAAATGTCTGGATATATTTTTGATTGTGACAGATGGGTGGGGAAGGGGAGAGGGATGCTACTGGTTCTAGTGTGTTAGAGGTCGAGGATGCTGTTTAACATTCTACAATGTGTATGACAACCCTGACAACAAAGAATTACCTGGCTGAAAGTGTCCATAGTGCTAATGTTGAGAAATCCTGTCCTGGACCTGGTCTGGCAGTGCTGGTTCAGGTCACACTAAGACTCATTCACACTCTATGATGAGTGCACTGTTCAGAAGCATGTTTGCTAAGCTAGTCTCTAGATATGTTTCACAGGGATGGAATAAAGATGGATAGAGGAGAATGAAACCACACACACACACACACACACACACACACACACACACAGCAAAACAGATTCTCATGAATAATTTACTGATTTTTCCCCATTTAAAAATCAAACTTACATGTATTCTTATGTTTAATGTCCTGTAATCAGAACAATATGATTCTGAAATCACTATGTTTTCTGGCAATTCCTATATCATAAGAGCTGGAAATCTCTTCTTCCATCCATGTCAAAGTCTGGCAAATTGCTTTTCTTATTTATAACTGGATTATTTGAGAGGCATAGTTTTGTTGTGAATATATTTTTGCACCACAGACAACTCCCCACACACATACACCCTCCAAGCACAGGCGAGTAGCCCAAACCTCTGTACTTCCTAAGAACTCTCAAAGGTCAGAGAGGAGAAGTTGCTTTAAACCAATGACTTTACATGCATTTTTTTTAACTTAAGTTCTCTGAAGACCATTTTATTGGTGTCCTAGAAAGAGAGATGAAACACGGAAGTGCTTTTGAGAATAGTGGTAATAGAATGATTCCTCTGGCCTGGAGAGCAGACAGTAGTCTTTCTAGCTGTGTGCTTTGGATGTCAGGACATTGCAGAAAACTAAATGCTACTTGTTCATTTGAAATATTTGGGGAAAAATGACGTTATGGAGGTAGTTGTAAGGATTTGTATCTGTCTATTTATACACACTCATAACACATAAGTTTTAAAATGTGGTTTTTGTAAGACTTCAGATTAATTACATTCATAAATTGCTTTTCATCTTGAAGTACACATGGCAAGGCACCTGTGGATAGTGTGACAGAGAATAGGGGCCCAGGGACACTAAAATAGAGCCGGGAAGTTGACAAATGCACACAATTCTCTGGGAGTGCAAGTCAAAGGAGAAGTTGAAGAGAGCAATTTACAAACCTTTTTATAATTTGGTGGACACTTAAAAATAGTGATGTCTGTAAATATTATAGTCAAAACATTTATTTAAATAACCTGAATAAATGATCATGCATATTGATCTGACCTTGTTATTGTAAGACTTTTATCCTGTCATCTTATATAGTCGATCATAATGTGATATTAAAATAAACCATATTTTTAATCAAACCATAAATGTTAGACTGAAGAGATTCCATTCTTTTCCAGAAGGATTAAAAACAGTAGTTTTGATTTTCATTAGACATGGTGTTCATTTATGATTCTGTAATGAAAGAAAAATCTTCCCCAGGTAATTTCTTATTTTGTATGTAGAGAAATAGTATTTTTGGATAGAACCACGTCTCACATGGAGGTTTGGCCTTGCACAGATTAGAGGGTGAGTTATACTCCAGTCAAGTGGAAGGGGACTAGTCTTGTTTTCATAATTTATTCTCTTTGAGAAACAATGAGATTTTAAAATTTTATCGTCATTAGTGAAACCTAGGGAGAAAAATATTTTCACCCCATGGGCATCTGTCTGTATCATGTAATTTTCTTTCTGTTAATAATATTTTCCCTTCTGAATGAAAAATAACTATGTTCAGCTGAGAGTGATATTGGAGACACTTAAACAACACAAACCTCAGCCTTTAATTTGTCACAGAAATAAAGTGGTGCTCTCAAGTTGAGTAATTTGAGAAGTGTAATTAACGGCCTGTTTACAAAGATGTCAAAAGAACGTAGGAAAACATAAGGTAATTTGGTGACAGTGTGTGTGAACAAGAAGTGGGGTTCTGGTTGGTGGCTTACAGCATTTATACTTGATGGGACAAGAAGAGGAAGCGTTGGCTATCAAAACCTGGAAAAGAAGGTCTGTATGAAGAGGCTGACCTTTCAGTAGCCAGTGCCTTAGTTAGCTCAGACTGCTATAAGAAAGATAGCATACACTGGGTGCCTTTCACCACAAACATTTTTTTCTCATCTTTCTGGAGGGGTTGGGTACTAACAGGGTCAGGTTGTTGGTGAGGGCTCTATTCCTGGTTATGTCTTCAAATGGTCATTCCTTAGTACATGCACCCAGAGAGAGAGGGAGAGGTCCTGTCTCTTCCTCTTTTCATAAGGGCACTAATCCTGTCATGAGGGCTCTACCCTGATGACCAAATTACCTCTCAAAGGCCACACCTCCAAACACCATTACTTTGGGGATTAAGCTTTCTGCATACAAATTTGGAGGAGGAGGTGGGGACACAAACATTCAGTCCGATGAAACCACCTGGTGTCAATTCCAGAGAGGGGTGTCCTCACTCTCCTCCTCCATTTTAATCTCTTACTATCAGCTGAAATTGATCAAAAGCTAGAGAACAAATGATCCATTGATACAGTCCAGCTATACAGAGCAGGATGGCAAGGAGTTTAATAGATCTGGTGGAACAAATGATAACTCTCTAGCAGAACCTCAGAGACAAGTCATTATTCAAGGAGAATGAGCTTCCCAGTTCCATGTTCTCTGGTGCAGTACTCAGTTTTGAGGAATCTATTGAAGGCATAGTTTATGCAGCAGAAGAGGTGATTTTCTGTGGCACATAAACTTAAAAAGTAACTTGCAAACTTTCACACTTGAATGTCTGTAGAATCCCAAAACCCCATATGTCTAAAACTAAATTTATCTTGCTATCCAAAATGCTGGTTTATCATCTGTATTGTATTTCTCATTGAATGACATTTCCTTCTGCAAAATAGCCCAAGATCTAAGATTATCTTTGACTCTTTTATTCCCTCTTTTTCTTCAGACAACTAATTAATAAATATAATCAGTTCTACGAACTGGATATTCACTACTCTATTTCTCTTAGGGATGTTAATTTTATCTTCTGCACGACCTCAGGACATTACCTTCTCTCAAGAGTCTAACTTGTCTCAGAGACTTCTGTCTTCATTTCACTGCATTATCTCCATAAAACTAGAACCAGCATTTTAAAATGTGAATCTAATGAATCATTTTCATACTCAAAGCCTTTCAATATCTCACTTTTATCAAGAGAAAAAGTCAAAGTTATTAAACTGTCTCTCTAGTCTTCTTGCTTCCATCTCTTGGCTCCATTTCTACATTCTGTTTCCTGTCTTCTGAACTTTCATTGTCTTAATCCTGACTTCTGCATACTCTCCCTGAAATCTTCCTGAAAGTAAATGTTAGCTTCTGGTTGAAAAGCTGTCTGTCAATTATTTTTCTTCTCTGAATCATCCCTTCTCTTGATTGCTGCTTCAGCACTTTCCTTCAGTTTTGGTTGAGAAGGATTATCAGGCTCATGCTGGATGAGCTGTCAAGAGCATTGAGCCTGCATGCACGTAATAAGATTAAAGTAGCAAAATGACAAAGATTTTTCTGAGAAGTTTCTCAGATTCAGTAGCTCTAAGCACAATTTAATTATGCTCCAAAAAGAAAACCAGAGGTAGCACAAAAAAAGAAAAGAAAGAAAAAATTTAAGACATTTAACTTGGGTTATGGCATTTAGATCTTCAAATGGGAGACATGGAGCTATCAGATAACAGAAACTTTTTTTCTGATTAAAAAAGTATAATTATATCTCTACATGATATGCATTTTCATAAAAAGAATCTGTAAACCCGACTAAATATTTTGGTGAATGAGGTTAAGGAAGTCTTCCTTATCTTATTTAATACATTTTATTTAGTAATTGAATGCTCAGATATTTTTAGTCCTGTTACATAAGAAATCTAGATTACTCAAAAATTGTTTCATTTTGGAGACATGGGGGAAGATGGCAGAAGAGTAAGATGTGGAGATCACCTTCCTCCCCACAGATACAACAGAAATACATCTACATGTGGAACAACTCCTACAGAACACCCACTGAACGCTGGCAGAAGACCTCAGACCTCCCAAAAGGCAACAAACTCCCCACGTACCTGGGTAGGGCAAAAGAAAAAAGAATAAGCATAGACAAAAGGATAGGGATGGGACCTGCACCAGTGGGAGGGAGCCATGAAGGAGGAAAGGTTTCCACACACTAGGAAGCCCCTTCGCAGGCGGAGACTGTGGGTGGTGGAGGGGGAAAGTTTCAGAGTAGCAGAGGAGAGCACAGCAACAGGGGTGTGGAGGGCAAAGTGGAGAGATTACCGCACAGAAGATCGGTGCCAATCAGCACTCACAAGCCCAAGAGGCTTGTCTGCTCACCTGCTGGGGTGGGCGGGGCTGGGAGCTGAGGCTTGGGTTTCAGTTGGAGGCAGGGAAAGGACTGGGTTTGGTGGCAGGAAGAGAGCATGAAGGGGTTAGTGCACCACGGCTAGCCGGGAGGGAGTCCGGGAAAAAGTCTGGAGCTGCCAAAGAGGCAAGAGACTTTTTCTTCCCTCTTTGTTTCCTGGTGCACGAGGAGAGGGGATTAAGAGCCCTGCTTAAAGGAGCTCCAGAGACGGGCTCAAGCCGCGGCTAAAAGCGCGGACCCCAGAGATGGGCGTGGGTTGCTGGGGCTGCTGCTGCCACCGCCAAGAGGCCGGTGTGGGAGCGCAGGTCACTGTCCATGCCACCTTTCTTGGGGACCTGTGCAGCCCGCCACTGCCAGGTCCCTGGATCCAGGTACGACTTCCCCTAGAGAGCACACGGCACGCCTCAGGCTGGTGCAATATCACGCCGGCCTCTGCCGCCGCAGGCTCGCCCTGCACTCCATACCCCTCCCTCCACCCGGCCTGAGTGAGCCAGAGCACCCAAAGCAGCTGCTCCTTTAACCCTGACCTGTCTAAGGGAAGAACAGATGCCCTCCAGCGACCTACACGCAGGGGTGGGGACAAATCCAAAGCTGAGAACCGGGAGCTGTGAGAATAAAGAAGAGAAAGGGATATCTCTACCAGCAGCTTCAGAAGCAGCAGATTAAAGCTCTGCAATCAACTTGATGTACCCTGCATCTGTGGAATACATGAATAGACAACGAATCATCCCAAACTGAGGAGGTGGACTTTGACAACAAGATTTATGATTTTTTCCCCTTTTCCTCTTTTTACAACGAATTATCCCAAATTGAGGAAGTGGACTTTGAGAGCAAGATTTATGATTTTTCCCCTTGTTCTCTTTTTGTGAACGAGTATGTGTATGCTTCTGTGTGAGATATTGTCTGTATAGGTTTGCTTCCACCATTTGTCCCAGGGTTCTATCTGTCCCTTTTTTAAATTTTTTTTTTAATAATTACTATTTAATTTTAATAACACTATTATATTTTATCATACTTTATTTTACTTTACCTTCTCTCTTTCTCTTTTTCCTACCTTCCCTCCTCCCTCCCTCCCTCACCCCTTCTTCCTTTCCTTCCTTCTTTCTTTCTTTCTTTCTTCCTTCTACTAATTCTTTCTTTCTACATTTTCTCCCTTTTATTGAGCTGGATGGATGAAAGGCTCTAGGTGCTGCTGCCAGGAGTCAGTTCTGTGCCTCTGAGGTGGGAGAGCCAACTTCAGGACACTGGTCCACAAGAAACCTCAAAGATCCACATAATATCAAACGGCGAAAATCTCCCAGAGATCTCCATCTCAACATCAGTGCCCAGCTTCACTCAAGGGCCAGCAAGCTACAGTGCTGGTGACCCTATGCTAAGCAACTAGCAAGACAGGAACACAACTCCCCTATTAGAGAGAGGCTGGCTAAAAACATAATAAGGCCACAGACACCCCAAACACAGCACCAGACATGGACCTGTCCACAAGAAAGACAAAATCGAGCCTCATCCACCAGAACACAGGCACTAGTCCCCTCTACCAGGAAGCCTACACAACCCACTGAAACAACCTTAGACACTGGGGACAGATACCAAAAAACAATGGGAACTACGAACCTGCAGCCTGCAAAAAGAAGACCCCAAACAAAGTAAGATAAGCAAAATGAAAAGACAGAGAAACACACAGAAGGTGAAGGAGCAAGATTAAAACCCAACAGACCTAACAAATGAGGAGGAAATAGGTATCTACCTGAAAAAGAATTCAGAATAATGATAGTAAAGATGATCCAAAATCTTGGAAATAGAATAGACAAAATGCAAGAAACAGTTAACAAAGACCTAGAAGAACTAAAGCTGGATCAAGCAATGATAAGAAACACCATAAATGAAATTAAAAATACTCTAGATGGGATCAATAGCAGAATAACTGAGGCAGAAAAACAGATAAGTGACGTGGAAGATAAAATTTGGAAATAACTACTGCAGAGCAGAATAAAGAAAAAATAATGAAAAGAACTGAGGACAGTCTCACAGACTTCTGGGACACCATTAAACACACCAACATTTGAATTATAGGGATTACAGAAGAAGAAGAGTAAAAGAAAGGGACTGAGAAAATATTTGAAGAGATTATAGTTGAAAACTTCCTTAATATGGGAAAGGAAATAGTTAATCAAGTCCAGGAGGCACAGAGAGTACCATACATGATAAATCCAAGGAGAAATACAATAAGACACATATTAATCAAACAGTCAAAAATTAAATACAAAGAAAACATATTAAAAACAGCAAGGGAAAAACAACAAATAACACACAAGGGAATCCCCATAAGGTTAACAGCTGATCTTTCAGCAGAAACTCTGCAAGCCAGAAGGGAGTGGCAGGATATATTTAAAGTGATGAAAGAAGAAAAAAAACCTACAACTAAGTTTACTCTACGTAGCAAAGATCTCATTCAGATTCAAAGGAGAACTTACAGCCTTTACAGACAAGCAAAAGCTAAGAAAGTCAGCACCACAAAATCAGCTTTACAGCAAATGCTAAAGGAACTCCTCTAGGCAAGAAACACAACAAAAGGAAAATACCTACAACAACAAACCCCAAACAATTAAGACAATGGGAATAGGAACATACATATCAATAATTACCTTAAATGTAAATAGACTAAATGCTCCCACCAAAAGACACATATTGGCTGAATGGGTACAAAAACAAGACCCATATATATGCTGTCTACAAGAGACCCACTTCAGACCTAGAGACACATACAGATTGAAAGTTAGGGGATGGAAAAAGATATTCCATGCAAATGGAAATCAAAAGAAAGCTAGAGTAGCAATTCTCATATCAGACAAAATAGACTTAAAAATAAAGACTATTAGAAGAGACAAAGAAGGACACTACATAATGATCAAGGGATCGATCCAAGAAGAAGATATAACAATTGTAAATATTTATGCACCCAACATAGGAGCACCTCAATACATAAGGCAAATACTAACAGCCATAAAAGGGGAAATTGACAGTAACACAATCATAGTAGGGGACGTTAACACCCCACTTTCACCAATGGACTGATCATCCAAAATGAAAATAAATAAGAAAACACAAGCTTTAAATGATACATTAAACAAGATGCACTTAATTGATATTTATAGGATATTCCATCCAAAAATTACAGAATACACATTTTTCTCAAGTGCTTATGGAACATTTTCCAGGATAGATCATAACTTGGGTCACAAATCAAGCCTTGGTAAATTTAAGAAAACTGAAATTGTATCAGGTATCTTTTCAGACAACAATGCTATGAGACTAGATATCAATTACAGGAAAAGATCTGTAAAAAATAAAAACAAACGGAAGCTAAAGGGTACACTATTTAGTAACCAAGAGATCACTGAAAAAATCAAAGACGAAATCAAAAATATACCTAAAAACAAAAGACAATGGAGACACGATGACCCAAAACCTATGGGACACAGCAAAAGCAGTTCTAAGGGGCAAGTTTATAGCAATGCAATCCCACCTTAAGAAACAGGAAACATCTCGAGCAAACAACCTGACCCTGCACCTAAAGCAATTAGAGAAAGAAGAACAAAAAAACCCCAAATTTAGCAGAAGGAAAGAAATCATAAAGATCAGATCAGAAATAAATGAAAAAGGAATGAAGAAAATGATAGCAAAGATCAATAAAAATAAAAGCTGTTTCTTTGAGAAGATAAACAAAATTGATAAACCATTAGCCAGACTCATCAAGAAAAAAAGAGAGAAGAGTCATATCAATAGAATTAGAAATGAAAAAGGAGAAGTAACAACTGACACTGAAGAAATACAAAAGATAATGAGAGATTACGACAAGCAACTCTGTGCCAATAAAATGGACAACTTGGGAGAAATGGACAAATTCTTAGAAATGCACAACCTGCCAAGACTGAATCAGGAAGAAATAGAAACTATGAATAGACCAATCACAAGCAATGAAATTGAAACTGTGATTAAAATTCTTCCAACAAACAAAAGCCCAGGACCAGATGGCTTCACAGGCGAATTCTATCAAACATTTAGAGAAGAGCTAACACTTATCCTTCTCAAACTCTTCCAAAATATAGCAGCAGAGGAACACTCCCAAACTCATTCTACGAGGCCACCATCACCTTGATACCAAAACCAGACAAGGATGTCACAAAGAAAGAAAACTACAGGCCAATATCACTGATGAACATAGATGCAAACATCCTCAACAAAATACTAGCAAACAGAATCCAACAGCACATTAAAAGGATCATACACCATGATCAAGTGGGGTTTATTCCAGGAATGCAAGGATTCTTCAATATATGAAAATCAATCAACGTGATACACCATATTAACAAATTCAAGGAGAAAAACCATACGATCATCTCAATAGATGCAGAGAAAGCTTTCAACAAAATCCAACACCCATTTATGATAAAAACCCTGCAGAAAGTAGGCATAGAGGGAACTTTCCTCAACATAATAAAGGCCATATATGACAAACCCACAGCCAACATCGTCCTCAATGGTGAAAAACTGAAACCATTTCCACTGAGATCAAGAACAAGACAAGGCTGGCCTCTCTCACCTCTCTTATTCAACCTAGTTTGGGAAGTTTTAGCCACAGCAATCAGAGAAGAAAAGGAAATAAAAGAAATCCAAATTGGAAAAAAAGAAGTAAAGCTCTCACTGTTTGCAGATGACATGATACTATACATAGAGAATCCTAAAGATGCTACCAGAAAACTACTAGAGCTAATCAATGAATTTGGTAAAGTAGCAGGATACAAAATTAATGCACAGAAATCTCTGGCATTCCTGTACACTAATGATGAAAAATCTGAAAGTGAAATCAAGAAAACACTCCCATTTACCATTGTAACAAAAAATAAAATATCTAGGAATAAACCTACCTAAGGAGACAAAAGACCTGTATGCAGAAAATTATGTCACTGATGAAAGAAATTAAAGATGATACAAATAGATGGAGAGATATACCATGCTCCTGGATTGGAAGAATCAATATTGTGAAAATGACTCAACTACCCAAAGCAATCTACAGATTCAATGCAATCCCTATGAAACTACCACTGGCATTTTTCACAGAACTAGAACAAAAAATTTCAAAATTTGTTTGGAAAAACAAAAGACCCTGAATAGCCAAAGCAATCTCGAGAATGAAAAATGGAGCTGGAGGAATCAGGCTCCCTGACTTCAGACTATACTACAAAGCTACAGTAATCAAGACAGTGTGGTACTGGCACAAGAAGAGAAATATAGATCAATGTAACAGGATAGAAAGACCAGAGATAAACCCACAAACATATGGTCACCTTATCTTTGATAAAGGAGGCAAAAATATACAATGGAGAAAAGACAGCCTCTTCAATAAGTGTTGCTAAGAAAACTGGACGGGAACATGTAAAAGTATGAGATTAGATCACTCCCTAACACCATACACAAAAATAAGCTCAAAATGGATTAAAGACCGAAATGTAAGGCCAGAAACTATCAAACTCTTAGAGGAAAACATAAGCAGAACACTCTATGACATAAATCACAGCAAGATCCTTTTTGACCCAACTCCTAGAGAAATGGAAATAAATCCAATAATAAACACATGAGACCTAATGAAACTTCAAAGCTTTTGCACAGAAAAGAAAGCATAAACAAGATGAAAAGACAACCCTCAGAATGGGAGAAAATATTTGCAAATAAAGCAACTGACAAAAGATTAATCTCCAAAATTTATATGCAGCTCACGTAGCTGAATACCAAAAAAACAAACAACCCAATCCAAAATTGGGCAGAAGACTTAAATAGGCATTTCTCCAAAGAAGATATACAGACTGCCAACAAACACATGAAAAAATGCTCAACATCATTACTCATTAGAGAAATGCAAATCAAAACTACAATGAGATATCATCTCACACCAGTCAGAATGGCCATCATCAAGACATCTAGAAACAATAAATGCAGGAGAGGGTGTGGAAAAAAGGGGAACACTCTTGCACTGTTGGTGGGAACGTAAATGGGTACAGCCACTATGGAGAACAGTATGGAGGTTCCTTAAAAAACTACAAATGGAACTACCATATGACCCAGCAATCCCACTACTAGGCATATACCCTGAGAAAACCATAATTCAAAAAGTGACATGTACCAAAATGTTCATTGCAGCTCTATTCACAATATCTCAGAGATGAAAACAACCCAAGTGTCCATCATCGGATGAATGGATAAAGAAGATGTGGCACATATATACAGTGGAATATTACTCAGCCATAAAAAGAAATGAAAATGAGCTATTTGTAATGAGATGCATAGACCTAGAGTCAGTCATACAGAGTGAAGTCAGTCAGAAAGAGAAAGACAAATACCATATGCTAACACATATATATGGAATTTAAGAAAAAAACATGTCATGAAGAACCTAGTGGTAAAACAGGAATAAAGACACAGACCTACTTGAGAATGTTCTTGAGGATATGGGGAGCTGGACAGGTAAGCTGTGACAAAGCGAGAGAGAGGCATGGACATATATACACTACCAAACATAAGGTAGATAGATAGTGGGAAGCAGCCGCATAGCACAGGGAGATCAGCTCAGTGCTTTGTGACCGCCTAGTGGTGTGGGATAGGGAGGGTGGGAAGGAGGGAGATGCAAGAGGGAAGGGATATGGGAACAGATGTTTATGTAAAACTGATTCACTTTGTTATAAAGCAGAACCTAGTTAAAAAAATAATAATAACTCCAACCATGAGCACTGGGCCCATGCCCTCCCGAGAGCCCCATGAGCTGTGTTTGTAAAAGTTTAGGAGACAGAAGTGGAGGACTAGGGGCTGTTGCAGGAACATACTGACATGGCAGGCAGCCCCCTGGTCATAGCAGAGGCAGCAGCACCTTTGACAGTCGGCTTCGACCATGTGGTTTTAGAATCATTCCTGGGAGCTCATCACCGAATCTGTTTGAATCTGTTTTCCACCCTGCCCGTGAGTCTGTGAGCTACCTACACCACTAAATAAATCCTTTTGTGTTTAATTGACAAAAAAAATATTGTTTCATTTTGAAACAACTGATGTATTTAATATTGTTATAAATGATGTGTTATATGCTGAATAGCAGACTTATATACTTAAGATCTCCTGAGATGAACCATCACTTGCCATCATTTTGATGGTTGTTTGTGATTACCCTAAGACCCCATCTCTTGCTGTAATCATGAATTCAAGGAGATTTATTTGTTGAGTACTTAAATATATTTATCAAGATAAACATCAATAAAAAATGAAGAAGTTTTATAAAAACATACTTCATCACAAGGTAAAAGTAAAAATCACTAACGAATTTGTTGATGAAAAGGTGATCTCACTTGTTTGGTTTAATGAAATCTGTAGACTATGTTAATAAAAGTAATGCATGTAAATTATAGCAATATTATGAATAAAAAAATATCTACCACTAGTGCAACTGAATGAAAAAAACTCATGAATATTATTGCTCAAAAAGAGTGGTGAATGGTTTGCCCCTATGGGCTCCCAAGGCTATAAATCTGGAATTGATATCAACTGAAACAATCTATTAGAAATCAACTATTCACTACCCGTATTGTGTTTTCCAATTCCAGCCTAACACTGCATTTAAAATAGGCAATCTAAACCTGTTCCTAGTGGATAAGAATAAGCCCCAGAGAACTACTTTTTAAAAAGTGTATTTCTTCTCAGTAACTCGGCATCAAAAATATTCTGAAAACACCATAAACTTTCAAACTTCAGTGTCCTCAGAAGCCTCACAGGGCTCCCACTGACACCAATCAGAATTTTATGTGGATGGACTGAGGGCAAAGGATAACCATTGATATGATCAACAATACATTTGATGACAAAAAAAAAAATGTCTGAAATTCACTGTGCTAACTTTATACTCTGTGAGGACACAATGTCAAATGCTCACCAGCTGTCTATATATGGGGGGCAATACTTGTTTAATTTCAAAATTTAAAAACTTGAATGGAATTTTTTATTTGCAATTTGAAGGTCATAGCAAAATTAACTGAAGCATCATAAATATTGATAGGACTTAATGTGGTGTGAATTTTTTTCTAAACTGAGATATTTCTATACAAAGCACTGTCTTATTAATATCATAATCCATATGCACACAAACAAATATTGCATTATTTTTCCATTGAAGTATCAGTAATGAACAATAGGAAATTTTCATCTAGTAAATAGGAAAAAACAATATTTCATTGTAATTACATTGACCAAATAAAATATCACGATGTATTTAAACTAATATCTCAAGTCCTATTAGCTGATTATACCTGGGATTAAACTTCATGTAGTTTGAATATCTTTAGCTCTCTGTGTTGTAGGTTTATGCTTATTCATTAGAAACTGTAAACTTCACAGGTTGATTTTTGTCTTCAATAAGAAATATTTTAGTGCTCTTCTATTCCCTTAAATAGTGTGGAGTTCAATACTTTCACATCAAATGATTATAGATAATTATAGAGCAGGTATCTTCTCAACTTTGCTCTGTTGATATTTTGGGTTGGACAACTCCTCCTTGTGGGGATCCTGTCCAGTGCATTGTAGGATGTTTAGTAGGGTCCCTGGACTCTAACCCCTAACTACACGTAGTATCCCCACCCCCATTTTGACAACCAAATATTTCTCCAGACATTGTCAAATGTGGTACTGCTGTAGAGGAATTAATATTCAGCATTGTCTTCATTGTTCATCTTGGATAAAATTCCATTTTCAGTAATTATTCAAAGGGCTTTTCAACCTTAAAGAATCTCTTCAAATGCAAGTATGATTGGGAAAAGCAAAACTATGTTATTACCAGCTAACTCTTTAGTGAAAATTAATAGATCACAATGCTTTTTAACAAAATAATAGGGTATAATATAAGAAATAGAACATAATATAAGACCAGGGGAATCAGAAAACTAATTGTGGGGAAAAGTTTGGAAAAGTGAAATAAGAGGCCATCAGATTTAAACTTCAGCTACCCACACTATCTGGGCCCTTTCTGTTATACCCAGGGTTACAGTTTATTATAGTACAAGGATACAGATTAAACTCAGCAAAGGTAAAATGTATGTAGAAGAGGTCCTAGAGAAAATAGGGGCAAGCTTCAATTGTCCTTTCCCAGTGGAATTGTAAGGAAAGCACTTTCTGCCAGCAACTCTGTGTCACAATCAGGGAAATTCACCAGGGTCTTGGTGTCCAGAGTTTTTATTAGGAGCTGGCATGTATGAAATGAGTAATCACATAACTGACCTCAGTTACTCAGTCTCCAGTTCCTCTCTAGGTCAAATCATACCACATAACCCAAGACCCCCATCATAAAACACATGGTTATCCTAGACTATTTGGCATGGCTCAAGGTCTGAGGTAAATGAAGACATTCTTCTCAGGAAGGATATTCCAAGAACTTAGAGGTTATCTCCCAAAAGCTGGTCAAGAGCCAAACCATTCTTTGGCATGTGTAGGCATTGGACAATGGAGACCTGTTGAATAATCCTTTACTGTACATATATGTTTCCTCACACCATCCACCAGATCAGTGATACACAATCATAAGAATGCTAGGGAATTCACTAGCCCTTCAAGATTAGCTTTTTTTCTTCAATGTTATTATGTGTACAAATATTACTATTAATTTAAATGATTATTATGTATGTTCACCTACATGTGTGATGCAAATAGGAAAAGCATCTTATATTGCACTAAAAAAGAAACTCAATGAGAACTAATAGATATTGTTTTCTGTGTGGCAAACAGTTTATGTAGTTAAATAATTTAAGTAGCTAAATAATTTAATTCTCACAGCAACTCTATGCAGTGATGTGTTGAGGGCTCTGCTACCTGTTTGCAAGGGCCAACTGTTAAATTTTCAGAAATTTTGTGAACCTATTGACATCATATTGATAGCTTGATATTGGTCATGGTGGTAATATTTACATCATAGAAATTGGAAAATAGTACACATCAGTATTCTCCCCACCCCTCAAAATCCAAGAGTTATTTATTTATTTATTTTTTCATACAGACCTCTCACTCTTGTGGCCTCTCCAGTTGTGGAACACAGGCTCCGGACGTGCAGGTTCAGCGGCCATGGATCATGGGTCCAGCCGCTCCACGGCATGTGGGATCTTCCCAGACCAGGGCATGAACCCGTGTCCCCTGCATCAGCAGGCAGACTCTCAACCACTGTGCCACCCGGGAAGCCACAAGAGTTAAATATTTTAACTAGCATATCACTGATTATATTATTATATTATTTTACTTATAATATTTTTATGTCAAGTATTATTTTTAATGCAGAAAACAATTTTAGCAATACCAGTTTTTAAAGGATACATTTTTATCAACTGATGTAAAATAAGTCTTTTGTCCTTTAGCAAATTGCCATAAGCATTGGTTCATTACTATTTTGATCCATTGATCTCTTATTCCATTTCCATTGCTAGTTTGCCATACACTGTAGGTTTTCTTCTTTTTTTTAAGAATTACCAGAGGGGAGGAGGAGCTTCAAGATGGCGGAAGAGTAAGATGTGGTGATCACCTTCCTCCCCACAAATACATCAGAAATACATCTACATGTGGAACAACTCCTACAGAACACCTATTGAAAGCTGGCAGAAGACCTCAGACCTCCCAAAAGGCAAGAAGTTCCCCACATACCTGGGTAGGGCAAAAGAAAAAAGAAAAAAAAAACAGAGACAAAAGAATAGGGATGGGACCTGCACCTCTGTGAGGAGGCTGTGAAGGAGGAAAGGTATCCACACACTAGGAAGCCCTTTCACAGGAAGAGACTGCGGGTGGCGGAGGGGGGAAGCTTTGGAGCCATGGAGGAGAGCACAGCAACAGGGGTGCGGAGGGCAAAACAGAGAGATTCCCGCACAGAGGATTGGTGCCAACCAGCAGTCAACAGCCTGAGAGGCTTGTCTGCTCACCCGCCGGGGCGGGTGGGGGCTGGGATCTGAGGCTCTGGCTTCGGTTGGATCACAGGGAGAGGACTGGGGTTGGCGGTGTGAACACAGCCTGAAGGGAACTAGTGCACCATGGCTACCTGGGAGGGAGTCCGGGGAAATGTCTGGAGCTGCCGAAGAGGCAAAAGACATTTTCTTTCCTCTTCGTTTCCTGGTGTGCAAGGAGAGGGGATTAAGAGCACCACTTAGGGCTTCCCTGGTGGCGCAGTGGTTGAGAGTCCACCTGCTGATACAGGAGACACGGGTTCGTGCCCCGGTCCGGGAAGATCCCACATGCTGCAGAATGGCTAGGCCTGTAAGCCATGCTGCTGAGCCTGCATGTCCGGAGGCTGTGCTCTGCAATGGGAGAGACCACAACAGTGAGAGGCCCACATACCGCAAAAAAAAAAAAAAAAAGAGCACCACTTAGAGGAGCTACAGAGATGGGCGTGAGCCGTAGCTATCAGCGTGGAACCTAGAGACAGCCATGAGATGCTAAGACTGCTGCGGCCACCACCAAAAAGCCTGTGTGTGAGCACAGGTCACTCCCCACACCTCCCTTCCAGGGAGACTGTGCAGCCCGCCACTGCCCGGGTGCTGTGATCCAGGGACAACTTCCCCGGGAGAATGCACGTCACACCTCAGGCTGGTGCAACGTCATGCTGGATTCTGCTACCGCAGTCTCACCCCGCATCCATACCCCTCCCTCCCCACCGGCCTGAGTGAGCCAGAGCCCCCGAATCAGCGTCTCCTTTAACCCCATCTTGTCTGAGTGAAGAACAGATGCCCTCAGGTGACCTAAACGCAGAAGCGACTCTAAATCCAAAGCTGAACCCCAGGAGCTGTGAAAGCAAAGAAGAGAAAGGGAAATTCCTCCCAGTAGTCTCAGAAGCAGTGGATTAAATCTACACAGTCAAGTGACGTACCCTGAATCTGTGGGATACCTGAAGAAACAACGAATCATCCCAACTTGAGGAGGTGGACTTTGGGAGAAATGATATATATATATATTTTGTTTGTTTGTTTGTTTGTTTGTTTCCATTTTTCTATTTTTGTGACTCTGTATGTGTATGATTCTGTGTGTGATTTTTTCTGTACAGCTTTGCTTTTACAATTTGGCCTAGGCTTCTTTCTGTCTTTTTTTTTTTTTTAACTACTTAAAATTTTTTTTCTTAATAATTATTTTTTATTTTAATAACTTTATTTTATTTTATTTCATTTATTTTATATTATCTTCTTCTTTCATTCTTTCTATCTTTTCTCCGTTTTATTCTGAGCCATGTGGAGGACAGGCTCTTGGTGTTCCAGCCAGGTGTCAGAGCTGTACCACTGTGGTGGGAGAGACAAGTTCAGGACATTGGTCCACAAGAGACTTCCCAGCTCCATGTGATATCAAATGGTGAAAATCTCCCATAGATCTCCATCTCAATGCCAAAACCCAGCTCCACTCAATGACCAGCAAGCTAAAGTGCAAAATGTGTGATGCCAAACAACTAGGAAGACAGGAACACAACCCCATCCATTAGCACAGAGGCTGCCTAAAATCATAATAAGGTCACAGAAACCCCAAAACACACCGCCAGATGTGCACTTGCCCACCAGAAAGAAAAGATCCAGCCTCATCCACCAGAACACAGGCACCAGTACCCTCCACCAGGAAGGCTACACAACCCACTGAACCAACCATAGCCACTGGTGACAGGCACCAAAAACAATGGAAACTACAAACCTGCAGCCTGCAAAAAGGAGACCCCAAACACAATAAGTTAAGAAAAATGAGAAGACAGAGAAACACAGATCAGATGAAGGAGCAAGGGAAATAAAAAAACCCAGACCTAAAAAATGAAGAGGAAATAGTCAGTCTACCTGAAAAAGAATTCAGAATAATGATAGTAAAGGTGATACAAAATCTTGGACATAGAATGGAGAAAATACAAGAAATGTTTAACAAGGAGCTAGAAGAACTAAAGAACAAACAAACAGTGATGAATAACACAAAAAATGAAATTGAAAATTCTCTAGAGGGAATCAATAGCAGAATAACTGAGGCAGAAGAATGGATAAGTAACCTGGAGGATAAAATAGTGGAAATAACTACTGCAGAGCAGAATAAAGAAAAAACAATGAAAATAATTGAGGACAGTCTCAGAGACCTCTGGGACAATATTAAATGCACAAATATTTGAATTATAGGGGTCCCAGAAAAAGAAGAGAAACAGAAAGGGACTGATAAAATACTAGAAGAGATTATAGTTGAAAACTTCCCTAATATGGGTAAGGAAATAGTTAATCAGGTCCAGGAAGCACAGAGAGTCCCATACAGGACAAATCAAAGGAGAAACACGCCAAGACACATATTAATCAAACTATCAAAAATTAAATACAGAGAACAAATGTTAAAAGCAGCAAGGGAAAAACAACTTTTAACATATAAGGGAATCCCCATAAGGTTAACAACTGAACTTTCAGCAGAAACTCTGCAATCCAGAAGGGATTGGCTGGACATATTTAAATTGAAGAAGGAGAAAAACTACAACATTGATTACTCTACCTAGCAAGGATCTCATTCAGATTTGGCAGATAAATTAAAAGCTATACAGACAGGCAAAAGCTAATAGAATTCAGCACCACCAAACCAGCTTTATAACAAATGCTAAAGGAACTTCTCTAGGCAGGAAACACAAGAGAAGGAAAAGACCTACAAAAATAAACCCAAAACAATTAAGAAAATAGTAATAGGAATATACATATCCATAATTACCTTAAGTGTAAATGGATTAAATTCTCCAACCAAAAGACATAGATTGACTGAAAGGATACAAAAACAAAACATGTATATATGCTGTCTACAAGAGACCCATTTCAGACCTAGGGTCACATACAGACTTCAAGTGAGGGATGGAAAAAGATTTCCATGCAAACGGAACTCAGAAGAGAGCTGGATACTAATTCTCATATCAGACAAAATAGACTTTAAAACAAAGACTATTAAAAGAGACAATGATGGACACTACATAATGATCAAGGGATCAACCCAAGAAGAAGATATAACAATTGTAAATATTTATGCACCCAATATAGGAGCACCTCAATACATAAGGAAAATACTAACAGCCATAAATGGGCAATTGACAGTGACACAATCATAGTATATGACTTTAAGAACCCACTTTCATCAATGGACAGATCATCCAAAATGAAAATAAATAACAAAACACAAGCTTTAAATTATATATTAAACAAAATGGACTTAATTGATGTTTATAGGACATTCCATCCAAAAATAAGAGAATACACATTCTTCTCAAGTGCTCATGGAACATTCTCCAGGATAGATCATATCTTGGGTCACAAATCAAGCCATGGTAAATTTAAGAAAATTGAAATCATATCAGGTATCTTTTCTGACCACAGTGCTATGAGATTAGATATCAATTCCAGGAAATAATCTATAAGAAATAAAAACACATGGAGGCTAAACAACACACTACTTAATAACCAAGAGATCACTGAAGAAATCAAAGAGGAAATCAAAAAATGCCTAGAAACAAATGACAGTGAAAACACAATGACCCAAAACCCATTGGATGCAGAAAAAGCCATTCTAAGAGGGAAATTTATAACTATACAAGCCTACCTTAAGAAACAAGAAACATCTCAAATAAACAACCTAACCTTACACCTAAAGCACTTAGAGAAGGAACAGAAAAGAAACCCAAAGTTAGCAGAAGGAAAGAAATAATAAAGATCAGACCTGAAATAAATGAAAAAGAAATGAAGGAAATGATAACAAAGATCAATAAAACTAAAAGCTGGTTCTTTGAGAAGATAAACAAAATTGATAAACCATTAGCCAGACTTATAAAGAAAAAAAGGAAGAAGACTTAAATCAATAGAAGTAGAAATGAAAAAGGAGAAGTAACAACTTGCGCTGCAGAAATACAAAGGATGATGAGAGATTACTACAAGGAACTATATGCCAATAAAATGGACAACTTGAAAGAAATGTACACATTCTTAGAAATGCGCAACCTTCTGAGACTGAACCAGAAAGAAATAGCAAATATGAACAGGCCAATCACAAGCACTGAAATTGAAACTGTGATAAAAAATCTTCCAACAAACAAAAGTCCATGACCAGATGGCTGCATAGGCAAATTCTATCAAATGATTAGAGAAGAGTTAACACCTATCCTTCTCACACTCTTCCAAAATATAGCAGAGGGACGATCACTCCCAAACTCATTCTACGAGGCCACCATCACTCTGATACCAAAACCAGACAGGGATGCCACAAAGAAAGGAAACTACAGGCCAATATCACTGATGAACATAGATGCAAAAATCCTCAACAACATACTAGCAAACAGAATCCAACAGCACATTAAAAGGATCATACACTATGATCAAGTGGGGTTTATCCCAGGAATGCAAGGATTCTTCAATATACACAAATCAATGGGCCTGATACACCATATTAATGAACTGAAGTAGGGAAACCATACGATCACCTCAAAAGGTTCAGAGAAAGCTTTCGACAAAATTCAACACCGATTTATAATAAAAACGTTGCAGAAAGTAGGCATAGAGGGAACTTTCCTCAACATAATAAAAGCCATATATGACAAAGCCACAGCCAACATCATCCTCAATGGTGAAAAACTGAAACCATTTCCACTAAGATCAGGAACAACACAATGTTGTCCACTCTCACAATTATTATTAAACATAGTTTTGGAAGTTTTAGCCACAGCAATCAGAGAAGAAAAAAAAACATAAAAGTATCCAATTTGGAAAAGAAGTAAAGCTGTCACTGTTTGCAGATGACATGATACTATACATAGAGTATCTTAAAGATGTTACCAGAAAACTCCTAGAGCTAATCAATGAATTTGGTAAAGTAACAGGATACAAAATTAATGCACAGAAATCTTTTGTATTCCTATACAATAATGATGAAAAATCTGAAAGTGAAATTAGGAAAACACTCCCATTTACCATTGCAACAAAAAGACTAAAATATCCGGGAATAAACCTACCTAAGGGGACAAAAGACCTGTATGCAGAAAATTAAAAGACACTGATGAGAGAAATTAAAGGTAATACAAATAGATGGAGAGATATACCGTGTTCTTTGATTGGAAGAATCAACATTGTGAAAATGACTATACTACCCAAAACAATGTACCAATTCAATGCAATCCCAGTCAAACTACCACTGACATATTTCACAGGACTAGAACAAAAAAATTCACAATTTGCATGGAAACACCAAAGAGCACGAATAGCCCAGGCATTCTTGAGAAAGAAAAATGGAGCTGGAGGAATTATGCTCCCTGTCTTCAGACTATACTACAAACCTACAGTAATCAAGACAGTACAGTACTGGTACAAAAACAGAAATATAGACCAATGGAAGAGGATAGAAAGCCCAGAGATAAACCCATGCACCTATGGTCAACTAATCTATGACAAAGGAGGCAAGGATATGCAATGGAGAAAAGAGAGCCTCTTGCATAAGGGGTGCCAGGAAAGCTGGACAGCTGCATGTAAAAGAAGGAAATTAGAACACTACCTAACACCACAGACAAAAATAAACTCAAAATGCATTAAAGACCTAAATATAAGTTCAGACACTTTAAAACTCTTAGATCAAAACATAGGTAGAACAGTCTATGATGTAAATCACAGCAAGATCCTTTTTGACCCACCTCCTAGAGAAACGGAAATAAAAACATAACAAACAAATGGGACCTAATGAACTTTAAAAGCTTTTGCACAGCAAAGCAATCCATAAACAAGATGAAAAGAACCCTCACAATGGGAGAAAATATTTGCAAATGAAGCAACAGACCAATGATTAATCTCCAAAACATACAAGCAACTCATGTAGCTCAATATCAAAAAAACAAGCAACCCAATCCAAAAATGGGCAGAACACTTAAAAAGACATTTCTCCAAAGAAGATATACAGATTACCAACAAACATATGAAAGAATGCTCAACATCATTAATCATTAGGAAATGCAAATCAAAACTACAATGAGATATCATCTCACACCAGTCAGAATGGCCATCATGAAAAAAATCTAGAAACAATAAATGCTAGATAGGGTGTGGAGAAAAGGGAACCCTCTTGCACTGTTGGTGGGAATGTAAATTGATAACGCCACTATGGAGAACAGTATGGAGGTTTCTTAAAATACTAAAAATAGAACTACCATATGACCTAGCAATCCCACTACTGGGCATATACCCTGAGAAAACCATAATTCTAAAAGAGTCATGTACCAAAATGTTCATTGCAGCTCTATTCACAATAGCCAGGATATGGAAGCAACCAAAATGTCCATCAACATATGAATGGATAAAGAAGATATTGGACATATATACAATGGAATATTACTCAGCCATAAAAAGGAATGAAACTGAGTTATTTATAGTGAGGTGGATGGACCTAGAGTCTGTCATACAGAGTGAAGTAGGTCAGAAAGAGAAAAACAAATACTGTATACTAACACATATATATATGGAATCTAAAAATGAAAAAAAGAAAAAGGTCAGAAAATCCTAGGTGCACACACACTAATAAAGATGCAGACCTACTAAGAATGGACTTGAGGACATGGCGAGGGGGAAGGGTAAGCTGGGAAAAAGTGAGACAGTGGCATGAACAATATACACACTACCAAACGTAAAACTGATAGCTCGTGGGAAACAGCCACATAACACAGGGAGATCAGTCGGTGCTTTGTGACCTCCTAGAGGGTTGGGATAGGGAGGGTGGGAGGGAGGGAGATGCAAGAGGGAAGAGATATGGGGACATATGCATATGTGCAACTGATTCACTTTGTTATAAAGCAGAAAGTAACACACCATTGTAAAGCAATTATTATCTTATAAAGATGTTTAAAAAATAATTGTTACACATAGAAGAGGTAGGAAACAGAATGGAAGGATCAGGGATGGAGGCAATATTTATCTTAAGATACCTTGTTATAGTTTGACCAGGAGACATGTATTTCTTTTAACGCATTCAAACAATAAAATTAAGTCAAAATGAAAAAAAAAATAAAAGAATTACCATAAGTATTACTTGAGATTTAATCTTCCAAATATATTTTAATCCATTTTGACAGATATCATTATTTGGTATGAAAGGATTTACGTATTTGGTCCTGGATAAGTACTATTTTGCCATTAAGGCCTTTTCCCATTCATAAACTGTGTGTTCTTTGACTTAACTGGATAATTTTTAATGTGCTACAATAAAATATTCTGATATTTTCTATAAGTAGATCACCTGAATATCTGGTCCCAAACAGTGTTTATCTAAGTCACATGCATTCGTCACTACAATGCTAACAGGTTACGTTGAAGGTCCTGATTCCAAGGACAACTGGGAATGGAGTATGTACTGTATCACTCTCAGTAGGACACTTCACTTTAACTGGTCTTAATAGTAAGCTGCCCCTGCCTATCTTTATTCTTGCAGTTAAAAGAGTAGAACCCCCTCCACAGGACTAATTTCTTGTTTGCTTTTGTTTTTACTTTCAAGGTCTTGTTTAACTGAATCATTTCTCTCTTTAATTTACTAATTTAATTCTTCATTTAATTCAATGCCTTTCCCTCCTCATATTCAATAGATTCCTCCATATAATCAATACTTCTCTCAGTAGTAACATCTCCTTAATAATCTGGTAGGATTGCCTTAACCTCCTTTTTATTGGGCCTCTTTTGGAAAATAATTTTAACCTGTAGTTCAGACAGAAGAGTATGGCATAAAAGTACAATTGTCTGTAAGTATCTGAGAATGATTGGGTTCAGGACACCTGCAAATACCAAAATCCATGGATGCTAAAGTTCCTTATATAAAGGGCATAGTATTTTCATATAACTTAGACACTTTGTCCTTTAAATCATCACTAAATTTCTTATAATACCTAATACAATGTAAGTAGTTGTTGGAGCATGGAAAATTCAAATTTTGTTTTTCGTTAATTTCTAGAAATTTAAAAAAATTATTTGTGATCTGAGGTTAGTTGAATTCATGGATGCAGAATCTGAGATTATAAAGGGCCAACTTTATAGAGATGGGAGAGAGAAATGAGGAGAAAAAAAACAAGAGCACTCTGCCCTAGTTTTCATTAGTTCCTTTTCCCATAACTTCCAAGTTAAGGCAAGTTTCTAAGTTTTGGGGTCTCACTTATTAACGGTGTAAGTTAATAAACCTTGATTGTTTAGTTTAGTTGTATTGAACAGTAGTTGAAGAGCTTCTTACCTATAACAACTTGTCATATAGGACTCTTATTTTCAGTATGGTTAGTAACATAGGTCAAACAAACACAGTAGAAGAAATAATAGTTTAGCAAAACGATACTTAGAGGCTTCTTTATATTACATTTTTCCCAGATCTATAGAGTTTTGAAATTCTGCCTCAATACAGAGTTTAGTCTTCTACAGTGAATTGTTCTGAGAAGATTCAGTGCCACCAAAGTCCAGAATTCTTCTCAAGAGTAAAACGTGTCAAAATTCATTTTGTTTTCTAGTGTGCCTCTTTCATTTTCAATCTGAAATCAAAAGAGTTTATCTCCTCTAGGGAAAAGGAATGACACAAAATGGTAACATATTCTGTGAAAAATATTAAAGAGAAAGAAGCAATATATTTTCTGTGACCATTCAGAGTTTAAGTCTTAGAAGTCTGAGTCAGTAAACTATAGAGAATCTCTTAAATAGATCTATTTATATTAACCCTTTGAATGAAGTTGCAATGCATGACTGTACTATACCTAATATCATTAATAAAATATCTATCTAACATAGAAACAACAAAAAATGCTCCTATTTTCTTCTACATATTAGCAGACTAATAAGCATAAGCATTCAATTATTTCAAAGGATATTTAGTTCTACTCAATAATGATGTAAAAAATGCTACACATCTACATAGTATTGCTCATTTTCTTGGGTAGGATTTATCTTCACTAAGTAAGCATTCTAAGAAAGTGATAAGAGGAAAAAAATCAGGTAATTTTGAAATTACTACTTACATGGTCAGACCTTAGAAGCTTATCCTTAAAAAAACTTTCCACAAAGATCTAACTCCTTTATATTAGGATTATGGTGAATCAGTCAATTTTCAATGAGATTTGTTAGAAGGATATGACCTAAGGAACTTGTGGGAGCTAGTTAAGCAGTCTCTCTAAGGAGGTTGTCTTCCTGTCTGATTGATGCTAAAACTTGAATAGCACAGTGCAAGCAGTTGAAATAGGCAAATAGATGCAAGGTCGGCAAGATCAAATGTAAGCTGGAACCTACAAGAAGAGCTACAGCTCATAAAGATAGACTAAAACACTTGTCAATTTTCATTGCCTCTGACCTTAGTAGAGTGAAGGCCCTGAGGAAACCAAGGCCCCTTATTACGGACCCAACACACACACAAAAATACACGTGTTCAATGAAGGATTTGGAGAAGCTGAAGAAGGATCCAGTACTTAAGGACTTAGAAATTAATGATAAAATCTGAACAGTCTCAGAATATATTTTAGCATATTTTTAGCAAATAATTTGAATGACTGAAATAAATGTCATCTTTGTCATTAGAAAAGGAGTTACTTAATGATTGACTTGATATAATTATTTGTCTCACTGTCTTCCCACTTCCATTTAGGTAGCATCTCTTATGTTTTTTTTATTTTTATTTTATTTATTTTTATATTTTAGTAACCCTCATTGGTATGCAAAGCAGTTTGAAATATTAGTATGGCAATCCCTGTGACATTTTTATTTAGAATTCCATTTTTCATCACCTATCAAAGGCAAAAGGAGGCATAAAAGCAGAGATTAGAAAACATGTTTTTTTTTTTCCCTTTGGTATTGGTTTTCACATTCACTGCCTTTCAGTTCAGTGGAGTGTTTTACATTTTAATGGCTCAATTTATTGTTGCTACAAAGGACACAATCTATAAAGAAGTGAGAAGGTTTTGTTATTTTTTCCATCAACAGTTGATGTAAAGGGCTAGGGTGTAGTTTCTATGTTTACTATGATTTGTCTTGTTTACTTTTCTCTTTCATAAATGATAGGCATTAAAGTCAAATTTTAAAGATTATTATAAGTAGTTGTTTAGAATGTGTGTAGTAGAAGTATTTAAAGCTGGTAAAACGTTTTACATGTGAATAAAAGGGAGAAATTCTGTAGTTGTCTGGATAGCTATCTGATTTTTTCCAGCAGATTTTTTCCAACAATTGTAAGAAAGTTTGTATAGGATATGGAAAGGAGAGTGTTATGTTGGCAGAAATGGGAATTGTTTCATAAAACAGAAAAAGAAAGTGTATTTTCATTTTCTTTGGAAGTGATAAAGAAAAGTTTTTGTTTTTTCACTCTCCTCTCCATTTGCATCTAGAGATTTAAAGAATACTGGCATTCTCTATATACCATGAAATCTCTTTTCATTCTCACAATTAAATGAATAGATATTATCATCTTAAACATTTTAGAGATGAATTAAATGTACATCTAATAATTGTCAGAATTAAATTTAAATCTTAGGACTACAAAGTTTGTACTCTTTCCTACATAGCACAGACTCTAAATATCCGTGGATAATGTAAGTAGATGCACATAGCATTATATGATATGTCATAGGATTATTATTTTAACTCAATTTACAGCAGTACCAACATATAATACTTGGAGACACATTTAACAAAGGACATGAAAGATTTTTAAGCTGAAAACTACAGAACATTACTGATAGGAATTTTAAAAGATCTATATAAATAGTGGGATAACCCTGTCCATAGTTTGGAAGACTTAATATGCCTAAAATGACAATTACCACAAAAGTGGTGAATAGATTTTAGATACAGTACAATACCATTAAGACATTAGCAGGGTTTTTTTTTGGGGGGGGGGGGGTATAAAATGACAAGCTACCAAAATATAAGAAAAGTTTTTCCAGCTTTACTGAGCTATGATAGACTTGATAGAATAATTTACTTGATATAAGTAAAAATTATATATATATATATATATATATATATATATATATATAAAGTGTAGAACTTGAGGTTTTGACATATATATACATTGGGATATATATAAAAAAATACACAATCAAGCTAATTGACATATCCATCATCTTACATAGTTATCATTTTCTCTGAGCAACTTATAAAATGAAGAAACACATTGGAGGCTTTAAATTACTTGTAATAGTGTTCCAATGTGCAATATATGATAAGTATATAGAAGACAATACAGAATATAGGAATAGATTTACACATAAATGGCCAATTGATTTTCAACAAAGATACTGACTCAATTAAGGGGAAAGAAAATCTTTCTGACCAACAGTATTGGAAAAAATCAATATCTATGTGAAATATATCTATGTGAGATATTAAGAATATTGACTTTCCTTCATACTGCACACAAAATTAACTTAAAACATATCATAAACCCTACTACAAAAGCTAGAAGAATATAAACTTCTAGACAAAACTAAAGAAAAAAAATATTTGTAATATTAGAGTAGGCAAATACGTTTTAGTAAAAAAAAAAGTCAGGTATACTAAACAAAATAAAAATGATAAACTGGATTTGATCAGAATAAAAACATAAGAAAATAAAAATGAAAATTACAGAATGGGAGAAATATTTGCAATATGCATATCTGAGAAAAGATTTACAGTCAGAGTATAGAGAGGACTTTTATAACTCAATCATGAAATGGGAAACAACCAACTAAAAACAGGAAAACATTTGAAGAGGGACTAGACAAAATAAAACTAAAAAACTAGTCATTAAGCAATGAAAATATGCTCATCAAAACCAGAAATAAGGTGAATACAAATTAAACCAAAAAATGAGATTCTACTAGATATCTTCTAGAATGACTAATGCTAAAATGACCAAGTATTTGGTGAGGCTTTGGAGCAACTGAAATTCTCCTACATTGCTAGGAGTATAAAGCTGAATAACCGCTTTGGAAAACATTTTGTCTGTTTCTTAAAATAAATTAATATACTCCTCCTATAGGATCCAGCCTTTCCACTCCTAGATACTTAATCAAAAGAAATGAAAACATATATCCACACAAAGACATGTACATGAATATCCATAGCAGCAAAATTCACAATAATCAAAACCTGACAACAACCTGAATGTCCATCAACATATAAATGGATAAATGAAGTGCATTATGTCTTTCAATGGAATACTTCTCAACAACAAAAGGAAACAAATTACCATAAACATAACTCCATGGATGAATCTCAAAATCATGCTGAATGAAGGAAGCCAGGAACAAAATAGAGCACATAAAATGAAAATTAGTCTGTAAAGAAGAGAAGCAGGTCAGCCATTGCTGAATCCAGGGGTGGAGGGAGGGATGGTTTGCCAAAAGGCATGAGAAATTGTGTGTTGCAGGGGAAGGGGAGGTAGAAATATACTGGATTTTGATCATTATGGTGATTGCAGAGATTTATAGCACTGTCACAAGTCATTGAACTGTACAGTTAAAATGGATCTTTATTGTACATAAATCATTCCTCAATAAAATCAATGTGAAATTAGTAAAAATTATGACTAAATATCTTCTTAGTGTGATGAGTAAGCTAAATCGGACTAGTGATGGAAATTCTTATAAATGTCCACAGTCCTAATATTATTTTAACATGATTCATAAATGCATTTGATTGACCTGCAAGGAGGTATAGTAGCACTTAGCAAGAATCAGCAGAATTGCAAATTTTACTTACATTCCAAAGATTGCTTAAATGCTAAATTGATCTAGGAAGCATAAATGTACTGCAGTCCTTTTTAAATATCATTAGGAATAAGAGACAATGAATATAAATTGAAAAAAGTTCTGGGCCTCCCTGGTGGCGCAGTGGTTGAGAGTCCGCCTGCCAATGCAGGGGATACGGGTTCGTGCCCCTGTCTGGGAGGATCCCATATGCCGCGGAGCGGCTGGGCCCGTGGGCCATGGCCGCTGAGCCTGCGCGTCCGGAGCCTGTGCTCCGCAACGGGAGAGGCCACAACAGTGAGAGTCCCGCGTACAGCAAAAAAAAAAAAAAAAAAAAAAAAAATTGAAAAAAGTTCTTGGAAAATGGACTATAAAAAGCAACTTTGTACATTTAAATGGAAATGAATTAATTTGAATTGTCTATTTCTCAGTGTTCCAAAGGTCTCAGAAATTTTGTAAAGGAAATAAGAAAATTTGCAAAAATCTCTCATGCAGACATGAGACATTTATGTTTTTAAAATAAAATGACTGCATTGCTGTCTGTTATTTAGTATCCTATTTAATAAAATTTTTATACAACAACTATGTTTCCCTTTCCTTTCTTTTTATACTTTTCCCATTGCCAAAGTATCTATTGGAGATTTACTATGAGGACAAAAATAAATTAGTTGTCATAGTGGCAAAAAAAAATAAGAGAAATGTTTCCTACTCTCAGTAATACTACTTATGAAACTGAAGTTAAATTAAGCATGCTTTGAATTTTAAATGGTATTAAAATTTCTAAAATTATTGACAAAATATGTTCATACAATTAAACTGTTGATCATACAATAGTAAAGAACTAACTAAATCTGCTGGATTCCAAAGTTAATCTTTGAATTTTAAAACCCTATATAAATCATAATATTTTAATAAGAAAAGAGAATTCAGAATGCCTACCCATTCTGAAGCAGCCATGAGCATATTAAAAACAATCTTTCTTTCTTTTGTTATAAGGCAAGTGTCTTGCTTTGTAAGTGTGAATCTCACTAGCTTCTAAACTTTTCCCCTCAAATTTGTTTTATAATGTGTTTCTGGACAATTTAATGTTTTTAGGAGCACAACTACTGTTATTATAGCAAATGAGACTGTGCTATTAAATGTAATACATATAATTATTTGTTGTAATATTACCTCCATGACTATTATGGCAAAGGAAACCAGTCAAGCTTCAAACTTCCAATGAACCTGGGGAAAAAATTCTCTTTTGTAAACCAGGTTGTAAATGTTGCTTGTGGCATTTGAAGCTGATGACCTGAAATTTCATTGCTGTTAGGACTGCAAATGGTAGTTATTATGACAAAACTTTAGCTGAGAAATAAACGAATATCTATCTCCTGTCACCTCCTTGCATAGCCACAAACTGCAACAATATTTATCAGAGCCCTGGAGTTATGTCTTAGATAAAAATAGAGCATCTTCAATCCTTACATTTTATGAGGTGACCATTTACAAAGTGACTTTTAGAAGTTTCATGGATAGCCTTTGAATGTCAGTAAATGTGGTTTCAATATTTTTCCAAGTTAATCTGAAAAGTAAGGAGATTACATGTGCTGTTTGTGTCACCTGGTCCTTGAACTGATCCTTTCACTGACCGTGTTTCGAACTAGTCAAGTTAGTGAGGAAAGAGGGAGCAGCAGGGAAAGAGAGAGAGAATGCTAATAAATTTGTTAGGGACTGGGGCAAAGGAAATTATGTTCCAGAAGAGACAATTCTGCTATTGCATGCATTTTCTTTAATTTGACTTGTACTTCTAGCTGATCAGGATGAATGTATTTGGCTATAGAATAAAAGTGGAAATAACAAAATTGAAATGACAAATGAAAGAAAAAGTAAGAAATTTATTAATAGCTCTGTATTTCCTCTAAACAAAAATCATATTGTGATTTAATTTCAAGTCCCCCTACTAACACTGAAAAAGTCATGTTTTTGTATCTTAAATCCATATACTTCAGAATATTTCAAAGGCCCTGCACATTTAATGAAGTTTAAATTGATCTCTTAAGTAAAATTTATATTTTTGTCTTGTTAAAGCATTTGTGATTCAACTAGTTTCACATTTATAGTATTGATATGTCATTAGGGAAATAACATTTACCACCATTTATGTAGAATATAATTTTATCATAGAATACATGGTTAAATTTGCCACTGGGAAACTGGTAGTGAATAAAATGTAACAGTTCTGAAAATAAAAAATGAAAAATATGTAATTCTTCATTAAAAAAATATTTTAAAGTTATTCTGACCATTTTGTCCTGGTCACATAAGGTATGCTGACAACAGGAATAAGTCAAACTTCATTTTGCTAGGAATCATAAATAACTTCAATTCTGAAATGTCATAACTAAAATTAATTGTGTTGTTATCAATATACCATTCTTAGACCATTGTTCCATTAGAGGGACACATAACAAGTGTTTATTTTAGAATAAAGAGCACATAAAGTTTGACTTAATTAATACAGTTCTTTGAAACAATGAATCTAGGAGGAACCATCTTTAGTTTTTATAGTGGAAACTAGATTTGAGAGAATATCTTTTGGTGAAAGTGCTTATCTACTATAAGATCTCTATAATTATTAATATTTCAGTCACTGGGATAGATAACACAGCAGGCTAGATTGCTAATCCCCAGAACTTCAAGAGGAAAAATATCTCACCTGTGAGGTTTTGGGAGAGATTAGTGACTTCTTGCTCCAAAAATGGATAATGATTGATTTATGTGCATGCTCTGTAACAGTACATTTCTAAAGATATATAAGTTGCTTTTGTGTTGCAGAAGGTAAGAAATAATGTTGAAGTCACAGTGTTAAAATATTTCAGTTTTAATAAATACATTTTCAGCACTGTTGAAATAGTAAGAAACATAAAGTTAAATATTTTGCCCTGTGGGGAATACAAAAAAGAAATAAAGCATCATTCTCTTCCATCACATCTGAGATACCATCTTCTGCCTTAAAATCTATCAACGTCAACCACACTATTAGTGATAAACACAAGCTGGAACTTTTATTTTAATGCTTTTTATACTAAAATGTCTATTCTATCGCTTCTTAAACATCAGCCCTTGACATTTTACCAAATTAAATAGGTATAAAAAATAGAAAAAAAAATAGAAAATGTTAGCACCCAAGATTT
The DNA here is from genome assembly GCF_025265405.1 of Mesoplodon densirostris. Lineage (NCBI taxonomy): Eukaryota > Metazoa > Chordata > Mammalia > Artiodactyla > Ziphiidae > Mesoplodon > Mesoplodon densirostris. The sequence continues at coordinate 20,590,133 of NC_082665.1, forward strand.
GACACAGAACACACTGAAGAATAGTGGGAATTTGGCTTTGGAATAGAGATGGTTATGCCATCAAGGTAGATACAACCTTCTTACAGCCAGTCGTCCTGAGAAAGGACCACTGTTGTTACAACACATCAATTTGGGTCTGAAGAGCACACCTTGATACAGAAACTTGTAGCTTTTCTTACCACTGGATCTACTGACCAACTTCAGTCAGGGCCTCAATCTCTGCCTCTTTCTTTGTTATTATGAATAATCTATCTCCATTTCTTAAAATTCTCTAATTTCTCAGTTTTGAATATCATCTATTTTCCTTATTGAGGACCAAAGCCCTAGTTAAATTATTTTACCTCTTTCTTCTTGGTTTTTCCAACAAGCTAAAAATAAGTTCTAGTTTGTCAAGTAGAAAAATAAAGAAATTAAAAAATTAAAACTGTTATATCCCTGCTGGCAATATTCTATATCTTCCCTCCTTTTCACAGTATATTATGTAAAGGAATGTCCACAATCACTGCTTCAATTTCCTTATTCTTATATTCTTCTTTTAAGCTACAGTCTATTGGAACTTCATCCTCACTATACCAGGAAGATTGCTGTTCAAGCCACCTGTGACCTCCACATTGTAGTGCATACTTTGTTTTGCTCAAATTCCTCTCCTGAACAGTAGCCTTAGACAGCATTGACCAAACTCCCTGTGTTGGTTTGCTCTCTTCTCTTGCATATCAGACCATCTCAGTCTCTTAATTTTTCCTCAATGTCACTGTCCAAATATCCCAAATCGTCTTCACTGGATGCTTCTTCTCCTTGCAGTTCTTAAGTGTGAAGTGCTGAGGATTCATACCTCAATCCTATGTAATCATCTGTTGACATTATGTTTATCTACCTTCTGCTTGTCAGTGACACACATGTATACCTTTGACCCTTCTTACCTGAACCTCAGACTTTTATATCTTATAGAGCATCTCCACATGAGTGTTTGATAAACATCATAAAATATATATTCTCATAATAAGATGATGCTATTTACCAATAATCCCTATTTATTCTTTATTCTTCTGTCTTTTACTCTTTTAATTCATATAAATATATAAAATATATATGAATGTGACATATTTATAATACAAATACAAAGAGACTTATTATGAAATATTGGCCCATACAATTACAGAGAGTAAGTCCCATGATTTGCCCTCTGTAAGCTGCAGACGCAGGCAGGCCAGTGGCATAGTTTGAAGGCCTGAGAGCTGGAGACCTGGAAAGCCAAATGATGTAGATTCCAGTTGAAGTCTGAAGACCTGAGAACCAGGAATGCCCAAGGGCAGGAGAAGATGGAAGATCATTGTCTCTGTCCAGGCAGGCAGGCAAAGAGAGAGTGAATCCTCCCAGCCTCTACCTTTTGGTCAGGCCCTCAGGGGATTGGATAATGTCAATCCACATGGGGGAGAGCAATCAACGTTACTCATTCCACAGATTCAAGTGCTAATCTCATCAGGAAACACTCTCACACACATGCTCAGAAATAATGTTTAAAAATATATATGGGCAGCCTGTGATCCAGTCAAGTTGATACATAAAATTAACTACCACACACTCCTTATGCCTCTTCGTGCAAATATAGTCTTAATAGGTATCCTTCTCTTTCCTTTCATTTCCATCACCCTGCCTCAAACTACCATTATCTATCAGCAGACCAAAAACTATAGCCCAAAATGTATCCTCTCTGGCTCCTATTTTTGATGACCACCCCCCAGCCCCAAATAATGATTTTTCACATAGCAATCATAAAGAAACAAAGAAAATACTTTAAATAACCAAAATAAAACCACCTGGTGACTTTCAAAAGCATTTGTAATAAAATCCAAACACCTTATCCTGGCCTAAAAAGGATAATATGTTTTGGCCCAGGTTTCCACAGCAATATTAGAGAGCTGTGATCTCTTCTGCTATATACACTGTTGTAACCTCCTTCAATGATGAAAGACTACATGACACATGGTTATGCTCTCTATACCTTAAGTGAATAAATTAGGAGTTTTTCTGATGGTTCTGATCATTTAGATGTATTCTGCTAGATTTAGAAATAAGTAGCTCAAATATTATTTTAATACTGAACCTAAAATTAAAGAACCTTCATGGCTGTATGCATTTCTAGCAGACATGGCAAAGGTCCAGGAATAAAATGAAATAAACATCATATAATTTATATGAATTATCTTCTTAAAATGCAAGGAATACCTTTACTTTTTCAACAAAATGATATGCGCTTCAAGTGCCATGTACCTGCATAGTGAGAAATTCAACCTCAATCATGATTTCTTTACCCTTTCCTAGATGCAGCTTGGTAGTAACCTTGTAATTGTAAGGGTGTCTTGATTCTTCGTGCCTGATTGCCTTATTGGCTTTGCTTCGTCTATCTCACAATAGTTTAGCCTCTACAATTTGACACATAACTTTGAGAAATCTAGGGTTGCACCTTACAAGGTTCCTCTCTTTGGAGTTCAGCTCAGAACCAAAAACTAGGTGATGGGAAATCTCAGTTCACTGGGTTTTTGTGGCTTTTCAACTGCAGCACAAAAACCATTTAAAAATTTGGCTTAAGTAGTTACTTCAGCATGTAAATACCGCTGCTTGGCTTTAAAAAAAATATCTGGCAGCAGGAAAAGTTGAACCAAAATTACTACTATTAAGTGTTACAAATACAATTTATAAAGATTCTTATTTCAAAGACTCTAGAAAATACCAGAGGAGCTGAAGGTACTCTGCAGTTTTTATGAGACTTGATCAACTTGGCAAGAATGATAATTTATCTTAGTTTAATTTATGCATTATTCTTTATTTGTAAAGCTGATTTTTCATTGGAAAATTACTTGGATTTAATGACCTCTGTAGAAGTTTCCTAGAATGTAGGGATAACAAATTTTAACATAATAGTTGTGAAGAAGCATAATTATTCCATGAAGTTATATGAAGAAACAAAACCAACACTCTATTTTAAATCAACTCAAAGCCCCACTACCACATTTTTTTTCACTTTTAGCCCTTATAATTTTAATGTTTCATCCATTCACATATGTAAGTGTATAATAATTTTCACATCATTAGCTTACACATAAAGGTTGATCTTTTTCAAATATCCTTTGGTAATACATTTTTACCTTAATGACATTTCTAAAGAATAAGAATCACTGGATCTATCATAATTAGATCTACTTTTCACTTACTGTTTTATCTTACTGCATAAAATTATGTCAGAATAATGACAGGAATAATAGGATTTCATGGAAGTATTAGAGAAAAGAAACACAAAGAAAAACATACTCTAAAATGAACAATCTGAAATAAAAATCACAGTATTTATTTAGATAATAGACAAAATAGTGAATAGTATACTATAATAAAACATGTATTTATCATAAGCTCATATTTTATCTTTATTCTTGTTTATTATTAAAGTAACAGAGAGTTGTCTTTTATGCTACTTGATCATGTGGGTCATCTCAGTTATTTCATCCTCACTCACAGCAGAAACCACATGATAGGATTTCTGGATCCTTTCCAGTCAGGAGGATTGAGAGAAAAAGAGCATGGCTCTTAGAGTTTCAGCCCAGAAGTGATCTGAATTATTTATGTTCATATTGATGTGTCAAAGTAGGTCATAAAGCCATTCCTGAGAGTGGAGAAGAAAAATTCTACTATATGCCGGGAAGGAGAGAGAGAGAGAAACAAATATTTTGAACTGTCTCTTTTAGTTTCCTGTGGCTACTCTAACAAATGATCACAAACAGTTCTAGAAGTTCTATTATTACAGTTCTAGAAGTCAGAAGTTTTGAAATATTGACAGCATGCTGCCTTCCTTCTGAAGTCTCTAAGAGAGAATAAACTTCTTTGCCTTTTCTACCTTCTAGGGGCTACTGTGCCCCTTGGTTGATGACTTCATTCTCCATATTCAAAGCCAGCAGTGTAGCATCTTCCAATCTCCCTCTCTGGCTCCCTGATTTTGTCATCATATCACCTTCTGTCTGAGTCTAAATCTGCTGTTTCCCCTCTTTCAAGGACCCTTGTGATTACATTGGGCTCACCTAGATAATCCAGGATAATCTCTCCATCTCAAAATCTTTAGTCACATTTTTACAGTTCTTTTTGCCATGACAGGCAACAAATGCATAGGTTCTGGGGATTATAATGTGAATATCTTTGGGGGGCTGCTAATCACTCTATCATACTGTTCTAGTGTGACAATAGGGAATTGTGGTATAAATGGACAGTGTGGCCCATTAAAAGTTTAAAGATCAACTTAGTTTTAATTAATAAGTATATTTTATTGCCAGTTTTATAAGAAGCTGCCTTTGAAACTCTATACCATCTTAATAAATGTTATAAGAAAGGAAAGTAAACCTTGTTTTGAGGTGGTAAAAATTGAAGTACAAAATGGAGAAATTAAAGGAAGAAACAACTAAATTTACTCTTTTATAGTGGTAAAATCTACAGATATATTTTTATTCCTTAATTATGATTACAAAAAAAATTAAAGGTTTCAGAAGCCTTTCAACCAAACCTTACAAAATTAATATAACAGGCATACCTTCCAAATCATCCTGTGTGAAACATAAGTATCACAATTCTCACTTGGGGTAGCAAATCCAACTCGCATACTTATTAGAATAGAATTAATGCAAGGAAAGAAAATAAAGGAATAAGAGAGTACCAAAAAGACACTACAGAAAATACAAATTGTTTCAAAAAACATGAGAGAAGAAAGTTAAAAATATGTATCAAAGCTGACATATAAAATTTTCACTTGCAGAGCAATGAATCTCAGATTTAAGGACTTATGTAAAGAAAATAAGAAATATATATACATATTTATGTAAAGTGATTTTCATTGTTCTATACAAGGGGTTAGCAAATATTTTCTATACAAAATCAGATAGTACATGTTTTATCAAAACATGACATTTTATTGTCTCAATATGAACATCTAAAATATCATTGTACAGGTTCATTATTAAAATCAAAATCATGACAGGTGGAAGCAAGTATCCCATTCAATGAACTGAATGAGATTTAAAAATTACAATGATTTAGAATGAATATAAATTATTCTGAAAGCTATGCATTATTAGCACAAAATGTATATAATTACTTAAAGACAAATGAATTACTCAGAGTTGAGACTTGTGTGAAGTGACTGAGGCAGTCAGGTCAGTCAGCTCAGGTACACAATGTGATGGTTACACAATGACCAAAAAACTCAGTAACCAAGAGGATATTTCAATTCAATATTTTTTAACATCTTTATTGGAGTATAATTGCTTTACAATGGTGTGTTAATTTCTGCTTTATAACAAAGTTAATCAGCTGTACATATACATATATCCCCATATCTCTTCCTTCTTGTGTCTCCCTCCCACTCCCCCTACCCCACCCCTCTAGGTGGTCACAAAGCACCAAGCTGATCTCCCTGTGCTATGCGGCTGCTTCCCACAAGCTATCTATTTTACATTTGGTAATATATATAAGTCCACACACTCTCTCACTTCATTCCAGCTTACCCTTCCCCCTCCCCGTGTCCTCAAGTCCATTCTCTACATCTGCGTCTTTATTCCTGTCCTGTCCCTAGGTTCTTCAGAGCCTTTTTTTTTTTTTTAGATTCCATATATATGTGTTAGCATATGGTATTTGTTTTTGTCTTTCTGACTTACTTCATTCTGTATGACAGTCTCTAGGTCGATCCACCTCACTACAAATAAATGTTTCTTTTTATGGTTGAGTAATATTCCATTGTATATATGTGCCACATCTTCTTTATCCATTCTCTTGATGGACACTTAGGTTGCTTCCATGTCCTGGCTATTGTAAATAGAGCTGCAATGTACACTGTGGTACATGACTCTTTCAATTCAATATTAAAAAACAAATTATAAAACAATAACCTAAAGGCTGGGTGCCTAATTTTGTGTGTGCCATATTTTTGAAATCAGGGCCTGATTTGGGTGAAGCAAGTGAGAAGCACTCTGTAAGTGCAGGTTTAAATGATAACATTGTCTAAAATTTTGATATTTTGTTGATTGTAGATATTTTGTATTGATTTGTTTTTTTTTAATATTTTACTAAAATATTATATATCTTGATTACTGGATTTTTGGTTTTGATATTTTATTATTGTTATCATTGCCTTACTAGCTTCACCCTAATTGCAACACTAGAAACAATGAATGTAACTTTAATATTAAGAAAACATATTGAAGTTTGCTTAAATTTTAATATTTAAATTTTTATTGAAACACACTATATAATAGCAAACTTTCCCTTGTTATTAGTTGTTTTTTCCTATTATAACAATATATCCCTAGATAGCTGTTATGGCTCCATATAACTTCATTCAAATATTTATGGCTTAATTGGGTTACTCTTTAATCAGTAACCATCAGCAAGGGTTAAAGAATGGTGTTGTTTCTGAATTAAATATTAAGAAATAAAAAAAACACTGATGTCATTCTTATAGCTAATTTATTGTTAACACATGTTTCAAAACCTGGAAATGATTTTAAATAGTAAAAACAATCTTTTATTTTAAAAGTATCACAATCATCACATATTAAAACAAGAGAAATATATCTTTAAAAAAAACATTCTAAAGTGTTTGTAGGGATAATGCATTTAATGTAACTAGAATTTTCTGGTGTATAAATGTAGTATGGATTAAACTGTGTCTAACTTTCCAAGAAAAATATACAAAATAATGATTCCTTTATTTGTTAAATAATTTTAAAGTAAATATAGTAAATTTACATTCACATGCACACATATCAGTATCAACTGTCCTGTATAAACAGAACTTCCTCTATTTTTTCTCTATTTATTGTCCACATTTTTTTTTTTTTAGTTTGGTGGAACATGCAAGTAACACGAAATTGATAAAAGTTATAATTGCAACATAATGAAACAGAAGATTTATGATTTCACGAGTTTAATATTTTGATGAGCAGTCCCATATTTTAATGTGGTCTAATATATCAATAGTTTTCTCCATGGCACATTTTGTTCTTGTGTCTTATGCTCTTTTATTTTTTTTTGCAAGAGAATAGAAATTATATTTACAATTATATAGTGATCTAGTATCCAGCAACATTAACAAACTCTCCTTTAATTCTTAAAACTTCTGGATTATTTCAGATTTTTTTCTCTGCACAATTATACCACATTCAAATAAAAATTTCACAAAGTTATAAATAAATACATACATAATTGCACAAGTAGCCTGACAAACCAGAGGAAAAGCCCAGAGAACATTATGATGTTTCCAATAGTCATAGTTTGCTTAGATTTAGACAAATATTGAGTAAGATCTCTAATTAACATGAAACTGAGAGATTTGTAAATATTCATTTAGATTTGTCTCCACTTGTTTCAGAGGAAGTACCTCAGAGGATTGTTCTTGTGAGACACAATTCTGAAATAATTTGTAGTAAGAACTGATCTGGCTTGCAAATGGATTTCGAAATCTCTGTCACAGCTTCCCAAGGAAAACAGTTACATTTTTTGCATTACCTGTAATATGATTTAATTTGCTCAGTTGCAGTTACTTCTTCTTATAACTCACTTCTCTCACCAGGTCTCATGTGGGTACAGACAACTGCTAGAATCTTGGATATATAGGAGCACCCTTGCCAAATGTGAACCATGAAAGAGGTTGACATATGCTTGGATAAATCCAAATTCCAGTATTTTCCAAGTGGCTCCTGGTAGAGGCCACATTCTACTCAAAAATAAGCATTTTGGGTTTTTTTTAGAAATTTGGCATAAAAACATAAAAGTGTAATTGTCAACTAGATTAAACTAATGGCTAAAATATAATTCTGCCACATTTCTGAGGTAGAGGAAACTGAAAAGAACTCAAATCATATTTCACAAGGTTATGATGCCTCAGTGTATAAATAAAACCTGCAGGCAAAATCTGGCTTTCTTCCTATTGTTGCAAATACAGTGTAATTGGAAAATGGCCATGGCTAGTCCTCTATCATTTTTCTGGTGTTGCTTTCACTACAACAGCAGGCTTGAATAGTTGCAAAGAGACTGCAAATCTTAAAATATTATCTAGCCCTTTACAGAAAAAAAGAAATTGACTAATTTCTGTTTGTTTAGGTAGCCTGCATAGATTTGTAGATTTGCCACTGGAAAGGAAAAGATCCTATAAATTTGGTTATAATTGCAGAGATATAGTGAATAGATAAAGGAAGGAGATTTTAAGTATATTTATTTCGTGATTGGGATAATTGACTGAATGGTGACAGCTAATGGGTATGTGGCTGTGTAGCCTCATACTGGTAACAGGTTAAGTGTGCTTTTTTTTCTTCAATAATATTTGCAACCTGTTTTATGAATCTAACTGAAAGGTAGCACCTCCTTTATCACATTAAGTAGGCAATTGGGAGATCAGTTTTTCAATGTTACAAGATGATTCTGTCCACGGAATTGAGAATGCCTTTGAGAGTGTTAGATAGGAATACACTTAAACCTGCTACAAAGATATTGTAATTTTTCAAGTGGCTCTGACTTTGAAAGGGAATAAATTATGTTAAAAAATAAGGAAGGAGATCCAGCTCAAACCTAAACTCAGATATAGCAACTTCTGGTATCCCTGACACCCAGCAGTTGCTTAGCAATTCTTCTGGAGCAAAGGGGTTCAAGTAGGAATCAGGGTTCCTCAAGGGCCAATGGGGAGTCCTACCTAAGACACTGTTCTCCATGCTTTGAGAACAAAACTCACTAGGAGGAGACTGTATCTGGAAAGTTAGCATAAGAAAGTCACCTGGAATCTAGAATACAGAATCCCAAAAATGAGCCAAAAACTGCCACACTCTACTCTTTAGAAGAAAAAGAATTGGTCAATACTTGTTGATGCCATTAAATTCACATCTAATAGGCAACTCATATTTTCAATTACTTAGTGCAAGAATCCTTCTTTTTGCATCAGTGTTCGTCTCTTCTCCTGCTTTATCACAGTACCCCTTTTTGCTAAAAGGATTTTATAATCCTTTTTTTTTAATTTGGATTTTTTTTAAATTTAAATTTTATTTATTTATTTATCTATTTATCTATCTATTTATTTATTTATTTATGTGGCCATGGGGCTTGCAGGATCTTAGTTCTCAGACCAGGGATCAAACCCGTGTCCTCTGCACTGGAAGTGCAGAGTCCTTAGCCACTGGACTGCCAGGGCATTCCCAGGATTTTATCTTTTTTTAAAAAAATTCTGCATGCATGAAAAACAAGGGGTCTCACGCTGAGCATGATATGATATCACAGTTGCTTAACAATAGAAATTAGAGACGTTTACACACAGTTGTGGCACAAAGCACCCCTCAAACAATCATCTGTTGGCAAAAGAATATGGAGGATTTTGCAATATTCAGGTGAGGCAGAGAGACTTATAACACAGAGAATACACATAATGTTGTGTTTCTTGACAAAAATGTTGTAATATGTAATGGTTTTCTCTTTCTTTAAGATTAATAATTTTTACTACCAGCTAAGAAGCCTTTTGTATTTGGCTACTATGAACTTCCTCAACTTTAAACTTGCATGAGACCATATTCTCTTCTCCAACCACACTGGCTTCTTTCAGTTCCCCAAATGCATTGTGCTAGTAGTGCTGCTTTGTCCTACTCTAGCTTCCATGTACAAACCTTCACAACTTCTCCAACACATACTCACTCACATACCTCCCGAAATTAAATGTTGCCTTCTCATTCTTCAGTTTCCAGTTCAGTCTTCCTTAAATCAGGCAGACATCCTGGCCACCAAACTAGGTCAAAGCCTCAGGAACCTTTCTCCATACCCTTAGTGCTTTTGTAATGTGGCTGATACTTGATAGGTATTTAGTAAAAATTTTACTGAATGAATAAATTATTGAAAGTTACATCTAACAATTTGTCTTTTGGAGACTACAAATGGAAAAACACAAAATGTGGTTTTAAACCAAGAATGAGTATATCCAGTGAGTTCCAATCTATGTTATTGTAACAGTTAACATTTTGGTGCTCCATCCATTGTCAGAGACTGACAGAGAATTGGAGGTAGGTAAAGCTAAAATTGCAAAGCTTCTGCCCTTATTCCTGAGCTATTTAACAAAGAGATGTGAATTCTATCTCTTTTATTTAGCAAAATCTTTGGATTGTTCATTCAACAAATACTTATTGAAAAACTACTCAGTACCAGACTCTGGTTCAGGCACTGTTGTTAGAGTGTTGGATAAGACTTGGGAAGCTTAACTGTGATACAGATATAAACCATCCACAGAGAGTATTTTCATCTCAGTTCAGAATTAATAATTAACTTTTATGCCAAAAGACAAAAGGTTTGCTTTTACTTTGTGCTTTCTTTCCACTCTCACACTTATGCTACAACTATCAACAAAATCCTTTATTTTCATAAGTTGTTATGCAGGGATAAAATCAAACTTCACACAATAGTAGTTTTTTTTTCTATTTACTAATTACTGCTATTGAAATTCTAGAGTTCAAAAAGCACAACCTAAGAAACGTACACATCATACACTGTATCATCTAATTCAGTTTTTATGTCTATGTATATTATTCCTAGTGCAAACACAATATAAATATACCCCATTGTAAAAATAATTATTAATAACAAAGCACCATGGCCGTATCTGTATGATAGGCATAACTAATACCTAAATTCTGTTATCCAGGAGCTTATAATCTAGTACAAGAGATAACACAGATACACAGTTAACAAGGACAATTATGTGTATATTTTTATACATGTATATGGTACAGTGTTATAAAGGAGAGGTTACAACTGTGGGGATAGTGACTGAAAAAATATTTTAAGTCTTCTAAAAGAGAGGTGGTTTAGATTAATGTTGAAATTTTGATATTCTGTCAAAACATGTATTATTTGTTGAGAAGAAAAGTTAGAATAAGAAATTAGAAAAAAATCATCTTTTGATATTTCCATCTGTAAAATTATTGCAAGTGATATGCTTATAAGTTATTCCCATACTGATCATTCAGTGAAGTAGCTACTAAATTACACTAAATTTACACTCTCAAAGAGTTTTTTGTTTTTGTTTTTGTTTTACATGCAGTGAAGGAATTTTCATCATTAAAAAGTTCAAGGTGTTTTTCAGTCTTGGACATACATACTTAGGAGGCTAAACTAATGCCAAATTTCATTTTCCTTATTAAGCAGACTTTTCGGGATGCATGTTTGTCACATAGTAAATATATATATATATATATATATACATATAAGAAACTCAAAAATTCTGGCATTTTGTTCTCACCACAAGTGACTGTTTAACAGGCAAACACTGCCTTGAAGGGATCCTATATTTTGTGACATAAATCACCATACTAATTGGACAGAAATAAATCTATTCTCTTTGTATTTTTTTGTACACCGTGGAAGAAGATCCTTTACACTTTGCAGGTTTAATGACATTTTAAAATACCAACCTTAACAAGTGTAGTTAGCTAGGCATATTTGTCACATTCAGAAAATGAAATAAGCGTTAAAAGAAGACTTCCCTCTGAAGTCTGGGAGCATTCTAACTTTAGTGCTAGGACAAAAGAGTACAGAGTATGACACCAGCATGTGCCTCTCTGACTTCATGTTTGGATGAATAATCTTAAAAAGAAACTGAACATTAGAACCACATCTACTATGACCCAACCTCACTTCCCAGTCATGGGTGACTAGCATTTGTGAGATTGAGGTGATAACCCAGCAAAAAACTGAAGAAACAATAATAGAAGTCCTGAAAGCTATAATCAGAAATCTCCTCCTTCACTTTAAAGTTGCTTGCCTTTAAAGAAAGAAATATTGTGTTGTTTTGATTTCTGATTTAAGTACAGTACATAATTATTGTACAGAGCTTGAATAATATTGATAATATAAGGAAAACATAACATTCATCCATAAATCTATTATATGGTAAGTAACAATACATTCTGTTAATTTACTTCCTTCAGTTAAATCTATAAGTACTAAGTGTGGGCAAAAACTCTTCTAGTTTAAATGTATGTGCAAATGACATTCAAATCTCTTGTTCACTTTTTCTTTTGGTGGGAAACAGAAGAACTGAGATGGGTGACAGGGTGTTAAATTGGGAATTTCTATTAAATAGCTGAGACAGCATAGATTAAAAACTGTGGTTATTTGTCAGATGGAGTAGGTGAAAGAGACGACTTGAGGGATAGAGACAGTCTGAGAAAGAATCGATACTGCCTTTGTAAATAACTCCAAATTTCTCCATAACCTGTAAAATAATCACAAAATTCAAGGACCACATACAGACCCAAGGCAGCATTGTTCCAGTACTTTAAAATGGGGCCTGCCTAAGAAGACCTGCTAGATAAAAACTGGATCAAAACAGTGGGAGTTTACAATGGGATACAATGTCTGCAAATCAGAGTTGAAAGGAGGGTAGGAAGAGCCCACTGAGGGCAAGGGACTGCCTGTGAATAGGAGTCATATATGGAAGGGCCCAGCTGGAAGGAGGTGATGAAGGCCTGAAAACACCCACAGGAGAATAATTGCGTATTGTTAAAGCAGCGGTCAAAGAGGAACTTATCATAAATACAGAGAGTTCTAATATCAAAGCTATGGGAGAGGAAAGAGGCCAGGAGGAAAGAATGAAGAAGAGCTAGAGCAGGGGTCCCTGGCCCCCGGGGCTGCGGACTGGTACACGGCCTGTTAGGAATGGGGCAGCACAGCAGGAGTTGAGAGGCAGGCACACAAGAAAACTTCATCTGCCGCTCCCCATCGCTCCCCATCACTCGCATTACCGTCTCAACCATTCGCCCCCACCAACAGTCCGTGGAAAATTGTCTTCCAGGAAACCGGTCCCTGGTGCCAACAATTTTGGGGACCACTGGGCTAGAGAGTCCTCTACTGCCAGGCCCTTGAGTGTGGGGTGAGGGATGTCTCACTTTTCAATGAGGATTGAAGTTCTGATAAACATAATTGGATGAGCATTCTAATTTCTGAACTCAGCTTTTGTTCCAAAGTTTAAAGCAACTGAGAGCTTGTCCTACCTATCAGTGATCAGAAATATCTTGAGTCTGCTGGAATTTTCACTCAATTGCAGGAAAAATATAATACTCCATTGAATACTGTCATGAATTTGGGAGGTGAAACAAACTATGATTTAATTATTTGCATTATTTGTACAATACTTACACAACATATTATTTACTATTTCTATAATAATTTGGCACTATAGCTTTGTTTAACTTACTTAAATTTTAATTTAATTTACAAAGAAGGGAGAAAATATTTTTGTTTGTAATTACAATTATTAGAAGTTAGCAATATCCCTGAAATACTTAATGACATTTTAAATTATTGTTTAATTTCTTCCTTGCTCTAACTTTTCAAATTCATCTAAGGACAATACTAATTGGACTCAGTTTTAAGCATGATTATGAATTGAGATATATATATATATATATATATATATATATATATATATATATATATATATATGTTCTGTATGTAGAGTTGAAAAATGGCATTGTGGTAAAATAGAAAATCAGTTGATACAATATGGGAATATTAACATAAAAAGAATATGCTTTTATATTAAATGTACTTATAACAAGGCTTTGGTTAATGACTAGTAGTGGAACTGCTTTATTAAAAATGTTTATGAAATAATAGGAGATATAGAGATAACATAGACCTTTTACATCTGAAATAAAGGAGGCAGAGCAAAACCTCCCAATGTTAAGCCACCCAATGGGACTCTACAATGTCCCCCCATTCAAGCTTCTTGCATGATTCCCTATATTCTGTAGAATTTTTAAACATTGGGTATTATAAAATATTACACTCTTATGCATGGCTTTTTGGAAAGAGAGAGGGGCAAGAGAAATATATAAAGGTGAGTAGAATTTATAATATTTTTAAAGGTTTTCAATGTGCTAGATGCTTGTGTTTTAGTTTTCTATTGCTTCATAACAATTTACCACAAAATTATCAGCTAAAAACAACATGTTTATTCTGTAAAAATTTGCACGGGTCAGAATTTGTGAGGGCTTAACTGGATCCTGTGCTCAGGGTCTCACAAAGTTGCAATTAAGGTGTCAGTTGGGTCTGTGTTCTCATCTCAGGTTTGGGGTATTCTTCCCAACTTATGCAGTTGTTGGAAAATGCATTTCCTTGCAGTGGTAGAACTCGTGGCAGTGTGCTTCTTCAAAGTCAGCAAAAAAGCAGATGAGTAAGAGAGAGAAGAATGGGAAAAAGTGGAGAGAGAGTTTAGATCCTATTTTAAAGGGCTCACCTGATTAGGCTAGACCCCCCAAGTGTAATCTACTTTTTGATTGAGGACCTTAGTTACCTCTGTAAAGTCCTTTTATCATGCAATAAAGTGTAGTCATAGAAGTGATAAACCACGAACTCAGGGGTTCTGCTCACACTCAAGGGGGAAGAATTATATATGGTGTGTACATCAGGGACCAGAAATTTGGTAGCAATCTTAGAATTCTGTCTCCCAGAATCTGCTTCTTGTTTTCCAGCAGAGTTTAATGTTTTTACTTACAAAGGTTGACAAAAAGCTAGTAATCTGTATCCTCTATGTTTTGCTTCTGAGAGTGAAGTTTATGTAACATCAAGGTGTAAAATTCCTAATAAGGTGCTCGGACAACAATAAAATTGATACCTCTTATTTAAGTAACAATTTTGGAAGAAAACTGGGCAGCTGCTAACTATATATTAAGACAAAAAGTGGAATATGATAGCTTAAAACAATTTTCACATGAGTTGTAAGATATGAGGAGATTCTAAATCCTTTATGTCTACAAGAGATTAAATGATGCCCCTCTCCAAGTACCTCATGGCTGAACATTTATTGGTCTTTGCCTTTATATCTATCTTGATAGAGAAGTGTTGGACACATTATACTATGTGGGTAGAATAATCATTGGAGAGATATGAGACTATGGTATCTGAAAATCATCAAATGACAAAGTTTAATTGGGAAGCACTTTTATTAGGGAAAATAACCATAAAATTATCTATAATCTTCAGGAAAACTAAAAAAATAAAATCATTTGGGAAAACTTTTTCTAAAAACATTTAACAAGCAAAAAAAAAAAAAGAAAAGACAATTATGCTACAATAAGAAAATTTAAATCTTAAGAAAATATAACAGCAAATAATAGCCATTTTTTTGTAATAAAAATTGATTTATTCAAAATTAAGAAATAAAAATTCTAACTCTAATGCTCACTTCACTCTTAAGTCTCATGAGCCTTCCCCCTAGAGATGGATTCTCAGATATCATCAGGAGGCAAAGCAAAAATGTTCGAGCCTGAGTCTTAAGCATTGTTATGTTCAATAATTCTGTTGATGGTATTCATATATATCCCTTCAAATATGAGTATTTACAGAAGAAATACAATATGAAATAGTTTTATACCCAATGCTTATGTTTACAAGCAAGAGTAGTCATGAAAAAAAAATACTTTAAAAAAGCCTGAAATCTGCCTGCTGATTCCTGTCTCTGCAATCCATATGTGCTAAGTTGCTAGCTTTCTTAAGCTACACTATGACATCTGTGGTGCTCAGAGCTACAGTCAGTGCTTTTTTTTAATTAACAGATTTAGTTAGTTTGTTTGTTTAAATGCAGCTCCACAATATGTCAAAAAATCCTATCAGGCAACTTCTGAATGAAAAGTTCACAGATAAATCCATGAGTTGAAATATATTGTTGGCTAAACACTATTGGAGAGCTGCACATAATCATTTATCAAAATTAACAACCCAAAGGAATAATCTAAACTTTTTAACATAAAAGATGATTCACTATTAGGATCCGAAGCTGTGTTTATTGGGAATTTAAGAAAATAAAGTTGAGGAAAGTAAAGTCATTTTTACTCCCACTAAACCAATATGACTATAACCTCAGACACATACTAATATCTAATATATTCCTTATGTAATCTCAAAATTTTATAAATGAACATATTTATAAACTTTGCAAATAAAATAAATATTACTATGAAATTAAATATATATATTCTTCCTTTTAAATCACATTTTTACATTTCATTCTAAATGAAATTTTTAATCATGTTAATCATGTTAATCATGTTTTAATCATGTTATATACATAATGATATGTTAGACACTGTCTAAAGGAAGGTAATTATTAGTTCTTTCAGACTTAAAGCATTTATTATTAGTGTCCGTTTTTATCTGTAGTTAGTTTTTATCTATTATTCTAAATGAGTAGGGTTTCTTCCTATTTCTTTTTAATAATAGAACTGAAAATTGGCTATATAATATGTTTAGCATTATCAAAATAAATGGCAGGATAAATGGAGAGCTATAGAGATGGATGGATGGATGGATGGATGGATGGGTGGATGTGATAGGGACAAAGTAAAGGGACAAAGTAAGTGATTAAATAGATAATCCCACTAAGGGACTGTAAGTAAAGAAAAAAGTATGGGAGACCACTGTAAGTTAATGATCACTCAAGAAAGCAAGTTTGGACTTCCCTGGTGGCACAGTGGTTGGGGGTCCGCCTGCCGATGCAGGGGACGCGGGTTCGTGCCCCAGTCCGGGAGGATGCCACATGCCGCGGAGTGGCTGGGCCCATGAGCCATGGCCACTGAGACTGCACTTCTGGAGCCTGTGCTCCGCGGCGGGGTGGGCCATGGCAGTGGGAGGCCCGCGTGCCACAAGGAAAAAAAAAAAAAAAAAGGTTTTAAGCTAAGCAAAGTTACAAATGAAAGCTACAAACAAAGTCCCTTCTGTCTCTAGCAATGCCCAAATTTCCTGTGCCAGGATGGGGTTGAGGATAACAAATAAAAGACCAATATCAGGCAGCATCTCTGCAGGCCTTATTCCATGGAGGAGTTCTCAGGGGGCCTCAAAAATTATTGGGGTTTAATTTTAAATGTAGCCAGATCAGGCTACAATTAGCAGGATCATCCACACTAGATGCAGTGCTGACCACTGTATGGAGTGATTAGTACTGCTGTTATTTCTCACTGTAACTTGGCCCCATGGATCTCATTCTGTTTGATCACCTGAACTTCTTGAGTAACTCCATACCTGTCTCCACCGGATATGAACTCTGCCATAGCTAGACCTGGAATATTCATTCTTTTCTGCTCTGGGTCTTAATCTGTTTACAGAAATCAGAAAGAAGATACAAATAGATGTAAAAAGACACACACATAAAAAATTGTTAAGGGTAGAAGTGTTACCAAACGCAAGTCCATGTGCCTGACACACAGTGAGCTAAACCAATGCAGAAATGTTGGAGTTTGGAGCAGAGAAAGGGCCATGCACGGAGATATGGGTGGCTTGTGCTCAAAAAAACTGGAACTCCCGAAGGGTTTCAGCAAAGTATTTTTAATGGTCAGGTGAGGGAGGGGGTCACAGGGTATGTGACCAGATCCTGCATAATTCTCTGATTGGTTGATGGCGAGGTAACAGGGTGGTTAACATCTTAGGTGCCAGAAGTTCTGGGGGCTACATGTTCATGATCATCAAGTAGTTAATTTCTTCCATTTGGTGGTGGTTTTAGCACCTGAAAATCTCAGGAAATATGTATCAGATACTATTATCTCAGTACTTCAGAGAGGAGCTGCAGCAGAGGATATAGGGTGGCATCTGTCCCGGGAAGGTCCCATGGGGTCCTGCTTGGTTGCAGGAGTAGTGTGTTCAAACATAAATCAGAGATGACATGGGATAAATTCAAGGTAAATAGCAATAGTATGGTAATTTGGATTAACAATTTATTCAGGACTAACAGCCGATCCTTTTTCACTCTTTCCACCCCCATCAACAAATTTGTGTTCCTGAGAACGGCATGAATACTGAAATTCTAATGTTTTGGCCCCTGAATGTTCACTGCTTCCTGGCTTACCAAACTCATCATGCTGCCCCTTCTGATTGTCCCTAAATATGTGGTCACTTAAATAATAGTCTAGGTTTATGTCAGTGTTCAAGAGGCAGGAAGCATTTCTATGCTGTTTCATTAGGGAGTAGTGAAGCACACATATATATTTTAAATATTTTCTTATTTTAAGAGCATTCTTAAATCATGTCAAAACTTTATTGAATGCCTTATGTATGTCAGACACTGTGAAAATCACTTTCACTTCCATTATCTTTTATTCCTTATAACAAAGGTTTTTATTATCCTTGTTTTATGGATGAGGAAACAGAGAGGCATAGAAATTATTTAACACAGCAAGTATTTTACCTATGAACTCTGACTTTAAATACAATTTTTGAAGACATTATATCCATAATATGTCAGTGACATTCAATCATAATTTTATAGTACATAAAGTTTGTAACCTCTATTAAGCAAAATGAAAATTCAGACTCTTAGTGTTTTATTAAATTATTTTCTGAGCCCCATGAAAATAATTTAGTTTGCCTTAATTTTTAAATTTTTTGGTGTTCAAGTTAATATTGCCATGTGATAAATAGATGAAGAATAATTCAAATTCCAATGATGATGATTATCCATTAGACCTTATCTGCATTGCTGTGGATACTTTTTATTATGTACAATTACAAAATTTTTAAACCTTTCCAATTTCCTTTCAAATGCATGAAATTTGTCCTTGCTTCAAATTTTGGTTTTCATTTTCATTGTTCCTATGACTAGAATTTTGATCATATTAACCTATTTGTAGTCTACAATTGAATGCAAACATTAAAATTAATGAGAAGAGTTTGAGAAAAATTAATGGTTATCAATGTGTCTGCCAACCAGCTTAAGAAATATAACGTTTCCAATCCACTGAATATTTTCTATATGGTCTCTCTATATTTTCTATATATTCTATATTCATATACAGCCCTAATTTCCTAAATAGCCACTCCTCTGAATTTATGTTAACCTTAATTGCTTTTATTTATAATTTTTCCATACATATACATTTTTCCATGTATATGGAAATATATGTTTATATTATATATAAATAATATATATGCACTACACACACATATACATACATACATACACACATACACACACCAAGACAGTATTGAAAGTTTTATTACTCATAATGAGGTTTTCTGAAGAGAGCAAATAGGTCTGCAAATGACTTGAGGACACAAAGAGCAGTGAATGGTTTTAGTTATTATTATGGTTGGGGTGGAGCCAGAGTGAGAGTTCCTGTTCAGACGAGCAGCTTATATGATTTGAACCTCTTATCAGTGCTGAAGGAGGAAGCAATAGGTCTTTATTTTGGGGTTGCCCAAAAATAAAAAGTTTAAAAGTAAAACAAATGTGTGCCTTGGTCACGACCAATGATATCTTGAACTCCAAAGTAGATAAGGGGGTGTCTTGATGAAACCTTGTATTATGCCTTTAGTGTAGGCAGAGATATGTATGATTGCGCTTTATATTTTGGGTATGTGTGAAGTAAGATATTTCCAATGTTCTTTATTCCAGATAGGGAAACCCTGGATAAGGAATTGCTGTTTTGGCTATTGGCCAGATCAGATGGCCATACCATTGGAAATGGTCCAAGAGTCTGTAAATTTGTGCAGATGGGGCTGCTGTTGCTCCAGCCATCCATTACTAAGAATGGCTGTCCAAAGTTTGGTCAATTGTGCTGACCCATCTGTCTTGCTCTCAATCAGAAATACCATGGTTAATCAGAGGATGGCAGCAACTCCCCTTTTAGGGCCCTAGCACATGTAATGGTGGTGCTACCATTCATAAATTATATGAATTCCCTTTGCTGTTCTGTCAGTTAATCCCAAAGGACTCTCATGTAGCCAAGAGATTTGGTAGAGGAATGACTTCATCCAGCATCATGGCATCTAAAAGGGACTAAGGATGGACAGGCCATCTCTCTTGTGTAGCGGATATACTAAATTAAAGGGCTCAGTACTGGTTCTATCCTATTAACACTGCTTTCATTTAGCAAGAGGCCAAGCTTATGGAGTGCTTCTTCCATGACCTAAGTCATAATGGACAGCTGGATATAGAAGGTTCCATGTCTAGTACCTGTGAAAACTTCTATTTCAATAAGACCTACGTGTACGTCCAGCAATTATTGCCCTAAAGGCAGGTAACATGCAGCCAAGAAGAGCAGTTTCTTTCTTTTTCTTTCTTTTTTTTTTTTTTTTTTACCGTGGGCCTCTCAGTGTTGTGGCCTCTGCCGTTGCGGAGCACAAGCTTTGGACGCACAGGCTCAGCGGCCATGGCTCACGGGACCAGCCACTCTGAGGCATGTGGGATCTTCCCGGACCAGGGCATGAACTCGTGTCCCCTGCATTGGCAGGCGGACTCTCAACCACTGCGCCACCAGGGAAGCCCAAGAGCAGTTTCTTGCATTAGGAAGCCCATAGATATTTTCTGGCCATCATAGGTGGCTCAAGGAGTCTAGGAGGTATGAAAGGAACTTCCTATACTCTGTAGAGTGAAAGAGTCTCTGGGGGGCACTATTTTGAGTATCTATTATATTGTAATTTGGATATACTCTAGAGTTTTTGTTGGGAGGAGGGTCAATCAAAGACAGTCAAATTATGAATAAGAGCATTTCTGGGCTTTAGCAAAATTTTAAATGAGGAATATGTTTCTTTTAAAATCCCAGAAGCCCTAAAAGATATTGAGTTCATTTCAATACTGTGGGTGCTAGTTCAGCAGTTATTTCTTAACAAGGTCAGGATGAAATGTCTCATCAACTGACCAAATGATGTCACAAAATTTATTGAAGTAGTGGGGACCAGTACATTATATGTGGCAGTAGCCTGTTCTTTTTTAGAGCTCATTTGTGAGTATTTGGATGTCCTGACTCTGTATGTCAAATGAGTGTACTCACAGAGAAATGTAACTGCTGTGATGATATATCTGTGTTCCTGGAGAAAGGTGGATGCAGTTGAGCCCTAGCCTGCAAATATTGTGTTTGATGGAACAGCTATTATACCCCATGGGTTGACAGATAAAGGTGTACCATGTCTTTTTGAAGGTGAAGGCACACTATACTTGAAAGGCATAGGTCCTGAATGGAATATAGCTGAATCTATGATGGTAAGGTATCCACCAGTTGCGTATTAAACTGAGTCAGTAGTTGCTTTTTTTTTAACATCTTTATTGAAGTATAACTGCTTTACAATGGTGTGTTAGTTTCTGCTGTATAACAGAGTTAATCAGCTATACATATACATATATCCCCATATCTCCTCCCTCTTGCATCTCCCTCACTCCCTCCCTATCCCACCCTTCTAGGTGGTCACAAAGCACCAAGTTGATCTCCCTGAGCTATGCGGCTGCTTCCCACTACCTATCTATTTTACATTTGGTAGCGTATATATGTCCATGCCACTCTCTCAATTCGTCACAGCTTAGCCTTCCCCCTCCCTGTGTCCTCAAGTCCCTTCTGTACGTCTACATCTTTATTCCTGTCCTGCCCCTGGGTTCTTCAGAACAATTTCTTTTTTTAATTAGATTCCATAGATATGTATTAGCATATGGTATTTTTTTTTCTCTTTCTGACTTACTTCACTCTGTATGACAGTCTCTAGGTCCATCCACCTCATTACAAATAACTCCATTTCATTTATTTTATGGCTGAGTAATATTCCATTGTATATATGTGCCACATCTTCTTTATCCATTCATCTGTTGATGGACACATAGGTTGTTTCCATGTCCTGGATATTGTAAATAGACCTGCAATGAACATTGTAGTACATGACTCTTTTTGAATTATGGTTTTCTCAGGGTATATGCCCAGTAATAGGTGTGCTGGGTCATATGGTAGTTCTATTTTTAGTTTTCTGAGGAACCTCCATACTGTTCTCTGTAGTGGCTGTATCAATTTAAATTCCCACCAACAGTGCAAGAGGGTTCCCTTTTCTCGACACCCTCTCCAGCACTTATTGTTTGTAGATTTTTTGACGATGGCCATTCTGACCAGTGTGAGGTGATGCCTCATTGTAGTTTTGATTTGCATTTCAGTAATGATTAGTGATGTTGAGCATCTTTTCATGTGTTTGTTGGCAATCTGTATATCTTCTTTGGAGAATAGTCTATTTAGGTCTTCTGCTCATTTTTAGATTGGGTGGTTTGTTTTTTTTGTTTGTTTTTTTTTTTTGGATATTGAGCTGCATGAGCTGCTTGTATATTTTGGAGATTAATCCTTTGTCAGTTGCTTCCTTTGCAAATATTTTCTCCCATTCTGAGTGTTGTCTTTTGGTCTTGTTTATGGTTTCCTTTGCTGTGCAAAATCTTTTAAGTTTCATTAGGTCCCATTTGTTTATTTTTGTTTTTATTTCCATTTCCCTAGGAGGTGGGTCAAAAAGGATCTTGTGTTATTTGTGTCATGGAGTGTTCTGCTTATGCTTTCCTCTAAGAGTTTTATAGTGTCTGGCCTTACATTAAGGTCTTTAATCCATTTTGAGTTTATTTTTCTATATGGTGTTAGGGAGTGTTCTAATTTCATTCTTTTACAGGTAGCTGTCCAGTTTTCCCAGAACCACTTATTTAAGAGGCTGTCTTTTCTCCACTGTATAATCTTGCTTCCTTTGTCAAAGATAAGGTGACCATATATGCGTGGGTTTATCTGTTGGATTTCTATCCTGTTCCATTGATCTATGTTTCTGTTTTTGTGCCAGTACCATACTGTCTTGATTATTGTAGCTTTGTAGTATAGTCAGAAGTCAGGGAGCCTGATTCTTCCAGCTCTGTTTTTCTTTCTCAAGATTGCTTTGGTTATTCTGGGTCTTTTGTGTTTCCATACAAATTGTGAACTTTTTCTTGTAGTTCTGTGAAAAATGCCATTGGTAGTTTGATAGGGATTGCATTGAATCTGCAGATGGTTTTGGGTAGTATAGTCATTTTCACAATGCTGATTCTTCCAATCCAAGAAAATGGTATATCTCTCCATCTCTTTGTATAATCTTTAATTTCTTTCATCAATGTCTTAGAGTTTTCAGCATACAGGTCTTTTGTCTCCTTAGGTAGGTTTATTCCTAGGTATTTTATTCTTTTTGTTGCAATGGTAAATGGGAGTGTTTCCTTAATTTCTCTTTCAGATTTTTCATCATTAGTGTGTAGGAATGAAAGAGATTTCTGAGTATTAATTTTGTATCCTGCTACTTTACCAAATGCATTTATTAGCTCTAGTAGTTTTTTTATAGAATCTTTAGGATTCTTTATGTATAGTATCATGTCATCTGCAAACAGTGACAGTTTTACTTCTTCTTCTCTAATTTGGACTCCATTTATTTCTTTTTCTTCTCTGAATGCCGTGGCTAAAACTTCCAAAACTATGTTGAATAATAGTGGTGAGAGTGGGCAACCTTGTCTTGTTCCTGATCTTAGTGGAAATGGTTTCAATTTTTCACCATTGAGAACGATATTGGCTGTGGGTTTGTCATATATGGCCTTTATAATGTTGAGGTAAGTTCTCTCTATGCCTACTTTCTGGAGGGTTTTTATCATAAATCAGTGTTGAATTTTGTTTAAAGATTTTTTTGCATCTATTGAGATTATCATATGTTTTTTTCCTTCAATTTGTTAATATGGTTTATCACATTGATTGATTTGCATATATTGAAGAATCCTTGCATTCCTGGGATAAATCCCACTTAAGCATGGTATATGATCCTTTTAATGTGCTGTTGGGTTCTGTTTGCTAGTTTTATTTTTTTGGTTTTTTTTTTTTGGTACGCTGGCCTTTCACTGCCACAGCCTCTCCCACTGTGGCACACAGGCTCTGGATGCGCAGGCCCAGAGGCCATGGCTCACGGGCCCAGCTGCTCCATGGCATGTGGGATCCTCCCTGACCAGGGCACGAACCCATCTCCCCTGCATTGGCAGGCTGACTCCCAACAACTGCACCACCAGGGAAGCCCTGTTTGCTGTATTTTGTTGAGCATTTTTGCATCTATGTTCATCAGTGATATTGGCCTGTAGTTTTCTTTCTTTGTGACATCTTGGTCTGGTTTTGGTATCAGGGTGATGGTGGCCTCATAGAACAAGTTTGGGACTGTCCCTCTCTCTTCTATATTTTGGAAAAGTTTGATAGGGATAGGTGTTATCTCTTCTCTAAATGTTTGATAGAATTCGCCTATGAAGCCATCTGGTCCTTGGCTTTTGTTTGTTGGAAGATTTTTTTTTTTTTTTTTTTTGTGGTACGCAAACCTCTCACTGTTGTGGCCTCTCCCATTATGGAGCACAGTCTCCAGACACACAGGTTCAGCAGCAATAGCACACGGGCCCAGCCACTCTGCGGCATGTGGGATCCTACTGGACTGGGGCATGAACCTGTGTCCCCTGCATCAGCAGGCGGACTCTCAACCACTGCACCACCAGGGAAGCCCTGTTGGAAGATTTTTAATCACGGTTTCAATTTCAGTGCTTGTGATTGGTCTGTTTATATTTTCTATTTCTTCCTGGTTCAGTCTCAGATGGTTGTGTTTTTCTAAGAATTTGTCCATTTCTTCCAGGTTGTCCATTTTATTGTCATATAGTTGCTTGTAGTAATCTGTCATGATCCTTTGTATTTCTGCCATGTCATTGTTACTTCTCATTTTTCATTTCTAATTCTATTGATTTGAGTCTTCTCCATTTTCTTCTTGATGAGCCTGGCTAATGGTTTATCAATTTTGTTTATCTTCTCAAAGAACCCACTTTTAGTTTTATTGATTTTTGCTCTTGTTTCCTTCATTTATTTCGGATCTGATCTTTATGATTTCTTTCCTTCTGCTAACTTTGGGGTTTTTTTGTGCCTCTTTCTCCAATTGCTTTAATTGTAAGGTAATTCTTAATTGTAATAAAGTTAATTTAATCTATTACTACTTAGTTACGCTTCATAACTGTTTGATTTAATTTTTTGTTTGTTGAGTTGGATTGTCTTTGTCTATGACAGAATATTTTATGACTATGATGAAATTGGGCAAGACAAGACTTCTCATGGTTTAGGTGGAGTATACCTGTTTTCCTCTATTTTATCTTTGGTAACTCCTCTCAGATTAAAGGGTATACTTTGTTTAAAACCATTGGGATTCAGGGATTTCCCTGTTGGCACAGTGGTTAAGAATCTGTCTGCCAATGCAGGGGACATGGGTTTGATCCCTGGTCCAGGAAGATCCCACATGCCATGGAGCAACTAAACCTGTGTGTCACACCTACTGAACAACATGAGAAGCTGGCGCACTGTAATGAATACCCAATGCAGCCTAAAATAAATAAATAAATTTATTTATTTTTTAATATTTGGTATTCACAGAATAAACTATAATTTATGCCCTAGTATTGATTAAGGCCATGAAGTTTTGCAACCTGGTACATTTCAACACAGGTTAAAATTAATTCACAACCTATGTTTGTGAACTATGTTGTAGAGGCAGCAAAACCTTCAGTGCCATTTTATTTTTCTTTTTATATAAATTCTTTTAGTAAATTTTGAATCTATCCTTCTCTCTTTCTCTCTTTTTTTTTTTGTAGTTTAATGAATTTTACTAAAAGTTCATGATTTGGCAGGTGAGAAAAATCCAAACTCACCATTAAGGGCCTACTGAAAACACACCTGCCTCATCCTTTCAGCAAAGGTGCATCATTATCACATGGCTCCTATGAAAATTTTGTACCTGGAGAGGGGTAATAAACTTATTAGTATATCAAAATCTTGAAGCCATTCAACGTTCTGGAATTAGAGACAAAATAAATCCTAAATAAGTTATTTAATACTTTTTTTACATGCACTATAAAATAGAAAATATATGACAGAATATCCTGGATAGACAGAGGAGTCTGTTTTATCTGAAAATTCAACAACATAAACATTCTGTAAAACATGAAAATAATATGAATTTGTTTTATTTATCTCTTGATTTATGCTGAGTTAATTGTAATCAACAAGTATTGTACTTTACATAGTTACAAATAAACATTTTGTTTCCTCTTCCTTAGAAAGAATGGAAGACTGTTTCAATTCCTTCATGGAAAGAGCATACAAACATTGCAGGCTGGTGTATGTTGATGTGCCTATAATGAAAGACATGGGATGACTTGTTCAGTCTTTTCCTACATACAAGTTATACTACCTCTATTAAGCTTTAGTTAGAGAATTTATGTACAAATATATGGCATATACATAATGCATATAATCATATCTATGTATTAAAATAAATGCACAACCTACTACATATGAGACACTAGGATTAGTGTTTTAAATACTGTATTAAAAAGTCTAATCTGCATAGCAATCTAAGCAGTCTAAGATGAATGAACATATACCTCTGGTATATGTTTTCCAAAATGTCTCTAGAAGTTTGGACATGGTAGAAAATATCACAGGTATTAGACCATAAACTTAATGAGAATCAAACCCAGGAATTTATGAGTTTGGTTTTATATTTTCCCTAGTATTATTTACAATACCTATAGGTGTTATTGTTCTTTCTCATTGTCAATATCCTTAAGTGTTAAAATATGATTTTATCAGTTTATGAATAACATATAATTATAACCCCACTGTTTTAGATATATAATGTACAGTCCAGCATTGAGCAATTCATTCTGTCATTTGCTAAGAGGCTATTGTATTTCAGGATTAGAGCAAAAGAAAAATGTATGCATGTGTTCATATGTAATATATAATAAATATACATGATATAAAGATAAAGTCAAAAATTGTCTAGTCCAATAGTAAAATGCATGTAATCAATAAAATTACTACATGTATAACTTACATATAATATGTCTCTCTATATATATATCTATCTATATATATATATGTCTTTAATAATTTTTAAAAGAATATTGTTTAGCAGTTATAGAAAAATTTTGCTTGTCTGGAAATGTATTTTGGGGGAATAACTTTTGATGTTCTTTCAAAGTAGACCCTCAAAAACCTGACAAATTACTATAAAAGTTCTGAGCTGTAAAGTTCATTTTACAATACTTTGCAATGTATCACCACGTATCTTCATGCCAAGTGACCATTTAGAAATTACAAGTTTCATTCTTTTTCTCCAAAATAAATAAATAGAATTATAGAACATTACATATAATTATTCTACTTATTCAGATAAATAGAAATTCATCAGAGTGGCAACTAAGATTTTAAATGTATATACAAAATTATTCTACTGGGCTTACCGACATTGTCAATAGCTTTAAAAAATCCATTGAAAAACTAGTATTCAATAGAAATACTGACAAGAAAGAATAATATTTTTTAAATTTTATTTATTTATTTTTGTTTGTGTTGGGTCTTCATTGTTGCCCATGGGCTTTCTCTAATTGTGGCGAGCTGGGGCTACTCTTCATTGCGGTGCATGAGCTTCTCATTGCAGTGGCTTCTCTTGTTGTGGAGAACGGGCTGTAGTTGTGCGGGCTTCAGTAGTTGTGGCTTGCAGGCTCAGTGGTTGTGGCTCGTGGGCTTTAGAGCACAGGCTCAGTAGTTGTGGCACACAGGCTTAGTTGCTCTGTGGCATGTGGGTCTTCCTGGACCAGGGCTCGAACCCATGTCCCCTGTACTGGCAGGTGGATTCCTAACCACTGTGCCACCAAGGGAATCCCAAGAATAATTTTTTTTTTTTTTGAGGTACGCGGGCCTCTCACTGTTGTGGCCTCTCCCATTGCGGAGCACAGCCTCCGGACACGCAGGCCCAGCGGCCATGGCTCACGGGCTCAGCCGCTCCCGTGGCATGTGGGATCTTCCCGGACCGGGGCACGAACCCGTGTCCCCCGCATCGGCAGGCGGACTCTCAACCACTGCGCCACCAGGGAAGCCCGAATAATTATTTTAAAGAGGATATTCATGAACATTTTGAATGTTATGAAACAAGGTAGAGAACTAAATAATGTAAAAACACTTCTGAAAGTCATTAAAATTAAGAGGCTTCCTAGTTAAATTTGTTGGAACCAAGATTGAGTAAAATTCTTAATGTAATTTATTTTCATTTTATTATTACAAAACATTAACTTGTTTTTTGTCTACTAAAAATAATATTGGTCTCTAAACTACTGTTAAGAGATGACCTACCCTAACGTGATAACAGCTGAAGATTCATTAAAGCTCTGAAATTTCATAATTTAGAGAAAGATATATTTTTGTTGGGGTGAATAAGATATGACTATTTATATTTTCCCAAAACCTTTATAATACTGTTAATCTCAATGAAAAAAATAATACTATATATTTCATTTTAAAATGTTTTACATTAAAGTTAAATTTAGTACTAATCACAAGAAGAATCAAATATTTATACTAAAGAGAATTTAATATGGTAAAATAAATTGAATTTTAAATTGTATCCAGTTATAATATGGAACATTATTCATTTTTAGAGATTCTTATAAAAATCAATTAAGAAATGAAAATATAAAATGCTAATGCATTTAGATTTAATATCTCATTTCAACTCAAATATTTGACTTTGTGCATATTGTATACATACACACAAAATTTGTGTTTTCATTTTTCTGAGGGTATTGTAATCATGAAATTATACATATATATATATATATTTATATATTACACACACGCAAATACACATATCCATGTGTGTATTTTAATATAAATATGTGTGTATAAATGTAACCACAGAAAAATTATCTTAATATATTATATACAGAATAGATGTGCAGATGAAATCCACATATAATTCTTAAATATTTTTATCTGTTGCTTTCAATTTTCTCTGCAAGTAAATTATAAAAAGTTATTTTATCTTTAATAATTACCACCATTTTATTACAGTATGAACTTGTTTGAATAAGACATCTCAAAACCCTTTCTTGAATGTGTGTATTCCTATGAGCAGAGAGCCACATTTACATCACCACCAATAAGTTTCTGCTCATGTGGAATATTCAGACATCTCTCCAATTTTTTTTATGAGTTCCAAAATGGCAACTACTATAATCAAATTCCCCCAGACCCATTTGTCACCTGGCATATTATTTTTCTCTGCCTCAAGACTCCCCTTAGTCAATGCATCACTTTTAAAACTATGCAAAGGAACCTCACTATTGCTAAGGCTTGTAAACAATTTTCCCCGACACTTCTGATTTGAAATCACTAAGAACTTTCTTTCAAAACCCTGCAAGCAAAAATTGGATAACTTGATATAAACATTAGAAAAATCACCACATCAGATTATGTATGGACAGCCTCAGTGCCTATTATTTATGGGTCGCTCATAAAATTCACTGTAATAGCAGATGCCATTGTCAGACATTTGATCTGTAAACCAGGAAATTTATCAGATTGCCACTACTATCCTGAGTCCACCACCGAAAGATGCTTAGAGTCCAACATCTAAAAATTTTCTAGACTGACTGCCATCTGAACTAAAAACTGAGTTTGCTCCAACCATCAATTTTAATTTTTTCTTTTGTTTCCATAGAAAGGCCCCTCATTAAATGCCTGATTGGTAGCACCATAAAAAGGCCTAATTTAGATAACCTCACCCCACTTTCATTTCCAGCACTGCCCCTTGAAATAAGACACAACTGTTTAACTCAACTGACTTATTTTCAAGACTAAGACTGTTTCAGTGAGGTTTGGAACAATCCATCAACTCTGTTTCTGGACTGTGAAACTTCTTGGGGAAATTTCAAAAGTTGTGGGGGGTAGGGATGAAGGGTAGCAGAGTATGCCACCCTAAGAAATGCTACTTTGGCATGAAGATTATTTTGAGCTAAATGTACATGAAAAACAGCAGATAAAAGAAGAATGCTTTGACCTCCCATTTCCTTTCTGAAAGCAGAAGACAAAACTCCCATGTGAAAGAAGTCTTACCTATACCAGGAAGAAAGAAATATCCTTAGTATCAGAGATGGAAATCAAATCCCAGATAATTTTTGTGGTGAATGAGAAGCTAAGATGAGCACAGGATAATGTATTATCATCTTCTGTACCGTAGGAAACTGTGAGCTTGATTATTGAAGTTGTTTATGAACTTCCATATGAAACATTCTTATAGTATCAATTTACTTACCTCCCTCCCGTTCTCTCTCTCTCTTTCTCACTATTTAAAAAAAAATAACTTATCTTAAGTTATCCATGTCAGTGTTGCATGATGAGATCATCAGTGGGAAATACCCAGACGTTTCTGTTTCCCAGCACCATCTAGTAGAATTTTTAAGGTTCATCCCTTCAGTGTTACAATCTAAAAACATCTTTTTGTCTGTAGGATCCTTGCTCCACTAATGACTGTGTGTCCCTCTCTTTTCCTCTATTAAAGCCTTTCATACTACAACAAATAGAGGTTCTATTTTCTTGTCTAATCCCTAATAAATACCCAAGGCCATTCAATTGTTTCAGTAAGAAATAAATGGCAGCTGAATGTATGGAAGCGATGCTAACTAAAATATAACAGCATAAATTTGAAGATAGAAAATTGAATTGACAAGAATTGCTGGTTTATTTCTATAACCAGACCACTTTCTCTGGGCCTACACTTGGTTTACCCATTTTTCTTCTTATGCAGTTAATGCATAACAAAGCAGAGTTAATGGGACTATTTTTCTGCATTTTAAAAAATACGCTCAGAGGTTTAACGTTTTTTAAACTTACTGTCTCCTTTGACAATGCTCTAGTCATTCAAACTAATTGCTTTTAGGCTCTATGAATATTTTGACAATTGAATCAAACATGGAGTGGAGTTTGCCACTGAGAATTTCTTGGGTTTCCATTATCTACACTTTTTATTCCTTTTTCTCCTCTACTTCTTCTACACAAACCCCAAAAGAAAACTAAGGTAAAAAAATGTAAACAAAGAAAACAACACAACCCCCCCAAAAGTAACACACCAAAAAAATCAAAGGGATAACTCTCATGAATACTTAAATATTATTTACAGGGTTAAGGATGTGGCTTATTCCATCGAGGCTGCTATAACAAAATACCACAGACTGGGAATCTTATAAACAGCAGAAATTTATTTCTCCCAGTTCTGGAGACTGGAATTCCAAGAGTAGAATTCCAGCATGGTCTGATGAGGGTCCCTGTCCAGGTTGAAAATTTCTTGTTGTATTTTCATGTGGTAAAAAGGTCTAGGGAGCTCCCTCAGGCCTTTTGTAATCTCATTTATGAGGGCAGGGTCCTCATGACCTAATCACTTTCCAAAGGTTTCACCTCCTAATGCCATTACATTGGGCATTAGTATTTCAATATGTGAATTTGAGACAAACATTCAGACCATAGTAGAACTAATCCTTGAACATCAGTGTTCTAAAGGAAAGTATGTGAATTGAGAAGTAAAGATAATCTATTTGGCACAGCAAAGATGCAGTTTTAACAGATACAACAATAATGGCAATGGGGAATATCTGAAACCATTCTTGCTTGTCATCACTTGGGGTATGAAGGTGCTACCGGTATCTAGTGGGTAGAGGTCAGGGCTACTGCTAAACATTCTACAGTACACAGGACAGCTTCCACAACAACAAAAACAACAAAATTCTATCGTCCAAGATGTTGACTATAAATGTTGGGAAACCTTGCTTTAAACGAGGAAAAGTGAATAATAGAGGATGATCTATTTTGTTTGGGGGGCACTTCTACTATGGAGAATGTAGTTTTCTCATTGAGAGTTCCCTTATTTATAAAATAAAAGGAGAATTCTAACCCTTGGATTAGAATTTAAAAAAAAATACCTGTTTATGAAATCATACATTCTTTAACTGGACCAAGGAAAGTAAACGAATCTCCTGGATAAAGTGATTTTTTTTTCTTAAATTTTCAAGCCAACACACTTCACAAAAACCTCTAAAACAGTATTAGAAACAGGCTTAATGACATGCAGACTAGAAATCTGATAGGTGGATTTAAGAGATTTTTCCGTCTAGAAGAAAAGGTGTTTTATATGTTAAGGCATTTCTAGTGCTGTGAAAGCCATAAAAAGAGGCACCTCTGGGAACCTTCTCTACCTTTCAGCTGACAGTAATAATATGTACTGAATGCTTAGTCACCAGTGGCTTGATATTAATGACTGGAGTGCAGGTTTATTTGTGGCCTTAACCATTACAGTGTGTATTCCCCTCATTCTAATCATCAAACACCAAAATGCAGTAAGCTTAATGGGGAAAAGACAAATTACCAGATCTTATTTTAACAATTTAAATGATTTTGCATTCCTGGTATGCTATTAAGTCAGTTAATTGTGCTTAGAGATACTACACAGAATTCTTGCTCATTGGTTTCTTGTTATTATGGTGGGAAGTTCCACTTATTTGACCACAATCAGTGTTAGTATGGACAATGAATTTAAATTCTACACTTAAATGGAGACAATGGTATATAACATAGAAAAGCGAAACAAAAAAATAAAATATATTTATAGGAAGCAAGATGATTTTTAATATATATGTGCAAAAGTTAAAATGTGAAACGGATTTGGGACAACCAAGAATTTAATTGTTCACATGAGGTAACAAAGAGAAAGACCTTCTGTGAGCTGATCATTATAAATACATTGTAAGTTAAAAGAGTAGAAAATATTAACTTAGGGATTTGTGGGGTCATTTCTCAAATAAAATTAGGAGAAAAGAAGGAAACTTCAATTTTAACATTGAATGAAACCAATAAATCCTTTAAAGAGAGGGTGTGTGTGTGTGTGTGTGTGTGTGTGTGTGTGTGTGTGTACATATATAATTCCCCCCCCCGCCAAGAATCAGCTGTATGGTTTCATGCTTCACCAAAGACAACAACACATTTGAATATGTATATATTTGAATTTTAAACAGGTCAGGTACCAGATTATTTTCCAATAATACATAGTATCCAATTAAATGTTATGTCCCCTTTTAGTGCACTCCACTCTCACCATCCTCTTTGCATAACACTAGTCTATTCCTTGCTTATTAAAATGTATCATATCAAACTCACAGACTATGAAGTTCAAGAAAAATTACAGTAGCAAGTGTAACATGTAAAATAAAAGAAAACACCATTCCATGGTAATGTGAGAAAGAAGTCCAATTATTTTTCTGTTATCTTGTAGAGTTCAGATGTCTACATAGTGTTGCTGATAGAGAGAACAGTAGCAGAGTAACTGATATTAGCCATACTTTCTTTAGCCTCAAAATCTCCTTAAAGATGTGCTTCTAAGGATGGATAGAGAACTGAGAAAAATGGTGTCATTTCTGATACAAATTATTGGAATGGTCAAGTTATGCAAAATTCATCAAATTACCCACATCCTCATTCTATTTCATCAATATAAAGAAAAGAACATAAATTATTTTTAACCTGGAGTTGTTCATATAGCAATATCCCCATAATAATAGTAAAAAACCCTAAAAGTTAAAATTAGAATGTATAATAAAGTGATCTTTGCTTTGGCAAATTTGAAAATAAAAAGGTTATAGGTCAACATAATTTAAAATGGTCAACATGATGGCATCCTTATGACACCTCAGTAGAACCTTGATACATCATCAAAGCCATAGTCTTTTCAAAGATGGTTTATCAGTTATATCTTTATTCTTGTCCTGTAAACATTCACATGCTCAACAGATATTGCATTGCTGCTATAAAGCCTGCAAAAATTTAAAATAAATAAATAAATAAAAATGGTGCCAAAGGAAAAGCATCAGATTGAAAACAAGAAAAGAGGAGTTAAAAAAAAGTCATACAACTATATGAAAATAAATCCTGAGGGTATGCATTTAAAACACTTGTACCCACAGCAAATATACAAGGTTAATAAAGCTATTCACTTACTTAAGAAAGTTCAAATTCTGGATTATATTAATCCAAAGCAAGGTGTTTATCTTGATTTGACACTGGATACAGCACATGAGGAAAACAACAAAAGTGGAGTCATTTGCCAGTGTTCTTTGTTTTCCATATCCATTGGTTTCAGAAATCAATAAAGTTGCTATATTTACAAGGGATGCATCAAAGATTAAAATAGCAGAAGAAAATGCAGCTGCATTTGCAGAAGGAGCTAATCTGATTCAGAAGAATTTGAATTATAAAATTCATGCAGATTTTTAAGTGGCTGTTCCTGAAGGAATGCCTGAGATTAATCCATTAAAGAAGAAACTGAAAAAAGGATTTTCCAAGCTTATTCAAAATTCCATTGGCCATTACATCCCCCAATACTTGAATTACTTAAAACTGGGCATCGGGCTTCCCTGGTGGCTCAGTGGTTGAGAGTCCACCTGCCGAAGCAGGGGACGCGGGTTTGTGCCCTGGTCCGGGAGGATCCCACATGCCGCGCAGTGGCTAGGCCCGTGAGCCATGGCCGCTGAGCCTACGCGTCCAGAGCCTGTGCTCCGCAACGGGAGAGGCCATAAGAGTGAGAGGCCGGCGTACTGCAAAAAAAAAAAAAAAAGGAAGAGTTCTAAATATATGAAATAACTCTCCACCTTCCAAGATGATATCCCAGTGCATTACATTTTTATTATAGACTAATGCCAATGAATTGTGACTTCTTTTGTCTTAGAATATAAACTTTCTAGCAATGTCAAATTTTAGGTACAACTGGGAAATATTTAACTTGTTATTCCACTGAAATGGAAAATTTTATTAGGGGTTAGTTCTCTTTGACAGCAGAGAAGTATACAAATTATGCTGGAAAATATGGCAAGATTTTTCCCTCAGGACTGAATGAAATGAGACTGCTGTTGCAGAAAAGTACAATCCTGCTACAAACCTAGAAGGCTTTAGAGGCCCACATTTGATTTTCCCATCTTGCTAAGTAGTCTTCAAGTCATATATTAGTTTTCCCTGTCATTTATAATGAAGAAGAATGATGCTCATGATGACTTGAAGAAGTAAACTGACTCTGATGTTATATAAAAGGAATGTATATAAAACAACTGTTCATAGAGAAGCATCTGTTCTGGCAGATGAGACCTAGAGGAAACACTACCTTCTGTGCTGCTCTGAGAAGATAAATCATGAACCAGCATTCTCAGAATTTCCAGTTACTTCTTTTGAATCAAACACATCAACCCAGAAGTGGCTTCCCAACTCACACCTTTGCTGGCCATACAGCCTCACTTCTCTTCCTCCTTTGTGTTGTCATTTTCCTAAGTAACACTCTACTTTTGCTGGGTTTTTCTTTCCCTTCACTGTATGCCCCCAGTAGAACAGGTAATGGGAACAGGACTGAAATCCAACTTTTACAGATGCTTTCATTGAAAACATAAGTGTCTTCCTTAGCTATGTGTCATATAAAATATATACTAACTCTAAAATAATTGTCAGAAAACTCAACCTTTCTATTAAGTGATATTTTCACAAAAAATATCAGATATCAATTTAAACATAATTTGACCTTTCTGCATGTACTTAGGTCACCCACTGAATAACTAATCATTGATTGTGAATATTTTTTCCCACTCTGAGCCTATTGCTAAAGTGACAGCTATCACCTCTCCCCTTGGAAATATGGACCTTCCCATAAAAAATACACAGCTGTCCAATCAAGAAATGCCATGTGCTTTGTGAAGAGGATTTTAGCTTTTTCCATATCTTTGTGTGTTTATATGTGTGTGTGTGTGTAAAAATGGATTTATTATTACTCATTATAGAGGTAAAAGTGGTAAAGATTTAAATATTTTTACATAAATTGAATTCATGTTTATGTGAGATTTTGAAATTGAAGGAATGTATAAAGAAAAACATAAAAAATCTTAAGTAGAGATACCCCTTTGGATATTTTCTCACCTATTTATCCATTCTCCCTATGTTCTCTCTAGTCTCACTTCTGTTGATGTCAAATTTATATTAAACATAAATATCTTATGTATTGATTAATCTTCTCAAATTTAATTTAAAGTCTACACATTCTGTACGGAATAACAAACAACTAAATTTTTTCAAGCCCTCAGTTTTAGACATTTTAAGGTTATTTTCATTGTAAAAATAATTTTTGAAGACAAATGACTAACAGTCACTCTGAATATGAACATAATCATTTTGTGAGTGCATGAACTCAGTATGTAGGAATCCAACTCCTCTCTGGCTGATAAAAAATGTTAACCAAAATAATTCCAGTTAAGTATTTAAATAAAAGTCGGATTAAATATATCAGATTAAATAGGTAAATTTAAATATGTAACATAACAATGCTAAATCTTATGCTAGTACTCTTTAGACTGAAGATATGCTAGGAAAATTAAAGTACCACAAGAAGGAATTATTTGCAATACTTCATGAAACGTAATTCAATTTGAGAGTACTATGTTTTATAATGAAATTTAAGTAATCGACTGCAAATCTTGCATTTCAATGAATTCGAAGGTAACCTACTTTAGTGAGACGAATACAAATTTTGTATTGTGACAGCAATGATCATGAGTTTCAGTACTATACTTTCCTTTGGGTAATTTGATCAAATTTCTTTGATTCTCTAAGGATCAGTTTCCTCATATGGATATGTTACTGAATACTTTTTATGAGAATAAAATTCAAAAAAAATCTGAATACTTAAAAAAGGATTTCTTCATTGACTGTATATTTGGTTTATTCACTCAAAGAAAATGATTCATGACACACAAGAAAACAAAACAACTCTAGTTCTTGTACCCTTTATTCATAGATATTTCAGATAATACACCTTTTTTATTGAATTATCCGGTTCAATCTTGCAAGACTTCCTTTCGGATTTATGTGTGTATGCTGATCTTTGTAGATGTATACTTTGAAAACATTTTATCATGCTTGTTGATTCAAGAACTAATCAGTGTCATGAATAACACATGCATTTGCCATATTTTCCACTTGGATAAGTACATTTACTTTTCATTTGGCCTCAGATAGTGTTCTGCTTGTCTACCCCTGGGGAAACATTAGTGTCAGCTGCTTCTGTCTAAGAAAGGACAAGATATTGATAAATGGAAAAAAATAGAGTTCATAGTAAGTAGTTTTCATGTACCATATTTTAGGAATTGATTACTTCTGGTGTCTTTTAGTTATAATATCAGCAATAGTTTATGTACTTTAAATGTAATGCTAAATATAATTTTTAGAATAAATTAGTTTTTCTATTACAACTGTTGATGGGGGGGGGGTACTTCCACACTTAGACATAGGAAAAAACCCATTTCCAGTATTATAGTGATCTAAAGGTGCTGAAACTGATCTTATTAACATTGTGTTTCTGTCCTCTGTTGTGCCATAAACTGAACATGAGTATACAAAATATAGACACCCTTGGGCCTCTGGACAACCACAGAAGTCATATATATATATACATATATATGTATATATATACAAATGTATATATGGTCTCTTCTGATTAATTGTGGTAGCAATGTTCTGTAGAGTCTTTATGAACACTGAATTACTGAATTGCTATTAATGGTAAACTTAAACATGTCAATATCCTACAATCCAGAAATGTTTCTCCTTAGTATTTCACTCAAGAACTCTTACACATTTATATAAAGTTCATTTATATAAAGTTCATAAACAAACAACATATATATATATATATATATATATACACACATATATTTTATGTACATATATACATATACATTTCTTTTAGGAGCACATACATGAGTGTCAAAAGTTCGAAAAAGAGAAGAATAATGCTTAATAGATAATTCATATTCAGAATAACATTTATCCTTGGGGGTACTAGAGTGGAGAAGGAAAAAGAAAGAACTGCTAGCATAGAATTAGTTCTAAATGGGGCTTGAACTGTTATATATTTAATGTAAGTCGGTCTAGTTTAGTGCTTAGAAGGACTATCTGTGTTTGTGTCTTAGTCAGATTGGGCTGCTATAACAAAATACAATAGACTGGGTGGCTCATAAACAAAGAAATCTATTTCTCACAGTTCTAGACACTGGAAGTTCAAGATTAAGGCCCCAGCATGGATATTCTTGGTTTGCAACTGGCACCTTCTCTGTGTCCTTCAGAGTGCATGGGTTTAGGGATTTGTCTGTTTTATTTATTTATTTATTTATTTTTATTAGTTTCTGCTTTATAACAAAGTGAATCAGTCATACATATACATCTGTTCCCACATCCCTTCCCTCATGCATCTCCCTCCCTCCCACCCTCCCCATCCCACCCCTCTAGGCAGTCACAAAGCACCGAGCTGATCTCCCTGTGCTCTGCGGCTGCTTCCCACTATCTATCTACCTTACGTTTGGTAGTGTATATATGTCCATTATACTGTAGTCTCTTTTATAAGGTACTAATTCCATACATGAGGGCTCCACACTCATGACTTAAGAACTTCCCAAAGTTCTCACTTACTAATTCCATTACATCAGGCATTAGAATTTCAATATAGGAATTTTGAAGGACACAAACATTCAGACCATAGTAGTTTATATTTCAGCTTTGATTCAATAAATGTTGGTTGTCAGAGTGATTATTTGTTATAGGTGTGAATCCAAAATATATCCTTGGGATGTATCTAATTTACAATCTTTTCCAATGTAAATATCTTGAAATGATAAGACAAATACTGATGAAATTAAGAGAATTTCAGCATATGATTTGTCGATAATTTTAGAGTGAGGGTGAATTTTGTGACTTTTTTTCCTTAAAAAATACTTAGGAGCAGATAAACTGCAGATTTTCTTTGCTATTCTTTAGATTCTATTGGAAACTCATTTAATGTAAGCTTGGGAAAAAATGCAGTTAAAGGAAGAATACTTGGGTATCATTTTGGCTTCAGATTTTTTTTTAACACTTAAATCAGTCTTTTATTTGTTTCCACACATGGTGAAATTCCCTGATGTCCCGTTTTCACAGACATGGAGGCATGGCTCACAGTGTTTTTAAGAACTTTACATTTTACTTATAGATACTATGTCAAAATAGACAAAGAAATTGCTTACACTTGTGTTCATAAGCAAATTATTTCAGTTTTAAAAATAAATTTTAAATGTATTTATTACAATAAAAATGGCATAGCAATCATTAATTGAAAGATTGCTCAAAACCCTTAATTTTTTATATAATATTTTTATCTGCTCTGATAGAAATTTAACAATATCTAGCTCAAGGAAAGGACATGCAAATTAAAAAAGATAGACTAATATAAGCTATATTAGTCTTTAGCTTTATTATTTTTTTTTATTTTTATTAAGGACTATGGAAAGATTCATTTGGCATGGTAGAAAAAAATATATATCATATCTTTCCTGAAGAAAGCTTAACACTTAATAATACATTGTTTTTACTTTGAGAGAGAAAGCATACATCACGCAATATTAGCTCTTCTCGAATTCATCCTTTTTCTGTGACGTTTTTGGGTATATTATCTTTTTTGGTGGTTTCCATCAAAATTTATACATAAATCCATGATGATCCTTAAATTCTTATTCATAGCTATATGCCAGAGTCCAGCTCCAGCGACTCTAGGGATACCCGAGGGATGGATAACGTCAGCGAAGGAAATAATTCTATTACACTTCTTAAAGTATCAGCATTGCATGTTTCTTTCTCTCATGTCTTTATTCTTGATTCTTCTTCTATTGTTTACAATCACAGGTTTATATATTGTAGTTGATTACATTACCAGGTACGTGACCAAACAATCTTAGCACAATCAAACCTCAAAATGTTCTATAAAGATTTTTTTAAACAAATATCCCCTAGTTTTTAGATGTCCTAATAAAATATTTCCCCAAGATCCCATTAATCACAGGTTGTTTCTTAGTAACCAAGCCAAGCAGTTATATGATTATTTCAAGTGTAAAAGTTGGAGCTACTTGTTCCTATTTCTCTTCTTGCATGGGCAACCTTTTACAATGGTTCCATGAAAATATTTACAATGTACCTGCATGTTCTTTCTCGTTGTTTCCTTCAACTGAGACAGTGTTTTCTCCCTATCCTGGCAACGAATTCTGCTCTAGTCATTTGTTTTTCTATAATTAATCTTCCTTTATAATAGAACCATAAATTTCCTATGTCGTCATCAGGAACTCCGGCCCATGGCCATAACTCCATACTAGAGGGTGTTTTTCATAAAAACATCCCCTTAGTTCCAGGCTCTTAATTCTTTACCCATTTCCTCGGGGCTTTAGTGGGTACTTCCTATTCTGTGGTAGTTTCAGGAGGGGGAGTCCTAGAGGAATTTTTCTTTCACGTGGAGCAACGTCCCCCCAAAATTGTCCCTGTATGTAAATTTATTATCATAAAACATAAAAACGGAGCTGTAGTCCACCTTCCTGGCACGGCGCTGCCTTGCAGTTTCGCCTTACGTTGCTCATGACTTTGTCATGGTGCAATGGCTCCAGGATGGCTTCTGACATCTCCCCTTTTTTTATTTTTTAAAAGTGCAGTATGCCTTCCATTGCTCATGACTTTGTCATAGTGCAATGGCTCCAGGATGGCTTCCGACAGCTATATTATATGCTGTTCAGTGTTTTACTCCTTAAAATTTAGAATTGTAAGATTAAGTCTAAAAAAATGTAAAATTCTAAAATGTAAGATGTTGTTATTTAAAGCTGTGTCCCTGGGAGGTTCATATTGTACTGGATAAAACTGGATTCTCCTCTAACATGTAAATTCCTCATTCTTTGCATCAGGATTTTATGATCTATGTCATGCTTTTCCTTCATCTCTTTTTTTTAATCTGTAATTTTTATTCATCCAAAATTATCTCCTTTGTCAAAGAAATGAATGGGTTGTATATTGCAGAATGTCCCCTTTACAAGTTCAGACTCTTGTTCCCCTTTTCAATCTGCCTACTCATTACCAGCCCTAAGACTAAATGCCTTCCTTAAAAACTCAAACACAGATGGGGCATGGGGGCTTCTTTTTTTCTCATATCCATAATTCAAAGGCTTGGGAAGAAAAGGCATTAGGATTTCTTTTTTAATCCTCATAGCTAGCCTTGAAATTATACAAGTCCACCTACTGTGCTAGATGTGAATGAGAACATCAATACATACATGATACCTTTCACCTCAAAGAGGATGTTTTAAAGTTGGAAGACAAAATGAAGTATTAACAAAAATAAAGAGTGAGACAAGATTTCAGTAGGAAGTTCAGAAAGCTCCACACTCACATACATATGCGGTGGAAATAGTGTAGTAGTGAGGTGGCCATTCACAGGACACTGCAGTAACTTGAAGGTTTTATAATACTGAGCTGGGCTTTCAGGAAGAGGGAATGATAGATAAAGCAGTGAAGATATAAAGGGCATTTCAAGTGGGTTGAGTTTAGTGAATAAAATCCAAATAGGCATGTCTGAGGCTATTCAAAAAATAAGCTGGGGATTTTAGATAGTTTTTTTTTTTTTAATTTCTTGAAATCTTGTCATTTTTCCCTAGAGATTTGACTTATTGCCTAGTCCTCTCCACCAGAACATCCAGGCTGGGCTGTCACTGATTCTTCCCTCCCTCTGCACTTCCTCCACTTTGGACAGAACTGCCTGGGTTTTCCCTGGGTGACAGAAAAGATGGTTGAGATCTTTCAGATCTTTTTTTTCTACGGCAGCATCAAGTAAAGCATACACTTAAAAAATCAGGCATTCATGGATCTGGATCTCAGTTCTTATAACTATTCCCTTACGTCATAACTCACCTACAGGACCTGAGCATCAGAGCTGCTCAAGAAACATCTGCTGAAATAATGAGTTTGCTCTAAGCTCCTTTCAATCATCTTTAGATTGAGGCTTTTTGATTAACAACACTGTGTAATATTTTCCAGGAATAATTTCAGATAATGGGCTCCAGGCTTTGATGTTTTTACCCTTTTCAACTCTATTGTCCCTGCCTTGCTGGGTTGAGCTCAGTGTATCTGCCATCCATCCCAGAATTTGGTTTGAGTCATTTGAAAAATAGTTACATCTCCTCCCAAATTATACACAAATATGTTTGTTTAACAAACTGTCCACCTAAAACATTATATCACTTTACTTTTTGAAAACCTTTAAGTCCTTATACCAATATTTAGCAGTAGAGAAATGTTTTAGGCATAGCTTTTCCAGTATTGATTTTTGTTTCAAAACGTATTATTTTGTGAAAAAGATGGTCAAGAAATAGTCAGATTAGCTTTTAATTTTGTGATATTCAATTGAGAAAAAGTAAAGATGGTCAGTAAAGAATACCTCAAGCATCTCCCTGCCCCAATCCCCAAACTTGCCACATGATACATATTTATGTCTTGTGGAGACATAGAACTTCTCTGGATTTCTAAGTGCTCCTATAACAAGCTGTGGTTCCCTAAGACTCTTCTTATAGCATGATAGTTATATCTGTAGTGATTTGTCTAGTTACTTGCTTTCATCCAAGTGGATAATAAAACATATCTTATCTCTGAGAGGACCAAGTGGTTGCAGCCTGGACTAGGTCTCCAGGTGAAGCTACACATGCCTGGGAGACTTGTATGCTATCTGTCTGGGTTCTTACGTGTCAGGAAGGGAGACGCCCTAGAACTGGAAGACATCTCTAGGTTGTAAAAGTCAAGACTTACAGAGCTATCTGGCTCCTGGAGAGATTTTATTTACCTAAACAGGGTTTGAGGTAAGGAAGAAATCTTTTCAGGAAGGGAGAGGGATAGTTTCCTCTTTCTACTTTACAAGCAGAGGAAATCATTTTTTCTCGCTTCTCTTATGTGTGAGGTACCACTACTCAAAATCCAGCTTCCAACCTCTCTGGCTGGTGGTTTTCCTTATGTTACATGGTCTGAAGGGAAAGCCCTGAGGCAAAGAGGTTAGGGTATACACACTTATTATTTTACTGCAAGGTAATTAGTAAGAAATTTGATTCAGACTACCTCTGCACACATTCAGGATAAAACTAATAATGTGTAATATTAAATACTCAACACATACCTCTTCAAATATTGTCTTCAGTGAAGAATTTTCTGATCCATCTTATCTAAAATAACCCTTACCCATATTCATTTATCCTCAGTCCTCTTTTTCTCTTTCATTGTTTTAGCACTTATCTAAAATTACGTCATTTCTTTCTTTTTTTCTTATTTTCTGTATTCCCCACAGAAGTGTAAACTCCATGACGACTAAGCCTTGTATTTTTAACTCTATCATTAGTACTAACAAAGCTGCCTTGTCTGGCAATACAGGGTTCAGACACTCTCTCAGATTTCCAGAAGTATTATCAACCCTATTCCAACTCACCTGAGTACACATTCAAATGGTTGATTTTGATTACATAGATATTTGTCAGAAAATATAATAACCAAATGTATCCGTATATACAT
This sequence comes from Mesoplodon densirostris, assembly GCF_025265405.1. Lineage (NCBI taxonomy): Eukaryota > Metazoa > Chordata > Mammalia > Artiodactyla > Ziphiidae > Mesoplodon > Mesoplodon densirostris. The sequence goes on from NC_082665.1 coordinate 20,633,248, forward strand.
TTGAAGAAATAATATTAAAGGAGGTTTTTGAAGGAGACAAAACTAAATGATCCCTTTACTTATGCTAAATTATATATTTACACATGGAGAAGGGATTTTCTACAGACTGAACATTTGTCACCCCAAAATTTGTATACTGAAAACTATTTCCCAGTGTGATGGGATTTGGAACTGGAGCCTTCAAGAGGTGAATAGGTCATGAGGGTAGAATTCAAACTGCAGGTTTGCAATCGCTCTATTGAATGAATGAGATAGTTATGTGCTCCCACTATTGGGGCCTTTTGAGATTTATTTTAATTGACACACACTTTAGCAATGCATCATTAGCTCTTGGAGGAACATCTTGAGAAATCCAGCTATAAAACCCACCATTGTATTTAATTTAATGAAACCTACTGGACTTTGCCCAGCATGTTTTCTTTGAGAAATCTCTCAGGCCACACTGTACGTTTAATTCTGATTAATAGGTGAATACTGGTAATCAGGTAATATAAAACGTTTTTTTTATATAGCTGTGGAGAGGTCATTATCAGTTATTTCAAGCACATAGGTAGAATAATTTTGTATATGTTTTCAAAAGTAGCTTAAATTTATTACATCAGTGAGGTCCAGTTAAACATAGGAAATACTCTCTAAACGTCTAAGATAATATTCTATTTTACTGAGATAACTGCCTACAACATATTGATGCATCCCTATAATGTATAAAGTCCACGGGCATCGTCTATATTCTTCACTGCTGCATTCCTAAGAACCAGAAGAGAACCTGGCATATGCTAAGTTCTCAGTAAATATTTGTTGAATGAATGAAAAAAAAGTCTGTTGCATTATAACTTAAATGTCTAATGTGTTCTAAACATTGTTAAGAAACTTCCAAACAAATAGGTGATAAATAAACCTTCTAAAGGTATGGTAGCTCTCATCTTCTACACGAGGAAATTGAGATCCAAAAGTTATCTGGGGTCACACACTTCATAAAATAGTGTACATCTCAAAAATCTGTGAAATGCTCATTTTTCCATTATTCTATGTTGCCAAATGATGAATGATGTCATTATAATTATAATTTGTATACTATGTGTTTATGAAAGTGATTGCAACCATTTTAGATCTTTTCTGCACAGTAATATAACATATGAAAAAGGGGGAGAACGAGAGAGAGAGAGATGGAAGGAAGGAAGGAAGGAAAGAAGGAAGGAAGGAAGGAAGGAAGGAAGGAAGGAAGGAAGGAAGGAGGGAGGGAAAGAAGGAAAGAAGGAAGGAGGGAGGGAAGGAAAGAAGGAAGGAAGGAAAAAGGAAGGAAAGAAGGAAGGAAGGGAAGGAGAGAGGGAAGGTGGGAAGAAGGAAGGAAAGGAGAAAGAAATCCCGCCCATGTATCCAGAGTCACTCTCCATAGAGAGCACAAGCTCTGAGCAAAATAATAAAGCAAAAAAACAGTAGTTGGATGCCAGGATTCATGGTAATTAGAAATTGAACATTCGGGAAACACATAAAACTATGTATTTTACTTTTTGATAGTTCTTTCATTTTTATTAAGTTGACTAAATTCTCCAATTTATATAGGAAAAAAGTGTCCTGCAGAGCCTCTAATTGTTATTTCACATGCCCAGCAGTTTCTCTGTCCAGTATAGAATTCCTACTTAGAAACATAGAGGCTTAATATAATCTTCCTATAAAATTTCTAGATTACCAATATTAATATGAATGTCAAATTCCACCTATAATAAAATAGCTAATATAGTTTGGTTTCACAGTAAAGTAAGATTTTTAATATACACGTATATTTCTAAATAACAGGTGTCCTTAGAGTTACTGTAAACTTTTTTCCAATTATACAAGAAAACCAAAAGGCATTCTGTGATACACGTTCAGCAGAAAAAATGACTACTGTTTCCTTTTTACTATTTATGTAGAAACATTTATAATTCATTAATTTAGTAAATGAAGTAAAATAGTATCATTCATATATATATATATATATATATATATATATATAAAATCTATGATCTAACCAATTAGAGTAACCCCTAGTAATGTAGTATATTTCCTTCTAAAACGATGCACATGCATATATTCACATGCACAGAGTATCATATTGTATATAAGGTGTATAATCCTCATATCATTCATGATTATAATCTGATTATTGCCTTGGGTAAAAGTACCTCTATAAAATATCCATTATTAAATATCTGCTGGTATAAAAGTTATTAACTATATAAAATAAATAATTGTAGAATACAAAATTGTTAATTTAATTATTGCTGCGTTTGAGATATCTGAATCTGTGTTCATTTGTCATACAATCTTACAATATTAAAATAAACCCTTATATGAAAATATTTGTGAATGTCTATAATTATTTTACTAGAATCATTTCCAAAATTAGGAATGTACAGATAAATGTATGAACATTATAAAAACATTTGAATTCGTATAATTCAATATAATTTATAAATTTATCACTATGTACTCCAGAAACCTCCCGCAGCTGAATGCTGTCCTGTCTATAATAAAAATTCTGACATAGTTTTTGATGCTTGACTGCTGGCAGCTTTCAAGATCCACCCCTCTCCGTTCCCTTTTGCCCCACACCTGGATAAGCCAGTTTACTGCAAGCCCCTGAGCTCCCTCCATTGGTACCTTTGGGAAATTCAGATCATTCAAACTCAGGCCCAGAAAAGCTTCACCTTGGCTCCAACATCTAACCACAATAAAAGCCAGAGCCAACTGCTCGACCCCCAACTTTTGTTTTATTCAAACAAACAAAAAAAAAAGGTGGGTTCTTTTTGGGGAATCATTTTGCTATTTACTCTGTGAGTAAAAAACTTATTTCACATCCATTGGTGCCTGTGGGTCATTCTTCCTGACCTATTCCTGAGGAGGGGTGTAGGAGGCTGCAGGATGTCCATCCAGGATGTCAGGCCCTCAAATAAAACATTTACATTAAGGACCTATTTTACTACAATTTTGTGAATTTGATGAGTGTAAATAGATTTTAATTATGTTAAATGGCTAAGGAAGTGTAATTTAAGACTGTAAACTACCATGTAACATTTCAAATAAACTCACTTATTAGATGAGATGTAGACTGTTTTAAAATAAATGCACTGAAGAAGCAATCTATTTTCATAGTGTAATATGTGAGGGACATAGCCTTCAAGCTACCATTTCTACTCATACCAACTGCACTTATTTAATGAGAGTCTATTTGACCTGAATGATGTGGATAATTGCTTCAATCTCTCATTTCATTACCATTTTGCAAGCACATTTTTAAAAAGGCTAAATGAAAATGAATTGCCCTTATTTGGGAAAAAAATCGGGGCCTACTTTTTTCTTCAACCACACTCAATTTCAGCAACATTTTGCTTTCAGTAATCAATGTTTGTTTTAGGAAGAAGCACATATCCATTTCTGATATGCAAAATGCAACAGTTACCACATCCTCTCCAGCATTTATTGTTGTCTCATTTTTCTTTTCCACTACTGGGCATATACCCTGAGAAAACCATGATTCAAAAAGAGACATGTACCACAATGTTCACTGAAGCACTATTTACAATAACCAGGACATGGAAACAACTTAAATGTCCATCAACAGATGACTGGATAAAGAACATGTGGCACATATGTGCAATAGAATATTACTTATCCATGAAAAGGAACAGAACTGAGTTATTTGTAGTGAGGTGGATGGACCTAGAGTCTGTCATACAGAGTGAAGTATGTCAGAAAGAGAAAAATACTGTATGCTAACACATATATATGGAATCTAAAAAAAAAAAAAAAAAGGTTGTGATGAACCTAGGGGCAGTACAGGAACAAAGATGCAGACGTAGAGAATGGACTTGGGGACATGAGGAGGGGGAAGGGTAATCTGGAACGAAGTGAGAGATTAACATTGACATATATACGCTACCAAATGTGAAATAGATAGCTAGTGGGAAGCAACCGCATAGCACAGGGAGATCGGCTTGGTGCTTTGCGATGACCTAGAGGGGTGGGATAGGGAAGGTGGAGGGAGGCTCGAGAGAGAGGGGATATGGGGAATATATGTATTTATATTGCTGATTCATTTTTTTGTACAACAGAAACTAACACAGCATTATGAAGCAATTATACTCCAATAAAGATGTATAAAAAATTTTAATGTTCACTAAGCTTAATCATTCTAATACATATTGTTGTCAAATAGTATGAATGGCAACACTGAGTCTCATTGATTGTTCTTTCATCACTTGGAGCATAATAAACCACTGATAATGTTTGCAAAGCTGAAGATCCCATACTATTCCGGAAGGGTGGAAGGGAGGGATAGTTAGGAAGTGTGAATTTGACATGTACCCACTGCTATATTTAAAATGGATAACCAACAAGGACTTACTGTATAACACAGGAGACTCTGCTCAATATTATGTAACAACCTAAATGGGAAAATAATTTGATAAAGAATAGATATATGTATAATGTATGTATAAGTGAATCACTTTGCTGTACACCTGAAACTATCACAGCATTTTTAATTAACTATACTCTAATATAAAATAAAAAGTTGAAAAAAACAAAATGCAACAGTTACAATTGTTGACATTGCAGTTTTTAATTTAGAAAAAAAATTCATGTCTCTTTGCAAAGTTTAATTAAAGGGGAAATAAAGAGTTATTGGCTTTAAGTATGAAAATATATATATTGTTATCAGAAGAAAAGAATAAAAATCATCAAGGAAAATTGAAAAAAAGTTTAGGTTGAGTCTCCATAGTATAAAAGTGAATCCTCAGGGGAAAAAGGGGGGAAGATTGATGATAACAAAGAAGGTCTTGGATCAATCAAGTTTCGGATGTGTTTTGTAGTGATTTCAACATAATTGAGAATAGGTTTGAAGAAGCTAAACTCCTGAAACTTATGAGTCATTCCTAAGTCCCTACCTTAAGATGCATTTGAATCCAGAAAGAGAGCCTGAAGCTTTAGAGGTCTGTTATGGACTGAACATTTGTTTCCTCATTCAAAATTTATATTTTGAAGCCCTAACTCACAATCTGCTGGTATTTGGAGATGGAGACTTTGGGACGTAATTAGGGTAAGATAAAGTTACAAAGATGTAGCCCCTATCATGGGATTTGTGCTCTTATAAGAAGAGATACCAGAGTTTGCTTCTGCCATGTGAGTACATAGTGAGAAGGTATCAGTCTGCAAGCCAGGAAGAGAGCTCTCACCAGAACCCAAATATACTGGAACCCTAATCTTCAACTTCCAGCCTCCAGAACTGTGAGGAAATAAGTTTCTGTTGTTTAAGCCACCTAGTTTATGGTGTTTTGTTACAGCAATTTGAGCTGATTAATTCAAGGTCTGACTCTAGGATCTGGGTCACCTCTAAATGAATTTTAATAGCAGGAAAGAAACTGGACTCTTATCAAAGATTTCAGGGCTTCAAGATTGGAGAATGATACAAGAAAAAAAAAGTTGTTCTAAATTAATTTTTGACAGGTGGAGGTACTTATTATCATATATAAACATATAGAAAATAATTGTGTGGTAATTTTAGAAATTATAGAGTGAAAAGATTTATTTTACAATATTTAATTGTTATGGCATCATGAAGTTTATGGTATAAGTTATATTTCATAACAAGTGTTTGAAAATATAAACTATAACTTAAGCATATGTTTGTTTTGTAAACAGCTGTTGCTTCAACTTTAAATTTTTAAGCCAGTAGCCATATTTTTTTGAGATTCAAGAAACTTCACCTTCTAGTTCCGTATTTCTATGAATTTCTGTAAACAGAAAGTTAATGGTTAATTCAAAGCTTGTTTTATAAAACTATTTTAGCATTTCTGTGTAATCCAAACTAAAGTTATGCAAATAAGCAATAACAGAGCTTATATTATAGCTACAGTGTAACTTCTTCATAGCTTCTACATTCTGTGGAAGTGTTTAAAAACTCACAAATAGACTACAGAATTTTGGGTAATTCTTAATTTTAGATTCAGTCTAATGCATTGGTTAAGTGTACAAATTACAGAGTTAGATTGCCAAGGTTTAAATTCTGGCTCTGCTACCTGATAGATTTAAGACTTTGATATATTTCAGAGTTTAATTAAGTAATTTAACAGCTCAAATTGCTCAACTCCCTCATCTTTAAAATAAGAATAATGAGAGGCGCTCTCTCAAAGAGTTGATTTGTGGCTAAAATAAGGTAAAGCACTTAGAATTGTGTTTCATACATGGTAATAATTTGATAATTAGCATCTATTTTACCCTTTTAACTCATTCTTCTGTGTGAATATACTTTAAGACTTTTAGCAAACTCAGTTGCATTAGATTCTGCAAAGGTTTAGAGTAGATCTCTGCCTCCCCGTTTATTGTTTAATCATGGAGAAAACTTTCAAGAAAGATTAAAATATATGTGAAAATAAATGAAGACAAAGCAGAGACTATTTATTCAGAGCTTGATGTAGCCACCACTATTTTGATTTTGGCAGAGACTCAAAGGCAAGCAGAGGAGTTTATGGTGGAAGAAGTGAAGGCTGCAGGTGTAACCTGATTGGAGGCTGTTGGCATGGAGAAGCTGGAGGTGGGCTGACTAGAAACAGGCATCCTATGTAATTGGTTTGGGGTGCACATTTGGCTTTTATTGGTTAGTCTTATGTTGGAAACAGGGACAAAACTAGGGAAGCTGTCAGGTATTAGTTAGGTCCTGGCAATTTGAGCCCTCTTGTTGCAAAGGTTTTTATTTGCATTCCTGGATTATTACTAGAGATAGTGGTCTTATTTACTACTAGTCTGACTTATAAATAGAAGGCTGGTTTCCTGTAGATAATGAGTTATTTTCCTAGTCTGGTTGCTGCATGTTGAGGATCAGAGTTCTACTTTTGTATATGGTCCTTTTGTTTACTTAGTCTCTCACATGTTTTGGCCATACAGGGGGAATATATTTCTAAAATTCTCAAAGTCACAGAGTGTGTAATCTTAATCATTTTTAAAAGTAGACCATTTGCTGTAATTTTAATTATAAATTAAGTAATAATGTAATTAATATTATTTTAATTTAATTGCATTAATTTATTTAACTAATTCTATTAATGATATATTTTCCTACCAACATCCTCAATTTTAACTGCTTTATTATATACCTTGGTAATTTTGCACAAAATGATAAATAAATTTAGGAAATAATGACTGAGCTGTTGTTGTTTAAGTGTGTGTATCTATAAGATGAGAGGATAAATCACATATCCTTAGGATAGCAAAAGTACAGAAACTAAAAAAGAAAAAAATATGCAACTATTTAATAAAGCTTTTACTAATTTGAGAGACAGTCCAAGTATCCACTCAGACTTATTCTTGAGACCAGATTTGAAAGGTTATTTTTTCCTGTTTATTTATTCAAATACTAATAAAATAAACCCCTACAAAACTAAAGACTCATGATGATATAAATTCTCTTATTTAAAAGGAATATAAAAAAATATTCAGGAGAGTCCATTTTTTCCCCCATAGTATGTAATTCCTTAATTCTTTACAGCTGCAAAGCAGAGTACAAAAATGTCTTACTTTTGCAGATAAACTCTTTATGAAATCACAACTCATTCAATTGAATTCATCCATTTTATCAAAGAAAAAGCCTAACGAACAGTAATCAGCTCATATTAACATGAGAAAAAGACACAAAGCCAATGAATGGGTAGTAAGGAAACCTTCAATTTAGTAATAAAGAATAACAAGTTATCATTACCAACAATGACTACAGATTTTATTGCAATGTTGGGGAAGATTTTCTGAAATAACTTTTTAAATAGATTGACTATTTTAGTTGAGGTTAGGCCTCTTGAAGTGTTATACACTGAAAATCTTTTGGCCTTTTAGTTGTGGAAATGGCCTCTGTATTTCTGGAAGTGCAGGTGTAAAATAATAAAAGTTAATGGAGCTAATGGAATCTCTAGCATTCATGCCAAACCATTTAGAAGCATATTAAATTATCATTTGAATAATTTATGGATAGTCATTTTCATGATGTGATGTGTGCTTTGTGATTATGGGCAGCTTTTTTAAAAAATTAGGTTTCTGGGCTTAATTTTGTGAAATAAATCAAAGGTTAAAGCTCAGGGAAACTCATCTATAAATAAACCTTACACCAATGCTTTGAGTGTACTGAACCCAACTGTGGTCTGCTTGCCTGACACAGCAAAGAAAATCTACTGATAAGAGGTTGTGGTGAAGGAAAGCACAGTGTTTATTGCAGGGCACCAAGCAAGGGAGTGGGAGACAAGCCTCAAATGCTCTTCAACTTGGTCTTTGAGTTTGGAATTTTTTTTTTTTAAAGTGGAAAAACAAAGAAGCTGGGATTAATCTTTGTCTTATGACAGTTCTGTGACATTTCTTAATCATAATTTCTGGATTCAGGTTGTCTCTGGTTTATGATTCTTAGGCCAGGTGGTCTGTGGCTCCAGGGTCTGTTATCTCATCTTGCCCTGAAGAAACAACCTGAGTTGGTACATTAATAATTATATCTATAATAGCAATTTTAGTGCATTAACAATGTTATCAACAAAAGTTTTATTCATCTGACTCTGGTTAATTAGTGCTCAGTTAGTACAGGATTGAGGTCAGAGGAGACAAGAAAGAGAATAAAGTTTTGGATAGAGAGATTAATAATAAACAGTAATGGAACACGGTTTTAGGGGGACTGAGTTTCATTAGTAGAGTCAAGTACTACTGGCTTTAGTCAGTATTTTACAACCACAGGTCCTCATTCTAAATGACCTGACTCGTTTGAGACACTGTGAACACTCAGTGTATATCAAATCACTTTTTGTTACATATGTCTTACTCCATCTAAGTAACTCTTAATATAAGATCAAGGGTTGTGTTAAAAGATGCTTTTCAGGAAAAAAAAAGATAAAATTATGACTCTCATACAGATATAACAATGAACAAATCATAAAAGCTTTTTTTACTTCATTCTATGAGGGAAACAGAAAGGTATTGTAACTTGGCCAGGGCAGAATGAGAAAAACAGCCATATTTGTACAGAATTGTAAAATAGCTCAAGGACAATAAAAAAAGTTTTAATCAGATAAACCAGCAGGGAGTGCTGAATGTAGACAATGCAAAGTTGTAAAATGGCTCAAAGACTATGAAAGACTAGAATCATGTGATCTGGAGTGGGCTGTCCTCTAGTCACTGCATAGTTTTCATTGAATGACATTTTTTTTCTATAAAAAAGTTGCTCTGTCATTAACACTGATATAATTTTGTAACTTTTATCCAACTAATTAAGACACTTTGAAAGTTCACATTTAAGTATCCTTGATATATAATGTTCTGATTGATGAGGAGGTTGGTTAAAATAGATGTAAATCAGTTCAGAGCTGGTATCCTTTGAGAGACAAAAGATACAGAAAAATGGCCAGACTACATATCACAATAGAACTTTGACCCACAACCTCTATAGTAACAGTCCAAGAAGCCAAAGCACAACATTTGAAGCAATCGACCCAGGAAGCTCAGAATTGATCAATGACTGCCACTTTCCCTGTTTTTTGGTCCAGCTTCCAACTCAGGATCAAATGGAGAAGGCCAAATATGTTCCCCAGACCAATCATGTAGGATGGCCTGCTTCTTATAAGCCAGCTTGCAGCTTCTTCATCCCAACAACCTCCAATTAGAGGAGAGCTGAAGCCTTGTCTTTTCTCTCTATAAAGCTTTCCCACTTCCCTGCCTGCCTCTGAATCTCATTCAGGTGCAAGTGTCAATGGTTAACTCCCTTGCTACTGTAAGCTTTGAATAAATACCTTCTGTTCGTTCTTGTGTGGGTGTTCTTTGCTAACCTCCACAACTCACAACTGTGAAGACCAGTCAATGTTTAGCTAATTCATAGAAGGGAGAAAACTGAAATAGTTAAAATAAATGCAATATTCCAGAAACTCACCTTTGAGGCACACTTTTTCTTGATTGACAATCTACGTGTACTAAAACTCCTTATAATTTAGACATTTTCAACCAATACAAGTTTGACCTAAATATTGATTCTGTGCAAATACTGGATTTTTGAAAAAATCTGATTATGATGCATCATGCCTAAATTAAATATTGGATTTAAAAAGCTAATATTTATATTTTCAATTTTATTAATATATACTTAATTTCATTTAAAATATTATTTTGGTGTGTTTATAGTTATCTTTCATTCTATATTTTGTTTATTGAAACTTATCTGTCATTTTCTCATTAATTTATGCCAAATTTCTGTTCATATATTTTTCAAAGAAGCAAATTTTGGTTTTGTTAATTTCTAATTTTGTCTTTGTTTTTCTCCCTTTATTACTTTTGTCCTTAAATTTACTATTTTCTTTATTTTATCCTCAACTTTTTATAATAAAAGCTTATCTTATTTAGTTGCAGTTTCTGCTATTTCTAAATCAATATTTAAAGCCACAGATTTTCCTCCTGTGTATTACTTTACATATGTCTTAGGCATTTGACATGTCATATCTCATCAGTATATTTTCAAAATATTTTAAAATTTATAATGGAATTTATTTTTATGTAGGAATATTTAATAACTGGAAATTTGGTTTCCAAATATATAAGATTTTTGTCATTACTTTCTTTTTTTTTTTTAGAGTCAAAAGGGCATAGCATATCTTTTCTTCAGAATTCACTGAAAAAATTTATTGCCTAATACAGACATTATTTTCAGATTATATTATCATCTCCAGGAAAAATCAACAGGTCAGAAGGCAGACTTTTAGAAAATAATATATTTTTTAAATTAAACATCTTTTTTTTTCAACATCTTTATTGGAATATAATTGTTTTTTAATGGTGTGTTAGTTTCTGCTTTATAACAAAGTGAATCAGCTATACATATACATATCTCCATATCTATTCCCTCTTGCGTATCCCTCCCTCCCATCCTCCCTATCCCAATTAAACATCTTTTAAGCATATATGCTAAGCTTTGTTCTAAATGCTGGAGCTATAGCATTGGACAAAAGATCTAGAATTCATGACTCACATGAAATCTTCATAGGAATAATTTATAGTAAAATATATTGAATATAAGAACATCATAAAGTCAATAAGGGGGAAAAATCAGAGATGAGATATGATTAAAATAAGATGTTTGGAGAATGTCTCACTGAGAAAGTATATCTGAGAAGAAACCTGAGGTGTATTAGGAAGCCATCATAAAAATATCCTAGAGGAATGCTTTTCAGAGGGAGATAAATGCAAATTAATAGTGTATTCTAGGCAGTGATGAAGGTTTAATAACCAGATTAAAAGGAGATTCCTGACTTATAGATTTCACGATTTCTTATGGTACAAATATTATGACCATGGTCAATTTCAACTTATCAAAATGAGTCACTGAACTCAGACATCATTATATAATCTCTCTATCATACATATATAATAGGTCTGGATAGAAGTATGATAGATATAAATAACCTGCAGAATAGAGATCATAGTAAAATGTAGTAAAATGATTAGTAATTGATGAGTTTTAAGTATATTTTACTCATTTTTTAACATTATTTTACATTTAGTATATAATTTAACTTTTAACAATGACTGGGTTTGATAACTGGCTTTCTAATTTTTTTTCTTTTTTGACTACACTGCTTGTGGATCTCAGTTCCCTGACCAAAGACTGAACCCGAGCCACAGCAGTGAAAGCCCAGAATCCTAACCACTAGGCAACCAGGGAACTTTCTCTCAAAATTTAATAATCAACACTAACATGCAGTTTTGGGTTACCACTGGATCCAGGAAATCAAGGTCAGTCCTTGAGATGGAGTGAGTGTACAGGAAGAGTAGGAAAAGTTAAAGAGTTACATGGGCATTAGAACAAGTAGGGCCAGATTAGGCCTATATGTAGAATTTTGCTGTTATTCTGCATGACTAGGGATCCACTAGAGGGTTTTTAGCAGGAAAGGAACATGATCTATTATTTTAAAAGAATCATTCTGACTTCTATTTTGAGAATAACTTGGATTACAGTAAATGAAAAATGAGTAAAACCAAATAGGAGGATGTTTCAATAATCTAGGGAAGAGGGAAACATGTTTTGGACTAGAGTTAGTAGAAAAAATAGAAACAAATGACCAGATTCAGGACAACTTTTAAAGATAAAGAAAATACAATTTGCAAAAAAAAATAATGTGAAGTGTGAAAGTAAGAAAAGACTAAAATAATGTTGACCCTGAGCTTCTAGAAGGGTGAACTTGTCATTAACCGAGATGGGAAGGCAAGGTAGAAGATGATGATGTCATGTTAACTTTGGAACATGCTAAGTTAAGAGTGGCTATAGTGCAAATAGAAATGTTGAGTAGGAGTTGGATATATAAGTCTGGAGTTTAAGTGTCTAAGTCACTAACTGTAACAGAAGACTGTACTGCCAAATGGCTTTGATAACAAAGGGTTAATAGCAATTTAATTACTAGGTAGATAAGACAAGCAATGTCTTGCATTAACAGGAAGTATTTAAATTATAGCCCACGCACATACATAATAAGTGGAATTATTCTGTCTTTTTGGGGGGTGTAGAGGGTTATAAGTTAGTGATATTGGTGAAATGTATAGAAAATACCTTTTTTGCTTCAAATGTTGTCTATCACCATTTATTCCTCAATGGCTGGTGAGGATTACAATCACTCAAGCCAGTTCTGTGCTTTCTAATGGGCACTTAATCTATTTCCCCACTGTCTTCAAAGGGGAATTGAAATAACAACAACAAAAAAACATGGATATCTTGGTTTCTCCACCCAGTTACAAGCAAAAAATTTATTTTTTAATAACTGCTCTTACATATATATATATGTACATGCATATATGAGATTTATTTATTTTTATTCTGTGTTTCCCTTTATCAGCAAATGTTATTTCAGGGTCCTAGCAACAAAATTTTGCCTATTTTTACAACTAGAAGTAATTTTTTTAAAGCACATTAATATTCCTGTAGTAATTTCATAGCTGTTATCTAATTTAATACTTAGAATAAGTTAAAAATAATTTTGATTAGTGGTACCACTTACAGCTTTAGAGGCCTGGGACCAGTTCTTAGTGCCATCTTTTCTGTCTGATCTTATTTGCAGAAGTCACTCTTCACTCTGGCTGCTGCTGAGTGGTAACGAGAAGTTAGACTCTGATAAGGAACCTGGGAGCTATTTGGTTCTGATACACAATACCAAAAATTACCAAAGTGTCCACAATTCTGGGCATATAGGTAGACCTCGTTTCTATATTGTGCTGAGCAGAAGAGGACTATATAATTATCCTTATACCTTGAGGAATGCAACCTAGTTCAGGGAATGTAAGAATATCTAATCCCTTCTATTAAAAGTCAAGTAAGTTGAATCTTTTAAAAAAATAAAAATAAAATGCATTGAGGTCAAAAGAAGGGAAAAGCCAGAGTTGCTTGGATAAATCAAGACCTTTAATAGAGAGAGCAGTATTGAATTTGAACTTGATGAATGACTAAAATGCCAACAGGTAGAAAAAGTAGCTAGAGTTCACTAGGCAGACAAGTATAGTGTGAGCAAAAGTTCAGGTATTGGCAAAACAAACAATGTTTGAAAAAAAATCAAGTTTTGCTGCAATAAAGGTCAGCATAGAGGAACCATACACATGAAGGCTGGAAAATAGTGATGCTATTGAGAGGCTTGAAAGCTAGTGTGAGGTCTTTTCATTTTAGTAAGAATTGTAATTATTTCCAGGTTTTTATTAAGAAAGTGAAATGATTGTAACAAAATTTGGAGAATAACTGGTTGAATACTGAACGTTGAAGAATCTCAATCAGGAGGATAGTGGCATAAGAATGGAAATATGGGAAATAAAAACAAAAATAAGCAAATGGACCTAATGAAACTTAAAAGCTTTGGCACAGCCAAGGAAACCATAAACAAGATGAAAAGACAACCCTCAGAATGGGATAAAATACAGATGGCCAAGAGGCACATGAAAAGCTGCTCAACGTCACTAATTATTAGAGAAATGCAAATCAAAACTACAATGAGGTATCACCTCACACCGGTTAGAATGGGCACCATCAGAAAATCTACAAACACAAATGCTGGAGAGGGTGTCGAAAAAAGGAAACCCTCTTGCACTGTTGGTGGGAATGAAAATTGATACAGCCACTATGGAGAATAGTATGGAGGTTCCTCAAAAAACTAAAAATAGAATTGCCATATGACCCAGCAATCCCACTACTGGGCATATACCCTGAGAAAACCATAATTCAAAAAGAGTCATGTACCCCAATGTTCATTGCAGCACTATTTACAATAGCCAGGTCATGGAAGCAACCTAAATGCCCATCGACAGGTGAATGGATAAAGATGTGGTACATATATACAATGGAATATTACTTAGCCATACAAAGGAATGAAATTAGATATGTGTAGAGATGTGGATGGACCTAGAGACTGTCATTCAGGGTGAAGTAAATCAGAAAGAGAAAAACAAATCTCGTATATTACTGCATATATGTGGAATCTAGAAAAATGGTACAGATGAACCCGTTTGCAAGGCAAAAATAGAGACACAGATGTAGAGAACAAAGGTATGGACACCAAGGGGGGAAAACAGGGGAGGGGATGTGGCAGTGGTGGTGGGATGAATTGGAAGATTGGGATTGACATATATACACTAATATGTATAAAATAGATAGCTAATAAGAACCTACTGTATAAAAATAAGATAAATTTTTTTAAAAAAGAATGGAAATGTGAACTACAGTACGAAATTTAGAGTTAGAAACCACAGGGGTTGGAAAATAATTGGATATGAGAGGCAAAAAAGAAAGTTGAGCCAACACTAACTGTGGGGTTCTAAGTGACAGAGAATGTCCTGCAATTGGGAGGAATAGAGAAGTTGGAAACAGATGCAGAAGTCCAGTTTGGGACAGGTGGTATATTGCACAGATAGCATCTGGGCATCAGATATCCACTTTTCCTGAATAGTGAATGAAAAAGAGAGGGTTACAGTTATGTACCCTGAGTATTTTCAGAATAAAAGTATTGAAACCTGTGAAAGTTGATATGATTTTGGGAGACCTAAAAGGAAGATTCAACATACTTCTTAATCTTTTCAGCCCTATCCAGGCCATCTTCCGCTTCAAAACATATGCTTAATTTTGAACTTCATCTTATTCAGTTATGTTATTCTTTCTTTATGAGAACTAAACTTGTTTTCAAAACAAGATTCTCTCACACTAATAAATGTGGCAAGACTGCTAAGTGCCTACCTAATATCCTCTCTTCTTTCTTACCACTGAAGTCTGATGTTATTTGTAGTGTTAATGAGGCAAGTTTTAAAAAAAATGCTAATAAAAATTGTTTTCCCAATTCTTGTCATGTAACACATTTTGGCCAATGAGATAAAGGTGGAAGTCCCAAGGGAACTTCCAGGGGCTCAGGGGCATGCTTCCCTTTTGCTCTTTTCTTTCTTTATAGCTGAAACACTGATGTGATGCCTGGAGTTCTGACAGACATCTGGAGAACATAGAAATGAGACTTACGCCAGAATCAAGGACAGA
This sequence comes from Mesoplodon densirostris, assembly GCF_025265405.1. NCBI lineage: Eukaryota > Metazoa > Chordata > Mammalia > Artiodactyla > Ziphiidae > Mesoplodon > Mesoplodon densirostris. The sequence goes on from NC_082665.1 coordinate 20,648,792, forward strand.
ACATGTGTTGAGGAGCTAGTGTCACTTGATGGCACTGTGACCCCGTGGTCTAATCCTGAACTCTGTACTCTGACTTTCATGTACTTGAGGAAACAGTACTGTTATAATTTGTTTAAGGCACTGTTTTGTAGCTTCTTCTTGTTCCTAGCTGGATACAATTCCAAGGGGATTAAATGAATTCAGTGATTTCCTGTGCCAACCTGTCATAATATGAGTATGTGGATTTACTTATCATTACCATGAAAAATGTATCAATTTTAAGGGAAAATGTAAACATCTCATGTTAAAACCCATAATTGAAGTGGCTTAACAGTATGCATTAAACTAAACATAGATTTTTAAGTGTGCTTTTTGGATGACAGGACTATTTATCACTTTTAAATGACTTCTGTTTCCTGTTTCAATCACCTTGGTTCATGAGTAGGAACAATCTTTTTTTCATCTAAGTAAATATTCCATCAATCACAGATACCAACTAAGAAGGTATCACACCTTGACGTTTTTTGCTTTCATATTCCTAGCATGTTTACTTGGGGCAGGGTGAAATGCATGCAGATATATAGGGGAGAGTAAAAGAAATTTAACCAACAAGTCGTTTGCTTCCCTTGAGTTAGACTACATATTACAAAATTGTGACAAATTGTAGAACTGGAGGCATGAAAAAACATATTAAAAACATAAAACCTGATTACTTTATCTTGAGTAATTTATCATTTTTTCCCAGGGTTTATCTTATTTGCACAGTAATCAAGTGATGTTAAAATAAAAACCCTAAACTTACTCTATTAAAATAAAAAAGGAAAAAACAAACAAACAAAAAAACAAATTTAAATATTAAGGGCACTCTAAAACTCCCAAGCTAATGACTATTCTCTTATTTGATCAATGAAAAGAATATTGCTCATATTGGGTAAAACTTTGTATTCTTATTTTTTATATCATCAAATGAACAGAAGGAATAGAGAAAAATGTTTAAAGTCAAACTCATATTCTAAGCATATTTGTCTTAACCATTCAAAAAAAAAAAAAAGCAGGAAGCTATTCTATTCTTTCCTGTGGGTAGGAGGAAGCTTTAAACAAGAAACATTTATTGATATAAATGGAAGGAATTATATGACATTATGACTATAGGTAAATTTAGACAGCCATTCTATTCTAAATGCTTCACACATCTCCACAAGAAAATAGTGTACAATCCTAAAGAATGTTTGGCAAAATGCTTAATAAATACTAGCAGAAACTTTTGATAACATATCCATGAGTTATTTATTCCCTTTTCTTCACTTCTGGCAGAACCCAAATTTTGTACAGGTGTTTACCCTTTCACCATTGGACTTAAGTAAGGTCATCTTATCCTCAACTTCAGTTTTCAAATCTGATAAACTTAAAACAATTATTAGGGTTAATTAGCCTTTTCCAGTGATTGAGTTAGTCATGGACTTGCAAATATGTTTTAATCAACAATATTATTAGGGATAGCTGCTAGAAAGCTGTATGAAAGTTAATTTCACTCTAGAGGAAAGAGAGAGAGAGAGAAAGAGAGAGACAGAGAGGAGAAAAAAGAAGAAGAAAAAAAGATGAAGAAGGAGAGGAAGGGAAGGGGAGGGATTATATATATATATATATAATACATATTTAGCAACTTATCATGAAAAGTAAGAGTCTAAAAAGATTTTTTTCCATAAACACATATATTTGTTCAACTTATTCCAATTTACATTACCAATTTTATGTAAGTTTTGGGGAAGGAAATTCTCAGGGAGTCAGAAAAATAGTTCTAGTTTCTCTGGATCTGCTACAGACATTCTCTGATAATTAATATTTATAAATGGAGCTTTTAAAACTGGAAACATAAAATATAAATATATATGTATAATATAAAACAAGAACTTTTGATTTTTAATGAATGTGCTTATTTGACTCATGTCTTATAACAGGGATCTCTATTGCATGTTACAGTTTTCTTGAGTAAAATGACTGAGATCTATTATATACATCTGTTAAGGGTATATATACACCATCACATATTGTTTATAGTTGTATTTAAAAAGCACACAAAAAAGGCAAAGAAATAGTCTTGGTAGTTAAATTAATTTTGTGATGGTCAAAAACTGGCCCTTAGCTTTTTTCCCCCCAGTTTCTAGGTTAATGACATGTAAATGTTCTTTCTGTAGTTTTAATACAGAAACTGCTTTTACATTTGAAGTGTTTTAAGTTGAGCTATCTTTAATTTCTAAACAACTTAAAGATATCTGATGTTAAAATTAAAATTAAATTACTTCCTTTACACATCAGCAGTCTTACTGTTGGACATGTCCATTTGCTACACAGCTAAAATTCAGACCAATTAATAATAAAAATGGACCATGACTACCAGACCAGGGACATTATTGGACATAAGAATATTACATTGTATTAAAAAAAATAGTGGTCATAATAAATACACATGCGTCCTGCTCACCAAGCAGGCTAATAGAACCACCAGAAATTCAGAGTTAACTATATCAAAGTTCTCAGTCCCCCACAAATAATAGTACCACTTTGGTGTCAGTGTTTTTTCCAGTTAACTGCCCTGCTCCCCCCATCTTCACTCAGCTCCAGCAAAGTTGTCTCCTTCTATCAATAGCTTCTTAATCTTCCAATGACCAGCTGCTTCACCTACCCCATGAATCCTCTCTCACATTCTAGTCAATGCTGATGTGTTTGATTTTAAGTTCCTACAGTGCTATGGTTTTTCATTCATTTTGAAAGTTAGTCATTTTTATTCTTATTAGACCCCCTTCAAGCAATAGCAACAGAGCATCTGTTATGAGTTAGAGATGATGGATATAAATCTATAAAGACAGGTTTAATGGGTATGTGCTTTCTGTCTAACTTGTTTCTTTTCATTAACTAACATTTTATAGAATGTTAAACAGCAAATAAAATCAACATCCATTCCTAACAGTACAGATAAAGATCGTTATTATTTACTAAATTCTTCCTATCTGTCTAATACTACACTAAGACTGTTTTATATATTGTATTCTTCTAAATGGACTAAATTTAAGAGGATGTAAGCATTATTTTTCTCACTAGCCCTGTAAAGCTAATCTGAAGGTCATTATTTCTATCAAGCCATTAGATGAACAATTGAGCTGGCCTACTAGCATTCTCAATCACTCTTGAAAAAAAAAATTCCTCTAGGTATTTTAAGCGTAAAAAGTCCATATCAATAATTAAAATATCCTTTCCAGTGTAAACTAAAAAGAACTAAAATTAGAACTTCTTTACTTCTCCAGCTAAGTACTGTTTCAGGCCTAAGCATGAAGAGTGACAAAGTGGCTATGGCAGTTTCTGATCTCCATTCTAGCTGTACTTTCACTCTCCATATATATTTCTGAGTTTCTCTACCTTCCGGCATTTGAGCCAGGGAAAATGTGACTCATGGGAAGGAGATTTTCTTGCCTGCAAGTTTTTTTGGGGTCTGGTATCAAGGCACCGTGAGTGGTTAAAACTTCTTTTTTTTTTTTTTTTTCTATGGGAACTTTCAAGGATCTTTTTGGTTTTTTGCTTTTTTTAAGATTGTCCCTCCCCTCAGACCCTCTTATTGACATTTCTTTGAGTTTTTTTCATGGCTGTTTCTCACAATCATCTCCCCCAAATGGGCTGCTTGACTCTTCCAATGGAGTCAACTTGCACAGCAAACTAACAGCTCTCTCCCCCAAAGAACACTTCCCTCTATATCTGTTCTCCTGAACCTCATACAAATTTGATGGGTGATGGGGTAGGTAAGTATTATCCCATCTAAACATTCCTCAATAATCCAATACAAGTTCATTCATTAAATCAACACATATTGAGTTCCCAAGAACTGTTCTGGACAGTGGGGAAACTGAAGTAAAGGAGCAGACATCAACCTCTGTTCTCATGAGATTAAATTTTATTGGGAGAGGCAGAAAATAAGTCAGACTTAAAAAAATAATAAGATATATACTATGTATGATGGTTAAATTTTATGTGACAACTTGGCTAAGTTATGGTGTCCAATTGTTTGGTCAAACGTTCATCTAAATTTTCTGGGGAGGTATTTAGTAGATATGACATCAGTTGACTTTCAGGAAATTACATGGGCCTTGTCCAGTCAGTTGATTACCTCAAGACTGTAACCTCGAAATCCTGCCTGAATTTCCAGCCTTGTGACCTGATCTTTATTAAGTTTCAGACTCAGGACTATGACATCAAGTCCTGTGACACTTTTCAGCCTGCCCTATCAATTTCAGACTTACCATTCCCCCACAACCATGTAAGATAATTCCTTTAAATAAATCTCATAATATATATTAAGGGGATATAGAGAATAATGTTTTATATATATATATATATATATATATATATATATATATATATATATATAGTTCCTATTGGTTCTTTTCCTCTGGAGTACTCTGAGGTATACATTGTTAGTAGGTGATAAGCGCGCAGTATAAAAATTAAAACTGAAGAGAATGTAAAGTGCATGTGTATGTGTTTGAAAGCGTATGGATAATTTTTATGTGAGGTATCTAGGAAAGGTCTCAATGAAAAGGAGCCTTTTGAGTAGAGACAAGGAAAGGGAGCCAGTCTTGGGACTATGTCGGGAGAAGAACATTCCAGATAAAGTGAACACTATTTGCAAAGGGCCCTGAGCTAAGCTCATAACTAGCTTGTTCAAGGAACAGTGGGAAAGCCTGTCAATGAGTGAAGTAAAAGAGATAGAAATAGGATTTGAGTTCAGAAAAGTAACACAGGCCAGATCATGGCTACACATGCATGACTTAGTCCTGCACACGTGTGAGTTATGGGAGTCTGGAGAGAAGCAGTAGATGATCTAATAGCAAAGTTTTGGTTCTAGTTTCTGGGCTCCACCAAAAAGGCAATTACAAATGTTCTAACATCCTGTTATAAGAATATTTGCTGGTTTGATCCTTACAAAAAACCTTGAGGCCACCAATATTTCTCCAATATCATAGATTAGAAAAAAGGAAACTATAACAGTTTATGTTATATTGTATTTTATTCAGATAAACTAAATCAGTGAGTATATTTGATACACAAAGTCTCAGCATGCATTGATTATATATATTGGGAATTTAATTTTGTACATTATTAATGATGCATTGGTAATAATTTTTATTATTTGTTTGAGATAAGATGTTTAAAAATATATACGAATGTCAATAATAATATATTGTACACTTAACATTTTGTTGAGGGTAGATTTCATGTTAAGTAGTCCTATAACATAAAAAAAACAAAAAAAAATTAAAGAATGATCACTAACAACCCCTTTTAAACTCATAACATGATTGACATATTATGTAATCAATAACAATACTAGAAAATGTCTTTCTTTTAATTTTTAAAAAGAAACACACCAGTGAATACATCAAAATAAAAAGCTCTGCACAACCAAGGAAATCATCAACATAATGAAAAGTAACCTATGTAATGGGAGAAAATATTTGCAAATCACATACCTGAAAGGGGGCAGGTATCCCAAATACACACAAAAAATTCATATAACTCAATAGCAAAAATAAACAATTTGATTTTTAAAATGGGTATAGCATCTAAATAGACATTTTTGCAAAGAAGACATCCAGATGGTCAACAGGTACATGAAAAGGTGCTCAACATCATTAATTATCAGGGAAATACAAATCAAAACCACAATGAGACATTACCTCACACCCGTTTGAATGACTATTACCAAATGATAAGAAATAGCTAGTGTTGGGAAGAATGTAGAGAAAAGGGAATCCTTGTACACAGTTTTTGGGAATGTAAATTGGTGCAGCTACTATAGAAAACAGTATAGAGGTGCCCCAAACAATTAAAAATAGAACTAACATATGATCCAGCAATTCCACTTCTGGGTATTTATCCAAGGAAACAAAAAACACTAACTGGAAAAGGTAATCACATTCCCATGTTCATTACAACGTTATTTACAGCAGCCACGACATGGAAACAATATAACTGTCCATCAAGGGGTGAAGGGATAAAGAAAATGTGGTACATATACACAATGGAATATTATCCAGTCATTAAAAAGAATGAAATCTTGCCATTTGCAACAATATGGATGGACCCTGAGGGCATTATGCTAAGTGAAATAAGTCAGACAGAAAAGACAAATACCATATGATTTCACTTATATGTGGATGGAAGTCATTGTGATTTCCAATGTGTGACAAATCAAGAGCAATATTTAAGTTTTATTTTGAAGAACAAAAAAATCAAAGATTACACGTTATGTTCCTCTAATTACTCCCATGTCTCAAGCTAGATGCAGCATTGGTTGTATAAGTACTGTACATGTCTGACACACCACAGGCCAAAAAACCTTCTGAAAATGAATTTGGAAAACCAAAAAAGAAAGTGCTAACAAATTTCTTAGCATGTTTCAAGTGCTTTATTACATTTTGCAAATTATTTGAATCATGAAGACTCTCCTATTGGAACATTAGCAAAATCATTGCTGTGTTTTTTCTATAATAAACTCAGCTGGGGATTAAGTGACAAAATTCTGCTCTAGCAGAAACAGAACTGATAGTAAGTGCTGCTCTTCTTTTGTATGACTGATCACCTGGCTGAATATTACAGTTATGCAGAATTAAGTATTGACTTAAATTCCTTATTTGTAAACAGAAAAATAAATTGGTGACCTAAATAATTACAAACTATTCCTAGGAAACTCTGAGAGCCTCTGGAAAAATATGAAACATAATAAATGAATTAAGTTAAAATTTGGTCATGCTTAACTGTCTTGACATGACTTTATTTTTATTTATTTTTACTTAACATTAGCTTGCAAGGATAAGAGCAAATCCATGAGGAGAAAAGAGAGTATCATAATTATTCCAATAAGTATTATCTCAATCCTAAATGATGAAGTTGGTGTATTTAGAACCTTAGAATATTATTTAAAGTGAAGCTATAATCACTTTTTATAAACACTTCCACTTAAAAAAATCATACAGGGAAATTGGAACTGTCCATTTCCATAGTCTCTAAAGTATATCAGAATTATGACAAAATACACTCAATTCCAACATTTACAGCTGGGTCCAGCCTTCCAGCACTAGCACATCTAAGTATGCTTTCTACCTCTAAGTTATAATCTAGGACTGCAGATTCCACAATCAGACACACCACATTTAAATCTGGGCTCTGACACCTGATGACAATACAGTCTTGAACAAGGTTATCCATCACTCTGGGTTTCAACTTCCTTACTGTAAAATAGATATGAAAATATCATCCTCATAAGGTTTTTGTGAGATTCAATGAGACTGTCTATGAGAAGTGTTTAGAGTAGTTCTCTGATTTATTATTCATTTGCTGCAATTAAGTTTGTGTTCATCTATTTTTTTGGGTGGTGACAATATTGACTCCTTCCAGGCAGTTTTTGAATAGTCTGCACATGATTCATTTTAAGCACACCTCTGAATCCTTATTCTTGTTTTCACTGTCATTCTTCCTTCACTTGCATTCAAGTCTTTTTTTCCTCTGTCTTTTGTGATTCCTCATAACTGATTTCTTTCTTAGATCTGTCTTTTCTTTGGGCAGTTTAATAACTGACATAGAGCAAAAAGATCTTAAAGTCCTCTCTCAGTTAAAGACACTTTTTTTAAATCTAAGATCCCTGTTAGTTTCTGCAAACGCTTGCCTTCCATATGTCTCATAAAAAGAAAAACAAAATGGAAAGCTTTATCTGATTGTGAAATAATATATATTATCTTGAAAAGAGAGCTGAAACTCAGCAAGAAAGCAAATTGTTATCTGTAGAGATATTTCCTTTTAAACAGATATTTGGCAAAACTGTCAATACACTCTTTTTTTAATACACTTCCTGACACAGATTAAGAAATATGAACTTTCTTAATGAATCACAAGAATCTCTCCATCTTCCTTGAAAACCTCAATAAAAAAATGTTTATAGATATGAAAATGGAAAATAGTAGTAATAACAAACATTGCACTTAACACTTGACTGAGATATCAGGCTTTCCTTTATTTACAGAGCTGTTATTTATAACTCACATTTCCAGGCATAGAAAAATGAGCTATTTCCCCTTGTCTCATAGACAACCCTAAAAGCATCTACAGTTGATCATTAGTTACCTTAGAGAATTTACCACTTTCTCAAATCTTGCCTTGCCAGCTCAGACACCAGATAAGATTTTCAAATAGAATAAATCCACATCAAAATCTGAGCAAAACAATTTATCAGGAATATGAGACTGACAAACTTTTATTCATTTCAAACGAAAAAGTAAAGTTACATTTAACAAAGTAAGTTTTATGTTAGCATAAAAATGCACCATTTTTCTCCAATCACATGAGTAATCCAGTCATCTCAGTAGGTTCTTTAAGGACTGTGTAGTCAGAACAAAGAAAAATATTCACTGTTTAATGGTATTAATGTACTTATCAATATCTCTGCAAAAAGTGCGCCATTGCCAATATGACCAGAATATTTCAATTCTTTCAGTTAGGAACTTATCTCTCCTGGTGTATTAGCCATAGTTTTGGTTACTGTTTTCATTACCCTTACCTGCAATAATGCTACATAAAAATAAGCTATAATTTCAGTGGTTTATAATAATTACTATATTTTCCCAGTGTTGAATATGCAGATGGCTCTAGTAATTCTGGTTCAAGCTGTTGGGTGGATTTATGTTTGTCCTACCAGTTTTCTAACTCAGGATTCAATCTGACAAGACAGTGGCTGCCAAAGGCATGCTCTTCTCAAGGCAGATAGCAGAAACAAAAGAAACTAAGTCCACTATCAGTAGGGTAGGGAAGAATACTTCTTCCATGCGGGAAGGAAAAGGACAGTGGATATTTGCTCAACAATAATATAATCTACCACAGATGGCTTCTGAAAGCATCAGCCCATGTGAATCTTCGTTTTTTCTGTGTTTGGTAACAAAATTACTAAATTTCTCATTGATTGCCCTTTCTTTATATGTTTCTGTACTGGTCTATTCAACCCTGCAGACCAGAGAACTGTTTAATTTCCTAAATGGAATTTCACTCCTCTGATGAAATCTGTGTGACACAAACTTATTTTCCTTAAGTCTTGGTTTGTTCTTGGTTTGTTGATGTCTCACAGTAGATCCCAAGTAATAATAAATAAAACATGATTCAGTCATTACACTTTGAAAAATAAATAGATATGTATTTACTAAATGAAGACCAATGTTAAAGTCAGCATAAAATAAATTTTAACTATAATGCACAGTTATGAAAGAGTAAAATTTTGGAAATAAAAACAAAACATAAGTCAGAGATTATAATTTTTGTGATAAGCCACCTAGCAGATCTTGGTGTCCATGGCCACAGAGTTGATGAATAACATTGTGTTCTAATAAATAGCACCCCCTGTACAGTTAATCATAGAGACCTCACTATTTACAACCCCCCAATTTTTCTAAATGATGTTTCTAAAATTATTCTCAAATAGGTCAGCCCGTAATCCTTCACTATGATAAAGTTTTTCCTATATTACCTTAAATTATCATTGCTGATATTAAATTACCATTACTGTAAACTATTAAACTAGTTTTTATTACACTGAAAACAAGCACAAACCAGGAGTCAATAATGTTATAAATTATATTAAGACATTGTATGACACTTGAAATCCACAAATTCCCCTTCTATGTTTTTTGTTTGACTTCTGTTCTATAGTCCCATATTTCCAAATGTTTGATGAAAATCTTCATTGGATGCCCAAACAATGTGTGTTCAAACTCATAGTCAAAGTAAATTTGTAGTATTTTCTTTCAGTTTGCTTCACTGTGTTCTTGGATCTCTTTTGTATTATCATTTTCCCAGCAACAATGGATGGGTTAAAAGATAAATTACATAGAACTAAAGAACATATTTGTCAACAGAGAGATAAAGCTAAAATTATTATCCAGAACTTGGCAGAAAGAAAATTTAAAAAAGAAAAAAATGAACAAGATGTTAAAAGAAAAAGTGATGAAATCTTCTAACCTACTGGAGTCCTGAAAAGTGAATAAGAGAGAGAAGAGCAATGTTCTAAGAGAAAATAACAAAAAAAAGTTCCAAATTTATAAAAGATATGACTACTCAGGAAAGATGAATCCCCAAGCAAGATAAATGAAATGAAATCCACAACTTTACACCTCGTAGTGAGAAAACAGGACTCCAAGCACAAAAGATAAGTTTACAAGGCTTTGACATCTGTTTATGCATCAATTCCAAAAACATAACAAATTTAAGAGACATCAGATGTAGCTCTATGCATGGATGCTCTGTAGCAGGGGTTTTACATTCTTGACTTGTGGAAAATGTTGTTTTCTGGAAAGTTGAAAAACCAAAGAAGGTAATTACTATACATATTCACTGTCAATTAACAAACAGTTCTTAATAAGAAATGGGAGAATAAATCCACAATGAATTAACATTAATGATACTCAAGGGGAGAAAAAAAAAAAACTATTAGAAGTCCAGCATATATCCTAGATTTAAGAAAGATTTCAAAAGTTTCAGAGAAAATATAGTTATAAAACTAAAATCTGAATTTAAATATGATATAAAAAGTAATAGATATAGCAAGGCAACTATATTCAATATGTTATAATAACTTATAATGAAAAAAATCTGAAAAAACATATATATATATATACATGTATGTATATATACACATATATATACTCATATATAACTGACTCACTTTGTTTTACACCTGAAAGTAACACAACATTGTAAATCAATGAGAAAAAAGAAAAATAATTAAAAGGAAAAAGAATTTTAAAGCTCCTCAAAATAATATTGTGAAAATACAATTTTGAATGGAAAAATAAGAAAGAAGAATGATTAAAATATATCACATCTAACACAAAGCCCTAGAACAAATACATATAAACAATTAATGAATATGGACAGAGAGGGTGTAATTAAGAATGAATAAGAATACCATAAACCCTTAAGAATGGCATTAAAAGGGTGGAAACCCAGATTAAACTACTATTTGCAAAAATGCAAAGGATAGGAGCAGATTTGGGCAATATTTAGAGGGGGAGAAAAAGAATGCAATCTGAGACCTGCTGCTTGGAATGGATGGTAAGGTGTTGATAGAAAATACAGCAGCAAAGTCTTCAAATCCATTGAATTTCCCTCCCTCTTGTTTCTGTCTATTATATTAACATGAAAAATGTTAGAGAATAATTGTTAAGAACAAAAAGATATTCAAAAGGAATTGAGAAAACCGTGTAAAGAACAACTAGCTTTCTAAATCAGTCTAAGACAAATGGCTCGGACCGTTTACCCCTTAGTGCACTGAAAGAACTTGTAGATAATATTAAGCCAATGTCAATTGTATGGTAGGAATTATGTGAAACTAAGAATATGGTGGAGATGGAAAAATATAAACTGAATCTCTCCCCTAAGAAGAGTAAATCTAGAAACTCCAGTGAGAGGTTAATATTGGTCATATTTAAGATTGCTTAATATAATATTAGTTGGTTGATTTGTGGGCACCTAGAAAAGGAAATAATTAACATTCTAAGTGTGTCTAATAGTGAAAAATTGTTGGGACAATCATGGATTGAGTTTAATATGAGAGATAATAGTTGCATTATTCTCTGTGGAGATTATTATCATCTGGAAAGTTGAATTGATTTAATGGTGATGCAAACAATTGGAGCCATAAATTTTAGGAAATGGTGGAGGGCATGGAAGAAGGTTAGCTAGGATAAGGAAATATGTAAAAGACTATGATAATTGGAAAAAGGAATTAGAAATATTTGGCATGATTCTGGCAAGAAAGAAGACAAATACAATAATACCAGGTAGATGCAACCCAGTGAGCTGCCTGTAGGGTGGAAAATTATTTCTGGAAGGAGTTAAAACTGAGGCTGTACTGGGGAGGTTTAGAGAAAACTCTAAATATTGAAATGTTAGAACTTATGACCTTAAAAATCTCGGCCAAATATAATGTTAACAGAATGATTTATTGTGTGCTAATGGTTACAATTATTGCTCTAACCTATGCAACATTGGGAGAGGAAAGTAAATTCAGCTCATTTTTAGCTATTATTTACATTATCATTATCACTATAAAATGCTTTACTCAGCTATGAAGTCATTTACCAAGACCTACAGTTTGTATCATTTAAAACTGGACAAATTCCTGGAAAATATGCTGTAAGGAATAGTTTTGTATGGCAAAGCAATGCCCCAGTTGACCCAATAAGTCTTACCTGCCAGTAATTTCTTCAAAATTGTAAAGTAATACTTAGGGCAATTATACTATATAGTAAATTATTCTACATACCTATTATAGGCATTATGTTGCCAAATGTAATACATTTTGTCCCATTTTATCTGTAAATTGACATAATTAATCTTATACTTTATAGCTGCTCTAGCTCATATATTTTCTAATTCATGATACTTAGTAGCAAGATAATTATATCTCTTTTCTATAAAAGAACACAGGGCACAGGACACATTTTCTTATGAAAGGTGTTCGTTCAATAGGTGGAAAAATATATTCAAAAGCAAGTATATTTTTTTAAAGATTTTTTTGATGTGGACCATTTTTAAAGTCTTTATTGAATTTGTTACAATATTGCTTCTGTTTTATGTTTTGGATTTTTGGCTGTGAGGCATGTGGGATCCTAGCTCCCCGACCAGGAATCAAACCCACACCCCCTGCATTGTAAGGTGAAGTTTTAACCACTGGACCACAGGGAAGTCACAATAGCAAGTATATTTTTAAGGTAAGAATAAAATTCTGGTCAGGTAACATGCTAAATACAATGGCATGATTTGATTATCCTGAACTCCCATCACACTCAAAACACAAAGTCGTAAAAAAAATAAATGCTAAAAGAAAAAAAAAGTAAAAGGAACAAATTAAAGTTCAAGATAAACACAGAGCTGCCAGTGGGTAAAATATATAGTTATAATGAGTTTGAATCAGAAAGAAGGCATAAGAGGCTTTACTTCTTTGGGGTAACAAGAATTTAAAGCATCCTCTGAAAGGTGGGATCATGGTGCTGAGTCACTGAAATCAGAAACTGAAGTCTCTCTCTCTCTCTCTTTCTCTCAGAGGAAAAAAAAAAAGAGGTAGAGAATAAAAAGTCTGATAGTCTGTGTCCCACTTTTTTACAATGTGTATGTAGTATCTTTCTAAATAGTTTAGATCACTGTTTTTAAAAATTATTTAGCAGTAACAATCTCTGTTTGACAAGGATCTTGGATACACATTTATAAAACAAAGTCAAACCTGCCTTCATTTAAGCACAGGAAGTGTTTAGTATTTCACCTTTCTCTCTCTATATTTCTTCCCCTCTACTATAAACCTTGATGAGGTTCGCAAAATGGTTTTAGTTCTAGAGAATTAAGTTTTTAAAAAAGTAATATATTAAGAGTTATAGAATGACCATATGTAATAATTTTTATGACATATAAATGATATATTTATAATATTTTCAGTTTTTTAAATTTAAACACAAACATATACACATACACACACAAAAAATAACCTAAACCGAACAACAAAAAATATCACCTTCCCTGAACTGAAATCTCTCTTATTTCTTCAACTCCAAATCCCAATTCCTTTGTTTAATTATTTTATCTATTTTTGAAAATAAGTTTTAAACTCAAGGAAAATGATTATCTAAACTTATACAACTGGGAAACTTTGTAAAGGAAGACTTGCTGTCTTTTTCCCCTGTAGGTCTAAGGAACATAGACTGAAATGAGCTTGAACATTATTGTACAAATGTTTTATTAAAATAAACTCCAAAATCTCATTTACTTATGGTATTTTATTTTTATGTTACTATATTTAGTTTTAAAAATTACTTTAGAGTTTGTTTACTGATAAACTATGAAAAATTTCAAAAAAATACTGATTTTGCCCTGCGGGAGTTGTTTTAACTCAGAAATATGCATCTGAAGCTTTTCGATAAAGTGAGAATACTTTCCATTCTAGATAAAGAACAGTAATCAGACAGGTAATATCTGAACCACAATATGATATACAGCTAGGTAGCATAATATATCACAAGTACAAAACTGAGTACAAAGGGCAACAGTGTTACCAGCTTGAATTGTTATTGATGTCCTGGCAATGCTAACATGAGTATCAATTATAATTTCATGGGAACAATGTTTGTTGAGACATTTTAACTATGAGATTTTGTTTTTTATTGTTATTCAAATCCAGGCTTATGCAATGCATATAAACATATCAATTATGATAAAAGATATGTTTCTACTGTGCTATATTTACTTATAGAACATGCAAATCTTCATGCTTAAAATATATATTTAAAAATTTCTCTGAATTATTCAAAGAAAACATGGTAAGGTTCTTGGTGACTTATCTGAGATGTCATATGATATAAAGTGTCCAGACTGTGTCTGATGCTCATTAGATGTGTCTTTTCAATCTCCTATATTCCTTAATTCTCAACTTTACGTTTCACATTCTGTAGTATTCTAGGGGAAAAAAAAATGTTAGTTTGACATTATTGTCCCTTTTGCCTCATATTTAAGACTATTCCCTAGTCCTTAGTAATCACATTTATACCTAGAGTTTTAGCTGCCATTTCAAGGCTGATAAATTTAACTTGCCTCTTTTATTCATTTATCATTTAAATATACACTGTATGCATATTTTGAGCTTTGTGCAATGCTAGGCATATAATATAGTGGTCAATACGACAAATGCATTTCTATTTTCATGGACATTATATTCATATGGGGGTATCAGAAAAATAAACAAGTAGAGCCAGGATTTTAACTTTGAATAAGGTGTGGTGAAGATGTTTGTGAAACATCTAAGTGGAAATGAAAAGAAGATTAATTGATATAACTGAGCTGAATTCCACAGGCTGGTCCATTGCCCCCACAGGTAGAACATGGCCAAACCTGAACTTGTTATTGCTGACCCAATTGTATTCTTTCTACTCACAACCTTTGAGAATAGTAGCCTTCTTCATTCAGTCAACTAAGAAAATTGGGTATCATTCTAGACCTCTATTTCCTCCACTCCCTACATTGAACCAGTTACCCAGTCCTCCAATCCTAACTTCTTAAGGTTTTTGCATCTGTTCTTCTTGTCATATTTATGTGTAACCTGGAGCACCATAACAGATTGCAAACAGGCCTCTCTGGTTTCTTTATTAGGCTTTTCAAAGGGTCTTCCTCAGTGCAGATTTAGGCAGATCACTTGTTTGCATCAAACATGAATAATCCTACTTTATGTACCAAATACAAACTCCATAGAATGAAATAAAATTATTTCCGTCATCTGGGTCTGTTTCTACCTCCAACTATATCTCTCACTTGGCTTTATTTAGAACTTTATGCTTCAGGCACACTAACATTATTTTAATGCCCTAAATTTCTGGAGGTCATATAAATTTACTTAGGCTGTTATCTTTGCCTTGAATATGCCTTTTACAGTCTTTACTTTTCCAAATTATCCTATGTATCACTCCCTCACTGTTTTTTTCCTACTTCCTGTTGATCATATTATCAGTTTTGAACATACTTATTTCAGTTTGCTTTTTTCAGTGTGAGGAATGGGCTGTGTTATTAGAACTGTGCAATGGTAAATAAGAAAGATGTGCTTCCTACAGTAAGAGTCTACAACTCTTCATTCTCCCATGGCCTGCATGACCTAGCTATATTCTGAATGCTTTTTTCTTTTTATAACTCAGCTTACTTTTTAGCTTCTGTGTCTCACTCCAAACCGCCTCCCCATATCACTTTGATTTGCACCAGGCTCATCATGGCCTTGTCCCAAGGTTTCCTCATGGTTTCTTTGCTATAGTTCCCATGGTTCACTGCCATAATATGTTTGTCTCTTAGTTTAACATTTGAAAGACATTATGAATGATTCAGCCAGTCTTTTTCTATGTCAAGCCACAGAATCCACATAGATCACAGGGTAGTCTCCACATTGATTGTTTTTTATTACCTACCCTGGTGTAGGACCATATATTAAAAATTGTGACAAGCTAGGCAAAAGGGACAATGTCTCAAAAAGTTTCCATTAGGAAGGTGTATGAATTGAGATCAGTCCAACACATTACAAATTTTAATTATTATTGTGCACATGTTGTCTTTTCCAGTAACTAATACACTTCCTAAACTTAATCTAACCATCTTGTATACTACCAAAGACATTCATATCCCCTCTGCAAAAAGAAAAAGTCAGGACTATATCCAAATATAAAGTAACACAGCTGTTTGAAAGGTGTCTCTTAGTGTTAGAGCCCAAAATCCTCAAGACATATTCACCATTTTTACAATAGTTCACTCATATTCAGTCATCTTTTCTAGTTAGGGTGGGGGCCTGTAAAACAAATGTGAACACCAAAAACACACACATATATAGCAATTGGAAAAGAGCAGAAGACTGCATTAGCAGTTCCCATTCAAGAAAGGAGAAAAAGAGACATTCAGGACAGCCTTATAGCATTCTGGTTGGCACTAAATCAACCATTTGTCAAGATGAAGTATCTACTAGGCCAGTTAATTATATAGGTTCTCCCTTTTTTTCTTTCCTTCCCTTTTTTCTTCCTTTTGGTTTTAGAGTAGAATTAGTTTCTTGGATGGCACATCTGACTCTTCAGGATTCTGCACACTGGGGGAATTCCTCCATGAAACAATGTTTCTCAATAGCATCCTCCTTATAGCTTGAGTTGACATTCTTTATTCTGAGACCTTAAGTTGGTATGATGAGCAATTGGTCAGTTTAGTTTGACTTAGAAATAGACTAATGATCACCAAATTTAACTAGATTTGACTGTATAACTTCTTCATAGAGTTAGAGCATTCTCACCAGGATTATAGTCCACTTAGTAGGCACCAGTCATTTCACTAATCATACCTGAAAACTTTCTCTTGCTCTGTAGCTGCCCTGCCCAAGGCACCCCCACTTATCCATCCCTGACTTCAAAGTGCTAACATCACTCAGGATCCTAATGGGGAGTACACTATTCTCCCAACTTCCAGGGACATGTGTCCTACAATTGTCTCTTCCATCCTGACTTATAGCCTTTCAGACGATTCTTCACCATTGGAAGGAAATTTTTCATATATTCTTTTTTATTTTTAGATTTACATTTTATTTAAGTAACCTTGATTTATAACATTTTATGAGTTTCATATGTTCTTAGTTCAAATTCCTGAGTAAGAAAATCTACATAGGTGATATCTTTTTTTTTTTTTTTTTTTTTTTTTTTGCGGTATGCGGGTCTCTCACTGCTGTGGCCTCTCCCGTTGCAGAGCACAGGCTCCGGACACGCGGGCTCAGCAGCCATGGCTCACGGGCCCAGCTGCTCTGTGGCATGTGGGATCTTCCCAGACCGGGGCACGAACCCGTGTCCCCTGCATCGGCAGGCAGACTCTCAACCACTGCGCCACCAGGGAAGCCCAGGTGATATCTTTTATCTGAGCACAACATAGTCACTATTTCAATGGATTACACATCCTTAGCAATATATATATCCTCTGGTCTGATCACTGTGATTATGAAAGTGAAGTTCTAGGTTAAATGGTATAAAATCAGGCCATTGAGGAAACAGGGCATGTATTATAGAAATATAAGGTGGGAAAAAATCAATGCAATAAATCAATGGTTTTCCTTAGAAGGAAATATGGGTAGGGAAGATGTAAAGAGTGTAATCCAGTTTGATTTTATAAAGTTTATATTTAAAATATGTTGTTCTCTGGGCCTCCCTGGTGGCGCAGTGGTTAAGAGTCCGCCTGCCGATGCAGGGGATACGGGTTCGTGCCCCGGTCTGGGAGGATCCCATATGCCGTGGAGCGGCTGGGCCCGTGGGACATGGCCGCTGGGCCTGCGCATCTGGAGCCTGTGCTCCGCAACGGGAGAGGCCACAACAGTGAGAGGCCCGCATACAGCAAAAAAAATAAAAATAAAAAAAATAAAAATAAAATATGTTGTTCTCACTACTATATTTTCATTCTTTTCAAGGTCTTAGTTCACATCTGATTCACAACTCTACACTGACAAGCACAGGAATAATAAAGGATAAAATAAATCTGTATTGTATTATTCATAATGACTATCATAATATTAGAAAATAATTGGCATTAATACAAAAATGTGAAACAACCTTTATAAGTTTATCACAAGTATTTACAAGCATATTTTCAAGTATACCTTGTAAAATTAGACAACTTCCTTGAACTTTTCAAACACTGATTTCAGACACTACCTATACAAAGGAAAACAACTGTAGAGCGACGTTTAATTCAGTAGTTAAATCTGTCCTATTATGTACTGATCAATGACGTGTTCTGATCTGCCTATTAAACTTAAAAACAATAATTTTAAAAACAAAGTAATTAATTGGGATTTAAATATTATGCTCTTCACTTTTTATGCTCTTATAAAAAATATGTGAATACTATTTTTAAAATAGTGACATTGATAAGGAATTGATCATAATTTTGGAATACTCCTGGTCAGTTTATACCCTACTTTCAACATCTTGTTTATATTTCATGCATGTTAGCTCTCTTAGAATGACAAAGTATGAGACAGGCAGGTTGGGAGGTGATGGTTTCAAATGTTATAGGTAGGTAAGAAATATTTACTTAGTATAGATATATTGCAAATGAAAAACAATGAGATCAGAAATAAGAAATGCATGCGCACTTTCCTAAATAATGCACAAAATGCCACATATTAATTGCCTTTGTTGCTTTCAATACATGGATTTTGCTTGGATTAAAACTGAGCAATGGGGCTTCCCTGGTGACGCAGTGGTTGAGAGTCCGCCTGCCGATGCAGGAGACACGGGTTCGTGCCCCGGTCCGGGAAGATCCCACATGCCGCGGAGCAGCTGGGCCCGTGAGCCATGGCCGCTGAGCCTGTGCATCCAGAGCCTGTGCTCCGCAATGGGAGAGGCCACAACAGTGAGAGGCCCGCATACCGAAAAAAAAAGAAAAAAAAAAAAAACTGAGCAATGGAATACAAACCATAGTAGCAAAGAAAAAATTCACATTAATTCTTTTCATGAAGAATTTAAATCTGTCCAAAATTAACATTTATATAAGTAGAATGGTGGATATGAGATTGGAATCCTGGCACACAACATAGAAATTCTAAAGAAGATTTAAAGGATGCACTTCTACGAGAAGGCATGAACAGCTTTAACTCACTGGTTATAGTTACTGCATACATTGCCCTTCCAATGAGAGTTAGTATTAAATAATTTTTCTGATGCAGAACACTTTTACATCTGAAGATTATCTAATTCTGTTAACAATCACTAACTATCCTGAAGCTTGGCAGGGCTATTGGTCCCCACCAGACCTGCCCCATTGCCCAGTGTATAATCAGATGTGCCTGAGAGTGTGGTCATACCACTGCGATTCAACTATTCTTAGGAAGATTAGGAAGGGTGGAAACACTTGCCCTCCTAAAGGGAGTTTGATATTGATCTGATAAACATATTTTTTGTACAAAAAATACAGTATTTTAGATCATTATGTATCTTATTTTGAATTTTCCTATGCTTAATGCAAATCTGTGATAGTTTGCAATTCAACATAGAAAGATTAGTCTACAGAAAACGTGATGTTCGTATCTCATTGCCTTCAGGCATTGGGAAAAAAGGTGAACATAATGCATATTTTTTAAATCAAGCTATGAAAGAGATCATATATATAAGAAATTTCTAGATAAAAAATAACCTAGCGGGACTTCCATGGTGGTGCAGTGGTTGAGAGTCCGCCTGCTGATGCAGGGGACGCGGGTTCGTGCCCCAGTCCGGGAAGATCCCACATGCCATGGAGTGGCTAGGCCCGTGAGCCATGGCTGCTGAACCTGTGTTTCTGGGGGCTGTGCTCTGCAATGGGATTGGCCACAACAGTGAGAGGCCCGTGTACCACACACACAAAAAATATATAATATATGTGTGTATATATATATATATATATATATACACATAATAATAATAACCTAGCTATGATTAATGAAGATATTTTTAATTGATTGATAGAATTCACCTCTTGCTTATTAACTCCTGTAAACCTAATTTTTAATAGAAAGATTCTTTTTCATTTTTTTTCTATCATTCTGATATAGTTTTTGAATTAAAAAAATCAACATTAATTTTTACTATTAATTTAATTTGGGAGTGTTTCATGTATTTTAATTCAAAATCCTACAAGAATGATATTTCTGAAGAATTTTGACGTGACTTGCTTTTAAATTCCATATATTAATATGTACATTAACTTAAGCATCTGAATCTTAAGTAATTTCTCATCAGTTTAAAAATGACTTTTAAATGTGATAAAATAGAATTTTATGGAGAAAAGTCAGTAAGGATATTATTTCACTTTTAGATATTGCACTCTAATCTACAATATTAAACAATAAGGTAAAAAAGGGAAAAATGACTTTTATTTGTAGAAAAGGGGTGACTTAAGAAAGTATAATAAAGTGTTACAAAGGAAAAGGAGGCTCTATGGAAGTGTTCTTAACTCTCTTTTTTAGCATTTGGACTCTGATTTTTTTTTTTTTTTTTTTTTTTGTGGTACATAGGCCTCTCACTGCTGTGGCCTCTCCCATTGCAGAGCACAGGCTCTGGAAGCACAGGCTCAGTGGCCATGGCTCACGGGCCCAGCCACTCCGTGGCAAGTGGGATCTTCCTGGACTGGGGCACGAACCCGTGTCCCCTGCATCAGCAGGCAGACTCTCAACCACTGTGCCACCAGGGAAGCCCTGACTCTATGATATGTTTAATCACATTTATCCCCTTGGGATAGAGCAAGTAAGAACTGACCAAGAAATCAATTCATCAATTCTGAAGACTTTTAGGGTTAGCATCAGGATAAACCTAAGTTATTGAAGTGAAAGATACATATTTCAAACGAGGAAAATGGTGGGCAAGCCATTTGTAGACACTGAGAAGACATATCAGATATTGAGAGAAGTCTGACTCTTGGTGGGCAAACTGGTACCCAGAAATTGTCTATGGTGAAATAGTTATTCATGTTCTACTGGCTGTGGATAATGGAATTCCAAAACACTCGTTCCCTCAAATAGAAGTGGCTGGCTCACCAGATTACTTACTTGTTGAATTCAGACTACAAGGTGTCATTAATTAGCAGGCTATAAATCTTTGTTTTTCCCTTTGAGTACATAGGACAAGCATTGTCACCCACACTTCTATATTATCCGTTGTAATGTCTGGCCTGGAATCAATCAGATGAATGCTCAATACAGTGATTCTGGTTGACTTAAGAGTCTAGATTTCACTGAACAAACAAGGTCATTGAATATTTGATAAATATAAGTTGTTTGGGGAATCCAGATCCTCTCTTTTGAATAAAGCACCTAATTAGTAATTCTTTTTCACAACTTCTGGCAAGCACACACATACTCAAACACACACATCTAATTATATAACAGAAATTGCCTTTTAAAAACACCAATTCCTAATTGTTTCAAGTTAGATTAATTTTTGCACAATTTTCCTGCTGCCCATGTCAGAAATTTAGAGTTACTTTGGATAAGCACTCCCACACATTCCCAACATTTAAAGAAGCATATGTTCTATAGATTCTATATTCATAAGCCCCATTAATTTGCAATTCCAATTCTCAGGCTTTGGGTAATACCTATCACTTCTTGCCTGGTCAGTTAAAATAGACTCTTATTTGGTTTTTTGGTCTTTAATCCTGACTTCTCTCACAATACATTGGTTTTTTTTTGTTGTTGTTGTTGTTTGTTTTTTTATTAGTTTCTGCTTTATAACAAAGTGAATCAGTCATACATATACATCTGTTCCCACATCCCTTCCCTCTTGCGGCTCCCTTCCTCCCACCCTCCCTATCCCACCCCTCCAGGCGGTCACAAAGCACCGAGCTGATCTCCCTGTGCTATGAGGCTGCTTCCCACTATCTATCTACCTTACGTTTGGTACTGTATATATGTCCATGCCTCTCTTTCACTTTGTCACAGCTTACCCTTCCCCCTCCCCATATACTCAAGTCCATTTTCAGTAGATCTGTGTCTTTATTCCTGTTTTACCCCTAAGTTCTTCATGACATTTTTTTTTCTTAAATTCCATATATATGTGTTAGCATACGGTATTTGTCTTTCTCTTTCTGACTTACTTCACTCTGTATGACAGACTCTAGGTCTATCCACCTCATTACAAATAGCTCAGTTTCATTTCTTTTTATGGCTGAGTAATATTCCATACATTGTTGATATAAATACCAAAATGAGCTTCCTAAAATGAATATCTAATTATGTTATTCCCTTGATATGAACTTTTAACTGATATGGTTCTTAACCAGTATTTCAAGTCTTGACCACTTCTGAAGGTTATTGAAATAACAATTATGATTAAAAAATACTGATTTTCAAATACTACATATTCCAGACTTACTAAATTAGAATCTCCAGTTTCAGGCTGCCAGCCTTATTTTTATTATTTTAAATTTGAAGTTAAGTCTATGTACACCCCAGATTAGGAGGCACTGGTTTAATGGCCTGATGTTACAAGGTAAAATGTGGTTTGACATACAAGGCTGTTTAAAATATGACTCCACTTAGCTTTCTAACCCCAAACACTGCACCAGAGTAATATCAAAGTGCTCACAGTTCTCTGAACACTCAATTATCTTTAATTTTTGTGTGTCTTTGATCCACTTGGAATGCCCTTCACCACTTGGGCCATTGGTTGATGTCCATTATTCCATTAACAGCAATTCTCAAGGCATATGTCAGCATTTCTTTTCTGGAGCAACCATGCCACTGCAATCACACTGCTCTTAGCACTAAGAGTGCTGCACTATATCTATCAGTACCTCTGTCCTTCACTAGGCAATGATTTCTTGAGGTTAGAGACAGTGACTCATTCCTCTTTATATGGACAAGGGTTGTCAGCATTTAGTGAGTGGCATATAGTAAGAAGTCAACAAATACCTTTGAGTCAGTGGATGAAAGAATGTGTTAAATTTTTGTCATTCTTTAACAAAATGAATAGTTTCTTCAGAAAAAAGTATTTTCTTTAATAATAATTATTATGAGGGAATCAATTGATGATTACCTACTACCTGTAATCTTGAAAAGCATAATTCCATAAGGAGAAAAGAAAAAAAAAAGACATCTTATTTCCAGAATTTTGAATCTAAAATTACATTTATTATTTATATTTTTAAAAATCTTTGCTTGCCATTGAAAGCTAGGTCAAAATCATAGATTTATAAGGTGTTTAATGGTTAAGAGAGGAAGATTATAAACTACAGTTAAACCTTTCTACTTATTATAGTCTCTTAGATATCCTTTTAACCAGTAAATGTAAGACATGTTTATAGTGAGAGATTCAATAATTTAAGAATGTCATAAAAATAATTTTAAAGAGAAATATTTTAGCTTTTATCTAGATTGGAATGTTCTCTATGCCTTTTACAAAATACTTTCTGGCATAATACCCATGTGAAATAGCTGGAAACTATATGTACTTAAGAGATATACATTTGATGTAATATGAAAGACTAAATAGGCTTGCAAATCAATTATGTTATGGTTACTGCTATAGTTTGAATATTTGTGTCTCCCCAAAATTCATATGTTGAAACGTAATTTCCAATGTGATGGTATTTGGAGATGGGGAATTTTGGAACTGATTAGCTCATGAGGACAGAACCTTCATGAATGGGATTAGGGGCCCTTATAAAAGAGACTACAAAGAGCTCCCTTGTCCTTTCTGCCATGTGAAGACATAGTGAGAGGATGGCCAGCTATGAACCAGGAAGAGGTATCTCACCAGATACTGAATCTGTGAGTACCTTAATCTTGGATTTCTCAGACTCTAGAACAATGAGAAATAAATCTCTACTGTTTATAAGCCACCCAGTCTATGGTATTTTGTTATAACAGCCTGAAGACAAAGACAGTAAACTATCCATATAGTTGACAATATGAAAGAAAGAAATGAGAGGTTGCATTTTGATACTATGTTTTCCATTAGCTCTAACAATGGAGGTTGTCATGAGAAAATTATTATTATTTTTTCTATTCTAATCATGTATATCTTACACTTACCTGAATTATACAGATTTAATCAGTTAGCTGACAAGAGAGAATGCCTTCTCTCATGGCCAGAAGAACTCCACTACCATGGCAGTGTGTCCATACTTCAAAGGGCTCAGTTTTTGATTTGTTACAGCAAGTACTCCAGCTCCTTTCCAGTGAAGTGGTCTTGAAGTCAGAGCTCTAATCAAGCATACATTGGGTGTGGGCCATCTAGGTGGCATTGTCTGAGGAAAGCTAAAATGCTTGATGATTTTTTCAATAATATGCCACAGCTTGAAATTATTTTCATTGGTGTTACTTATAGGTAGACTGGTAGTGGCATTGCCTCCAAAAAGCTGCAGAGACAATACAATATGTTAAATTGTTGCTTCTGAAATCACAGTAATTTATTTATTTCAGTTGTTTTAAAATGTTAGGTAATTGTTACATGGGGCCCTAAGAGAATTAGATCAAGGATGGCCAATTTTCCAAAAAAGGAGTATAGGAAACAAAACAGACTATGCTGAGTGTGAATGTTGAGTAAGTGAGGAAATTATGAGTTTCTCAATTAATATAGAAAATGATGAAGTTTCTAATGCCCTTGGTCAGAGGTAAATGAGAAAAAGAAAGCTAAAAATAAAATGAGAAAAAGGAATTTGCTCCTATCACTCTGGATGTGATGAAAATTAAATTGGATGAGGAAAGAAAACACATTGGAACAGTTAAAAAATAAAATGTATGACAAGATCTTTTATAAATAATGAAAGAACTTGAGTAACAGAGTAAAGAAAAATATCATTTGTATTTCCCTCTTACTTGGTAATTTTTAATTTATCTTGCAAGGAATCCATGGTAACAACATTGTTAAAAGTACATTTTTTTCTAACTAACCTTTGCTTCAATCTTAAAAGATTTGAAAGTTGACTAGCAGCGAGTTTGTGATCAGCCAATAACCACATGTGTTCTTTAAATTAAATTATATTTCAACTTAATTTTCATTGAAGCCATCAAATGCCCAAATGTTTCTAGACTAAGTGTTGTTTTTGTTTTTTTTCCATTTCTTGACTGGAGAGCCCTTTAGTCTAAAGATTTATTCATTTGTCTTCTCTAAAAACAACATGTAATTCTTTTGACCAGTATCCTTTGTCAGATGACAAAACTAGAACAATTTAGTAACAAGTTTGATGTGCTTTATTCAAGGAAAAATGATCCATGGCTTAGGGGAGTACAGTGCCTCATGAGCCCTGGAGCACTCTTCCCACGGGCTTTGGGATAAATCAAGTTTTATGGAGTATTAAATGAGGCCATACAGAAACAGGGCATGATTTGGCTAAGAGATCAGAGTTTTCTCTATAAGCGAGCAGGTCCAATTATTTTAGGGCAGAGTAAGCTAGCTAAAGCTGAGTTGGAGGATTGTGATTGGTGTATGTGAGCTTTCTTTGACAGTGTTTCCCACCATTGCAGGTTGACTTAGCTTTAGATTTGTGATGTTAACCTGACCACTGGAGTGGCCTCGATCTTGTGAGTCCTAATATACAAATTAACTTTATCACTTCCCAAAATCTTTTCTGTGGAAGTTCCTATGGTGGACAAGAAAGGTATGGAGAGGTTGAGGCACTAACCTCCCCTTCAGCATTTTAACGAGAGACATTGCCGGTTATTCTATTCATCTGACTTCTTCACAGTGTTTGTGAAAAGTTTCAATTCTGTATATAAGTTTAAAGTCAATACTCTAAGGTAGAGAACACAAAATGGCATAAAAATGTAAGATGAAACCTACAGACAAGGGTTTTGTGGGGTTTTGTGTGTGTGTGTGTGTGTGTGTGTGTGTGTCTTGCACAGTGTTTTTAATATTGCCAATTTAGACACAAAGAGTCTGCATTCTCAGCTTCTTTAAAAAAAAAGTCTGGCTATACATGACTTGCATTCCTAGAATGCAATATCTATCTAGAACAAAGTAACCACCATCCACATTAGAAAGAATCTGCATTCTTAGTCCTTCCTCCTCCCATAAGTATCACCATCACTTAGAACTTTTCATGGTCTACCAGCCTCACTCATTTGTGTCACTTATTAAGTTCCTATACACAGCTGGATTTGGTAATCACTAGGTTGTTATCTTCTTAACGAATAGTGAATCTACAAGTAAAGTATATCACATCAAAATATAGGAATAAGAACAAGAAGGAAAACTGAGGATCTTTTTTGTTTCCTTTCCTTTTGTAATGGATTAAAAACTAGGCACAAACTAGTGTTTAATATAGGTAAGTTTTAATAATTCAAATTATAATTTGAACGTTCATTCTTTTAGGGCAATAGAAGATTAATCTCGCTTAAGTTGCATTCCCATTCTTGCCCCTACATTTTTCAATAGTTTGGGGGATAATTAGGTTGTCCTGGGCTCATTTATCTTTCAAATAATCTGTCTACATGGGAATCCTCTGAGACTTCTGTCACTGATCTGTACAAGTTACCACTGATCTGATCCTTTTTCATGCCTGCTGTTCCTTTGAGGATTAAGTCAACTCTTTCTATGCCAGGCTTTAGGGCATCAGTACCATTGGGTAGGTTCTTTGTCACTCTGGGGCACTGGTAAGTGGTGAGACTATTGATGGCTCTTATCTGCTTTCTTCTGAGTCACACCCATTGCCAGAAGCAGTGAATACAGAATGGTCTAAGTTCTTGAATGGAACAGAGAGAGAACTACTGAGAGAGTAAAAAAAGAAAAAAAATCCAGCCTCCCATATAAACAGAACTTACAATCCATAAAACTGAAATGATTAAATCAGATGTCATTCTTAACTTCCTTCAGGTAATATCCCTCTGCTCCAGGATCCCAAATATAGTGACCAAAGCTCCACAATACAAAGGGATAAGTAAATCAACCAACTGAAAACCTAATTAAATTCACTGGACAATGAAGTATACAAATGCCTAATATCTGTAATGGTCTAAGCAAAGAAATAAAATCTTTGAGTGCATTGGCACAAAAAAAAAGGCAGAAGCATAGTTGCTCACAGTGGCATTGAATGGATCTCAAGCATGCATGGGAAAGCAACATTAGGGGTACACAAAAATGAAAGATAACCAACAATATTAATCTTGTTAACAGGGAATTAGAAAAAGAAAAATTATAGGAGTTCAGATTGGTAGATATAGCATAATCAGTTGACAAAATTCCAGACACCATCTATCCAAAGTCTTAACTACTAGAGCTAATTTATTGGTTTTGACAGCTATATGTGTGCCCATGTACACACACACTATTTTATTGATATATGAATGTAATGCATTTTGTATCTTAGTAACTCTGATTAGTTAGGTGCATTAATTATATATGATCATCAGATGTCAAACTTATCTCTATAGTAAAGTTATTTTAAGACACTGTGCTGTGGTACAGACCGATTTCTTCAGAGTAGAGGTGGAGAAATCTGTTACTGTCTGTGACATTGTCATTCTCCCATATTATTTTGTTTAAATCTGAAAGCTACTTTTAATACTTAATTCTCTTTGACAACCATTTCCAGTAGATCTTCATGATCTGTCAATTAATACTTTAGTCAAAGAAATCCATCCCTTCCTTTAAACACCAGCTCTCACCACCATAGCTAGATTGATACAATCTCTTCTTTAAGGATTTATCAAGCTATATGGAGTCTCCAAATGGAAGATAGAAACAAAAATCCCCCAGGAGCAAATTCAGGGACCACAAATTACCTTGGATGAGGGAGTTCCCCCATCATGGAATAGGAGTCTAGCAGATCAGGTAGTTAAAGAATTTACCTAACAGAGATGAAAATTGTCACAATTCCTACATGTGGGATTTCATAATTTGCCTCAATCAATGACAGCACTTATGTTTCCTACTCTTTCTTTTTCCTAATGGGAGTTTTAATTTGGGATTTCCAGAGACTTTTCTCCTATTGTATATCTGATATCCCTGAGTATGAGAACTTCAATTTTGGTTTATTGATGGTCAGGTTGCAAGGAAATAATGCAGAACTTATGAGAAAACAGATTATGAATTTGAAGTTGGAAACATAATGGAATGAGTCACTTTAGGTTCTCTCTCTTGAGGAGGGATGATTGGATTCTATATATGGGAGGCAAGATATGAATGGCAAGTTTAATGCCCTTACACTAATACAAACACCCCAACAAGTATAGCCAAAAAACTCACCCCACAATGCCTTGTCTTAGAGGCCTTCTTACCCACTTCCTGCTTATCACAGGCATTCTGTTCTTTTTTCTTTTTCACTTGCATAATGGAAAACATAATAATGCCTCTGTATAACTTTGTAGGAAGGATTATGTGAGATGATTTACATGGAATATGACAATGTGTGGTAATATATGCTAACTGTTGTGATTACTATTCCTATTATTATAGTTATTCCTGTTCCTTTCAGGCTTGGAGCCCCATCATGAAGCTCAGAAAGATTGTCTGGTCCATCTTCCTTCTTGGGACTTGATACACTTCACAATCCCTCGTCCATTCTCTGAAGTCTTGTTTTAAACACACTGAAACTGCTGGGCACATACCACTCCCTGTACCTGAGGATAAAGGTATAATTTAGGGACTTTTGATGTTGCTGTTATTCCCTTGAAAATTCTTGTACTTCTGTCTACCAGGAGGTGTCCAGCCACTTATCGTTATTGTAATTGGTTACTTTCCCCATTCATGTAATCATTTCATGATTCGTTAGTCCTCTCTAGTTCTCTCTCCCATTCATTACTGTACCTTTTTCAGATCTTCTCCTCCCAATTCAGTATCCAAATCCCTCTGTGACCTTGCCTTCATTTATACAGATTTGTTCATTAATTTCATCAGTAAAATTAAAGCCATTAGGAAGAAAATGATTTCCTACTCTTGAGTCTTCAAACATACTGGTATTCATTACACTTTTTTTTTTTACATTCTCTACTCATAAAAACAGAGATATATTATAAGAATGTAATGTACAGTACAGGGAATATAGTCAATATTTGATAATAACTGTATATGAAGTATATCCTATAAAATATCAAATTACTATGTTGTATATCTGAAAGTAATATAATATTGTAAGTCAACTATACTTCAATTGAAAAAAATGACAGAGATGTATCTTGTCCTCTCTAAAGTTGATCTGACTACATAACCTCGGTATTCCATGGTGTCTTAGTCTGATCTGGCTACTATAACAAAATATTATAGACTGGATGGTTAATAAACAACAGAACTTTATTTCACACAGTTCTGGAGTCTGGGAGGTCCAAGATCAGGGTGCCAGCATGATCAGGTTCTAGTGAAAGCCCTTTTTCAGGTTGTAGACATGGCTGAAAAAGAACTAGCTGACCCTCTGGTCTCTTCCTATAAGAACACTAATCCTTTCATGAAGAATACATCTTTGTAAACTAATTACCACCCAAAGGCCCCACCTCCAAACACCATCCTAACCACTCTCTCCATACTCGTCTGCAATAGAAGCCATTTCTATGGGCTCTATCTGAATGAGTTATCTCCCTTATCAGTGAATATATTACTTTTTTTTTTTTTTTTTTTTTTTTGCGGTATGCGGGCCTCTCACTGCTGTGGCCTCTCCCATAGCAGAGCACAGGTTCAGGACGTGCAGGCTCAGAAGCCATGGCTCACGGGCCCAGCCGCTCTGCGGCATGTGGTATCTTCCCGGACTGGGGCACCAACCCATGTCCCCTGCATCAGCAGGCGGACTCTCAACCACTGCACCACCAGGGAAACCCTATATTACATTTTTAATTTGTGGCATTCATAACTATTTATCTCCAAAATATGATTTTATATCATGACCATGTATATCGTATTGTTTATTATCAAATCTGCAACCCATTGTACAATATATTAATGAAACTGAAAGCATAAAAGGATAAATAATGTAACATAGTCTTCCTCCTACTCATACCAGTTTCTCTCCTTTTCCACACCAGCAGCCACAGTTAAGTCTTCATTCTTAAAACTAATCTTTACAGGCTACAAAAATAGTGGGTGATAAATCTCAAAAGACATTAGAATCAAATAATAGACAGTGTTGAATATTAGAGCATACAGATTATACTCAGTTTGTTAGTAAATGGCAAGTGAATGGGACATTTTAGGTAGTCATCACTAAAAAGATGCCAAAATCATGAACTTAGGTTCCATGCTGGGGACAGTCAATTAAAGAAAACTGAAATAACCACTGCATTAATGACATTCTTAGCAGAAATGTGTGGCTAGTGTTAATCCTTGAATTATTTAACAGAAGACACTATGAAGTCAGGATGATGGAATATTCTCTGTACTCATTAACTTGGCAGACAACATTAAACAAGAGGGGGAAGGAAGGTAGCTAAAAATGTAGAAGATAAAATCACCATTCAAAGTGACCTTGTTGAATGGAAAAACACATGGGAAAAAAATGCGGTCAAGATAAGATGAAGGTAATATATCTGAAGAGAAAAATAATTTTTCAATGCAAAAATACAAGAAATGCAATTGTGGTAGAAAAATAGCTAAGTGTTATAACAGATAAGAAACTAACCATGATCAGGGATGCAGCCCTGGGGAAAGCAAACAGTGCTGAATTCTTAAATAGGAACCCCACACCAAGAAACCATGAGGTAATTCTCATATGACTTTCAGCAGTCACTTGTTTTTGTAATCAAAATTAATGCTGTGGTGGGAAATGCAGAGGGAGTTCAGACGAAGGCAATGGAGGTGGCTTAAGGTTTAAAATTAGTTATAAAGAAAAAGCAAAGAAAGGACTACTCCGGAGATGACAACACTGAGAGAAGACAGATGTAACATTTAGCATGTAAGAGCACCCCTACAAAAAATGGTGCCCAGGTGATCTCCACCAAAACCAATCACATGACAAAGAGTGAAAGGCAAATGTAGGCAAGATATGGTGAGAATTTCTAAGAGTTGATAAAATGCACTAGCAGGAGATACTACAAAGATAAAGATTAAAATTGATTTTTCTTTGAACAACTTAAATAAAATCCTATCTAACTGAGGATAGACTAAATTGCATTCAATTTACTCCTAATCTTCATAGAAATGTGGATGCTATTATTTTAATATCGATTCTGACAAGCTGTTAAAAAAGCAGCAATCTCCAGGATAGAGCTTTGTAAAAAGTACAAATGATAACAGTGTGGACAAAGCCAGATAATGGATAGCAGTGAGTCAGATATGGCACAAGGCAATGAGCATCAGCTTTACAGACCTTAGACACAGCAATAATAATTAGCAGTGATGACGGCTCACTTTGTAAGGTGCCCAGCTGAGCACACTGACTGCACATCATTGTTAACTTTCTTAGTGACTCTCTGTGTAGGCAACATTAGCATCTCCAGTTTACAATGTGGAAATTGAGGTTTATTAGGTGAATCACTAGGCCTGATGATGGCAGTGTTTAAATGGTGAGGGAAGGGGGACAAACATTTATTAATTCTGTGAATTTAATAAATTTCATACAAGGAAAAAATCACTTAAAACTGGGAACCAACATACAGCTTAGAATAGATTATTCAACATTTTTAAAATAATTAAAACATAAATCTGTTAAATCTAAAACTATATGAGTTATTCAAAAAATGCAAGGATGATTGAGAAAATACTACTTTTGATATAACATTGTTCATAGAATGTCTTGGATTTGTTTATATCTTTCTCTCTTTTCTTTTTAACTTAAAAGGACTGCACTAAAAATCATAGTTTTACCCTTTACAGTCTTGGATATAGGGCAGGAGAGATCAGGGACAGACCTTAGCCTTGAAAATACTAAATGAAAAAGTTATGAGAACTGTACTAGTCAAGGTTCTCCAGAGAAACAGAACAAATAGGAGATATAGGAGGAGAGAGAGAGTTAAGAAATTGGCTCTCGTGATAATTGCAGAGTCTTGGTGAGTCCAAAATCTTATGGGAGAGGTTGTCAGGCTGGAGACTCAGTTGCAGTTCATGTCCAAAGGGAGTCTGCTGACAAGCCAGGAAGAACCAGTGCTTCAGATGAAGTCCAAAGGCAATCTGCTGGCTGAATCCCCTCATGCTTGGGTAAGGTCACCCCTTTTTTCTGTTTGGGTTTTCAGCTGATTGGAGACCTACACTCCACATTATGGAGGGCAATCTGCTTTCCTCACAGCTCACCAATTGAAGTGTAAATCTCATCCAAAAACACCCTCGCAGAAACATCCAGAATAATATTTGATTAAATATATGGGCACTGTGGCTCAGACAAATTAACAAATAAAATGAACCATCACAAGAGCACCATTTTCTTTTGAAAGAAATACAACTTTCCTATGATATTACCGCATTAATTATTCACTTTAGAAAATATGACAGGCACATTTATTTACTTATTTGTTTTGTTTATTATCTGAGACAAATATAAATTTTCTATGTCATCTCAGTTTCGATATAGTGTCTTTAACACCAGCTGATATTAAGCTAGTTTCTCTAATATTTCTGTAAGATTTGTCAATATCTGCACATTGATTGAAGAAGTAAAAGCCTCAGTTACACCAGGGGCTGAGAAAGCTAAGCACAACTTCTCATAACAAGTGCTGTGTGTCCACTCATGGTTCTCTTGTACTTTTTCTTTTCTCTGTGTTCTTAATATCAAAGTTTATGGAGCCATTTGAGAGACACTGCCTCTAGAGAAGCATCTTTATAAAAAATTTTCCTGCTATCTTTCCAGCTCAAATAAAAATCATAAAGCAACAGAAATTTAAATTCATAAACATAATTTTTATTATAAAATTAATGTAGTGATATAGAAATTTTTGAAAATCTACCATAATTTTACTATTCTACAATATGACTTTACTATTTTGATTTTTTTCAGTTCTAAATAAAACATAATCAAAAAAGTATTGAATAAAAAATTGTACAGAAGAATAAAGAAGAGATAGAAAAATATTAAAATTGATACTTAATATAGACTTTGCTCCATAATATAAATTTATAGAGTTCATTTTTATATTCTAAATTATAACTTGATATTCTCTGTTGCCTCCTCCATAATTTATATTTTGAAGAGAAATATTTTCTGTTGCAATATTGTGATATCTCATCAGTAGTTTCCAAATGTTTTCCCTGATATTCTTTTGAGAAAAAAAAATATAATTTTCATAATGACTTTTACTAATAAACAGTAATGGGTTTTGATTTTTTAAGATATGTAAAGTCCTTTTAATTTATTATTTTAGAATAATTCTTTCATTTAAGATATATTCAGTGAAGTAGAATATATTACTATTTTCTACATTTAAGTTATATAACTCTTACTTCCTTTTTCGTGGTTTGAAAGCAAACTTTTCATTGACGTAACAGACTGAGTTTATATGAGTAAGTTACCCTTTCAGTTTCAAGCACATAAAAGTTTGCACAATATATTTCACATTGTAGAACAAAGCTTTTAGTACAAAGCAAAATAAAAGTAATATTTAGGTGTCAGAACTAAGAGAACCATCTAAATCAAAGCCATGAGAGAACACTAAAGATACTCAACCTTAGATGTGGACCATGGGCCTGGGTACTGAGATCCAATGTCCAGATGAGAGTGAAGATGATACCATATCCAGGTTCAGCGGAAAACTCTATTTCCTTGACAAATCTATGAAGTTAGTCCCATCTGTAAAATGGAGATTTAAATATCCTGCTCACCAACACAAGGAATCATCACATGAGTTAGACATCTGCTTGAGGTAGTGTGTATAAAAGGAATTATCCATTAAAATCAAAGCCCTTTCCCTATGTCTTAAATGGGTAACACTTAAAGTAACAAATTATTGTTACCTGTGAGGTTTATCAGCCCTGGGCTGAGAAGTTAACATGCTTCTCTCTAATTACAAAAAGATGTATGTCTCTTACAGCTCACAACAAATGTTACTCCTTTACACATTCCCAACCCAGATAGCTATGGCACCTTAGAAAAACAATTTCCTCTAAAGAAAAGATCACATAACAAGTACTTATACTTATATATCTACATACTTATATAGAGAAACAGAGGGAACAAAGTTATTGTGAGAGTCATGGATGTAACAAATGGCAGAATACAGTTGGTCCTCTGTATCCATGGGTTCCACATCCACAGATTCAACCAACCACAGTTGAATCTGTGCATGCAGAACCCACAGATACAGAGGGCCAATTGTACTATGCCATTTCATATAAGGGACGTAAGCATCCAGAAATTTTGGCATTCACAGGGGTCCTGGAGCCAATCCCACATCCCCTCATATATTGAGGAATGACTGTGTACATCTGAAGAACTCATGATGGAGCAATATAAATGGCAATTTAAAATATGTGTGTCTGAGGCATCCAAAATGTTGGAGGAAAACATGTAATGTATAGGACAAAAATAGTATATTTTTTTTAAAAAAAGAGAAAATAAATTTGAAAAAGAGCAAGCAGAATAGCAATTCTAGGAATGATAAAATGCAACCACTAAAATAATATTCTAAGAGGACAGGTTTAATCAGTATACTGGTTATAGCTAAAGAGAAAAATCAGTCAATTAGAAGATAAATATTAGGAAACCTTGGCAAATCCATTACAGAGAGATGAAACATGAGATATATATGTATGATACAAATTAAAATCCACGCAGAATAGGATGAGAAATCCCATATACTTCTAACAAGAATGTTACATTTAAAGGCACCTTGATAAAACTATTGTAGAACTTCAGTGCTTGGAGGAAACAGGAAAACTTACTGTATTAGTTTGGTAAGGCTGTCATAGCAAAGTACCAAGAACTCAGTGGCTTAAGCAATAGAAATTTGTTTTCTCATAGTTCTAGAGGCTGGAAGTCCAAAATGAAGGTGTCAGCTAGGTTAATTTCATTCTGAGGTCTCTCTCCTTGGATTGCAGATTACCATCTCCTTACTGTGTACTCATTTGGTGTTTCCTTTGTGCACATGTGTCCCTAGTATCTCTTTGTGTGTCAACGTTTCCTCTTTTGGTAAGGACACCAGTCAGATTGAATTAAAGCCCCACACTAACAGCCTCCTTTTAAAGTAATCACCCTCTACAGGCTCTATCTCCAAATACAGTCACAGGTACTGGGTGCAAGGACTTAGACATATGATTTTTTGTTTGTTTGTTTTTTTGGTGGGGAAAGAGGGTGCAATTCAGACCACAGCAAAGAACAAAACCATATTTCTTTAAAGAGACTGACAGACCATCATTGCAAAATAGTCAAAAGGAGGAAATGGCATAATGCCTTCCAAATATGAATGAAAAACAATATCAACTTAGAAATCCATAACCAGAGAGAATATTTTCAAGAAGGAGAAAAAGACATGTGAAGAAATAAAAATAGAGTTAGTCATACACTATTACTTAAAAATTTACTGGTGGTTGGATTTTTAAAGAAAAAAAACTAAATTTTGAGGAAGAAATACTATGAAAGTATTAATCTTAACAAAATAATTTCAAACATTTTTACATCTAAACAATTATTACAAAATAGTGATGATTATGAGGTTGATGATGATGTGTTGTAGATAAATTGGAGGTTGTTAAAATTACATAGGAAAATTGTAGAATAAATAAAGTGTGTGAAAAACATGATATATAACTGTATGATCTTAATTACATAAAAAATGGATGCTTAGTTGCATAGATACACAAATGAAACCTAGGACACATCAAACGATAAACGGCTTGTGATTATGGATGATTGTTTTTTGCTTCTTGTATTTTTTGGTGTCCTATTATGCACATGTTAACTTTTAAGAAATAAATGTTATTTTTAAAACAAAATAAAATAAAATGGAAGGTGAAAGGGTTTTTTCAGCATTTAGTATGCTGAGTTATTTGCATTGTGCTACTTCTATTTTAAGGAGAAAGAAAGAGCTAGTACACATTTTAGATTTTGTTAAGTAAAAATAGTTTTAAAAATTATATTCACAAGAAAATTAAAATTAGAGTGTGCAATTTCCAAACTAGCAGAAAATGAAGAGATAATAAAATGTAATAAATTATGCAAAGGTAATTAAAGCTGAAAATAAACAAGCAAGACATTATGGTAAGAAAACATGACATAAGAACATAACAAGAGAAGGGAAAATATCTTCATGTATATGTAGATATGAAGTTGAATGAATAAAGAACAAAATTCATGAAAGATTTATGTAAGTTTTAAAATCCACATAGCAGCACACTGTATTTTGTTTATGGGTGTTTATGTGTATATAAAAATAATATATAGTATATATAATATATATTATATATTCTGTATTAACATATATATTAAAAACCAACAAATATTGGAAGCAAAATATACATACTAAATTCTAGAGAAAAAGAATGAGAAAAGAAAAAGATGGTGAAGGAGTTAAAGAGAACATTAATTTTATCTGTGGTGTGTAAGGTTATCTTTTAAAACTGTAACAGTAAAAAATAAGAATAAATAAATTGAAAAGACTGGGTTAAAGAATTTCTAACTTTCTAATTCTTACAATGGTCTGATCCTTTTATATTTCAGAAGATCAGGTGTCTAAACTCTGATTTTATTGCTGACTGGTTAACACATTCATTGTGTACAGCCACTGGCCTATATGTTTTATACATATTAATTGACTTAATCTTCACGAGTTCTAGAAGAGAAAGTTACTATATTATTAAAGTCATTATAGGCTCATGTGTTTAAAGAACTTAGCCAAGGTAACATAGGAAATATGTGACAAAGTTCTAATTCTAGTTCTGTCAATCTGGCACCAGAGTCAATGTTCTCATCTACGCTGCTGTTGTGTTTCTTAAATGTTTTAAAATTTTATTCCAATACATACAGGAATTAATTTTCTCCTCAAAGTTATTGCATCTGTATATTTAAACTACTTTCTGTAATTTTCACCAGTTTTAAGAGCACAAATATATGTCTTTTTTTCTTACCTGAGAGGAAAACCAGAATTCAATATAGTGATTAAAGAGAAAGGGAAATGAAAAATGTGAGATAAAGCTTCATTAAAACTAAAACAGATTCCAGGCAAAAAGAGTTTCTAGTTCCCATAGAAAAATGAGTATTGAGAAAATGAGTTGATAATTCAAACCAGGAATAGTTAGGCTAAAATGAATATTTTAAAATAGTAGTATACAAACTAATAATTGCAATAGTTCCCTAACTCTTTCATCCTAAGAACCAGAAGCTAACAGATCTTTATTTAACATATTTTGAAAACATGGAAAGGTTAAAAGAATAATGAAATACATCATCAGTATTTCAAATTAACTTTTTATTTATTATTATTTTATGTAAAGTCCATTTTATT
This sequence comes from Mesoplodon densirostris, assembly GCF_025265405.1. NCBI lineage: Eukaryota > Metazoa > Chordata > Mammalia > Artiodactyla > Ziphiidae > Mesoplodon > Mesoplodon densirostris. The sequence continues at coordinate 20,686,170 of NC_082665.1, forward strand.
ATCATATACAATTCTTCTAAGTCAGTTTTTGTTTTACATTACTAATTTCTTTATTAATAGCATTAATTACATTTTTCTATTTCTTTAAATTTTATTTATTTATTTATTGCGGTATGCGGGCTTCTCACTGGTGTGGCCTCTCCCATTGCGGAGCACAGGCTCCAGATGCGCAGGCCAAGCAGCCATGGCTCATGGGCCCAGCCATTCTGTGGCATGTGGGATCTTCCCAGACCGGGGCACGAACCCATGTCCCCTACATCGGCAGGCGGACTCTCAACCACTGCACCACCAGGAAAGCCCTATTTCTTTAAATTAAAAAAAAAAAGTTTACATGTGTTCAATAACTGAGGCTGTTATTAAGTCTGTAGATCAAGATTTCAGACAAAAGTAAAATAACAATGTGAAATATGTTTTTATGGCAGAAAAGACCATCTTAATTTTGTACATGCTACACAGGCCATGCAAATTGAGGATTGCTCTATAAAAGTCACTTTTCTAAGTGAAAATCTCTTTTACAGTTAAAAATATAACAGCAACCACAAAATTGTTACTTCAAAACTTTATATTTGTAACAAGTTTCACTTTTGAAATGCATACTGGTTACTTAATACAACCACTTACAGTTGAATGTCAATGTAGTTTCTGAGTCACTACATTGCATCATTTGAGACTTTACCCATTTTCAAACACATTTTTGTTTCTTGGGTAAGACTTCATCAGTGTTAATGAGTACTTTTTACAACATAACTTGGAAGTTCAGTTTTATCCATTAAAATAGATGAGCTTTCTAGTATCATTTTGAGGAAAAGATGCATCAGCTTTTTCCAAGCAGGTATAAATTTGAGGTGATATAACTTGACTACAAAATAAACTTGACAGAACCCATATAAATTCATACATACAATGTTTATATACTTATGCAAACTCTTCTAAAAGCAACTTAAATTGAGAGGGAAAAATTTAGATATAAAGGAAGAGAAAACCCAAAAAACTCAAAGCCACACTTTGATAAATATGAATAGAACCAAGATGTGTAAAAAGAAATATTGAGAGATTCGACCTGCAAACTGTCCAAAAACTTGAACTAAATAAATAGCTATGAGTCATATGTAAGAGTAGGTATATCTTAACATTTTTGTTAATATGTACCTTTGTAATATTACTTGTTGCCCTTTCTTTCCAGTTATGTAAGTATGGTTATGAAGAACATCAACCCCTCAATATGAAAAAGGTTTCTTTTTGAAAAGTTAAAGCTATGGGAAATACCTTAAATCTATATTACAAGACTGAAATGAGTCTGCCCATATTGCAAGTTTTATAGGAAAATACCATCTTTGTTTTTTGATTTTTTAAAATATTGTCTTATATCAATACATGAAAAATTACATTTGTTAAATGTTTTCAGTCATCATTAATTCAATAACACTAATCTATTAAAATTGAAAAGGAAGAAAAAATTTAAAAATTTACCTAATATGGATTTAATATAGAAAATGAAACTTAAAAAACTGATCACTAAATAGTTTTCTCACTTGCTTTTAAAGTTCTACCTACAAAATACTTTATTGAAATTAATAACATGATATAGGTCATAAAAAAATAGACCATGTAAAAGCAGCTTCTTTCTGTTAGTAAATCTAAGGACAGTGAATTATTATTATTTTTTGGAGGAAGCTTGTCTTCTTTCCAGAAAATTTTCAACTATTCATTAAAAAGATAATGGATTAAATATACACAGTACTATATATAAAATAGATAATCAACATGGATCGATTGTATAGCACAGAGACCTATACTCAATATCTTGTAATAACCTATAATGGAAGAGAATGTAAAAAAGAATATATATATATATATATATATATATATATATATATATATATATATATATGTAAATGAGTCACTTTACTGTACACCTGGAATTAACACATTGTAAATCAACTATATTTCAATAAAAATAATTTAAAGAGATAATGGAAAACAAATATTTCAGGTACCATAAAATCACGACAACATAAAGTGATTTTGAAGTTATCAACAAAAGTCAAAAAATGTCAAAATATCTGTATGGTTTCATAGTTTCATTCTGCCAGAAATACATCCTTCTATAAATTTCCAAACTCTGAGCAACTCCTATTAAGCATGTTTTATATTTTATGTTTTTTTTTATTTTTAACTGATATAGAGAATCAAATTATGAATAGGCCATATCTTCTCCCTAACTTTGCCAATATTAAAATTTAAATTAATACAAACTTGAGAACTCAAACTTTTATGTAAAATTAGTCAAATATCTATTCTAAGAAGATGAGAATTGTTTTGTAACTCTTCAATGAAATCTAGACGCAATGAAAGTAAAGTCTTCAAAAAGAAAGCATTCACGAAGTTTAATATTTGGGTCATGATATTGCTACAGTTGCTACTGGCAGGAAGGGGGAGTTATTATTTCTAACCATCTCCCCCTGCACCTCAAGAGAATGTCCTTTACATACTTTCCATCTCCCCAGGGCCTCCAGTGATGATATTAAAATAGCTCCATTTAATTATATTCAAAATTATGTATTGCTAACCCATTACATTTCAGGCATAAATCTGGCTCAGGGTAAAATAAAGTAAAAAAAAAAAAATTAAAAAACCTCTTGGTGAAGGAGATGCAGTTTCTGCCTTCAGGAGGTTTATGGTCTAGATTTAGGAACCTGATCACAATACAATGTGATGACTGCAAAGATCAAATACAAGAGAACTTACATGAAGGAATAAGTGATTATTCCTTTTGGTGGAGTTGGGGAAGGGTAATATTATCTTAAAAGGGAGGACATTTGAGCTGGACATTGAATAAAGAAATTAACTTTCCAAATCATAAAGAAAATGAAATAATGTTCAGACAGAGGAAATGAACATGCAAAATCAAAGAAGATGAACTCATAATGGTTTTGATGAATTTCAAGTATTATGAGGTCACCAGCACATGCATTGTCAAAGGAGACTAGAAGAAGATATGGCTAGAATGTTGAGCTGGAGATTGATCAGGTGTCAGCAAAATTATTCAGTTAAAAGCCAGATAGTAAATTTTTTAAGCCTTTCAGGTCATTCACTTTAAATACATAGATCTGCTGTTATAGCATTAACTCATCTATAGGCAATATGTAAATGAAAGAACTTGATGTGCTCCAATAAAACTTTATTTGCATAAACAGGCAATGATCAGGATTAAATCAGTGCACTGTAGTTTCTGACACTAAGAACATTATGTTAAGTGAAACAAGTAGGTCAGAGAAAGACAAATACTATATGCTCTTACTTACATATGGAATCTAAAAAAAAAGTTGAACCCATATAAAGAGAGATTATAATGGTGGTTGCCAGGAGCTGGGAGATGAGGGAAATGATATTTTGGTCAAAGGGTACAAACTCCCAGCTATAAGATGCATAAATTCTGGGCATCTAATATACTGCATGGTGATTATAAGTAACAATACTGTGTTATGTACTTGAAAGTTGTTAAGAGATGAGATCTTAAATGTCATCATCAGGGACACAAAAAAATGGTAATTTTGTGAGGGATGAAGATGTCAACTAACAGTGTGGTAATCATTTTGCTATATATATATGTGTATTAAATCATCACATTACATACCATAAACTTACATATGTGTGTGTGTGTGTGTATATATATATATACACACACACACACACACATCACAGTTTCTTTAGCCATTCATTTATTGATGAGCACTTAGAGTGTCTCCGTATCTCAGCTCTCAGTTATTGTAAACAATGTAGCAATGAATATAGATGTGTATATATCTTTTCAAATTAGTGTTTTCATTTTCTTTGGATAAATACCCACGAGTGGAATTGCTGGATCATACAGTAGTTCTATTTTTAGTTTTTTGATGAATCTCCAAACAGTTTTCATAGTGGCTGCACCAATTTACATTCCCATCAACAGTGCATGAAGGTTCCCTTTTCTCTACATCCTTGCCAACACTTGTTATTTGTTGTCTTTTTGATAATAGCTTTTCTGACAGGTATGAGGTAATATTTCATTGTGGTTTTGATTTGCATTTCCCTGGTAATTAGTGACACTGAGCATCTTTTCATGTGCCTTTCGGCCCTCTGTATGTCTTCTTCAGAAAAGTGTCTATTCAAATCCTCTGCCAACTTTTTTTAATGGGGTTGTTTGTTTTTCTGATGTTGAGTTGTTTGAGTTCTTTACGGTTTTTGGATATTAACCCCTTACTAGATATACCATTTGAAAATATCATCTCCCATTCAATAGGCAGCTTTTTTTGTTTTGTTGATGGTTTCCTTCACTGTGCAAAAGCTTTTTAGTTTGATATAGCCCCATTTGTTTATTTTTGCTTTTGTGTCTCTTGCTTGAGGAGAAATATCCAAAAAAAAAAAAATAACTAAGACTGATTCAAAGAAATTACTGCCCATGTTTTCTTCCAAAAGTTTTATGGTTTCAAGTTCCAAATTTAAATCTTTAATTCATCTTGAGTTTATTTCTGTGTATGGTGTGAAAGTGTAGTACAGTTTGATTCTTTTGCATGTAGCTGTCAAGTTTTCCCAACACCACTTATTAAAGAGGCTGTCTTTCCCCATTGTATATTCTTGTCTCCTTTGTCTTAGATCAACTGACCATATAAGTGTGGGTTTATTTCTGGGATTTCTATTCTGTTCCATTGATCTATGTGTCTGTTTTTGTGCCAGTACCATACTGTTTTGATGACTGTAGCTTTGTAGTATAGTTTGAAAACACAGAACATGACACCTCCAGCTTTTATTTCTCAAGACTGTTTTGGCTATTCAGAGTCCTTTGTGTTTCCATACAAATTTTTAAATTTGCTGTTCTAGTTCTGTGGAAAATGCCATTGGTATTTTGATATGGATTGCAATGAATCTGTAAATTGTCTTGGGTAGTATGATCACTTTAACAGTATTAATTCTTCCAGTCCATGAATACAGTATATCTTTACATTAACTTCTTTCAGCAGTTCTTGTACTTTTCCATGTATAGGTATTTTGCCTCCTTAGTTAGATTTATTCCCAGGTATTTTATTTTTTTTGGTACAGTGGTAAATGGGATTATTTTCTTAATTTCTCCTTTTGAGAATTTGCTGTAAGTGTATAAAATGTTACAGATTTCTGTATATTAATCTTGTATCCTGCAACTTTACAAAATTTATTGCTGAATTCTGGTAGGTTTTTTTTTTTGTGTGTGTGTGACATCTTTAAGATTTTCTATGTATAGTACCATGTCATCCAAAAAACAGTGGCAGTTTTACTTCTTCCTTTCCAATCTGGATTCTTCTTATTTATGTTTCTTGTCTGATTGCAGTGACTGAGAATTCAAATACTATGTTGGATAAAAGTGGGGAGAATGGTCATCCTTGCATTGTTCCTGATTTTAGAGGAAATGCCTTCAACATTTCACCATTTAGTATGATGTTACCTGTGGGTTTGTCTCATATGGCCTTTATTATGTCAAGATATGTTATCTCTATACCAACTCTGTTGAGACTTGTTTTTTATTTTATTTTTTTGTAATAAATGGATGTTGGATTTTGTCAAAAGCATTTTCTGCATCTATTGAGATGACTGTATGTTTATTTTTCTTTAATGTGTTAATATTTTGTATCTTATTGACTCATTTGTGGATATTGAACCATCCTTGTATTCCAGAGATAAATCCCACCTGATCATGGTGTATGATCCTTTTAATGTATTGTTTTTAATTTTAAAATTTAATTTTTCAATTTAAAAATTATGCTCAAATTTTATTTTTATTTGATTGATTAAAACAAACAAACAAACATATGACCTGGTGCCTGTGGATAAAGACTCAGGATTATGCTTGAAATACTCTCTTCATTTGTATTCTTTATTCCATATATTAAAAAAAAAAGTTATTTCAGGTTAAAATCAAAATATACTTGCAAAAACTGATATAAAGTGTGGTGACAAAAATACAGATCCGCAATCCCTCATGTACCCTTATAAAGTGCAGAAAGCTCTTTCTATACACTGGACACCAATACCTGATCTAGTTAAATTAACTTATGAGAAAATCTAGCATAAAGTAATGTGTGGTTAGTTAACAAATTTCTGTATCCTATTTACTGTTAATATTGATATGTTTTGTAGCAGGTATATAAATACAGTTGATTACATAGGATGTCCTCTAAAATTCCAGAATCTGCTAATAGTTCTATGTATTATTGTATGTTACATATTGTTCTTTTAAAATAAAATTTGAAAAAAATACTGAACTCCAAACGCATATAGTTATTGAGTTTTAGAGAAGAGACTGCCAATATGTTAAAAAAAGACTTTAAAAATATCTTTAGAACAAGAAAATATAGGAGTTAGATTATTTCTTTATGACATTCCTATGTGAGCTCATATATATATATATATATATATATATATATATATATATATATATATATATATATTGCATCTAATGGGGGCAGAGATTTCAGGAATCCTAAATCTTTGCTCCATATCTCCTACCTTCCACAATGGAAGCCATAATCAAAGCCACTGGTATCCCTCATTTCACCTTTTGGAGCCTAATCACCACTTTAAGAACAGTGCACTCCTTCAGAGTCCCCTATGTCCACCCCCAATGGACTGAAGCCATGGGAAAGCCTGAGTTAATACTGTAGTTGTGAAATTGAGAGCTTTTCACAGTCACTTCACTGCAAGAAAACTGTTATCTTGCATTCTTAGAACTCTGAAAGCATTTTGCCACAAAATGCCATCACATTTGTCTGAGCCCTGTGATACTTGTTTATAGCAATAGCCATCTGATACTCCTCCCTGTTTTCAACCTTGTCCCATACCAGTACAATACAGTACAATACAATACAAATCTGTTCTCAATACAACAGCTACATTGCCTTTTAAAATGTGAGTTGGGTCATATAAATCTTCTACTTGGCAATGAATATAATCAACAAACAATCTATAAAAGGAATAGAAAATAGTTTTATTTGACCCAAACTGAGTACTATACCCTGGGAAACACAGATTCAAGAAGAATTTGAATTGTATTCCACTGGGCTACAAAATGGGGGAGGCTTATAAAAATGAAAATACTCAAAATTACATAAGTTGTTTGTCAAGAATTGGAGCTGTCAAGAAGTAAATGTGCTTGTTAAGCAAGGATTGATTGGGGTCCAAAGTGGTTGCATAGTTACAAGGAAAGACCTTGAGACCATAGGTTGCATCTGAAACCTTCTAGCAGATATTGTTTTGAGAATAGCTGGTGGTATCTTTGAGTTTGATAGAGGTCAGAACATTCAAGTTCTCAGTGATTCAAGTTCTCAGGAATATGTCTGAAACCACAACCCCAATGGTCACCTGGCTCCATTTTGGATACCTGGAACATAATTACTTTATTTTGCTTTTAATTGCATTATTTTCTTTAATAGTTAAAGAAAATATAAAATGCATTTTTCCAGGCCAAAAGACAGGTTTTTCTAGTCAGCATAAAGTTCAAACCAAATCACATATAAGCCAGAATGACCTCTCAATACCTCAGAATGTGAAAATTTCTTCCATCATAGTCAACATCTTACAATGATGTCCCATATTTTTCAGAGTAAAACATGAAACCCTTACATCAGACAAAATGTCCTTTATGGACTGATTCACAAATTAATCCTCTAAATTCAACTAATATTTGCATTGACCTCCATATTAGTGTTCCTCTCACATAGCACAGTACTTTTGCACATAGTATATCCTCTTCCTAGAATGTTCTTCTCCAACATATCTACTTGGATAACTATTGTATGAGTTTCAGTCTTTGCTCAAATTTCACTTTTATTATAAAGTCTTTCCTGGCCACATATTTCAAATTGCAACAGACTCTCTGACTCCACCTGCTGCCCCTTATCATCAGCATACCAATTCCTCCTTATCCTGATGTCTTTCTTTATTTCATATCACTTAGAACAATTTAAGTTACTATATAATGTATTTATTTATTATGCTTAATGAAAATAAAGGCAGGAATTATAGTCTGTTCTGTTCACTGTTATATGCCAAGTTCTTAGAACAAGATCTGTTACACAGTAAATATGCAAATCTATTTCTTATATGAATAATTAATTAGTTAATTAGCATGATGATATAGGTATTGACAGAAATTATACACTATGATCATTGAAGTATAGGATTATTGGAAAATAATGGATAATAGGAAGACTTGACTTTCTCCCTTGTTCTGTCATCATTTGGCTGTGTTAACTACCATCAGACAAGTCACTTAGAATAGGTCTCAATTACACATATTAGCAGTTAAAAACGATTATAATAAAAGAGGACTTCGGTCTAAATTATTTCTAATTTCTTTCGGGTTTCACATTCTGTCATTCATAAGAATGTTATGGTTTTGTCTTACAAAGAACTAGAGGTATTCTAAACGTTAAACAATCAATATATAAAGAAACATTTGGAATATATAACAAACTGTAGGGATTGAAAGAATTACTGTTGAATGAATAAATTTGTAGCCTTATTTTTATGATTTTAAATATTCAGATGGTAAGTTTATGACTGAGTTACAAAATATAATTCTATGAGTAAAAAGAGAAATGAGTTCCACTGTCATCTTTTCCATAGTGGGAATACAATAAGGGTAGCAATAAAAACACAAACTCCATTAATGGGTCACATTGTGCTGAAGGCAATGAGAAATGATCCTTGTGAGACTGTGGAAAGGACACATCTGGAAGTAGGCCACACAAGTGAAATTCATTCTTACTCTTGTTAGTTTGACAAATGAATCTATAGTTGGCAATGGATATTGACTTTCAGAGAAAAATGGATGACCTAAACCTTCACAAAATTTTTCTGATAAGAATAAGATGTTAATCTTATAATAAGGCTGTCAACAGTGGATTTCCAGTATTTATGAAAATGTTTCCTTCTCTATCTGTATGGTAAGTAGAAGAGGGTACATTTTACATTAATTTATATTTTCAATAAGAAGTTAAAAAAAATCCACATCATCAATTCAGAAAGTCCATATCTATATCTATATATCTATATCTATATCTATATATCTATATCTATATCTATATATATATAGATATATAGATATAGATATATAGATATATATAGATATATATAGATATAATGTAATATATTAAACTCAGTATGATTTTTAACTCTTCACTGAGGTTTATACAGATAAAGATAAAGACTTGGCTAAAACACATACTATTCCACTAATATTTATGCAATTGTTGAGTGCTTTTTGAGCAATGATTGAGAATTAGTTGGGTTGGTACAGAACACAAGGCTAGCAAATTCCAAGCAAGATCTTGATTTTTTAAGATAAATCCTCTTGTAAACTTTTATAATAGATCAACATCTGTTTTTTTATGTTATTCAAGATGTTCTATTTGAATAGTTACCTAGAGCAATGTTTTCAGTTTAAAACAGCTTGCATATATTATAAAATTGTAGATATCATTCAGATATTTCTTATTATTTAAGATTGTACAGGGTCAGAAAATCTTTTTAAGGCACATGCAGATTCTAGTCAGTGTGGCTTCTGGTAAACTATACTCACTTCTTTAGAATATAGATTCATGTATTATTAATGTAAAATGAATGATAGAATATAAAACAGCAATATTTATTTATTTTAAGGCCTTCATCAACATTTGCATAAAGGAACTGTTTATAGCCACGAAGAAAGATGAAGCATATGCTAGTTCATATCCAGTCCATCATGAAAAGTAAAATATGTTTAAAAGATTTTTGTACACAATTTCCTCTTACTGAGGCTTTCATATTTCTTTCCTCTGAAGGTAAAGTTGTAGTTATTAATTTCTATAACAAGTTGCCATATACCCATCTTTGAATCATCAAAAGGTCATCACAAAATGTGATGGTCTTTCAGGTATAAACCTATGCTTCTTTCTTCTGGGGTGCTGGACTGGAACTTGGATCCTGTAAATTGCATTTTTCCATTAACAGGGGGTTCCTAGAAGATACTGCATTAGAAGCACTAGAAGGGAATTAAGAAATAGCAGAATAATTTAATCCTTTCTTCTTGCATAAAATTTCTATTAGCTTTGTCCTAACAATGCCCTTCATTTTAGCAACAACAGAACAGCAGTTGGTTTCCTTATCCGATATTTTAGTGTTTCCAAGATTAGCTTAATCCCATCTACTCAGAAATTACCAGTGGCAGCCAGGCAGAACCCTCTCCTGAGAAATCTGAGTCCAAAATCCATGGGCCTTTTCAATTTTAGATTCTGTAAACCCCAAACACTTCCCCAAACGATTTTAGATTCTGAAAACCCCAAACTCTTCCCTTTTGTTAACTCAGTCCTAGTGGTGGCAGAAAATTTGTTCATTTAATATATTTCAAACACTTCAATTTTCCCTATTTCTTTGCAGCCATGCAAAATTCTTGTAACCAATTCCCTCTGTTGAATTAACTTGTATGGTTTCTTTTTTCTTGGCGGGACCTTGAATGACAAAAATATATTTTTATTAATAGGCTAGCTAGTGACATTTTCTCTTCAATCAGTGACTATAATAAACCTAAATATTTTTCTAATATTAAATTTTAACATAAAAAAGGGTGACTTTGGTCTGCACAACATTGCATAGATTCATTTACCCTTGCTCCTCTCTACTAATTACAAATATAACCCTGGCTATAATGCAGTAAGCAACAAAAACAACAACAACAAAATTCTGAAAGAAGAAAAGAAAAAGGTTAACTTGTTAGGGACCCCAGGACTGGGGGTAAAATGTAGTGGCCAGGCATTTTACCCACTCAACAAAAGATTCAGCTTGATGTTTCCTGAAATCCAACAGAGCAACAGAACTTTCTTAGGCCTAGTTCTACTGCAGATCAAATGATGTTCTACTACAGTGAGGTACCCAGCCAGGAGGTGTTCTTCAACACCACAGGATGGAAAAAAAATCTCTTTCACCACCTAGAGACATCTGGGAAAGCTCTTTCTATTTCCTCAGATTATCACCAGTAAGGTATAGTGAGAGTCCAAGTGGTTTCAGATACACCAAAAAGACCTAATAGAACAAAATGAATTCTGGAAATTAAATTGTCATGGGAACCACGGCCAAAATTAGTAGGCAAAGACCTGTGTGCTAAACCTAGGCAGAATGACTGCCTGGTAAAGTAAAATATTTAATAGGGTTTAAAGCGTTCTAACATAATGGACAACATTTTGAATGTGCAATTGAAAGTCACCTACCATACGAAGAACAAGAAAAATTACATTTAGATTGAGAAAGGACAATCAACTGATACACATGAAAAAATCCGACATTGGAAATAACTGACAGAATTTTAAAACAGTTGTTATAAAACTTCTTAAGAAATTATGTTATATTGAAACAAATGAAAAGAGAAAATATGAGCCAAGAAATAGAAGTTATAAGAAATAAGCAAACAGGAATTACAGAAGAGACAAAATAACAGGGAAAAAAAGTGTGCTATATGGGCTTAGAAGTAGATAGGATTTGAAAGAGGATAAAATCAATAAACTTGAAGACAGATCAATAGAGTTTGCCCAATCTGAACAACAGAGGGAAATCATGGACAGAAAAAAAAAAATAGAACAGAGCCTTACAAATCTGCAAGACAGTAACAAAATACCCAATATCTGTGTCATTAGAGTCCCAAAAGAAAAAGGAGAAAGACAGAGGGATGAAAAAAAATTCTTAAAAAATTATTGGCTGAACACTTCACAAATTTGACAAAAGACATAAACCTACAGATTCAAGAAGCTGAGTAAACCACAAAAGGGATAAATCTGAAGAAAACCATACTAAGGTTTATCACAATTAAACTCTTAAAAACTAAAGGGAAAAAACCTTGAAAGCAACCACAGAGAAACAAATGCATTACCTATAGGGGACTACTAATTTGAATGACAGTATATTTTTTATTTGAAATAATGGAGACAAGAAGAAAATGCCATAACATTTACAAGTGCTGAAAAAATGGTACCATCAACCACAAATTCCATATCCAGAAAAAATATCCTTCATGAATGAAGAAAAAATAAAGACAAAGAAAAAAATTATCATTAACAGAAATGCTCTTAAAGATTGACTAAAGGTATTTTTTTTTGACTAAAGGTATTTTATCAAACAAAAAGCAAATGATAAAAAAAAACACTTAGAACATCAGGAAGGAAGAATGAACAGAAATATGGGCACATTCAATAGACTACCCTACTCATAAGTTTTAAAAGTCATATTTAATTATTGAAACAAAATATTGAATATAATATCATTTTGTATTCAACACAGAATCTAAAAATTGGGAATGTGATGGACCTAAGGGAAGTGTTAAAATGTTGTTACCAATAGGTTGTAGTAAGTCACATATGTATATTGTAATGGCCAAAGCAATGTCTATAAAACTTTTAGAGGTACTCTAAAAGGCACTATAAATAAATCAAGATTGAATCTTAAAGAAATGTTTAAGTAAATGAGAGAGAGGCAGAAAAAATGTCACATGAAATATAATTCATAAACAGAAAACAAATGATAAAGGGCAGACTTAAGCTCTGGCATATCAACAATTATCTTAAATGTAAATGGTCTAAGGGCAACAATTGAAAGGCAGAGATTAGCAAAGTAAATTAACACAAACACAAACCAACTATACCTTGTTTATAAAAAAATACTTCAAATACATTAACATAGGTATGTTGAAAGTAAAAAAAAATGTAAAAGATATATCACAGAAACAATAGTGAAAAAAACAATAGTGACTATTATTAATACCAGAGAAACTAGACCTCAGAGCAAAAATTAATTTCTAGGGACAAAGAGTAACATGACATACTGATAAAAAAGAACAATCAACAAGGATCCCAATGTATAACTATCCTAATGTAGTCACACACACACACACACACACACACACACACACACAAATAGCTTCAAGTTACATGAAGTGAAAGCTGATGGAAATGTAAGGAGCAGACAGACCCAAAATTATAGTTGGAAACTTCAACACCCCATTCTCAAAAATTGATAGAAGTACTAGACAGAAAATGAGCAAGAATATAAAAGAACTAAACAATGCCTTAAATGTGGGTGCATCATGTTAATAATACATGGCAGATATGCCAGGAATAACTAGAAACACAAGTGAGAGAACATATAGCATGATTTTAAGATACTGTGGAACATTTTTTTGTTGGAGGCATGTAAAATTAATGCTGCAAGAGTTTAATCAAGGTAGACTTGGAGAACTTTTCTTATGAAAGTATTTTTACTTTTGCAAATGTACATGTACACTTGAGTGTGTGTTTGTGTGTGTATTTGTGTGTTTGTGAGTGTGTTTGTGCAGTGCAAGAAATGGCATTCCAGCAACTGGGAATAAAGTATAGAAGCATATAGTATAGAGTTGAAAACTAGAAGAAGAATTTTATGAGATTAGAAGATTCTTCCCAGATCATTCTCAATTTCTTGACCTATTACTGAAAAAGAGTTCATCCAAAATTCTTTATCAAGTAAATAATATGTTTCTGGTTTTGGAGAACTGTCTTGAATACATTTATGAACTGAGCTTCAAAAATTCATGTGTACCATATAAGCAACATGATTATCATCTATAATTATTTCAGCTTTCCCTCTTTCTATAAAAAGTCTCTATAGAATTATTGATGCATTCACCAAACATGTGTATTAAAAGTAATTTTCCTACTTTCTACATTGTTGAATTTTAGTCAGTTTATTTTATGATGTCAATATTGGACTGATTATTGCATCATGTTTATGTTATTTTCATTCAATTCATTTAATTAGGTAAATGTCTTGAGTATTATATGTTAGATGCCTGATAATAAGATCTTTTGAATAAAAATACCACCAACAAAATTTCTTGCAATGGCAAAAATGAAACAAAGTAATGATGTTACCTTTGCTTATTTCTCATGTTTAATGGGATCAGTCTCTTCTATTAATAGAAAGTTTTGAAGACTGGAAACAAAAGAAGAGGGACAGAAGGAAAAGGAAAAGGAAGAGGAAAGAGAAAATTTAATATAATTAAAACTATTACACCTATCTTCTTCTCAATTTTACAATTTATTTCCTCCAGTTCTTTCAAAACCTTGTCTCCTCAACTAACATAGGAGGAAGGATAAAGAGAAGGAGGCATGTTTCAAAAACAGTTATAGTTGGAATCTAAAGTGCTTTCTGTCTGATGCTTTCTCTTTACATAAGTCAGACCATAGTTTGTAAGTAGGGGATGAGGATGGCTGAGAAAGGTAAAAGTGGTGGTCAGAGGTTGAGAAGAATAGAGAATGTGTGAATACATTGTGGTGGAAATTACTGGAATGAGCTAATTAGAGAAATTGAGAAAACTATGCAAAACAGCACTGAGTGCCCAAAGGAGCTGGCTAACTTAAATTATTTTGGAGCTTACATATGCAGCTGAATGACTTATTCCAGCAGCAGTCATCACATAAATGTGAATACCAATACCCAGAAAGAAGGCAAAGCATTGTCTTCATCCAAGGTTAAGGTTAAGGAAGAGTAGGTAAATCAAATGAAAATAAATCAAAGGAGTATAAGATAGCAAAACGTGATTGACAATATTATTTCAATTAAAATTTCATGCTTGGGCTTCCCTGGTGGCACAGTGCTTGAGAGTCCGCCTACCAATGCAGGGGACATGGGTTCGTGCCCCGGTCCGGGAAGATCCCACATACTGTGGAGCGGCTGGGCCCATGAGACATGGCCGCTGAGCCTGCGCGTCCGGAGCCTGTGCTCTGCAACGGGAGAGGCCACAACAGTGAGACGCCCGCATACCAAAAAAAAAAAAAAAAAAAAAAAATCATGCTTTATTACAATTATTTTTTAAATCATTTTTAACTATCATTATCTGAAATATATGTCCTTTCAATTCCATTATGTCTAATCAGTTTCTCTCCATTAAAAAAGAGTAGGTGGAAAGCATATACGCTTCTTGGGCTATTGTGTGTGGTTCCTAATCTTTCTCAATATTGACATTATAGAGCATCATACTTGTTAAGACGTGTTTTCACCTATCTTATTTTTGCACTGAACTTCCTGCTTATTCTTCTTCAAATTTATGCTTGTCACTTAAAATCTAGAAAATAATGTTGTATTTTAAAGTAGCAGGCAAGTTCTCCTTTCCTGCACGTCTCTAAAACCTGAGTAATCTTGTTTTGAAAGAGACACTCTTAACATAAAGCTAGTTAGGATTAAACCTGAAAGCTTCACCAGAGATTATAGGAGTGCAGCCGATAGAAACAAACACATTAATTCTGAATAAGAGAGGCATTTTCCCTGAATTTCTTTTGACAACTGTCTTTGAATTTATGGTCTTGATAATAATCCCAATCAAGCAAATTTACAAAGATGTGTCACACATAGATTTTTATCAATTCCCTGAACTGTGAGTCACAGCTACAATTGCTAAGATCTGTGACAGAAAAAAAAACTAATCCTTCAAATTTTAATGACCGATTTATTGTGTTTTGTGCTTTGTGAGTTGCCAGAGAGGAATTGATAGTACTCTTTCAACAGAGAAATAGAGGCTTATTTATACTAATTGTGCCAAAGGAGAAGGGAGTGAAAGCATATATAAATAAAATTGAAGTACTCTTCCTAGTTTTATTTTTTTTAGGAAATGGGGATTTTAGAAATTACGTCTACAGCAAGACTCTCATAATAATAAACGATTTCTTAAATTAATTTAGAAGTTGACTTTTTTTTCATTTTTAACTCTGAGAAGTTGCTTCAAAACTACTTCCACTGTTCGCCAACACTGCATTAAAATAAGTACTTTAGAGAAATATTTTCAGCATAGCTTTTTAAAAGACAATCAAAGATAATTTAGACATCTATGGAATGATGGGCTACTACTAATCAGTCAAATATTTACTAGAAAAAAATTTCAAGGCCAACTTGTCCTTGTGGATATTATTAAACACTTTTCATATAGTAATCGGTATTGTCACAAAACAGTGCTGTCTGTAGTTCTCTTAGCCCACTAGATTATCATGTCTAAGGAGCTGTAATATAACCTTCATATGAGGTGATTTGACCAATAGAATTTCTTTCCTCTAATTTAAAACACATTCAAAAGAAACACATAAACTTACTTGTGTTATTATATTAGTGGGGTCAGACAAGAACATCATTGTATTCTCATCCTTTTAAAAAATAACTCATTTAGTTATCTGGCATGCCAGCATATTTTTAAATAATAAAAGAACCTGTTATGTTATTACTACATGATTTCAACATCATCTTCAGTCCTAAAATAGAAGAATACATGTCGAGAGATAGAGAGGAAGAATTGTGTGATATCTGTGCTGCAGTTTATCTTGAGGTCTCTGCTGTTGCACCCATTGCTCTGTTAGTGATGACTTGTTATTCAGAAGTAATTTGCATATTGACCAGTGTTAGTGTCCTTCATGTTCCTAGTTGACATGACATCGGCCAAAGTTTTCACCTAAGGAAGGTCACTTTATGTCAGCTGCATTAGAATATTGAACACTTCTTCATAAACTTGAGGTTAAGCCTTTAAAAGATTTTGCACAGTTAGGGCAATTCAAATTCAGAATTTGGATGTCAACCTTCTATGTCAACTATAGTTATCCCCAGCCCTCCATTCAAGTATAGATAACAGCTAAGAGTCAGTGAATAGTTGAATAATTTCCCTCTTGCTGTTTAAAATCACTTCTCTGTGACTCACTGAAAAATTGATCTTTGAGGATCCTGTCTTTCATTCTTTGCATGTGGCCCTTTCAGCATCATGTTGAGTGAGAGGAGCTTAAATGCTGGCAGGCGTTGCTGCGTGCTTGGCTCCGAGACTACACCTACTGATCAGTTAAATGATCAGAGTTAATGCTAGTGGAATGGAGCAAAATGTCATGGCCTCAAATTCTAGCTTTTTCTTACATCGCAACATGAGCTTGCAGAACTCTGTTTGGTCTGGGGATTGAAGTTTCATCTGTAAAAATATTTTGTCTCTCATATTCCCATAATCCCAATAAACAGTGGTGGATAATATCTTAATGCTTTATAGTTGCTAAGAAACAGACCTCAGAGGCTTTGGGGGACTGCCAGAGCCAGTCCAGAAGATATGGTCATATCCAGAAAGATACATTTATGGTCATATCCAGAAAGATATCCATGAGCAGAGAATCAAAATAAAAGAGAAAATAAATAATAAGTTAGATTTTATCTTCTTAAAAATAAAAGTGTAAGAATTAGCTTTAAAAAATATTAAGGAATATATACATATACATAAATATGAGGAGATAGGCATTGATCAAGAAAATGTTTTTAAATTATCTGTACTAATAGTACCAGAAAGTTTATTTTTCTGAATCCTGAAAGTTCATATAACCAAAATTGTTTCCTTAAAATTCAAAGCTTGCTCTAATTCTTTTACAGAATGGCCTGGGGTGTTTGTATATGTGTGCAAGAATGAAATTAGCAAATTCATATCTTAAATGATGCACTGCTGTACAGTAATATTTATGAGAATATGTTAGACCATATAAAGTAGATTTGAATGAAAATACTAAATATTTAAACATGAGACTAGTATTTGGATTTTATAAATATCTTAACAGTACTATATAATAGTGTTATGGTTAATTTTTTTATGTCAGCTTGTTTAGGCTATCATAACCAGTTACTTAATCAAATATTAATTTAAATGTTAGATTTAGATATAAAGGTATTTTGTAAATGTCATTAATACCTATAATTGGATGCTTTTAAACACAGGATATTACTTTCTTTAATGTTGGTGGGTCTTATCCAATCAGTTAATTACCTCAAGACTGTAATATAAAAATCCTTACTGGAGTTTCCAGGCTACTGGCATGCCTATACATCTCAAACTTTCCAGGCCCTACTATCTCATGAATTAATTCCTTAATATCTGTCTTCCCACCTCCCAAACACTTACCTCTTTCACACATATTCTATTTTTGTTTTCTATGGAGAACCCTAACTAATAAAAATAAAATTGAACTTTTAAGATTCAAGCAATGTGTATTCACAGTAACCATAAACAATCTCCTGAATAATACAGACAGAAGAGTCTCAACAAACAGGAGAATCCATTGCCATTACATACAGGTTTTCCTCCCTCTGGACGGGCTATCCTTGGAGAGAGTCCTGTTGGACCTAACAACCAGAGCAGGAGGCTGGAGATAAGGGAAGGTGGCATGGGACAATGGAGCTAGTAGAAAGCAGATCAGTCAACAATAAAAAAGAACAACTCAGTGATATACACAACAACATGTATGGATCTCAAAAACATTATTCTTCGTGAAAGAAGCAGATACAAAAATAGAATTATGTGATTCATTTGTGAAGTTGTAGAACAGACAAAAATTATTTAAGGTGATAGAAATAAGAAGAGGGGTTGTTCCGGGATGATAGGAATTGATCAGGTAGTAGCACAGAAGGAACTTTCTAGAGTAATAGAAATATAGGTTATATAAGTGTACATACTTGTCATTAGTGATAAAACTGGGCACCTAATTTCTGTGCATTTCACCATATGTAAATCAAACCTCAATTGAAAAAAAATATGAGAAAGAAACAATAGTGTTGCTATTATAGGTGTGGAAAAATATAATGTAGCCTTTAAAAACATGTTTTTGAAGACTTTTTATGAATATGAGAAAATGTCCATGATATAATGTTACATATTGGAAGTCTATACAGTATATAACATGATCTTTCTTTTACTGAGAAAATATTGCATGTTTGCATCAAAATATTGGAAAAATTGCAGGACAATGTTATCAGCAGTGATCTCTGGTTGGTGGGGTTTTAAGGGTTATTAAAACATGATGCTGCAAGTAAGTGTACATGACACGTTCATGGCAGTTTCTAGTTCATGAGTCTTCCTCTTCCACTGGCTGTGTGCTTTGGGGTGGAGGAAAACTTAGTACTCATCTTGGTACGACTGTGTAGTAGTATGATAGTATCATTCAACAAAAGTAGTCAAAGGTTTATGCTTGGGAAACTTCACCTGCACTCTTGCCCTTCCGGCTCCTGACTTTGAAGTCCCTGTGGTGGGAGCACCTGACAGATGAGACGACCTGATCATGAAGGCCTTCGGGTAGTGTAAAAACCAAATTTAAATCCAAGACACACATGCCTTACAATACACTGTAGTCTATAGAAAAGCAGGCTCTTCCTAGATACGATAAATCTATGCCTTACCGACTTTTCTTCGGAGTTCCCCTGGGAAGATTTTAATTAGGCTTATTTGAAGTAGTGCCAAAAAATGTAAAGGATTATTAAAAATTACCTGAATAGACTTTAATTCCTCTTCTCAGACCCCTGCAACATCCCAAACACACTCCTAACTTGTCCTTGTTTCTGCATGTTGGTGACAACCATCACATCCTGCACAGCCTACGAGATCTATGTAGAATACACACCATATCATACCGTTTCTTCCACACCTCTCTTCACCCCACACTCCAATAGGGTTTAAAACCCTTCCTGGCTTTACTATACCACTCCTAACACATGAGCAATCGGAGCTGCTCACTCTCTACCTACCCTGCCATCTTTGCAGCTTTCCCCTGGCCCCAGAAGCTGAGCTCTTAGGGCCTTTGTTTTCTATCTGGAATGATCTTCCCCTTGAGCTTCCTGGAATGCCTCCTTTTTACCTTTTAGATCTCAGCTTAAATGACACTTTCTCAGTATTTTCCCAGAGCACATATTACTATTTATTTATTTATTTATTTATTTATTTATTTATTTGTTAGCATCTTTATTGGAGTAAAATTGCTTTACACTGTTGTGTTGGTTTCTGCTGTATAACAAAGTGAATCAGCTATACGTATGCATATATCCGCATATCACCTCCCTCTTTTGTCTCCCTCCGCCCCGCCCTATACCACCCCTCTAGGTGGTCACAAAGCATGAGCTGATTTCCCTGTGTTATGTGGCTACTTCCCACAAGCTTTCTATTTTACATTTGAGAGTGTATATATGTCAATGCCACTCTCTCACTTCATCACAACTTACCGTTCCCCATCCCCATGTCCTCAAGTACATTGTCTATATCTACATCTTGATTCCTGTCCTGCCCCTAGGTTCGTCAGAACCATTTTTTTTTTTTAGATTCCATATATATGTGTTAGCATACGGTATTTGTTTTTCTCTTTCAGACGTACTTCACTCTGTATGACAGAATCTAGGTTCATCCACCTCACTACAAATAACTCAATTTCATTTCTTTATATGGTCGAGTAATATTCCATTGTATATACATGCCACATCTTCTTTATCAATTCATCTGTTGATGGACACTTAGGCTGTTTCCATGTCCTGGCTATTGTAAATAGTGCTGCAATGGACATCGTCTCACCTGTACATGGATCTTTCTGAATTATGGTTTTCTCAGGGTATATGCCCAGTAGTGGGATTTCTGAGTCTATGGTAGTTCTATTTTTAGCCTATGGAACCTCCATACAGTTCTCCTTAGTGCCTGTATCAATTTACATTCCAACCAACAGTTCAAGATAGTTCCCTTTTCTCCATACCCTCTACAGAATTTATTGTTTGCAGACTTTTTGATGATGGCCATTCTGAATGGTGTGAGGTGATACCTCATTGTAGTTTTGATTTGCATTTCTCTCATGATTAGTGATGTTGCACCTCCTTTCATGTGTTTGTTGGCCATCTGTATATCTTCTTTGGAGACATGTCTATTTAGGTCTTCTGCCCATTTTTGCATTGGGTGGTTTGTTCTTTTGATATTGAGCTGCATGAGCTGCTTGTAAATTTGGAGATTAATGCTTTGTCAATTTCTTCATTGACAAATATTTTCTCCCATTCTGAGGGTTGTCTTTTCATCTTGTTTATGGTTTCCTTTGCTGTGCAAAAGATTTTAAGTTTCGTTAGGCCCCATTTTTTTTTTATTTCCATTTCTCTAGGAGATGAGTCAAAAGGGGTCTTGTGATTTATGTCACAGAGTGTTCTGCCTATGTTTCCCTCTAAGCTTTTTATAGTGTTTGGCCTTACATTTAGGTCTTTAATACATTTTGAGTTTATTTTTCTGTATGGTGTTAGGGAGTGTTCTATTTAATTCTTTTACATGGAGCTGTCCGGTTTTCACAGCACCAATTATTGAAGAGGCTGTCTTTTCTCCTTTGTATATACCTGCCTCCTTTATCAAAAATAAGGGGACCATATGGGTGTGGGTTTATCTCTGGGCTTTTTATCCTCTTACATTGATCTATATTTCTGTTTCTGTGCCAGTACCACACTGTCTTGATTATTGTAGCACTGTAGTAGAGTGTGAATTCTGGGAGTCTGATTCCTCCAGCTCCATTTTTCTTTCTCAAGATTGCTTTGGCTATTTGGAGACTTTTGTTTTGCCAAACAAATTGTAACTTTTTTTTTTGTTCTAGTTCTGTGATAAATGCCATTGGTAAGTTGATAGAGATTGTATTGAAACTGTAGATTGCTTTGGGTAGTATAGTCATTTTCACAATGTTGATTCTTCCAATCCAAGAACATGCTATATCTCTCCTTTTGGTTATCATCTTTAATTTATTTCATCTGTGTCTTATAGTTTTCTGCATACAGATCTTTTTTCTCCTTAGATAGGTTTATTCCTAGGTATTTTATTCTTTTTGTTGCAATGGTAAATGGTAGTGTTTCCTTAATTTCTCTTTCATATTTTTCATCATCAGTGTACAGGAATGCAAGAAATTTCTGTGCATTAATTTTGTATCCTGCTACTTTACCAAACTCATTGATTAGTTCTAGTAGTTTTCTGGTAGCTTCTTTAGGGTTCTCTATGTATAGTATCATGCCCTCTGCAAACAGTGACAGCTTTACTGCTTCTTTCCCATATTGGATTCTTTTACTTCTTTTTCTTCTCTGATTGCTGTGGCTATAACTTCCAAACTATATTGAATAATAATGGTGAGAGTGGGGAACATTTTCTTGTTCCTGATCTTAGAGGAAATGGTTTCAGTTTTTCACCATTGAGAAGGATGTTGGCTGTGGGTTTGTCATATATGGCTTTTATTATGTTGAGGTAAGTTCCCTCTATGCTTACTTTCCAGATGGTATTTATCATAAATAGGTGTTGAATTCTGTAGAAAGCTATTTTGGCATCTATTGTAATGATCATATTGTTTTCCTCCTTCAATTTGTTAATATGGTGTATCACATTGTTTGATTTGTGTATATTGAAAAATCCTTGTATTCCTGGGATAAACCTCACTTGATCATGGTGTATGATCCTTTTAATGTGCTGCTGGATTCTGTTTGCTAGTATTTTCTTGAGGATTTTCACACCTATGTTCATCAGTGATATTGGCCTCTAGTTTTCTATTTTTGAATATTTTTTGTCTGGTTTTGGTATCAGGGTGATGGTGGCCTTGTAAAATGAGTTTGGCAGTGTTCCTCCCTCTGCTATATTTTGGAAGATTTTGAGAAGAATAGGTTTTAACTCTTCTCTAACTGTTTGATAGAATTCGCCTGTGAATCCATCTGGTCTTGGGGTTTTGTTTGTTGGAAGATTTTAAATCACAGTTTCAATTTCCGTGCTTGTGATTGGTCTGTTTATCTTTTCTATTTCTTCCTGACTCAGTCTTGGAAGGTTGTGTTTTTCTAAGAATTTGTTCATTTCTTCCAGGTTGTCCATTTTATTGGCATATAGTTTCTTGAAGTAGTCTCTCATGATCCTTTGTATTTCTGCAGTGTCAGTGGTTACTTCTCTTTTTTTCATTTGTAATTCTATTGATTTGAGTCTTCTTCCATTTTTCTTGATGAGTCTGGCTAATTGTTTATCAATTTTGTTTACCTTCTCAAAGAACCAGCTTTAATTGTATTGATCTTTGCTCTTATTTCCTTTATTTCTTTTTCATTTATTTCCGATCTGATCTTTATGATTTCTTTCCTTCTGTTACCTTTTGGGAGTTTTTTGTTCATCTTTCTCGAATTACTTTAGGTGTAAGCTTTGGTTGTTTATTTGAGATTTTTTTGGTTTCTTTAGGTAGGATTATATTGCTATAAACTTCCCTCTCAGAACTGTTTTTGCTGCATCCCACAAGATTTGGGTTATCGTGTTTCCATTGTCATTTTTTTCTAGGCATTTTTTGATTTCCTCCTTGATTTCTTCAGTGATCTCTTGCTTATTTAGTAGTGTAATGTTTAGCCTCCATGTGTTTGTGTTTTTTTTACAGTATTTTTCCTGTAATTGATATCTAATTTCATAGCATTGTGGTTGGAAAAGATACTTGACACAATTTCAATTTTCTTAAATTTACCAAGACTTGATTTGTGACCCAAGATATGATCTATCTTGTAGAATGTTCCATGAGCACTTGAGAAGATAGTGTATTCTGTTGTTTTTGATGGAATGTCCTATAAATAACAATTAAGTCCATCTTGTTTAATGTATCATTCAAAGCTTGTGTTGCCCTATATATTTTAATTTTGGATGATCTGTCCATTTGTAAAAGTGGGGTGTTAAAGTCCCCTACTATTATTGTCTTACTGTTGCTTTCCCCTCTTATGGCTGTTAGCATTGGCCATATGTATTGAGGTGCTCCTATGTTGGTGCATAAATATTTACAACTGTTATATCTTCTTGGTTTGATCCATTGAGCATTATGTAGTGTCCTTCTTTGTCTCTCATAATAGTCTTTATTTTAAAGTCTTTTTGTCTTATATGAGAATTGCTACTCCAGCTTTCTTTTGAATTCCATTTGCATGGAATATCTTTTTCCATCCCCTCACTTTCAGTCTACATATGTCCCTAGATTTGAAATGGGTCTCTCTTGTAGACAGCATATATATGGGTCTTATTTTGTATCCATTCAGCCAGTCTATGTCTTTTGCTTGGAGCATTTAATCCATTTACATGTTAGGTAATTATCAATATGTATGTTCCTATTACCATTTTCTTAATTGTTTTGGGTTTGTTTTTTTAGGTCTTTTCCTTCTCTTGTGTTTCCTGACAGAGGCCATCCTTTAGCATTTGTTGTAAAGTTGATTTGGTGGTGCTGAATTCTCTTAGCTTTTGCTTGTCTGTAAAGCTTTTAATTTCTCCATTGAGTCTGAATGAGATCCTTGCTGGGTAGAGTAATCTTGATTGTAGGTTTTTCCCTTTCATCACTTTAAATATGTCCTGCCACTACCTTCTGGCTTGCAGAGTTTCTGCTGAATGATCAGCCGTTAACTTTATGAGGATTCCCTTGTATGTTATTTGTTGCTTTGCCCTTGCTGCTTTTAATGTTTTTTCTTTGTATTTAATTTTTGATAGTTTGATTAATACGTGTATTGGTGTGTTTCTCCTTGGATTTATCCTGTATGGAACTCTCTGACCTTCTTGGACTTGACTATTTCCTTTCCAATATTAGGGATGTTTTCAACTATAATCTCTTCAAATATTTTCTCAGTCCTTTTCTTTTTCTCTTCTTCTTCTGGGACCCCTATAATTCGAATATTGGTGCACTTAATGTTGTCCCAAGAGGTCTCTGAGACTGTCCTCAATTCTTTTCATTCTTTTTTCTTTATTCTGCTCTGCAGTAGTTATTTCCACCGTTTTACCTTCCAGGTCACTTATCTGTTCTTCTGCCTCAGTTATTCTCATATTGATTCCTTCTAGAGAATTTTTAAATTTCATTTATTGTGTTGTTCATCATTGTTCATTTGGTTCTTAGTTCTTCTAGTTCCTTGTTAAACGTTTCTTGTATTTTCTCCATTCTATTTCCAAGATTTTTGATCATCTTTACTATCATTACTCTGAATTCTTTTTCAGGTAGACTGCCTATTTCCTCTTCATTTGTTTGGTCTGGTGGGTTTTTACCTTGTTCTTTCATCTGCTGCATATTTCTCTGGCTTCTCATTTTGCTTAACTTACTGTGTTTGGGGTCTCCTTTTTGCAGGCTGCATGTTCGTAGTTCCCGTTGTTTTTGCTGTCTGCCCCCAGTGGGTAAGGTTGGTTCAGTGGGTTGTTTAGGCTTCCTGGTAGAGGAGACTGTTACCTGTGTTCTGGTAGATGAGGCTGAATCTTGTCTTTCTGGTGGGCAGAATCTCGTCTGGTGGTGTCTTTTGGGGTTTCTGTGAACTTACTATCATTTTAGGCATCCTGTCTCTTAATGGGTGGATTTGTGTTCCTGTCTTGCTAGTTGTTTGGCATGCGGTGTCCAGAACTGGAGCTTGTTGGTCATTGAGTGGAGCTGGGTCTTAACATTGAGATGGAGATCCCTGGGAGAGCTCTCACTGATTGATAGTACATGGGCCTGGGATGTCTCTGGTGGTCCAATATCCTGAACTTGTTTCTACCACTTCAGAGACTCAGACCTGTCACCCAGCCAGAGTACCAAGACCCTGTCAGCTACACGGCTCAGAAAAAAAAAGGAGGAAGAAAAAGAAAGAAAAAATTAAAATTATTAAAATTAAAAATTAAAAAATATTATTAAAATAAAAATATATATTTTTAATTAATTTTTTTAAAAAAGAAAAGAGTAACCAAACCAATAAACAAATACACCAATGATAACAAGAGCTAAAAACTAAACTAAGATAAACATACAAATCAGAATCTAGTCAGCCACATACAGGAAACCCCAAGTCTACAGTTGCTCCCATTCAGTTGCTCCCATACCTGTTGTCTAATCAGGTATTCCACAGATGCAGGGTACTTCAAGTTGATTGTAGAGATTTAACCCACTGCTTCTGAGGCTGCATAGAGAAATTTCCCTTTCTCTTCTTTGTTCGCACAGCTCCTGGGGTTCAGCTTTGGATTTGGCCCTGCTTCTGCATGTAGGTCACCCTCTGATATCTGTTCTTCACCTAGACAGGAGGGTGTTAAAGGATCAGCTGATTAGGGGTCTCTGGCTCACTCAGGCTGGGGGTATGGAGGGGTATGGATGCTGGGCTAGACTGCGGCAGCAGAGGCCAGTGTGACACTGCAACAGCCTGAGGTGTGTGGTGTTTTCACCCTGGGAAGTTGTCCCTGGATCATGGGACCCTGGCAGTGGTGGGCTGCACAGGCTCCCAGTAAGGGCAGTGTGGATAGTGTCCTGTGCTTGCACACAGGTTTCTTGGTGGCTGCAGCAGAAACCTTAGCATCTCATGCCCGTCTCTGATGTCTGCACTGATAGCTGTGGCTCATGCCTGTCTCTAGAACTCGTTTAGGTGGTGTTCTGAATTCCCTCTCCTCACGCACCCCAAAACAGTGGTTTCTTGACTCTTAGGCAGTTTCAGAATTTTTACCGGAATCCTTCCTGGTTAGCTGTGGTGCACTAGCCCCCTTCAGGCTGTATTCACACAGCCAACCCCAGTCCTCTCCCTGGGATCTGACCTCCGAAGCCGAAGCCTCAGCTCCCAGTGCCCACCTGTCCCGTCGGGTGAGCAGACAAGCCTCTCGGTCTGGTGAATGCTGGTCGGCACGAATCTTCTGTGTGGGTATCTCTCCGCTTTGCCCTCTGCACCCCTGTTGCTGTGCTCTCCTCCGTGGCTCTGAAGCTTCCCCCGCCATCTCCCGTCTCCTCTAGTGAAGAGGCTTCCTAGTGTGTGGAAAATTTTCCTCCTTCACAGCTCCCTCCCACAGGTCCCATCCTTATTATTTGTCTCTTTTTCTTTCTTTCTTTTTTTCTTTTGCCCTAGACAGGTACATGGGGAGTTTCTTGTCTTTTGAGAAGTCTGAGGTTTTCTGCCAGCATTCAGTAGGTGTTCTGTAGGAGTTGTTCCACATGTAGATGTAGTTTTGATGTATTTGTTGGGAAGAAGTCCACGTCTTACTCCTCTGCTATCTTGAAGGTACTCCTCCTATTTGTTTATTTTTCATTGTTAACTGAAACTGCCCCTCACTACACTGTAAGATCTGTGGGTTCACAGGTCTCCCTAGATTGTTTTTTCCATCACTGTATCCCAGGAACCTAGTACAATGCTGAAGACATCAATACATACCAATAGAAGCTCAATAGATATTTTAAAAATAAATAGATATTAATGAATACAATAACACACACACACACACACACACACACACACACACTTTCAATTGAATAGGCTCAAGTGTGTTCATTACTCTCCAAATTCATTCCATGCACCCACAACCTGGCTCCCTTCCCCTGCACTACACAGGCCCTCTGGGTGACTGCCATTTGTTCCCGTGGTAAATGGGAGGATAAGAGGGCAGGGGATGGGGGCAGTTCCCCCTGTTCCCTCCCTGCTTTGCCTCCCACAATGAAAGCTCCTCACTGGATCCAGATGACAACACTTTGTCCCTCCTTCCTTTGGGCCTCCCCATCCCTTGTCAGTTTCCTTATCCCTGTTCACAGCTCTGAATTCTGTACCTTCATCACAATATCTTCATTTGTACAATTTGGGATGAAGTATTCTTTACTGAAATCTTATCTTATATATCACACAACTCTCTTTCTGTGTATATATAATTTTTGTATCTTTTGTGTATACATGAAGTATACACAAGTTGTGAACAATTTTTTAGTTTATTTATTTTTTAATTTCTGGCTCTCTATATTTTTATGTTTTCCTCAGCTACTGATGTACAACTGAAAAAGCCTTGTATATGTATTGTGGTGTGTGTGTGTGTAGGTGTTGTCATCAGATTCTGGGTATGGATCTTAAGGAACTTGTATGCATAACAGACTATTTATTCTTCTACCTTAATTTTGAGAAAGTTTAGTATTTAAAAAAAAAGAAAGAAATGGTAGCCAGTAATGACTACAAAATAGGTATAAAGGATTAGATGCTGATTTCAGCACAATATTTTTCTTTTTTTTTTTTTACCACACTCAGCAGGAAACACGTATCCTACATCTGATTTCAAATACTCAGAGTCTGAGCTGTTAAACCTTATAGCAGTACATTAAATGTGGAAAGAATACAGCTGTGATGCCATCTGAGGGATAAATGGCAATAGTTTCCCCAGGAGAATACAGAGCTGGCTTTTTCTAAATGATTTAATTTCAGTGAAACGAAGAAAAGCCTCACACAGTCTGAAAAACCCCATTGCAAGCAGGTGAAATACTCCCCAGACCATTGCAATCCACTGATTGTTCTGGCATTTACATCTGCAGTGGGGACAGATATGTGGCCACCCCAGCACATTTTGTGTGTATGTTTCTGTCATGAAGATGTTCCAGAGAAAGGTGAATTTTCACTAATGTTCTACAGTTCATTTGCCATCCCTTCACTTGAGTGTTGTGTAAACTTCAGAAATGTTAAATGGAAATGATGTTAATTTAAAAGTAAAATTTAATATCCAATACAATTGGGCCGCAGGTCTCTAATACAAATAATATGAAAAACAAATTCCATGTCACTAATCTAAGATAAATAAATTTAAGAAAGGCAAGTGAATTAGAAAATGGTAGCTTGAAAATACCTCAGATACTTTCACTGGGAAACTTTTAGGTACTTTCACTGTGGAGTGATGTTATTGCAAAGATCAGTTGGTTTTTCATTTGCTTCCCAAATGCTTTCAAGTGCCCTAAGAGTAGTGATTTGTAAATTAACTGGAGTTACAGTCCCCTGTGAAAAGTTGATGAAAAATGTGGCCTTTCCTTAAGCTAAATGCATGTGTAAAGAAAATCTACACGTAATTACATATCCTTGGATAAGGTCCACATACCCCGAACTGTTAATTTGGAGAATGTTTCTATGAAAATAGTATACTAATGCAAATCCTACAAATTGATAATATTACAGTTTTAAGAATTCGCCTCTTGCAAAGTAAATGCTGCATTTTGATGTTACCTGCCAATCACACAATAGGGTCAAAATTTTCTATTATTTTTAATTTTATCTGTCAAGAGAGGATAGGTGAGTAACCACTTAAAAGTTCACACAAATTTAAATGAAATAAAGATTCAAACAAATAATTACTGTCATTTGATAAAAGGTTACTTAAGACTCAACCTGACCACTCCATTTATTTTCTAGTGACCTCTTAGACCAGAGGGGAGGTACATCATTAATATATGTATTGGAATGCTGACATTGAAAGTGGTTTTTTAAGGTACTTTAAATGCAACCAAGTATAAAACTTGAAGTCTAAGATATCTTACTCCTCTCTAACATTAAGGACAAATCTCTGCAAGGCTAAATGCTCTAAACCTATAAAAGAAGCTGGCATGCATGCCTTGAAATGCCACTTACAGTCCTCGTAGTGTTTTGTTAACAGATATCAACCGTAGTTGAATTTTAAAGAGTGTGACAAGAAAAGAAAATATATTTTAAAAATCCTGATCTAAATGTCATAAAATGTTAATTAAAATTATCAAAGTTAGAATAAGTAATGACTGATGAATTCAATAACAGGCACTAAAGTTTGGTCAACAATGTATTTTTTTAATACTAATAAAATTATATATATATATATATATATATATATAATTTAAACTCAGTTAATTCTAAGTAATACTGTAACATAAATGAAAATAATAATGATCTATTCAGCTTCAACTATGTGCCAGATACTTTTACATTATATCCAATTATCAAAAAATTTCACAAGATCACATTTTCACATTTTTCAGAGAACAAAATTGAGAAGCAGTGAATTTAAGTGTCAGGCCTGGGTAAACAGGTGCAGAGAAGATTGGAAGTCATGTTTCTCTGAAATGGCCCTTTTACAGAGAAACGTGATTTAATAATTATCCAGATTATGGTATGATTGGATTGAAATAAATAAACTTGGTTTTAGTGATTTCTTTCACTTGTTTATATAATTTAAAAAAAGGAATCTTCAAAATTATGTTGATTCAGAATAAAAATTCTTATTTGTTTTCACTTAAAAATTATTTACATTTTTAAAAATTATTGTATTTTACAAATATTCAGTGACTTGATCTTTAGCCACATTTTCAAAGCATTATCTAATTCTCAAATTAATCTTGTTGGAAATCCAGAATATTATTTTTATTTTCTCATCATACAAGACAAAACAATTATATAAATCTATTTTTACACTGTGAATTTTAATGTCCTACTTTATGTCACACAGCTAATGTGTATGATGCCTACAGAAATATACTGAGGTAGAAAGATATTTACACTGAAGTAAAATACCTTTAGAACTGAATAATCTGAGCAGGACTACTGCAACTATACATAGTGCAAATAAGGTTTTATGGTTGTTACTTTTTTTTTTTTTTCTCTGATCTCATATTCTGGAATAACAGTCAGCATTTAACAGGGTAATAATGGGCAGAATTATTGAAAGGGGAAAAATGGTCTCTGGTCATATTTTGGTTGCAAATAACAAAAATACTTCCATGACAAAACACAAAATCAAAAGTTAAGAAATGGTAAAATGATGTCATTTCCTTGATATAAAATGACACGTAAGACTAATTGTAAAGATTCCTAAACCTGGGTTTTCTGGTGAAACTAACAGAAACCATAGAAGGGTAAAGAGTAAGATATTTTGCCTTTTTTCCCTTTTTCTTTTGATGAGTAAGAGAGAAAATTTTGAGCACAGTTCTTGGTAAAAGAAGAAAAAGAAGGAATGAAAGAAGTATGAAAAAAACAAAAACCATGAAACGGCATCAATACCATCACTTTTTTTTTTCAGGAGTCATTGGAAATCAAGAACTAGGCAAAGCGCCTGAAGTAAGCAGAGGGAAGTTTACTAACAATATTTAAATTTGAGCTTTATTATACACTGAAAGCAAAAGTGTCCTGTGACCATCAGCTATTTTATAGCTATATCTAATTATCTCAAAAAAAGCTATCTTTTCATGAATTCCAGATAATCTTATTTTAAAAACGTATTTCTTTGATGGATGAAACTTTGTCTATCCTTGCCAGAAAATTTGCTTCATCTCCTTTCATTTTCAGTACTGCTGTGTCTGATACATCAGAAGCTGTATCAATTAGGGACATATGGTAATTCTAAGAATTTGTAAAAATCAGAAAATCCCTGCCTCAATAAATAATCACTAAAGTGACATCAAATTTCTTAGGTAATTAGTAAATGTTTTCTTTATAATGCAGTCATGTTGAGAATCTTAGTAAGAAAAAAGAATCACATTCTACTTAACACAAATAAGTAAAGATTTGGACACATCAATACAAATATTCCTGAAAAAAAATCAAGTTAATCTATTCAAATGTAATTATGAACCAACAGCCTTTCTCCCTTGCCAGTATTAATTTAATTCTAATTTTATAGCAACCATTTTATGTGTTAGAGTTTTTTCCTTTGAATTGCTAGAAAACTGATGCCACAAAAACGGATATCGTTTATATTAAAGCACTATTCCCTTACTTTTTTACTTGAGATTTGATTTCTTATATTCACTTTTTTTTTTGACAAACTCAGCTATCTACTTGGATGGTTAATAAACAGGCTTGAAAGATTTTATTTGTTTTACAGGTACATTAGATTTAACCTTCAGATTGCTGCAATGAAACATTTAGCACAAGGTTCTTAGGTCTTAATAAAAGCATTGATTGCTCAAAATCCTTGATGCTTATTTTTCCCTTAAACTTTAACCATGATACACTTTATGAAAGCTAGTGATGTTCCACACCATGGAATTTGCAGACAACTTGTACCTTTTAATTCATTCTGTTTTCTTAGGTGCAGCTATCCTGAACAGTAGCACATTGTTCTTAGTTGGTACTCAAAAAACATGCTTACTTGATCTTACAATATTGAGAACAAGTACTATAAATAATTTATATTTATATTTTCTGAATAGGTGAAACCAGAAGGCAGCAGTTTAATTCTGTCTAGTTCTGTAGGGGAGGAAAAATAATTTTCCATCTGCCCTTCTGAATTTTTGGCTGGCATCTCTGTCACAAAAGTAAAATTAACAAGAGAAAAATAAATAGAAGTTTATTGGCATGTATACCTCATGTATACATAGGAGATACCCATGGAAAAATAAGTAACTTTCCAAGGTGACTTACAATTTAGATTTAGATACCATCTTCAACTAAAGATAAAAGAAAGAAAGCTGGCGGGGAGACATTATGGAGAGGTGATCAGGAAAAGCACGGTAATGGGTTGTTATGCAGATTTAAGTTAGTGTCTTGTCAATTGATAAGAAGTTGTCTCCATGATTAATTTTTGTGTCCTTCCTGGTAGAGAGAAGAGGAATGACACTTTTGTAAACTGATGTCCTGCCTTTAGGAAAATGGGGGGGATGCAGAGAACTTTTCTTGTATCAGCTTCTTTCCCATTGTCTTCAGCTCAAAATAATTATTATGCCAAAGTGGGATATTTTCAGGATAGCATATTCTGCCACCCTTCAGTTTCAATTACTAAACATTGACATGGGATTTGTAACATTGTTATTCATTAAGTTTCATGAACTTAAACTGGAATGAATGTTGAAATTCTGATCACCAACTACAATTCTGTTCTCAATTTCAACCTTCTCATACCACCAAGCAATTCTTAAACCCCACAAAATGACAAAGAAGCGTGTGGGAATATTTTTCTGATTATGTTTCAGTGTCAATGTTTTTTTTCCTTTTATTATTACCTTTTAAATATATGTGTTAAAAGCCTTTAACAATCTCTTCACTGTGTCTCAGGCACCTTTTTTGTGCATATAGATCCCTCACTGTGCTAGACAGCCTTTTCAAAAGACAGCCCAAGTATATATCTTATTCCACATATTCTTCAAGTGATTTTGACACTCTTCCAAAGAGAGGCAGGATCTACATTTCTTCTCCTTGAACCTGGCCAAACCATTGTAACTGCCTCAACCCGTAGGGCATGGGAGACAGACATGAGGCTGCCTAACTTCTGAATCTAGGTCAAAGAAGGAGATAAGGTCTTCTTCTGCCCCTCTTTTCTTCTTGGAACACTTGCGTTTGAACTCAGTCATCATGTTGAAATGAAGTCCAGACCACATGAAGATATCACATGTTAAGTGTTTCATGGAACAGCCAACATCAACTAGCAGACTTGGTAAGTGAGGTTTCTGATGAGTCCAGAACCCAGTCTTCAAATCTTCCATCCTAGGACAAAGACAGGTTGGGGCACAGGAAATCCATCCCTACATGAATTTTATGTTCTACCTGAATTTCTGATTCAAAGAGTCCCTGTATAAAATAAATTTCCATTATATTGTGCCAGTAAATTTTGGGGTAATTTGTTATCTAATACTAGTAGTTAGAATGTCTCCTCTACAGTTCTTATGATTCTATAAGACTCTGAAACCTCATTGCCACAGGGTAAGAAGTGGCTACTTGAATACAAGAAAAGCTACTCAGAATATCCCAAACCAACAAGGTGGATTAAACTTGTGATATTGACCTTCATTAAACACACATACATGAATAAAATAAAGAGATCCTTTTCTCTCTGTTGTAATTTTGCTTACAAAGATGTTTGTTTAAACCTTTCAGCAGAGAAGACCTAAACATTCTAAACATGTTGCAGCCTATCGATTCTACTGTATAACTTAATTGGTAGGTCCAGCTGCACCAGCAATAAAGGAAGGAAATTGCTGTCTTTGAAAAGTCATAGGAAGAAAAAATAATGTAACTGAACTCTTTTTAATTATGTCTGCAGTTTCCCTCAGCTATTTCCTGCTCTAGGCAAGCAGACATACTATAAAGAATAAAAACGAGCTTCTCTAGTAAAAGAACGAGCAAGTTAATCTTATAAGCATCAAGCTTACTGTTATGTAGGCCAGGGTTTTGGTCTGCATTCTTATGTAAGTTCCTAGCCTCAGTCTTCTTGAGTGTTATTAAAAATTCATACCTCCTCAATAAAGTGAAGTAAACAAAACACTGAGCACAGAGCCTAGCACAAGCTAAGTTCTTAATAAAAAAATAAAAGGTGAAAATTGAAAAATTAAGTTATTCAAATTGACATTGTATTTATGCAGTATATATATATATATATATATATATATATATATATATATATATATATATATATATATATACACATACTGATTTTGAATAAAATAAAACAGAAAAGTGCAGCTGGAATATTTTAAAAAGTAATGCCTGGGTTGAGGTTCAGAATCTAGAGTGCTATTCAATCAATAAGGTATTTTGTTTTGATTTTGTTTTCAAGGAAGGTGTTGGCTCCACAGTAATCTATAACAACCTCTTCCTTTTGGGTATGTTATTCTTTATTTTGCGTATATGTTATTATTTTTCCATTGCTGCTGTAACAATTTCCCTCACATTTATCAGCTTAAAACAATACGTATTTATTACCTCCTAGTTCTGTAGGTCAGAAGTCCTGGTATAATATGGCTCCACTGAGTTCTCTCCTTAGAATCTTGCAAGGCCAATATGAGAATCTTGCAAGGCCAATATCAAAGTGTTAACAAGGCTGCATTCCTTCTAGGAGGTTCTAGGAGTGAATTTACTGCCAAGGTCATTCATTTGACCAAACTCAGTTCCTCATTGTTATAGGACTGAGTCTCCTGCTTCCTTGCTTGCTACCATCTCTGGGCCAGTCTTTCTTACTTGACTACTCTTTTTTTTTTTTTTTTTCTTGTCTTAATCAGTTCAGGCAGCTGCAACAAAAATATCATAAGCTGGTGTCTTATGGTATGAGACACTTATTTCTCACACTTCTGGAGAGGTTAGGAAATCCAAGATCAAGAGGAAAGGAAATTCAGTGTCAGGTGAGGACTGTTTCCTCATTCATAGAAGATCATCTTCTCACTGTGATCTTACCTGGTGGAAAGAGGGCCAGAGAGGTCTATGACGTTTCTTTCCTAAGTTCATTAATCACATTTTTGAGGACTCTGCCCTTATGACCTAATCACCTTCCAAAGACCCCACCTCCTAATGCCATCACATTGAGGGATTAGGCTTTCAACATGTGAATTCTGGGGGATGCAATCACTCTGTCCATAACACTTCTCATACTTCCCATGTGACATACTCCAGCAATGGTGGCTGAGAATTTCTCATGCTTGGAATATCTGACTTCCCTTTTTACTGCATCTCTCTTGACTCTAGCTGGAGAAAGTGCTCCCATGGTTAGATTGGGCCCACTCTGATAATGCAGGGAAATCTTCTTTTAATGCCCATAGTCATAATTATATCTACCAAGCCTCTTCTCTTTTGTCATTTAATGTCACATATTCACAAATTCCAGAGATGAGGGCACAAACAACTTTGGCAGGGGTTGGGTGGGATGAATTTGAGGACAGGGGATATGTTTTGTTCCCTGTATATCAAAAATCCAGGAGTACTACATGTATTGAGCCCAACTAGACCAAGGGTATTTTTTAATCATTTATCTGATCTTTTTATCTTTCCTTAATATTTTTTATTGTAAATTATGTTTATAATTTTAATTGTCTATAATCATGCAAATGTCCTCTACATTTACTGCAGTTTTTAAACATTTTTTAATGTTAGGTTTTGTTTAATAATTCTTGTCCTTCATGTTACTTCTCTATCCCCTAGATCTTCAGTGGGAAATGTGGAGCTGTATTTACCCCTCTTTACACTTTAACCAGAGAAACTCCACATTTAACTTTTTCAAAGATGGAGCTTTTGCATAATATTTCAAAATTTTTTGAAAACCTTTGTCCCTAGAATTCAGTGCTTCTCAAACTCTCTATGGAGAAGAATCAATTTTTTCTGAATCTATCCCAAACTTAAGCTTCTATATAACATAATAAAGTGAATTACTTTCAAAAAAATAAATGAAAACAAGAAAGGAGGAATACAAAATGGAAATTCAAATTTTTAATTCTTAGATGTATTAGACATACAATTAATCTCCCAAATTTCTGTAAAATATTATAAATGCTTAATCTCAATTTTTATACTTATCTTGTCTCTTACTGGTAATAATCATTTCATGCATCATCACTCTTCCACACAGCATACTTTGAACTGGTCAAATAATAACCTATACTGGTAATTCCAGGATTAGAAATAAAGAACCTGTATGTAATAAACTCCAGTCTATCACTTTCATGAGCTGAAAATTCTTGACTAATTCCAAACTATCAAAGCATAAAAAGAAAGTGATACTTACTATTCTAAATTATAAATATTTTGAAATGTTTATAGCAGTGTTTTCCTACTTGGGTGAATTATAAAATGGGCAATCTTTAGGAAACAAATAAAATCAGCCATTCAAACACAATTATTTATTTTGAATCATGTCCCCGAAGCCCGTGCAGAAAGAATTGAACCACATCATACATCTTGGAGTGTCAGCACAGCATTGTGTTGACAATAAACTTGAAGGAGAATGAGGTCATTTTTCAGTCAGCTTCCAGAAATTACCTCTTTAAAATTCTTAGTTCCTTTACTACAATAAATGTCCATGTTTCCAGTCTCTTGACTTGAAAAAAAAAGTGTTCTACAACCCACAGGAGATGATTTCTGTGTCAAAGGTAGGGTAAAGAGCATATGACCTTGCATGGAGGAAAACCCAACCATTAAAATAACTTCAATGACAGCTGATTTTTTCATGGGTTCATTCACTATATTGAAGACAATGATGCCAATGTGGACTTTAATTACCCTAAAGGCTGTTCTGGAAGGAAAGAGGATGGAAAGTTGATATTACAGGAAAACTCTGAATGTGTTTCATATGGAGGATAACTCTGTTGCAGGAGGGAGGAGAAAACATATTTTTTTTTACTTCTGTGGAGATAATTTCTATATATTTATTTTTTTGTCATTAGTGATCATAATACCTCAGAAATGATATACAACATAGGTGCTTTATGGCAAGTAGAACATACCACCTTATAATGACTATTTTTTCTCGCTTATTATTATTTTTTTAATCTCAATGTTAACAACGAGGTATAAAACGTGGTTGAACCCAGATCACAAACATACTGAAACTCTATATTCAGGTTAGTCTCTTAGAGCATTAAATTATTATTCTGTATCATTAAACTAATGAAGCACAGAAATCATTTAAAATAGCTATTATAATAAAGTCATTGTGCTACCTTTTTTTTTTTTTTTTTTTTTTTTGCGGTATGCGGGCCTCTCACTGTTGTGGCCTCCCCCGTTGCGGAGTACAGGCTCCGGACGCACAGGCTCCGGACGCGCAGGCTCAGCGGCCATGGCTCACGGGCCCAGCCGCTCCGCGGCATATGGGATCCTCCCAGACCGGGGCACGAACCCGTATCCCCTGCATCGGCAGGCGGACTCTCAACCACTTGCGCCACCAGGGAGGCCCTATTGTGCTACCTTTTAAGAAATAATATAAATCTGATTGAGCTGTATACACTGCTTTTAAGGAGCTTACAAATTAATGGAGAGGTGTGAGGAATTTGATTAAGATTAGTGTATATCTATACACAAACATAATTTATATTATTTATATAATTGTATAATATTTTAATATTAATAAATATAACACAAATAAAATATTGTGGAACCACAAGTAAGGAAGTAATTAATTATTATGTTTAGATAGGATACCTGGAAAGGGTCCAAAAAGTAGGTGGCATATAAATTAGATATCAAGACATAAGCAAAATTTGGACAGAGAAATGGAAATTTTTAATATAGGGGAACTTAAGCAAAGAGTACAGCCTCATAGATATGTGTGTACAGCATGTTGAAAAATTTATACCATATTTATAAAGACCCTAATGTCTCATACTCATCATACTGTCTATTAAATGGTCTAAGGATTAAAAATAATTAAATCATAAAGTAGCTGCTTTGGGATAAGCATGTGATTTCGAATTCAGTTGATGTTATTTAAAGCTTAACCTCTCCTTTCCAGAAGCCCAAGGATAGAGGTCATTTATCCTGGAGTGGTTAGATACAGTTGGGGGATTTAAAATTCTTTATTAATCAAACCAATTGAAATGGTTTTAAAAAATGTCCTTTGACAGTGATATGGTATCAGAAATGTTCTTTCTTTTACTTGACCTAAAACAAGTATACTGCCAGATATTTTTCCAGCAAGGATGGATTTATTCAGAATCAGCAGAAAAATGCAATTTGGAGTCTACAATCATGGCAAGTCATGTGCAAGTCCCTTCACAGCAAGGGAAGTAGAACACTTTTATAGATGGGAAAAGGAAGTTGGGCAGGAGGTTGATAGTAAACAATGAGTCCATGGCTTTTCATTGGCTGAGTCCTTGCCTGGATAAAGGAGGAGCCTCTCTTCTTCCCATTGAGCTCTGCTATCATTACAGAGCATGAGAGCTCTCCTTTTTGGTCTCCCAACTCTATTTATTTACTTTTTATCTTTTTACTTTTTTATTTTTCATTTTTTTAAAATTTTTATTGAAATACAGTTTATATACAATGTTGTGTTAGTTTCAGGTGTACTGCAAAGTAACTTAGTTATATATGTATATATGTGTTATATATATATATATATATATATATATATATATATATATATATATATATATATTCTTTTAAGATTCTTTTCCATTATAGTTTATTACAAGATATTGAGTGTAGTTAGTTCCCTGTGTTATATGGTAGGTCTTTGTTGGCTGTCTATTTTATATATAGTAGTGTATATATTTCAATCCTAAACTCCTAATTTATCCCTCCCCTCCCCATTTCCCCTTTGGTAACTATAAGTTTGTTTTCTTTTTTTTTGTTTTTTAACTTTGTATTTTATTTTATTTTTATTTTTATTTTTTAATTTATTTTATTTTTTAATTAGTTTCTGCTTTATAACAAAGTGAATCAGTCACACATATACATCTGTTCCCACATCCCTTCCCTCATGCATCTCCCTCCCTCCCACCCTCCCCATCCCACCCCTCCAGGCGGTCACAAAGCACCGAGCTCATCTCCCTGTGCTCTGCGGCTGCTTCCCTCTATCTATCTACCTTACGTTTGGTAGTGTATATATGTCCATGCCTCTCTTTCGCTTTGTCACAGCTTACCCTTCCCCCTCCCCATATCCTCAAGTCCATTCTCAAGTAGGTCTGTGTCTTTATTCCCGTTTTACCCCTAGGTTCTTCATGACATTTTTTTTTTAATTCCATATATATGTGTTAGCATACGGTATTTGTCTTTCTCTTTCTGACTTACTTCACTCTGTATGACAGACTCTAGGTCTATCCACCTCATTACAAATAGCTCAGTTAACTTTGTATTTTATATTGGACTATAGTTGAGGAAAAATGCTGTGATAGTTTCAGGTGTACAGCAAAGTGATTCAATTATACATATACATGTATCTATTCTATTACAAATTCTTTTCCCATTTTGGTTGTTACATAATATTGAGCAGAGAGTTTTCTGTGTTATACAGTAAGTCCTTGTTGGTTATCCATTTTAAATATAGCAGTATGTACATGTCAATCCCAAACTCCCCAGCTATCCCTCCCCCCCACCCTTCCCCCTGGTAACTGTAATTTCATTATCTAAATCTGTGAGTCTGTTTCTGTTTTGTAAGTAAGTTCATTTGTATCATTTCTTTTTAGATTCCTCTTATAAGTGATATCATACGATATTTCTCTTTTTCTTTCTGACTTACTTCACTCAGTATGACAATCTCTAGGTCCATCCAAATAATGTAAATGGCATTATTTCATTCTTTTTAATGGTTGAATAATATTCCATTGTATATATGTGCCACATCTTCTTTATCCATTCCTCTGTCAATGGACATTTATGTTGCTCCCATGTCTTGGCTACTATTAACAGTGCTGAAATGAACACTGGGGTGTATGTATCTTTTCAAATTAGAGGGTTTTTTTTTCTTTTCCAGATATATCTCCAGGAATGGAATCACTGGATCACATGGTAACTCTACTTTTAGTTTTTTAAGGAACCTCCATATTGTTCTCCATAGTGGATGCACCAATTTACCTTCCCACCAACAGTGTGTAGGAAGGTTTCTTTTTCTCCACACCCTCTTCAGCATTTATTATTTGCAGACTTTTTGGTGATGGCCATTCTGACATGTCGAGGTGATACCACAGTGTAGTTTTGATTTGCATTTATTTAGTAATTAGCAATGTGGAGTATCTTCTCATGTTCCTGATGGCCATCTGTATGTCTTATTTAGAGAAAGTCTGTTTAGATCATCTGCTGGTTTTTTGATTTTTTTTTTTTTTATATTGAGCTGTATGAGCTGTTTTTTTGTATTTTGGGAAATAATCCCTTGCCAGTTGCATCATTTGCAAATATTTTCTCCCACTCCATATGTTGTCTTTTCATTTTGTTTGTGGTTTCCTTTGCTGTGCAAAGGCTTTTAAAACTGAAGTTTCTGTTTATTAGTTTTTTCAACCTTGTAAAATCTTATTATTTTCAATATATTTAATTTCTATATTTCTTTACCTTAAGTAATGAGACTTCTGACAGATTTTTAAAGCCCTGCTTAAAAGTTCAAACAGTAGTTTTGTGGTTGTAGATTTTGTTTGTACTTAGCCATCTTCAGATGTACTACTAAAACTTCTAAATAATGCTCCAAAATATGTAAAGGTCTTAATTAGTTTCTTGAACATTTCATCAACTTCTGACTATTTAAGTGTAAATTCTGAATCTAGAAATCTTAATAACATAATCAATAACATGATTCAGTTTGTTTCTGAATTGTTAATCTAAAGTAATTATATTATTTGTTCATAAAAAGTTTTTACTATAGCTATTAAAGCACATTGGTAACTTAAATTACATTTTTTTAAGCTAGAGAAGACAGAGACTTATGAGATTCCAAAAGTGAAAACTTGAATGATATCTGTATTTATTGGATTTTTAGGTTATGAGGAAAAGGAAGAAACCCAGAAAAATATTGAGCTTCAAATTAAGAATAAGTGGGGGTACCATTGAGATAATTACTTAAAGGGTGTGGAATTGGAAGTAAAGAAAATGAGGTCAGTACGAAGCAAATTGACTTTATGGTTTTGGGTAACATCTAAGTGGAAATGTTGAATAGATACTTAGTGTTTATTTGTTATTATTGCTACAGTTTACTATCTTCTATCTTTCTGAGTGTCTTACTTTGCAGTTCAAAATATTGAAAATCTTGTTATCTGCATGATTCATTTTCCAGCTAGATTCTTAAGATCACTGTGTCTCTTGTCATACGTTTACAACAGTATGAAAAGCAAATTATGTTATCTACCATGTTCTTATCTTTTAAATCCATTTTAGGAGCTGCTACAAAGTATTCATTTTCTGAATTGATTAAATTCATATTGCAATATTAGTATAGCTAACCAATTAAAGTGTTTCAGATTTTGAAGTGATCCAAAAAAAAAAAAATGCTTAAGCCTTAACCTAATAGAAATACTAACGTTTTCTTTCGGTGAAATGGTTAGGTGAAATATAAGCAAGATCTCAATGCAAGTGATATGCAACATTCATATTGTTACATAAAATTGTTCTTGGTATTTTAACATAGGAATTTTTTAATTCACTTCTCAATTTGAAATCAAATGTAAACAATTTGGAATAAGAATGTTTTAACTCCATGGAATTTAAAAAGCAATAGATCAATAAATTATATTAAACCAAAAAGAAAGTAAAGAAGAAAGGAGTTTATAATTTGAAGTGTCCATATCATACCTGCTCCAAACAATCAAAAAAAAAAATCTGTGAACCAAAATTAGTTTCTTAGGATATTTTACTAAATTTTCACTAAAATTGTCTTTTATTTTTAGAAAAGAAGTACCAAACTCAAACCTAAGAACATAAAAACATGTATATATTAAATTTCAAAAATAAATACTAATAGAGAAGACAAATACATTTTAGAGATAAGCAATGTTAGTAGGTAAATTTGAAATTTTAATATTCATTAATCAGAGTATTTAATATTTAAGAGTTTACTAAACAAATAATAAAATACCCACAGAAAGAGACTCATGTTTTCCCACTTCAGTTTATTTTACTTGAAGAACAGTGAGAGGTTACAGCACTACCCCCACATGGATGAGACGTTTTCTTAAATTCAATGTCATTCTGAAATAGCACATAAAACAATTTTTGTTTTCACCTGAGAATGCCAAACAATGATGTGTATATGTGTGTGTATATGTGTGTGTATACATACACATACTCATGTGTACATATACAAATAGATGTGTGTATGTATTTATATGTGTATTTATGTATCTATCTATTACTATATTTTAAATAAGATTGGTAATAGAATATAGAGGTCATGAAATATGATTTTAAAGGTTTGGGAACTGCATCCCATTAACTTGTCAGCATTCCTGGTGAAACTGCTTTGCATTCTTTGGTAAAGATTGGAAGTAAACCCATTACATGTGTTACAGTATCAGATATGTGTAAATTGGCTTGAAAAAAGGTTTTATTTTGAGTGCATGGTTGCCACAAAATTCTATGTTTTTTACTAGGTCTAGTTACTTCATGGACATAATTATATTTGTGTGGCTTTCCTAGTGACTACTTTTAATACATACTTAAAACCCCTTTAGGACACGATCTACAAAACTGAGTTTGCAGTGAATTCGACAGGCCAGCCCTTCACACTGTTCTCCCTACTCAGATATACTCTGCTTTAGCTCAGCAAATCTATTCTATTAAGTACCCATTGAAAGAAATATTTTTTTTCTGTTTAATTTTTTAAAAAGCTAGGAGATATATAACAGGGACAGGACATAACTCAGCTACCTATGGAACAGAAGCTATTCTCAGGGAAAGACATGTTTTCTTCACTGTATCTTTTGAAGCTTAGAAGTTTTCTGAAGTATGATAATTACTGAGTTTATTCTTTTCCTCATAGTTAATCCTTCAGGATTGCTGAACTATTTTCACAAAGGACACTGTAGTCTAGAAGTTTTGCTGTGTTCTAAATATATCATTTCTTATCTATAATTCTGAAACCCAGAAAATATTAAACCTGAAACATTTCTCACAACTTATTGGGCAGGAAATCCTGAAAATCCTGACCTGATCTAACCTATATAACCTGATCTAACTTTAATTAT
Source organism: Mesoplodon densirostris (assembly GCF_025265405.1). NCBI lineage: Eukaryota > Metazoa > Chordata > Mammalia > Artiodactyla > Ziphiidae > Mesoplodon > Mesoplodon densirostris. Next base: position 20,729,057 of record NC_082665.1, read on the forward strand.
AGTATGCATTTATCATACTTAGTGGGGTCATTCATTTTTTCCTGCAGAATTAAAGTGTTTGAACATGAGGTTGTGTTTCTGAAACTGCAGCAGAACATTGTATAATATACAAAATAATACCTTTTAAAAACTCAAAGTTCCTAATGTAAAAACATATTTGGGACTTCAGTCTCAGTCCTGATATATAATGAGCTTGGAAGTAGCCATTCCTGTCCTTACAACAAGACAAATTAAGCAAATTAAACATCTTGGACCTATTAGAGAACTGAGGTCACAGCACAAGCCACCACCCCAAAATCTGGAAAGACAAGCACATCCAATAGGTCACAGCCAACACATGAATACATGGAGCAGAAGCCACTAGAACTATAGACAGGGAGGAACACTTGAATGGTAGTTCAGGCAAAGTTGCTGGAGGCAAGGTGACGGATAATTTAGAAGTGAGAAACTTCCTGATTGGGGCTTTAGTGAGGGTCTCATACTTTTCTACAGTTTACTCTGGAAAACCTACAAATTCTCATAATGAAGATCTGAGAAAGATCTGAGAAGTATCCCTTTGTTGTTTAGGCAGGAGGCAAGGAAGAAAAATCATTGTGAAAGCAGCAAACAGAATTTTCTGTAACTAAAGTCTGTTTCCAGAGGAAGATTGACCAGATTCTTATCCAGCTGGGGGAATGGTACCTCTCATACTCCAGTGCCCTCCATCCTTACATCCTATTTGAATTTGCCACGTTGATTGTGTATTCTTTAGCCACACATAATATGCTGCTGCCTTGTGTATTCTTTAGCCATGCATAGTATGCTGCTGCCTTGTTTTAGATTTGTATATAAATACTACCCTACTGTATAGAGTCTTATGCAATTTTTACCATTGTGTTTTTCAGATTCATAAATATTTTAATATAGCTCTAGTTAATCTGTGTCTGTTCTTCCATTGACAGATATTAGGATATCTCTCTAGCCATGAAAAAAAAAAGTGAATTAAACCAACAATGAGAACTCATTCATATATATTACAAAATGCTCTAGAAAATGACATTAAATTACAAAAAAAAAATCTAGCGTGACCTTCTAATTTTAGAAGTTGAACTATGAAAACATATTAAGTGATCTTATGGCTCTGAATTACTCTCGTGCACAGAAAGGAATTTGGCCTAAAGCGGCTTTGACCGACTAGTTTTGCTTAAGGGCCAGATGTGGCCTAGAGTAGCCAAGCTCCAGGCTGGAACAAGCCCTTTCCACTTTCCCCACAGCTTATGTAAGTGATATCTCTGTCTATTTTAAGAGCAAAATTAGAGAAAAATGTTTTCTAAGACCTGGCTGGCCTCCCCTTCCCCACCCTAACTGATCATTCCAGGTTGTCAGGCACCTGTTTACCTTAGATATGAAACACTCTGCAGGGTTCTGAGTGGTCAGTTGAGGCTCACAGGGCACTGGTCCTCAGAGGCACAGTAGTGGAGACATACACAGCCATGGAGGACCTGCTGCCTGCCACCCAATCCATTTTCCAGCTGATCCTGGAGCACCTGAATGGTGCTTTGTTGATGACTGCCTGAAGCTTCAGACATATCCCAGGCTTCCCTGCAATTCACTGGGAGATCCTTGTATGTACTGTGAAGCTAGTTTTGATAGTAAAGGGACTTCACATTTCAAGAAATGTGAAGTTCCTAGGCAAAAAAGTGTTCTGTCCACAATGAAATCTGAGGAGAATGTTGTGAGGATATTGAACCAATAATACCAGCTGAAGAATTCCTTAGTCCACTTGGGGTGGAAGCCAGTACTCCCATGTTACAAACCTTGTGTTTGTTGACAATGAATACAAACCTGAACAGGCCATCACTTCCAGGCACTGTGGACTTTCTGGAAAAGGCACAGAAGAGCCAGCCTCCTCAACTTTCCCAAGTGACTGATGGAAAACCCATCTTAAATGCATCAGAGAAAAATGGAGAACAACTTCAGAAGAAATTAATGATGTGAATGAAAACATTCATTTTACAAAAAGTCCAGAAATGCTCATCCAAGAAATTGCAGAATGGAAGCAGAGAGTCCAGGAAAAGGAGGAGGAGAAAGAAGGGCTTGAGCAGTCAAACACACAAATGGTGCAAATCCTGAACAGTGAAGTCAACCAAGTAACATCAATGGCTGAACACCTGCTGAAGACCATCCTCTTGCTTGACCTCCTTGGAGATCACGTGGATGACAGGAACTCGAAAGTCTAGAAATAGAGGGAAGCAGGAAATGGCCATCAATCCATCCATAGGCCAGAAGCTGATAAGAAGGTGTCAGTGATGATGCTGACTTCAGTGTGTCCCTTCAGTGTCCTGAAGAGAAACATCAAGAAATAGACCAACAGTTGTGGGAAGAAAAACGAATGAAGAGCTCACAGGACAAATCTCAAGTCTCCAAATGGAAAAAAGCGTCTCTGCAGTGTGAGAATTCACAACTGGAAAGAAAGTTCAGCAGCTGAGGCTGAAGTTTCAAATTCTGCCTGAAGTGCATGAAGACCATTTAACACAACTTCAGAAAAAAAAAAAAAAAATTGAAGAGGAAATGCACTACTTAGAAAATGGAGAAGAAACTTCCTATCATGTATAGAAACATGAAATCTACATATTAGGATTGCAACCTGTATAAGAAAATGGCCAAAGCCATATGCAAAGAATTGAAGAGAACCAATTCTTACCATCGAAATATCTGCGACCATGAAAAAAGAGCTCAAGATTGTTGGATGGCAGCTGTGTCAACTGAGAGAAAACTCAAGGAGCTAAGGAAAGAAAATGTGCACATGAGGCAGATGGTGGCCAAGGTCAAGTCTAAGTTCCAACCTCTCTCCAGGGGTCCTTGTGCTCCTGCTACTCCACTTGCAGCCCACAGAGGCAGGGAAGTATCAGGAGGTCTCCCCTGTGTCATCTGGTTCCCCAGGGAGAAGGAGGGTCACACCTTGAGTGATCAGGGATCTGGGGTCACCAGCAGGTTTGACTCAGCTTCCCCAGCTATTTGATTCTGAACACCCAGAACCATGGCCCAGCATCTGCATGTATTTCTGTTAAAGGAATTTTGATTGACCTCTTGTTAGCTAAGGTATTATTACTAAATTGATGCCATAATTACTCTTATTAACATAGAACTATAACTTTATGGTAGTAACACTTAAAAATAGATATGATAATATAATTCTCAGGAACACAATTTCCCCACTGGATTCTTTGGCATTTTATATTTTAAGTATTGTACTTTGATTTAAATTACATCTCCCTTATGACTTAAACCATCCTGTAAGTTTGATATTGGTGAAGACATTTGAAATAATAGACTATACCTGTAAGCTATGGCTAACGTTAGAATTCTGTGAAAAATTCTGTAGAAATAACCTAATATTTATGTGCATAAATTTAGGTTGCTTTTTTAATATGCAGGAAAAAAATAGTTTAACAAAACTAGACCCCATTCAAACTACATAATATTTTTATATAGTTTGGTACTAAATTTGTAGTTTAGTGCTAAAATCATAAAATTAGTTTAATAGATTCATAGATTGGAAACTTTAGAAGCATTTAGAATCATTTATTTCTTGTTTTATAATATTTTCATTACCTTCATTATTTTATTTTAGATTCTGTTTGTTCCTTAACAACTCTAAAATTTATCAGCCAAAATGAAGAACTTTTCTCTTGCAGGCAAACACACGCACACACACACAAACACAACCCTCCACAAGGCAGATACAAATCCCTCTCAGTTGTTTGTGAGTACTTGAAAATTGTAAAAATAGAGTTGCAAAGTTTAAAAATGTTTTTAAATAAAAAAGTAAATGAATAGAAAAAACTTTTTGTGTAAAATTTGTATTTAAAAAAATAGATTACTAAATCATTCACACAGGAAAAGGGAGTTTCCTGGTGATTCAAAATAAATTCCAACTAGAAACACTTCATTCAAATGCTACAAATGAAGAGGCAGAGGTGAGTGTGGTTAAGAGCTGTGGCAAGGATGAGGGAAGGACCGAGGATGGGCAGCTCCCAGGCGCTAGCAATTAAACCCTGTTCCCACTTCTGAGTCTGGAGAGAGGAGAGGAAAGAGGTGTCATCAGAGCTCAGTGAGGAGCTGTCAAGGGAACAGGTAAACTGCCCCCACCCTCTGTCCTCCAATCCTCCCATTTCCTGCATAAGCATTGGGAAGCTTCCCAGAGGGCCTGGGTAGTTCATGCAGGGGAATCAGCCTTGGGCTAGAGCAGGCCAGACACAAAACCCAAAAGAGAGTAACTAGCACACTTGACTCTTTGATCTAAAGTATGTTTGTGTGTTTTATTGTCTTCATTCACACCCGTATACTTAACAAATATCCATGGAGCTTCTACAATGTCTACACCACTGTTCTAGAAGTTTGTAACACAGAGATGAAAAAACTTCCAGACCTGATGAGTCCTGTGGACCTCAGAAGTTACATTTTAGTGAGGAGTAAGGTCAGATAATAAAGAAGAAAGAAGCAAAGGATGATAATGTCTGCTCTGCAGACAATTCCAATAGGGTTGATGGGTAATTTGGGTGACACCCAGGAGGTGATATTTATTTTGATATCTAACAATAAGAAGAGTTTCCTGGGAGGTCAGGGGCATGACATTATAGGCAGGGAAAAGAGGAAGTCTAAATTACCTGAGAACTGGGTTTCTGGGACAGTGGAAACTGAACTAAGTTGACAGAGAAGGGAGAAGGTGGACAGGGGACAAGGCTCACTGCAGAGACTGGTCTTTAGTGCAGTATAGGGACACCAGGTTTTAGACCTGGAGAGAGAGGGTAGATGGCTGAGGGCGTGGTGTGATGTGCATTCTACATAGGTCTGTCTGGCTGTGGAGAGGGTGGAATGTGGAGTGGGGGGAGTGAGCGCAGGCTTTAATGAGGTGCCTTACAGGGGTCTGAATGGAACTCTGGGGGCTGGCACTGGATTGCTTGTCACAGAGTTCCAAGATGAGGACAGATGGGGCTGAGTTTGGGTTGTCGTGGGGTCAGAACGACTGGAGAACGACTCTTAGAACTTTTCTAATAACCCTGTGTATTAGAGGGCACCAAGTAAATCATAGTAAATTCTCTGCAGGAGAAAAGTCACCAAGGCATAAATGCATTACATTCAGTTAAATCCTAGCTTCCGAGTAGAAGCATGTAGAGCAGGCATGTTCATTTGCACTGCATGTGGTTTCTGCCATTCCTCAAGGCTCGGGTGATCAGGTGGTCTGATCTCCCAGGTGGTCTCACAACAGGGACTCCACAGGCAGGGTCAGGAGAAGCATGGTGCAGGGTGAGGATTTCCAAGTGTGATTCATTAAGGTGAGCCCATATAGTGCTCAAGGTGAGCCCATTGTTCGAGGTGAACCCATATAATGCTCCTTTTGCTAATACCAAAATGAATCTTAATTTTGCTCCACTGCAGTTCACAACAGTGGAAGAGAAAGACTCATGAGCGAGAAGTGATCATGAATGTGGCCTGCACACTCATTGATGGTGCCATGCCAGTCTCTAACTGTCCCTGTAGCAGGCTGGGTGTGGGGTGGGAGGTCAGGGTTCTCTGGAGAGCATGGTCCTTGAGCTAAATAGTGAAGGATGGGTAGGAGTTATTTACAGTCTTTTTACACTTTAAAGGGCATATCAGTCACTTAGAGATCTTGTTGCAAAGCAGATCCTGATTCATCAGTCTTAGGGGGGTTCTGACCCCTGCATTGCCCCCGGGTGATTCCCATGTTTGACCAGAAATAGAAGAGCAAGAATATTTAGATGATTATGAGGTAGGAGTGTGGGAAAGATAAAAGGGGTAGTGGCATTTCTGGCCAAGGTTTAGCTCAGGCACAGACAGGAGGACTGGCCTGGTGCAGCTGATGTATTTGTAACATGAAGGCATGCTCTTCCCAGTTTTCCTCTCAGAAGTTTTATCTACAACAGACTAATACTGTCCTGAATACATAGCCAGTTCCAGAGGAGGGCAATGAACCACAGACTTATTGTTGTCCTTTTAGAAGCCAACTATGGGTGACACAATTTCCTCCAGAATACCCTGTGTCAGTACATAACCCCATGTCTATATAATTGCTTGCTGTGTCCAGGAGCCTAAGGACCCCTCCTGACCTGTCCCTTATTCCTCACCCTTACATCCAATCCATTATTCCTTTAAACTCCCTCTGTTGTCTCTCATTCTCAGCTACCAGACTCCAGTACAAACCACAAGTCTTGCTTCCCTGGATCACTGTCACTCTAGGACTGTCCCTCTTACTGAGCCCCCCTTCACTGTGCTTCCTCCTGTCCATCTCCTGCCAGTAGTCACACAAGAATCTTTATTCCTTGAGATGATCGAGGCAAGAATGAAGCCATACACTGATAAGCGGGAGATGAATGTGGAACTAACTCCTGTCCTCATCATCACATCTCCTGGCTCTGGCTCACATAGCAAGGGTGAGAATCATGCTCGTGTGTCCTACACAATTGTGAGGGTGCTTGGCTTGTGCCCACATATTATTGATAGTTCACATTTTCATTCATAAAACTGCTCAAGTTATAACAAATTATATGATCACAAAATTAATGGCTCACTTGAGTTCAAACTCTTCCAAAAAGAACTGCTGTTCCTGGGGAATTTAAGGTTCTTGCTTTGTGGCAAAAGAATTCGGAGACAAAGTGATAGGTAAGAAGCTGATTTATTTAGAGAGAAACACACTGCATAGATAGAGTGTGGACCATCTCAGAAGGTGAAAAATCTTCGAAATATGGCGTGGTTAGTTTTTATGGGCTGGATAATTTCATAGGCTATTGAGTGAGAGGATTATTCCAATTATTTTGGGGAAGGGGCAAGGATTTCCAGGAATTGAGCCACAGACCACTTTTTGACCTTTTATGGTTGGCTTCAGAACTGTCATGGTGCTGGTGGTGTGTCATTTAGCATGTTAATATATTACAGTGAGCATATAATGAGACTCAAGTTCTACTGGAAGTTGATTCTTCCACCATCTTGGACCCAGTTGGTTCTAACCAGTTTTTGTCATATCCTATGATATCATTCTTTTAAAGCTTGTGCCCTGCCACCTTCCCTCCTGTTTCACTATGACATTTTAAAAAACATGTATATCCTGATAAAGTTAGACAACATGATCTAATAGAAACTTAACTGCAGCCATGGATGGTCAAAGAAACACCACAGTTTTGCCAATTCAACCAATGCAGTGACATCATATTTTTGTTAAGACGATTCTACATTCATGAAATCCAAATATAAGTCATCTTCATTTTGAGAAGGTCCCAATAAAAACTGAGTGATGTGTGGTATAGACTTAACACTGAGTATGCTTGGGTTAAAGTTAAGGCCTCTCCAATCAACTGAGGAGTCAACTGCTCCCCAAATAACTCTTTTACATTGTAATAACTGTAACTTGGTTACTTTAATCCACTTTGTCACTGATTGCTTAATTCTGATGGGCCACCTCCTGAATCCTTGTAATCATCTATAGGAAATGCCATTGAGTAACACTGACTTCTCATGGTTCATTGACGGGACTTATTTAAAAGGTGACGTAGCAAGTATTGTGTGGGGAGTGCAATTTCAACTCCTTTGATGTTGTTGAGGCGGGATGTTTACCTATAGCTACTTCAGACCAACACACTGAATTACACACTCTTACATGGGCTTGTACTTTAGCCAAGGAAAAAAGTCCCATTGTTTGTACTGATAGTAGATATCCTTTCAGGCTAGCTCATTACTTTAGAATGCTGTGCATAAAACATGGCTTCCTTACTTCCAGGGGAAATAAAATTTTAAATGGCCACAATGTTTAGAAATTGTTGGATGAAATACTTTTACCTGCTGCTTTAGCTGTTATTAAGAGCTTGGTGCTTTCTAAACTTGAATCTCTGGAAGCTCAGGGAAATCATTTTGCTGATATTTCTGCAAGAACTGCTGCCCTTAAAGGGACAAACAACATCCTTTGACCAACTTTAAAGGGATCAACAGCAGTGTTTGACCAACTCTGTCAAAAGGGAGATTTCCCCAAATGATAATTCAGAAAAACTGGCTAGAGAATCCCAATGATTGGTCTCAAAAAATGAAAAACAAGAATAAAAATTAAAAAATGTTTGGTTTGATAAAAACAGACATCTCTTGTTTGGACAAAATAACAGCCCAGTCTTATTGGAGCCTCCAAATTTCCCACTCCTAATCACTGTGTATGCATTAACTCATAGGTCTACTGACAAGATGATAGTCATCATGAATCAATATTGGTGGGAAAACATTAACATGGCCACACAAAGTGCTTACCTCACTTGTCCAAACTTCAAGCAGGGAAGCCTATTCACACTGCTCCCAGACATTTTAAACTGCCTATTCGACCATTCGAGTTCTAGCACATGGATTTCCTACAATTTCCTCCTTCTAATAGGTATAAATATTTTACTTATGGTCTTTGTGTTTTCACAGTGAACTGAAGCCTCTCCTGCAGACAAGCTACTGCCTCTCATTTGGCTAAAGTCCTTTGGAAAGATTATTCTTACCTGGGGAATTCCTCTTGAACCTTATAGTGATTGAGAGAACCACTTTCTGACCAGGTGCTTAGATGACTTTATGTTCTTTGGTGGGTTTTGAAATACTTTCACTGTACTTACCACCCTTAAATCCTCTGACTTAGTGGAAAGCATTAAAGTCATTATTAAGACTAAATTGACAAAATTTGTAGAAACCTCCAGATTCCTTGGACAAAAACATTACTATTGGTCTTTCTAAATCCCATAACCATCCCTTTTATAACTCATAAACTTTCAGCCTTTGACAGAGGTAACCCAATGCACCTATTTCTTGCTTCCTTTGACCCACACCTGATAAAAGGAGAAATTTTTCACTATTGGAAAGGCCTAATGTCTTCTATTAAAAATGCCAATGCTTTGATAGGGCAATCTTTTCATAGTGTGTCTTTGGGAGATGAAGACATTAACCATCATACTTGCAACCTGCAGATTTTGTCTAGTGGAAAAAAAACACCTCTAGAAGAGCCCTCTTCAATCATGTTGGGAAGTCTCCTAGCAGGTTCTGCTAACCAACCCTTGTGACACCAAACATGAAGGAATAGACTCTTCAATTCATGTGGTAAGCCTAAAGAAAGCACTAAACCCTGACTTGACTTGAATGTAAAGATTTTCCAGAACTGAGGCAGGCAATATTTAATGAACCACCTTTCCCAAGATATCTGAACCAGGCTTATTTAAAGGATTTTGCCAAAACTTTGATGATGACATAATGCTTCAGAGGATTAATATCTATGATGTGATAACATATGGACTTACAGACAAAGTACCTAAGACTTTACTCTCTTACCCCTTCTAAAGAAAGTTATTTACTAAATAAATGGACATGCATGAAGTCAATAGCACACACACACACACACACACACACACACACACACACACTTTGGTTCTAGTGGGAACAGGTTATAAAGCACAGGAAGCTCAGCTCGGTGCTCTGTGATGACCTAGATGGGTGAGATGGGGGGGGAGATCCAAGAGGGAGGGGATATATATATACATATAGCTGATTCACTCCACTGTACAGCAGAAACTAACACAATACTGTAAAGCAATTATGCTCCAATAAAAAAATAAATTAAAACAAAACAAAACAAAACAAAAAAGAGTCAAGTGTGCTGTTCATTATCCAAATTATTTCAAGCCCTTTTCTGACCTGCTCTGTGCCTAAGGCTGCCTCCCCTGCCTGTGCTACCTGTTCTCTCTAGGTAGCTGCCTTGCTCCAGCAGTAATGGAAGGACAGGAGGACAGTTTTCCCTGTTCCTTTGACAGCTCCTCACTTGGCTCAGATGACACCACTTCCCCCTCCTCCCCCAGGACCTTGAGTAGGAACAGCTTCTCTGTTGCTAACACCTGGGAGCCCCCATCCTTGGTCCTTCTTTCACCCCTGCCACAGCTCGGAAACTACCTTATCTCAGTCTCTTCATCTGCATCATTTAGGTGAAATGTTTCTCTTTGGAATCTTGTTTGATATATCAGCCGATTCACCTCTTGTGTGTATATGATTTAAGGTTATTTTGTGTATATACAAGTAGTTTGTATGTGATTTTTATTTTCCTTTATTTTAATTTTTTTTTCAAATTTGAATCTCTCTTATTTTTACATTTGCCTCAGGGATTGAAATAATAATTAAAGTGCCCTGTCTCTGAAATATGATATGTGTGTGTAAGTACATGTGATTGCCATCAAGGGTAAATATTTATTTTGATTGCATAAAATTTAGAGATGTTTAAACAACAAACACTGTCTTCACCAAATAGCAAAGGTTAAAAATATGGAAAAACAAAACAAAACAAAAAAAACAAATGAGTATAAAATGTAAATGCCTCTAAAGGAATCAATGGTTTTAGAACTAAATTAATATAATTTCTGATGCTGAGGGTTTTTGTTTGTTTGTTTGTTTGTTTGTTTGTTTGTTTTACCTTGGTCCTTAAAACCAATTTATTTTCAGGCAAATATTAGGTTCCTTGTACAGATTTCTAATAATAGCTCATAGCATATATAAATGGCTTTATTATTTAAAGCATCTCTATTTATGTCATATTTCATTTGGCATAAGTAATAGCAACTTTTGATTTAATCAAAATACAACTTATAATATCTTATTCTAGGTGATCCAAGGACTTACCAAAAAATTATTCAAAGCAATTGTATTAAATAAAATTTTATTTGAAAAAGTCTTACAGGGCCTCCCTGGTGGCGCAGTGGTTGAGAGTCCGCCTGCCAATGCAGGGGATACGGGTTCGTGCCCCGGTCTGGGAGGATCCCATATGCCGCGGAGCGGCTGGGCCCGTGAGCCGTGGCCGCTGGGCCTGTGCGTCCGGAGCCTGCGCGTCCGGAGCCTGTGCTCCGCAACGGGGGAGGCCACAACAGTGAGAGGCCCGCATACCACAAAAAGAAAAAAAAAAAAAAAAAAAAAGAAAAAGTCTTACAAATTATCATGCTTTATCTAATCAATGACAACAATAAATTAAGTAACAGCAACCAAACGAAAAACAGAAAAATTAAAATTATGTTAAAAAGAAAACTCAGGCGATTGTTGTACCATGGTTCTGGGTGTTCAGGACCCCACTGTTGGAGGAGCTGAGTCAAACCTACAGGTGACCCTAGATCCCTGAGCACTCAAAGTGTGACCCTCCTTCTCCCTGAGGTACCTGATAACACAGGGTGTCCCCTGATACTTCCAGGTCTCTGTGGGCTGCAAGTGGAGTAGCAGGAGCACAAGGGCCCCTGGGGAAAGGCTGGAACTTGGACTCGACCTTGGCCACCATCTGTCTCATGTGCTCATTTTCTTTCTTTAGCTCCTTGAGCTTTCTCTCAGTTGACACAGCTGCCATCTAGCAATCTTGAGCTCTTTTTTCATGGTCGCAGGTCTTCTTTCAATGGTAGGAATGGGTTCTTTTCAATTCTTTGCCCATGTCTTTGGTCATCTTTTATATAGGTTGCAATTCTGATATGTGGATTTCTTGTTGCTACACATGGGAAGTTTATTCTCCAATTTCTAAGCAGGGCATTCCCTTTTCAAAGATTTTTTTTTCTTCTTTCTTTCTTTCTTTTTTCTTTTTTTTTTTTTTTTCTGAAGTTGTGTTAAATGGTCTTCATGCACTTCAGGCAGAATTTGAAACTTCAGCCTCAGCTGCTGAACTCTCTTTCCAGCTGTGAATTCTCACACTGCAGAGATGCTTCTTCCATTTGGAAACTTGAGATTTGACCTGTGAGCTCTTCATTCGTTTTTCTTCCCACAATAGTTGGGCTATTTCTTGATGTTTCTCTTCAGGACACTGAAGGGACACACTGAAGTCAGCATCATCACTGACACCTTCTTATCAGCTTCTGGCCTATGGATGGATTGATGGCCATTTCCTGCTTCCCTCTATTTCTAGACTTTCGAGTTCCTGTCATCCACGTGATCTCCAAGGAGGTCAAGCAAGAGGATGGTCTTCAGCAGGTGTTCAGCCATTGATGTTACTTGGTTGACTTCACTGTTCAGGATTTGCACCATTTGTGTGTTTGACTGCTCAAGCCCTTCTTTCTCCTCCTCTTTTTCCTGGACTCTCTGCTTCCATCTTGCAATTTCTTGGTTGAGCATTTCTAGACTTTTTGTAAAATGAATGCTTTCATTCACATCATTCATTAATTTCTTCTGAAGTTGTTCTCCATTTTCCTCTGATGCATTTAAGATAGGTTTTCCATCAGTCACTTGGGAAAGTTGAGGAGGCTGGCTCTTCTGTGCCTTTTCCAGAAAGTCCACAGTGCCTGGAAGTGATGGCCTGTTCAGGTTTGTATTCATTGTCAACAAACACAAGGTTTGTAACATGGGAGTACTGGCTTCCACCCCAAGTGGCCTAAGGGTTTCTTCAGCTTGTGTCGTTGGTTCAATATTCTCACTACCTTCTCCACAGACTTCGTTGTGGGCAGAACACATTTTGCTTAGCAACTTCACTTTTCTTAAAATGTGAAGTCCCTTTACTATCAAAACTAGCTTCACGGTACATACCAGAATCTCCCAGGGAATTGCGGGGAGGCCTGGGATACATCTTAAGCTTCCAGCAATCACCAGCAGAGCACCCCTCAGGTGCTCCAGGATCAGCTGGAAAATGGATTGGGTGGCAGGCAGCAGGTCCTCCATGGCTGTGTAGGTCTCCACTACTCTGCCTCTGAGGACCAGTGTCCTGTGAGCCTCAACTGACCACTTCGAACCCTGCAGAGTGTTTCATATCTAAGGTAAACAGGTGCCTGACAACCTGGAATGATCAGTTAGGGTGGGGGAGGGGAGGCCAGCCAGGTCTTAGAAAACATTTTTCTCTAATTTTGCTCTTAAAATAGGCAAAGATCTCACTTACATAAGCTGTGTGGGAAGTGGAAAGGGCTTGTTCCAGCCTGAAGCTCAGCTATTCTAGGCCATGTCTGGCCCTACAGAAAACCTAGGGGTTCAAGGAGGGAATGGGTCACATTTTTTTTTTTTCTGTGCACAAGAGAAGTCAGGTCTGAGTAGTGTGACCCTGTTTCCGTGGTGAAGCCCATTCTTCTAATTTACATTTTCTTTCTGCTATAGAGATGGTTCTGACTTCTCTGAGGCTTCCTCTCTCCTTGAGTTTGGTCGTTATTGGCAGGTAAGTGTCCAGGGTGAAGTTTAAGATGTTCAATGCTTAAAATAGTACAGCATGGTGCCTGGCACAAATTGTATGCTTACTAAGTGACAGCTAATTTAATGTAATAAAGTAAAACTATAAAAAAAAAACTAGAAGAAATTTTTAGATAGTATCAAACTGAACATAATTTTGAAAGGAAAAAAATAGTCAACAAAACCATAGAAAAATTATCAGATTTTGACCACATAAAATTTCAAAGTATATAGGGCATATTAAAAAATGATATACATAATTAAATAAGAAAATATTTACATATATTTTATATATAATGCACAGCTAGTTATCATACATAAGCAAAATAAATTGAAAAATATATTTGAATTCAAAATTTTAAAGTGCAAAGGATCAGAAAGGTCAATATACAAATAAATAAAATTAAGCAAAATCAAAAATTTTTAATCATAAAACTATGAATATTTTGAAAAATATTTTTACTAATTTTTGGCCATGGTATTCTAAATGGAGTATTCTAGTCCTGCTGGTAGGAGAGTTAATTGGTACCAACACTCTGGAATGTTTCTGCTAAAACATATCAAGAATCCTTAAAGATCTTGCCTTTGACATACTTGAGCATAGGAATTCCAGTTGTAAGAATACATCCCAAGTACATAATCAATATCTGGGCCAAATATGCTACTTATTTGCTGCAAGTAATTATTACAGAATAACTTGTAATAATAGAAACCTGGAAACATCACTCAAAGTTTAAATACAAAGAAAAGATTAATTATGGGCCTCCCTGGTGGCGCAGTGGTTGAGAGTCCGCCTGCCGATGCAGGGGATACGGGTTCGTGCCCCGATCTGGGAGGATCCCATATGCCACGGAGCGGCTGGGCCCGTGAGCCATGGCCGCTGGGCCTGCGCATCTGGAGCCTGTGCTCCGCAACGGGAGAGGCCACAACAGTGAGAGGCCCGCATACCGCAAAAAGAAAAAAAAAAAAAAAAAAAAAGATTAATTAAACTCAGAGATCAATTCATGATGATGATACCTGGGTATGGGGAACTAACAACAGCATTTGGGGAGTGGGCATATGATTTGATATAGCTTATTGTCAGAAACTTTTGTTTTGGGAGTTGGATTAAAGGGTGCTAATTACTATATATATAATGGGTGTTTGTCAGAGAGGAAGGAGTGTGGGTATTTGAGCAAAATATATTAAATGGTTTAAAATGTACAAACTTCCAGTTATAAAATGAATAAGTCACAGGCATATAATATACAGCATAAGGAATACAGTGACTCATTCTGTAATAATTTGTATGGTAACAGATGGTTACTAAAGTTATCATGGTTGTCATTTTATAATATATTTAAATGTTGAATCATTATGTTGTACACCTAATATAACAAAATATGGCTTATCAACTATACTTCAAGTTAAACAAAATTAAATAAGTTAAAATGGGCAAAATACTTGAACAGACATATTGCCAGTTAAGATATATGGCCTGTAAAGTCATGAAAAGATGTTCAATGTAATTAATCATGAGGGAAGTGTAGATTAAAACTACTTCCATATACTTCTACACACCTCCTTGAATGGCTAATTTGAGAAAAAAAAAAAAAAAAAAAAAAGGCCAATCAAGCCTTCCAGAGAATGTGGAGCACTGAGAAATTTCACACATTTCTGTGAGTGTAAAATGACACAACCATTTTGGAAAACTGATTGGAAGTTTCTTGAAAATGTAATTATACATCAACACTATGACATAGAAGTCAATAACTAGAAAAATGAAAACACATGTCTACAAAAACCCATTCACAGAAAACGTTGATAGCAGGTTTATCCATACTAGATCCAAAGTAGCAATAATCCAAATGCCCTTGAACTTATGAATGAATAACCAGTTTGTAGTACACCCATACATGAAACAGTGTTCAACAACAAATAAGACCAAATTACTGAACACAGGAAAATGATGGATGAATCTGAAAAGCATCAATTTGAGTGAAAGGAGCAGATGCACACACAAAAAAAAATGTGCATGTATAAATGCATGAACTTGTAGATCAGGAAAACTAATTTATGATGATAGACATGAGAACAGGTTACTTCTGGGATTGTGAGAATTGATCAGGAAGGGGCACAGAAGGAACTTTCTAAATTAAGGACAACAACTATTAATATATAGTAATGATGCATGCATTACATGGCTATATGCATTCTTCAAATGGGATCAAGGTGATTACTTAAGATCTGTGCATTTCACCACGTTCACATGAAACTTCACATTTTAAAAAATGAGACAAAATAAAGGTCTTACTATTTTAGAGTATGGAGAAATAAGATGCAGCCAAAAAAAAAAAAAAAGAAACTCACAGCTTTTTGAAATATTTTTAGTAACATGGGGGAAGGTTTATGATAGAATGTGAGTTATTTAAAGGTTATATTCAGGTATATATGACAAGATTACACTTTTACTGAAAAAAATATATGTGTGTATAAATAATGGAAAGAAATACAGGAAAATATCTCTGGATGGTGGGATTCTATGTGATTTTAATTTTCTTCTTTACACTTTTCTATGTTATTCTATTCAGGGATTGAATATGCATAATTCCCTAATCAGAAACCAACAATGAGGTTTCTTTTTAAAAAATAATATTTTACAACATATATCTTGCTCTTACTTAAGTTGCATTGTTTTAGTTTTCTATTGCTGTCATAACAAATTGTCACAAAGTTAGGGGCTTAAACCAGTACTCATTTATCATCTCACAGGCCTGTCTGCTCAACTGGTTTCTCTACTTTGGGTTCACAAGGCTGGAAGCAAGGTGTTGATCAACTGGACTCTTACTGGGAGGCTCAGGGGAAAATCTGATCCCAATGTCATTCAGGTCCTTAGCCACATCCTGTCTCCTGTGGTTGTAGAGCTGAAGTATTTTTTGCTTGTATATCAGCTGAACTCCACCTTGAGATCTTAGAGGTCTCTCTCTGGTCCTTGGGCACAGTTCCTGCATCTCAGAGACAGGAAAGCCAAGACAAATCCTTATTCTTGGATCTCTCTGACTCTTCATCTTCTTCTGCATCTCACCTCTGCTTCCACCTGAAGAAAGTTTTCTGCTTTTAAGGACTCCTGTGACTAGAGGGGATCCATCCAGATAATCCAGGATAATCTCCCCGTTTTAAAATCCATAGCCTATATTACATCAGCAAAGTGTCTTTTGCCTTGTGACAACAAATTTGCAGGTTCCAAGGATTAAGGCATAACATTTTTTAGGTGGTAGAGATTACTATTCTTCTTCCCATGTGCATTTATACTAAATCCGGAACAAAAGATACTGATTGTACAGCGAAGCACAACACACTGCACCCTGGGAAGTTTTCAGTTGACTGGAATATTGTTAATATATGAAATGACAGCTGATTCCCTCTCACAATAATGAAGGCAGTATTATGTTGAAATCTTAACAGAGTCATTCAAAAGTAGCTAAATGTGTTATAGATATTGCCCTCCATTTGTTGTCCTGTCAGAAATCTTCAGTTCACAAAAACCACCAAGATGCCCATTTGTATTTTTGCTGTTTCCATAGGATAAATCTGACTTATCAGGAAACTGCAGTAATTTATTAACTTCCTTGGAAACATGTTGGTTAAATGCTTAATGATTTAGTGAAAAGTCCATGGCTTTCCATTGGCTAAGTCTCTGCCAGCAGAGAAGAGGAGTCTCTCTTTTTGTTGTTGGTCTTTGGTATTGTCACAGGGTGTGAGAGTCCCCCTTCTGGTTTCCTAATTGTATTTAACTTAAGTTTCTCTTTATTAATTTTTTACAGATATAAGCAAAAATGTTGTAGTAGATAGAATAATAACCACCCGCCAAAGATGTCCATGTCCTAATTACCACTGCTTATGAATGTGTTAAATTACATGGCAATGGAGGAATTAAGATTGTTACTTAGCTGACCTTAAAATAGAGGGAGTATCCTCAGTTATTCAGGTGGGTTTGATGTAATCAAGGGGTCTTTAATGTGGAAGAGAGAGGTTAAAGGGTAGAGTCAGAGAAAGATATAATGATGGCAGCAAAGTCAAAGTGATGGGATGTGAGATCTCAACTCTACTTTTCTAGCTTTGAAGATGGAGGAAATGGGCTAGGAGCCAAGGGCGTCCTCTAGTGCCTGGCAAGGGTGGAAAACACGATTCTACTCTAGTACCGCCAGACAGGAACACAGTCCCATGTACATCTGCATTTTTAGCTTAGCAAGACACATGTCGTGCTTTTAACCTATAGAACAGTAAAATAATACATTTGTGTCTTATAAGCCACTAAGTTTGTGGCAAGATGTTACAGCATCAATAGAAAATTATGACATATGTCCAAGGCAGCATCTCTGTAAAAGCCCAAAACAAAATAACACTTGCCTAAATGTCAATCAAAGGGAAACAGCACGTACAATGTCCTTTAAGTCTGGGCTTATAGAAATATAAAAGAAGAATATGACAGGAAGGAAAAAAAGAGTAACCAAAGGCATTGATGGGGGCTTCCCTGGTGGCGCAGTGGTTGAGAGTGTGCCTGCTGATGCAGGGTACACGGGTTCGTACCCCGGTCCGGGAAGATCCCACATGCCATGGAGTGGCTGGGCCCGTGAGCCATGGCCGCTGAGCCTGCGCGTCCGGAGCCTGTGCTCCGCAACGGGAGAGGCCACAGCAGTGAGAGGCCCGCGTACCACACACACACACACACACACACACAAAAGGCATTGACAGAAGAAAGTCCTGTGATCATTTTACTTTAGTTATAGTATGGTGTTTCTAATAGATGTAAAAACAATACATTTAAAAAGTTAGGTTGAAATCGAATCATGAAAAACTGCATAACATAAATAAATTATGACTTTATTCAGGGAAGCATGAGTTAAACAAATGAACAAACGAACAAACAAAAATTAACCATGATCCAATATCAGTCTCTTTCTCTTTCTCTTTTCCTCTCTCTCTCCATCTCTCTCTCTCTCTCTCACACACACACACATCCTTATCCATCTATCTATCTAGCATCTATCTATCTAGCATCTTTGTATCAACTGATATATCTTAATCTAAAGGAAGATCCTAACACATACAAGTGAACGAGTGCATATGTAAAATTGAACTGCATTGAAAATAACAGATGCCATGAAGCATGTCAAGACATTGGTATTACGATACAACTGAAGTGCATAACAATAATTATGCGATGATATGTAAGGAAGAAGAAAGGGAAAACGATTCCAGCATAAGAGAGGATATGACCATCATGTTTGATGGGAAAATGAGAGTGCAGGGAATGATTTCTATGTCCTGGGGCTGCTGAATGAGTCTTTAAAGTAGCATGGTCATGTGATTGGCTTGGTCATAGCTGCTTAGAAGGAAGGAGGGATCTTAAATCAGAGACATCTGCTACAGTCATGAACACCTTGTTTAGCAAACCCAGTAACGGGGAAATCCAGCTGTAGCTCAATTATTTTTGTATTGTCATAATTAGAAAATAATATTTGATTTCATGGAAAAGCAAGATAAAATGACAAAAACATTTCAAGAGCATCATGAAATACAAAACCCAAATAGCACAAAATGATTGATTTCAAGTATAGCTTATTTGGTCCATCCTTAGCAATTCAAATCAGGAAAAAATGCTAGTAATCAGAGGGGAAAATACTGTTTTAAATTCCTTTATTTTTTTTATTTTTTTATTTTTGGTCATACCTTGAGCGGCATGAAGGATCTTAGTTCCCTAACCAGTGATCGAACCCGTGCCCCCTTCAGTGGAATCTTGGAGTCTTAACCACTGGACTGCCAGGGAAGTCCCTACTGTTTTAAATTCTTGGTAAGATCTGAATAACAATATTATGCTAACATTATAGTTCACTATAAAAATATCAAATATTAAACAATGTTTGCATACAATAAACCTAATAATTTAAAAAAATATATATTTTTCTTTGAGTTTTGGGCAAATATGCCTTCTTTGCTACCTTTAGCAAGCTGGATCAGATGACATTCTCATAATAGGTGAATATACTCCATATGTATGCTCACAATGTAATAATACAACTAAATAGAACGTGTCTTTGGAGTAAACAGTAATGTGAACCTAGAAATATTTAAACATGCCATGGAGTATTTTGCCCATCAATAGAAGCCATTTAATAAGCTTCTACTTAAAACGGTTTCCCTTGGTTCTCCTTTGTCTTTTGATAATTAATAACTCAGCCCTAATAACTGCTAAACATACAATATACATTGACAACTCTTCTACATAAAATGATGTATGCTCAAAGGGAAGGAAACCAACGTTCTTTGAGAGTCAGTGCATTTATATATATTCATTATCTTCTCTTGGGTTTGTGATCATTTTCTCCTTTATGTTAGATTCGTGACAAAGCTTTACATTTTAGCCAATGGAAGAGAGCTGGGATTCAATCAACATCCCTTTGACCCAATACCATAGAAATTTCACCTCTATATTAAAAGTATGTTAATGTGTAGGCACTTAATACTATTTATTTCTGTAAATGCTTTGATTATTGGAAATCAGTCATTCAAACACTCTTTAAACTGATACTGAAATTGCTAGATACATTCTCTTCCCTCAACCAACTCATGTTTATTTGGTAGGTCAAGGGAGTGTGTGTGTGTGTGTGTGTGTGTGTGTGTGTGTGTGTTATAAAAATGCAGATTCTTGTGTAAAATCTCAGAAGTTTTGAATCAGTAGATCTAGAGAGGAGTCAAGGATTCTATACATCAGCAGATGTTCCTGATACATGTGATGTATGAACCACTCTTTGACAAATACTGCTTTAGGATTAACTCAGATGTTGACTTTTGGGGATACCTACCTTGATCTCACAAGCCTAGATTAGGTGTCCTTTTCTATTTTTGAATATCTATTTATCAGTATTTCTTTGGAGTATTCATCACATGAAAATTATAAATTTCTGTTTGCTGGAGGTCTCTTTTACTAGTGATTAAGATACTTAAGTAAAAAAAAAAGTGAAAAAGTGTATATTACAGGTCTTTGACTACCCTGCTCCCAATTCATTTGGCACATGGTAGGGGTTGAATAAATGTTTGATAAATGAATGAATAAGTGAATGAATGAATGAGTTTTTCAATTTTAACATTTAGGGTTTAGTTAAAAGCAACAGACTTAATTCTCTCTAGTTGATACAGAAAATGAAATTATTAATGGAATATTTGATAACATATCCCATCATTGGAAAACCCAGAATTATAGATAGATTGAACCTCAGATTCCAGAACAAAAAAATGTCCAAAAAATGCTAAAAGAATATCCTGATGAGAACGATGCCATTGTTCTGGAACAGTTATGGGATGAACTCGATGTACTGAAAGCAAGATCACCACTAATACACAGAGCCTTTTATAACTGCCACTTTTTCTGTCACATTAGACTCTTAACAACTGCCAGGCACCTTTGCCATCATCTCCTCTAGCAGAACCTTTCTCTGTAGAACTTGTTCCCTCATGCCATAAGCTTTTAAAATAAAAATCTCACTCAGATCATAGGTCACATGCCTGAATTCTAGCTTCCAGAAAGGCTGAAAAATTGAGTTCTTTCAAGTAAGAGGACAGGACTGACCATGCCTATTATATCAGTCAAGCCATTTTCTGCCCCCATTACATGCAGGGCATTTTGCCTGCCACAGAGGTGGAGATGTTCCCTACACCCAAAGAGCTCAAGTTCTATCAATTCAATGGTCACAAAAGTTTTTGATGCTTCCAGCATGCTGCTAAAGTTTTTGAATACTTTATTTTCCTATTTGAATATATGATGTGGAATTGATACACTCTGATAATCACAAGAAAAAGAAATTTTCCAAAATTTTGCTTAACTTTAGGAGATAAATTTGAGACATATACTGACCTACACAGATAAAGCTCTTTCTTATCACATGATAGTATTTTTCAAAGGTAAAAATAAAGCTAAGATGGAGTGGCAATAAAATTGTATTGCTAAAATGAAGTTATTGGTATGAAAATGGAAGTCAGGTGAAAGTTATTTAAAGAGTAAAAGTACAATTCCAAATCTTAATAAGGACAAGAAACTGCTTAGAAATTCCATTAACAGATCATTCAAAATATTCACAGAACCTTTCTGAATATAACTCAAAATGAAACTACAGCAACAATGGACAATTATTTGCATTCTATTTCTATTTTCAGTTCATATGCATAAATATGTTATGCATACATTTATATAGAATATATGTTTGAGAATCCTTCCAGTTTTCATGGATTCATTTAGGTAAGAACTTTCATAGAATATTGCTGAGTCAAATATTTCTCATGTGATATCTGCTCAACTTTTTCCCTAGTGTCAAGACAATATCTATATTAAAGTACACACTTTATTATCAAGGTAAATTATTGGGACTCATTCTTGACATTGACTTATTTCAGAACTTCCACATTAATTCATCACCTTGGCACATTCACTCTATCTTTAAAACATTTTAAATATTCCATTTCTACTCATCTTCATTGGCAAAGTCATTCTATTAAAATGATGTCCTGTCTTTTTCCCCATTTCCATTCTCCCAAATGTAACCTCCCTCTACTAGTAGGACATTATGAATTATATGTCTTCTGATTAAATATTATAGTTCTAGATACTTCAGTGAGATACAGTTGAACTTTTTACCTTGGCCTATAGGGCTCCTATCCTGATACCTTCATGCATTGCCACATCTGCTTCATTCACCCAACTTCTACCATATTGACATTTATTCAGTTCTTCAGGAGCCTGAAGTCCTTTCCAAATGTACAGCCTTTGACCATGCAGTTCAGTTTGAACTTTTGGACTCCACATCTTATTCCTCAGAGAAGCACTCATACCTCCTCACAGCTAAATTAATAGTCCTCCCCCTTTGTTTCCTCTCAGAGCTTCTGCTTCTTTCCAGCCTAGTATTTATCATCATTTCTAATTTTATGTTTATGTGTTTATTTATTCACTATCTGTCTCTCCAATGAAACTGTAAACTCCATGAGGTCAGAGACTGTGTAGACTCTATTTTATTTAACCCTCTAGCCAATATATAGCACAGTACCTAGCAAATAGCAGGAAGTATCAATTAAACAAATGGATGAAAGAATAATGCTATATTGGGATTCCCCTGGCAGTTCAGTAGTTAAGACTCTGTGCTCCCAATGCAGGGAGCGAGGGTTCTATCCCTGGTCGGGCAACTAAGATCTCACATGACGCAGGGCATGGCCAAAAGAAAAAAAGAATAATATTATATAAAAGAGTTGATGAGCAATTATATTATAACACTTGTGGGTAACAGTAAATGAGTAATTTAAATACTTAGAAATCTGTAATCAATGCATTTATCAAACTTCTTTATTTCTCCCTCATGAGAAACTTGGATGTATATGCTGTTCAGTATTCTCGCGTGGATGTTATTTGTAGTCAGGAGCCTAAGTATATGCTCAGTAATGAAGAGAAGAAACAATGAGAGAGAATGATACAAAGTAAAAATACACCACAAAAATCTAAGGGCAAACAAATTGTGTTTCTGCTGAAAGATATTGTGTACTGTAATGAAAAAAAGAGTGACTCTGAAATTAAAAGAATTGGGTTCTGTTCTCAGAGTTAACATCTTACATAACCATAGTTCAATTGAAAAAATCAAGAAATCAATATTTGCCCAACTCAGTTTTCTTTTCAAATTTCATTTGGAAAGACTTCAAACTTATGGACTCATTGTAATCCCATATCACACATATTCTTTTTACCTAGATTCAACTCTTGTTAACATTTGTGCTCTTTGTTTGTGAGTGTAAACACACATATTCTCAAATGGTTAAGAAAATTATTGTATTTTATATATA
Organism: Mesoplodon densirostris; assembly: GCF_025265405.1. Taxonomy (NCBI): domain Eukaryota; kingdom Metazoa; phylum Chordata; class Mammalia; order Artiodactyla; family Ziphiidae; genus Mesoplodon; species Mesoplodon densirostris. The sequence continues at coordinate 20,752,088 of NC_082665.1, forward strand.
TATATAATATGCATACATAGATAAATATATACTGTATATATGTCTCTGTGAAGGCATGTGTGTATATTATTGATACACACCACATGTATGTGTGTGTATATATATATATATATATATATATATATACAAAATTTATTTATCTTTCCTAAACCACTTGAAAATTGTTTACTTACATAATGATCTTTTAGGGTTAAATATATCAAGGTTATATATACTTTTAAGAATTAGAGTAATATTGTCCATAATCATGGTAGTGTAAATACCCTAAATAAGTTTAATCTTTATACAGTGCTTTTATATAATTTACTAATTGTATTCAAATATTTTCAATTGGTCTCATAAAGCCACTTAGAGTTTTGCTTTTATTTCTTAATACAGTATTCAGTCTATAATAACATGATACATGTAGTTGTAATGTTTTTAAATTTCCTTTAATCTGGAACAATTCTTACCCCTTTCTTTGTAATTCATGACATTAACTTTTTTTTTTTTTTGAAGAATGAACTCATTTTAATGAAATGTTCTGCATTGTGAGTTTATCTGATATTCTCTCAAATACAACCCAGATGTAATAGGATAATACTTCTTTTACTTTTTTTTTTTTTTTTGCAGTACGTGGGCCTCTCACCGCCACGGCCTCTCACTGCCGCGGCCTCTCCCATTGCGGAGCACAGGCTCCGGACGCGCAGGCTCAGCGGTCATGTCCCACAGGCCCAGCCGCTCCGCGGCACATGGGATCCCCCCAGACCGGGGCACAAACCCGCGCCCCCCGCATCGGCAGGCGGTCTCCCAACCACTGTGCCAACAGGGAAGCCCGACAATACTTCTTTTTAAGTTCTTGATTCTTCAATTGTACTCCTTCACAGAGTCATTCTAAAAAATACGTGAGAAAGCAAGGTTTGGCTGGTGCTTTACAAAAGTTTAATTCTTCATCTGATAGAGTTCCAAAAATCTTGGATCACTGTAAAACTCCAGAGGAAATGGGGAAAAATATTCAGGTGGGAAATGATGTAGTTGCCTTCACTATTTCCAAGCTGAAGACATTTGAATAAAAGGATGCCAATGGAAACATTCTCAAACCCTTTGCCTCTGAAGACTTCAACCTCTCTGGCTCTACCAGAAACAATGAAGGAGTATTTTTCACCAATCTAGGTGAACATTGTTTTTCCAAGTCATTGAAATCTAAGACTATGAACAAATGAAAGTATTAAAAACAAAACAAAACAAGCAAACAGAACTGGGGAGAGGGAAAGGTAAGTTGGAAACATAGATAAAGTTTTTAAGAAAGTATCTATCAATCTAAATTAACAAAGTTTGTTATGGTATAGTCACTTGAAAGAAATATAATTTGGAAACATAATTAAAATTTAATTAGATGTGGCCATTTACCTTACATATTAATATAAAATACTTGTCACAAAGGAATGTTTATATTATAATATTATTATATATTATATATATAATATATAATATTATATTATACAGTAATCTTATAATATTATAATAATATTGGAAATGACTTTTAAGATAACTGCTTTTACTTCCACTTGTCTTTTAGAATAATTTGCCTCAATTGTTATCTCTGGTGGAGTTTGTACCAGATGTGAATCAGATATGAGGTTGCTAGGGGTTAATTTCTGCTTCCATGGAAACTACCCGGGCGTGTGTTTGTTTTAAATGACTTCCTGCAAGCTAACACTTGGAGGCACCTGTTCAAAGAAGCAGCTTTCTTAGCAATGAAGCCCCACTCTGAGAGGAGAAAAGCCTTTCATATTTAATTTCCTCTGCATTAAATATGCCAGTTAATATTTCCAATATTTAAGAAACTACATTTTGGGTATATACTTAACTGTGACAAAAATGTGTCCATTTAAATTAACAGTGATGCTGAATGTTTAAGAACATCTCTTTTCACATGTCAGAGGTTAGATTAGGATATTAAGGATGCTTGTTGTAGTGATATCCTTTGCTACCAGAATGTGGTAATTAAGAACAGGATAATTAGAAGTCAGACAGAGAGACACAAATACCACATGATATCACTTATATGAGGAATCTAAAATATGATACAAATGAACTTATTTACAAAACAGAAATAGACTCACAGACATGGAAAATAAACTTATGGCTACCAAAGGGGAAAGGGGGTGGGGGATGGATAAATTAGGAGTTTGGCATTAGCAGATAAAAACTACTATATATAAAGTAGATAAACAACAAAGTCCTACTGTATAGCATAGGGAACTATATTCAATATCTTGTAATAAACCATAATGGAAAAGAATATGAAAAAATATATATATATAACTGAATCACTCTGCTGTACATCAGAAACTGGCAGAGCATTTTAAATAAACTATACTTCAATAAAAATTTTAAAACAATAAAATTTACCCACATATTTAAAAAAAAATAATAGGATAATTAAGGCATAGTTGCTGGCCTCAAGGAGCTATCAACATAGTTGTAAAGCAGAACACAAAAAGATAACACTAAGGCAAATTCCATTGCAGTAAGCAATTATAAGTGTACAGGACATTATGGAAATAGTCATAAGGGATAGATTACCCTGATTGGGGAAACACACATCATGAAGAGCTACCTGAAGTAGGTAACACTTGAACTGAATATACAGAGTCAAGTGAGAAACCTAATGAAGGAGATGAAGAGAATGAGCAGAGTGGGAGTGGGAAGCCGCTTTAATAAAGGCATGGAGAAGGGAACAGTATGTTGTCTGGATTTAGTCAGGAAACAGTCATTTGAGGTTTTTGAAGTATGAAATACAGGGGAGCAACTGGCCAAAAAAGAGGGAACCCTATGATATGGATAATATGAAGAGTTCTATGTGTGGCTCTTTATAACCTATTATTTAAACTATATATTCTAAAATATGGGAAACTAGAGAAAGATTTAAAGCACAGAAAATGCATAGTTCAATATGATTTTTAATGCACAGTTTCAATATGATCAGTGACTCTGGGGGGCATGACACAAATGGATTTGAAGCCAAGAAGCAGTTGGAGACTTCTCTAGCGAACTAAGCAAGAAGTGATAAAGACCTAACAGAAAACAAAGGAAGGCTGTAAAGCAACATACACCTTAATATAGACTATATGTAATTCCTATAGGATTAGGAGTTCTGTTGTTTAATGAGACTTTGGGTTCGAGAGTAGGTAGACAGTTGGGCTCAGACTGATATGCAAATGATAAGCTCTTATGTTTCTATTTAATGATCAAAAATTCCATATGGTTAAAAATAGGTACGATAAATTGACCCACATGCCTTATTTCTATGTATTTCCTGCATCACCTAACTTAAATGTTTCATTCTTTCTTAATTGTGTTACCTGTATTTCTCACTTTGAAATGAGCATTACAGTGTATTAAAATTTGACAGGGTTATGTTTCTTTTGATATAGATTGGTCATACAGTTTAATGCTCTGTTTTAAATTTGACATTATCTAACTATGAAGAGGCTATGGTTTTCCTTTACAAACTATTCATCATTTAACTTAAGTACCTTGACAGTTTCTGGAGGCATAGAGAAAGCCTAGGACACTCTTGATTAAAAGCTGATGTATATATGTGTGTATGTGTGTATATATATATATATATATATATATATATATATATATATTTACACATACACACATATATAAAATTACATATGTTACATATATATACATATGTAATTTTCTGGAAACTTAGAATACACAGATTTGAAACATAATATTGAGCTAAAAGCTTACACTGAACATTGCCAGCATCTATTTTAAAGAAAGCAATGTTCACTATCTCATGAAATTGTTGATTTCTTCCTTGCTTTGCCAACAGTAAATACAGGTTTCAAGAAGCTAATTCAATCTTAAAATCTCACACACTTAAACAAATATATATATATATATATATATATATATACACACATATATATATATATATATATATATATATATATATATATATATATATATATACACACTCAAGGATACAACTGTCACCACTTGTGTTCATTCTATAATGTGAAATTAATGCCTGCAGGTTACTCCTTGCCACCATTATGCCGTCTGGTTCAGTCCAACTGCCATTTGTTCCAGTATAAAAATGTAAGCTCTCAGGCTTCCCTGGTGGCTCAGTGGTTGAGAGTCTGCCTGCCGATGCAGGGGACACGGGTTCGTCCCCTGGTCCGGGAAGATCCCACATGCTGTGGAGTGGCTGGGCCCGTGAGCCGTGGCCGCTGAGCCTGCGTGTCCGCAGCCTGTGCTCCACAACGGTAGAGGCCACAGCAGTGAGTGGCCTGTGTAAAAAAAAAAAAAAAAAAAAAAAAAAGCTCTCAAATGTTTTAGTTGATGTTAACATTTAAAATTTTGTTTTTATTTTTTATCCATTTTCTGTTGTTTTTGAACATCCACAATATATTCTTGAAAATTAATATTTTTTCAGTGGATCCCAGGATCTTCTGCCAATCAGTATGCATCAATAAAATGAAAAGTCCAGAGGAGACCCGACTGACTTAAATCAAATACTCCAGACCAGACCAGTTTACTGATCCTAGGTCACTTTCCTTCTGTGAGTTGTAGGGTGATCAATTATTATCAGAGCTAAATTATATACATAAAGTTTTGTATATATTTGTAATCATTCTCATTTTCATTCTTGATCTTGCCTTGCTTGTATACACACACACACACATGCATATATATATATACATACAAAGACACACAAACAGTATATTTTGTATAATTCTGTAATGTTTAATACATGTATGCATATCATGTGTTTGGCTAAATTTTCTTTAAGGCTAAGTAGCTTGTGCCTCCAGTTTCTATTTTAAAGTGTTAACATGAAGTAACTTCAAAATTCTAGTACCAGGATGCAGATATAACACCTGTATTATCTGTTTAGGTGGTGGCATGTGTTAACATGCTTTAACAATATCATTTGGACTGCAGTAAAAACCCAAAAAAGTGAGTCTAAGGAACAGTGAGGTATTTTATAAGACAATGTTTAATATAACAAAACTTTCATGCTGTGAAATGCTTTTTGAAATTCTATATCATCCTAAATCACAGATATTCAGAATTTATAAAGCTTAGGATATATTAGAATCTGGACAGTTTGAAAAGCTGGAAAATTTGAAGTTTGAATAAGTGTGTTTCCAAGATCCTTGACTTACTTTGCATTTGTTTATTTTAATCAATGATCTGTGAAAACTCTTAACTTGTGTCAATAAAAGAAAAATAGAAATGATAAGCACAGTAATAAGTTCTTTCCTTGAAATAATTTTCTATTCTCTATTTTTAGAAATGTGTTTAAAATAATACATTCTTTGGCTGAATAATTAAACTTTAAATGCATCCTATTTTTTTGTAGTTAAAGAAGTTTTTTGTTTATTGAAATTCACTTAATCTGAAATTAAGTATTTAATTTATCTGAGTTTTAGGTATCAATGTTTTGTTAAGTTTATAATAATACAGATATTTTATTTATTATATTTAAAGTATAGTTCTCCAATTATATCATTTATAAATCATGCTATAGATTCAAATTATGTTGCTTTACTGCTGAAACTTGGACATATATGTTTTGGAAATATAACTAAAGAAGATGATGAATTACTAAAAATATTTCATGTTGTGATTGATTTTAAATACATATATTTAGAAGATCCAGCTGAGAACATGATATGTATACACATATTAAACACTGCACAATTATACAAACCATATATGTGTGTGTGTGTTTTCACATGATATTTGATTAGAAAATAACTCGACGAGGTGGCAGGAGACCCAAATTTCAATCCTGTTTACTCTACTTCCTACATACATAAACCCCAATAAATAACTTTGTTTTTCTATTGTCAGAATTTGTTATAAAATAATAGGACTTTTAACATATAATGTCTAATGTTGTTACTGAGCAAGGGCTCGATGCCACAGGCACATAGAAGCCAATAGTATGGCATCGGTTTTTGAGAGAAGAGAAAACTTTATTACAAGGTCGAGCAGCAAGGAGACAGGAGGCAAGGCTCTCAAATCTGCCTCCCTGACCTGGAGCTCAGTTCACCTTTTGTGAGTTAGCAGAGGAGGGCTAGTATGCTGAGGCACTGGTGGCACAGGCTTTGATTGGAGGGCTTTGGAACTTGGCTATTTATGGTAAGGTAGGATAAATAAGGCTTCAGCACCGGATAGTCCTGGACAGCAGACCCTTTGCCCTCTGCTTCTGTTAAGTGTTCTGGCTTTCAGGTTCCGGTCACGTCCCAGTCCTTTGGTTCTGTGGGGTGAGAGAAACTTTGGTTCCAGGTGTTACTTGAGGTCAAAAATTTCTCCTCTGGCCACAGTGCATGATCCGTGGGCTTATTCTGTTGTTTTTGAAAAACAACTGTTATCTTGTTAGAAACAGGATAGGGCCAGTTTAGACTGGTTCTGCAGTTACAATGTCATTTCTAGCTCTGTCATTTTTCTGATTTTATTCTATAAATACTTAGGCTAGAGACTCAAATAATTATGTAAGGAAATTTTAAATAAGTTGAACTATTATAATTCTTAGGTTATACGTAAAATTTAGAAGAAATAAAAAATTCTCATTTCACTTATTTTTAAGAACCTCGGTCAATTTATCTTATTAATAAAGATGACAATGAAGTATGAATCACTGAATTTATTCATATCACATATTTAAAGGCAAACAAGTAAACATTTTCTAATACAATCTACTATTAAAAATGTTTCTGGTTGAAGCCAGAGCCAAACTCAGACTCAGCTGCTCATCACTCAAAAGTTACATTTCTTGTCTGTGAAGACAAAGCAAAATGTGAAAAATCCTCTAAGCTATAATACACAGAATGAAATATTACTAAAAGACAGGTAGGTGAGTGTTTCCTTGTGGTGAGTGTTTTCTATTATTTTGACATTGAGAACTTGAATAGATATTCTGTATCATTTTCTATGAATAGATTTGAAAACCATAGACAGTATAAGATTCTTTTACACTTTTACAAAACTTCTTATTAAAAACCAAGTCTTGAGCATATTTCAGAATTTATATTTATACACCACAGTATGTATTTGCATTAAAATTTATTATTGTCTTCCTGATCCAATATTTATTTTAGTTAGTTAACTGGATTTTTACAATGCCAATTTCACTAGACTCAAGATTAGTGTTAAAAATTCAATTCTAACACATATTTGCCTCTGATATTTTCAAATAATATTAGGAATATATAGTAAACAGTAGATTTTCTCCAGTATTGATCAACAGTTATGTGATACATTTTAACAGAATATAAGTCTTGGACATTCATTTCCATCATATGTTATGTTGAAAAGAACCACAAAAACTCACAAAAGAAGGCTGATTATTATCCTGATACTATATAGCCAACAACAAATATATATATATATATATATATATATATATATATATATATATATATATATATATATATATTTACCAAAGCTCTTGATAACATAGAGGATAATATTGTTTGCAGAACATAGAGGATAATATTGTTTGCAGATACATGTCCTTGTCAAGTCTGAGAAGAAAATAAATTGTTCTATAATTAATTTTTGATGATTCAGAGGTTGACAAATACTTCTAGTTATTTTTATCTCAGTTTGAGGTTTTCTTGTGGTACGCAGGTATCTCACTGTTGTGGCCTCTTCTGTTGTGGAGCACAGGCTCTGGACGCACAGGCTCAGCGGCCATGGCTCATGGGCTCAGCTGCTCCACGGCATGTGGGATCTTCCCGGACCAGGGCATGAACCCGTGTCCCCTGAATTGGTAGGCGGACTCTCGACCACTGCATCACCAAGGAAGCCCTGGTTTTCCTACTTTTTGATCAATAATATCTTCAATATCACGTGAGGGGAAATTTTAAAAAATATACATAATGAACATCTAACATATTAAAAAATTGTGTAAAAGCTTTTGGGAAAGTTTGTTGAGAAAATAAAGCGAGATGAATTGACTTGAAAAGAAAATACGGACATTATATAGATATAGTTCTTTATAGATTAACATTAAAAATTCCATGTGTTTTTACAACTACAATAAAAAAAAATATATTTAAGACAACTTAATTTTACAATTTACCCTGTACTGATTTGCTTTGAACTACTCATAATCCAACTTCATGAAAGCAAAACTCATTACCAGTTTATACATCTTTAGGCATTATAGCAATCTATGCCAAATCCTATTTGATTGTTTTATTTATTTATTTTATTTTTTTTTTTTTGCGGTATGCGGGCCTCTCACTGTTGTGGCCTCTCCCATTGCGGAGCACAGGCTCCGGACGCGCAGGCTCCGGACGCGCAGGCTCAGCGGCCGTGGCTCACGGGCCTAGCCGCTCCGCGGCATGTGGGATCTTCCCGGACCAGGGCACGAACCCTTGTCCCCTGCATCGGCAGGCAGACTCTCAACCACTGCGCCACCAGGGAAGCCCTGATTGTTTTATTTTAAACCAGTAATGTTTTGGAATAGATCTTTAAATTACTATCCATTTAAAATTTAACTTGTTTGGTTAATTCCCCTGGTTAAACACTGATTCCCTAATCAGTTAATTAAATAATGAATTATGTTATGGGTTATTAATGTAATTAATAACTGAGTCATTATTGTTCATTGGGTAAATTTAGGTAATTTTGTAATCTCTCTGCCTCATTTTTCTCATCTCTAAAATGAGAAACATCACTAGACTTACCTCTGTCAGTTTTTCTAAGTGTTCAATATGATAATCAAGTTAACATATACAGTGTAGGTTCTGATCTGTAGTAACCATATCATTTCCTTTTCTCCAGAGATAAAGGTATATAAACACACACACTTTTTTTTAGATAAAAAAAAAAACACTGGATTTTTTGAAATTCAGTTTCATTTTAATTTATGTTGAGACATGATTTTTACCATACATTGACTAGAACTAATTATGATTTATGAGGTTTTGGTAATGATTGCATGTTTATTCTTTAAAAATCAGTTGGTAGAACATATTTAACCATCAGTTTTCATAGATGGCAACCCAAACAAGAAATTTTTCTCAGCTAGTAAGTTAGAACAAACAGAGAGGCAGGTAGGTATCATGGTGCTGATGTTTTATTTTCTGTCCTTATTCAATTATTTTCCTGGGTCAGCTTTTCTGACTAAGTACATAAACAGAACTTTAACAGAGTTTGACATTCCTTTATTTCAACTAAAACAGGAGCTAGGAGCACCCTTTCTGAAGGCTATTTTTGCAGCTCTATTTACAATAGCCAGGACATGGAAGCAATCTAAGTGTCCATCAACAAATGAATGGATAAAGAAGATGTGGCACATATATACAATGGAGTATTACTCAGCCATAAAAAGAAACAAAATTGAGTTATTTGTAGTGAGGTGGATGGACCTAGAGTCTGTCATACAGAGTGAAGTAAGTCAGAAAGAGAAAAACAAATACCATATGCTAACACATATCTATGGAATCTAAAAAAGAACCAAAATGGTCATGAAGAACCTAGGTGCAAGATGGGAATAAAGACACAGACCTACTAGATAATGGACTTGAGGATACGGGGAGGGGGAAGGGTAAAGTGGGACAAAATGAGAGAGTGACATGGACATATATACACTACCAAATGTAAAATAGATAGCTAGTGGGAAGCAGCCGCATAGCACAGGGAGATCAGCTTGGTGCTTTGTGACCACCTAGAGGGGTGGGATAGGGAGGGTGGGAGGGAGGGAGATGCAAGAGAGAGGGGATATGAGGATATATGTATAACTGATTCACTTTGTTATAAAGCAGAAACTAACACACCATTGTAAAGCAATTATATTCCAATAAAGATGTTTAAAAAATAAATAAAATAAAATAAACATATGCCATTCGTCTTGAGTTTTGAACTTATAAATAGATGCATAGTTAAATTATTACGTTGATACAGCACTATTTAGTGTGTCATGAGATGTAGTGGAAAATGCATGGCAAAATTAGAAAGAGTTAAAGTCAGAAAGGTGATGACTTGTCCAATATGATAAATAAGTAGATGAATTAGGAAATAAAACCAGGTAAACTAAGTTTTCAGTCAACAGCTACAATAAAATGAATATTTCCCCTAATAAACCAGTTTCATTCTATTCATCTGTCATTCATTTATTCATTCATTTATCAAATATTTACAGAAAACACAATGATGAACAAAATACTTGCAATGCCCTCCTCTGGAGTTTAAAAAGTAGCAAAGAACAAAGAAAATGAACAAAGATGAGAATCCTATGAGAATCAGAAGGTTTCTAAGAGAGAATATAACATAGAAACCAAATAGAATCTGTGGGCCCAAGGGAAAGGCCCCCAGTTTTTCTGAACCTTAGTTTGTTGATCTGAATCTGAGAGAGCTGATTCTCTGAGATAATTATTTATAAAATCATTAGCAATCTTGATAATTATAAACATATAAAAGAAACATGAGATATCTTAGATTTAGAAACATATAGCATTCGGATCTTCCTAATTTTGTTCCAGATTTTAATCTCTTTTTTTCTATTATCATAATTTATTCAAATGCTTCATGTTTCATGTCAAGATTTATTTATTTAAAGTTTATTAAAATTTATTATTAAAGTTTAAATACCGAACTCACCCTTACCTCAGCAACTCGTGGACTTTTCCTTCTATACATGTTTTTAAGTGTTTCTCAACTAGGGAGATTCTATCACTCAGGAGATATTTGTTGATATCTGGAGATATTTTTGGTTGTCACAACTTGGAGATCAATGCTTTTAGCATCTAATGGGTAGAAGGCAATTATGTTGCTAAGCATCCTATAATGTATAAAATATTGTGCCAGAGCAAAATAATTATCTGCCCCAAATGTTGAAAGTGCCAAGGATAAGAAAACCTGCTTTAGAAAACGTAATATTTTTTCCGTCCTTATTTTACCACCCTATGTTATCAGACTCTTAAACAAAATACACAGTGTAAGGATATTTATTTTAATATATTAATTATTAAATTCATTAATCTGTTTCCTTACTCAGGTCACACAATTGTATAACACTGACAAATTCATTAATTTATACATACATTTATCATAAATTCAACCAATATTTATTGAAGGTTTACTAAGTGTTAGGTATTCTGCTCTTAATACAAAGATGAAAGAAACTTCAGACTCTTCCATCACCATGGAGAAAATTCATTTAAATAATTAGCAATATTTAATGTTTAAACTGTTTCTGGCTTCAATATATTTCAAAGTCTAGTGTTATGGCATTAAGTAAATTTCAGTATATAAACATAGATATAAATGTCTAGGAAATGTTATCTCAACAATTACACTTAATTTTGGTTATAATCTTAAAAAAATTTTAAATTGTTTTTCCATCTCTTATTACCCCTGTATATTATGCAACATACCATACTACAAGTAACTTAAGAAGGTCAATTAAGCTTTAGAAACCATGTCACAAGCACAATTGCTAATCCCTGTGGTATTTTTCTCTTAATTGATTTTAAACTACCAAGTTTCTTCTTTTTTTTTGAAAATATTTTTTAACATCTTTTTTGGAGTATAATTGCTTTACAATGGTGTATTAATTTCTGCTTTATAACAAAGTGGATCAGTTATACATATACATATGTTCCCGTATCTCTTCTCTCTTGCCTCTCCCTCCCTCCCACCCTTCCTATCCCACCACTCTAGGTGATCACAAAGCACCGAGCTGATCTCCCTGTGCTATGCAGCTGCTTCCCACTAGCTATCTATTCTACATTTGGTAGTATATATATGTCCGTGTCACTCTCTCACTTTGTCACAGCTTACCCTTCCCCTTCCCCATATCCTTAAGTCCATTCTCTAGTAGGTCTGTGTCTTTATTCCCATCTTGCACCTAGGTTCTTCATGACCATTTTGGTTCTTTTTTAGATTCCATAGATATGTGTTAGCATATGGTATTTGTTTTTCTCTTTCTGACTTACTTCACTCTGTATGACAGACTCTAGGTCCATCCATCTCACTACAAATAACTGTTTCATTTCTTTTTATGGATGAGTAATATTCCATTGTATATATGTGCCACATCTTCTTTATCCATTCATCTGTTGATGGACACATAGGTTGCTTCCATCTCCTGGTTATTGTAAATAGAGCTGCAGTGAACATTGTGGTACATGACTCTTTTTGAATTATGGTTTTCTCAGGGTATATGCCCAGTAGTGGGATTGCTGGGTCATATGGTAGTTCTATTTGTAGTTTCGTAAGGAACCTCCATACTGTTCTCCATAGTGGCAGTACCAATTCACACTCCCACCAGCAGTGCAAGAGTATTCCCTTTTCTCCACACCCTCTCCAGCATTTATTGTTTCTAGATTTTTTGATGATGGCCATCCTGACCGGTGTGAGTTGATATCTCATTGTAGTTTTGATTTGCATTTCTCTAATGATTAATGATGTTGAGCATTCTTTCATGTGTTTGTTGGCAGTCTGTATATCTTCTTTGGAGAAATGTCTGTTTAGGTCTTCTGCCCATTTTTGGATTGGGCTGTTTGTTTTTTTGCTATTGAGCTGCATGAGCTGCTTATAAATTTTGGAGATTAATCCTTTGTCAGTTGCTTCATTTGCAGATATTTTCTCCCATTCTGAGGGTTGTCTTTTGGTCTTCTTTATGGTTTCCTTTGCTGTGCAGAAGCTTTGAAATTTCATTAGGTCCCATTTGTTTATTTTTGTTTTCATTTTCATTTCTTTAGGAGGTGGGTCCAAAAGGATCTTGCTGTGATCTATGTCATAGAGTGTTCTGCCTATGTTTTCCTCTAAGAGTTTGATAGTTTCTGGCCTTACATTTAGATCAATGGAACAGGATAGAAAGCCCAGAGATAAACCCATGCACATATGGTCACCTTATCTTTGATAAAGGAGGCAGGAATGTACAGTGGAGAAAGGACAAGCCTCTTCGATAAGTGGTGCTGGGAAAACTGGACAGGGACAGGTAAAAGTATGAGATTAGAACACTCCCTAACACCATACACAAAAATAAGCTTAAAATGGATCTTTACTTCTTAACTCTGAAAACTTACTTAATGTGCCAAGACTAATATAATATCATTGTTATCATCAAATTAAATAGAATTTAATTACTTAAAAATATAAAGGAAGGAACTACATCCACAACTATTCATTAAAATATATGTGGCTACATTCATAGTAAAGTACAAAGTAGAATAAAACAGTCCACTTTCAAAATAATTTAAAATGATTTCACACATTTTTCCATACACAATGACATTTTTATACTCACTTCAATTCTCCTATTCTCCAAGTGCATGTTTAATTTCATTGATTTCTGTTACCTCAGTTTGCACTAAAGGTCTACAGAGGCCTGCAATTTACTGTTTCATATTATCTCGTGTTGTTTTCTGAATGCATAGGTGAATGGAGTCACGTGCCAAGTCTAGAGAACAGTGGACGAAAATGCGCTTCCAGACCCATCATGTATGGAATCATAATCTTTTTTTCTCGTAAAACATAGCCAGTTCCTGACTAATTCTCAATGATGCCCAGCCCCAAATTATTACTGTCAGGTCTGCCAGGAATCAATGCCAGCAATAATAATGTATTATCTTAATTTTATGTTCCTCGTATATACAACACATAGCCCTACTGTATCAGGAATACATGTACCCAGGGGAAGATGAAGGATAGAATTAAAAAACTATAAGAAAAAATATATATAAGCCAGTAAAAAGTGTATAAGCTTTCCTTACCTTTTGATTTCCCCTAAATTTTCTTTTTCCAAGTGTGTAAATTGTATAAACTCATTCATCATAGAGCATAAAATATGACATGACATGGGAATTATATAACAACAAGCAGTCAATAACTGTTTTTGAAATTGTTTTCAAAATAACAATTTTAAACATAGACATATGCTACCATAAACATTTAGTAGCAAATCACACTGAAAATGGAAAACATAATCTCTTCAGAAAAAATGTGAAGAGAAATAATTCATCTTGTTTAGATTATTGTGTGACCCCATTACTATAACATGTTATTGGCTCAAGGACAATTCTGATTGGAGCTGCCGAGAAACAAGCTGGAAAATCGAAATTGGTGAAGTTGTCAGAAGTGAAAAAGTGACACAGACATTCAAATATCAAGTCATTGGCATTCTGGGAAATTTTCTTTAGATAAAAAGAGGAAATGAGAATCCCACAGAGAAAAAACAATAGAAGGAGTAAGTCGAATTCTGGACAGCATTTCAATAATTGGAGACAGAGGGCAGAACAGCAGATATTATAGAAAATGAAGAGAGCAGACATGACTGTATATATTTGGAAGCACGGGAGTTTGCCAGTTGAGGTAAGATGGGAGATAGAGGTGGATCTAAAGTACAGAGACAGATTCCTACTGAGTCATGGCCATAGCAAAACAGAGTTAAGATTAAAACTATGCTTTCTGAGACCTATGAAGATGTAGGAAACTATGTCTTGTTTTTGTTGTGGTTCATAACAGGCAATTCTTCAAAGGCTAGAGTATTTTCTTTCTTTAGATATCCTTAAAAATCCAAAGGGCAGGGAGGTAACTTTATACACGTGCTACACTTGCTTTTACTGGCTAAGATTGCCCAACTAGAATTTTATTTCTTTGTATATGCACACTGCCCTGCTAAAATGCTAGTAACCTAGAGAGAGGTAATATACTGATTCATTTTTAGAAAAATGATTCACTGTGAACTAATAAAACAATTTCCATTGTGACATATTTGAGAGAAAATTTCTTAGAAACTGTTGGTGGAGGGTGATGATAGGAGAGAAATGAGGGTGGGAGAAAAGGTGAGAAAAGAAAAAGGTGGAATTTGGAAAGAACCAAGTCCTAGTATTGAGAGAGTAGACTTGGGTGTTGGGTATCTAAGAGGCAGCATTAAAGAACTATCAGTCATTAGTTGTGGGGAGAAGAGAGGAATAGCAATAAAATAGTAGTTCATTTAAGATAACCATTTTCTGGTTCAAAATTTTAATTAAGTCTCAGTTTACATTTCAGATTATTTTATATCTGTTATGTAGTAAGGTAAAATTTAGTGATCAAATTTATATGAACTTAAGGTTTACTAGATTTATCATACTAATTACCTCTATTATGTACTTCAGCATTATGTTTCCTTTCTGAATGCGGATATTAAATAATCCCAGACAATTTTTTTCATAAAGAAATTGTAATAGTTAGTTTGTGCATGTGAAAATGTGTTATTTTATGATCAGTTCTAAAATGTGATCTCCTTTTTACTATATGTAGTCACAGAATTGACCAGTATTGTCAGTCCTGTTACATGAAATTAATTAATGTGGATGACACCACCTAAGAAATATTTGAAATGTATGAAGACTTTTTTGTTGTCACAATAACAGAAAGGCTCTACCAGGATAGAATGGGTAGTAATGAAAGATGCTAAACAACAAACAATGGATGGTAAGTTTTGCATAACCAAAATGTTTCTATTCAAAATGCAATATTTCTTATTTAGTTACACTGGGTTTGCAACAGATAAACTTTAAGGTAATATAAATAATTAGAAATGACAGGTATCATTAACTCTCTAATCTAAGCTTTTCTTACTGTCTCCTTTTCTCTAGGCACATTCCATGTAGGGCAGGGATGTGTGACATGGCTTCTACTAAGGAGACAAGATTGGAAATCAGCTGTGTGAGGCTTCTGGGAAAGTTTCATTTTCTTTATAAAAAATAAACAAAGAGATAAGGCATAGTTTTGACTCTCTCATCCCTTCCACCATCTTCACATCATGAATATGGATACATGGCAACCATCTTAGAAAAATGAGGTCATGAGCATGAGGAAATAAACATGCCATAAATAACAGAAGATGAAGGTAGAACAAAGTGTGGTGACTAATAACATTGCTTAATGCCTTCTGGGCTCTGGACCTCCCAAATCCAAACTTCTATTTTAAGAAGGGAAAAATAAATATCTATGTATTTAAACCACTATATCCATGCTTTCTATATTTCAGATTGTGTGTGTGTGTGTGTATTCAGTTTAGATTCATCTGTGGTTACAATTTGTTTAAAAATTACTGAAAAATTTCTGGAAACACTAAGACATTTCCCTTAAACAACTTTATACTGTTACCCTTTCGATTTTTCCTTTGAGAAAGATTCATCTAAATTATGATATGAGTGGTCATATTCCTGTTAGTTACTGAAATCCACTACTGGAACATCGAAAATAGAAACACAACTGCAAAAAAGTCGCAACATTCCTAAAATATATTAATTGTCATCACTAATTTTCCTTACAAATGAAGAAAAGATGAGAAGCAAAGTTCACGCATTACTAATAATTTATATAAATAATGATTGACTGTTGATTTGAATATTATATTTATGTCACTTCAGTTTACCATTGCCAGCTCTTTAGAAAGACTAGGTTAAGAAATAAGTTTCTGGTACAGGAAAAGGCTTTGTAGGAAAGTGTTTGAAATAATTATCACATTTTTCTGTGCATTACATTACTGCATTAAAATTTTAGGGATTTCTTGCAAACTCTTACCACCTAACTAATTTATGTATTAATCATTCTGTATGCAAAATGCTTGAAGGGCTTATTGGCATTTTCTTACGTTTTGCAGCTCAAAATTTAAACAGTTTAGGTCTCTATCTCTTCTAGGGATTCTAGGGATATCTTTTCTATAGAACTTTCAGTTTGGCTTTTCAGAATGTCCAGGGCACTTGGCTTGAGAAACTATCAGGTTCACTGAAAAATCATGGGATCTTTTGGAAGTGTCTTAAGCTCTCCAAAGAACATATCATTGTCAATGTGAAACCTGCAAGAATTTTTTAGAGAATAGTCATCAAAAGGATGCACTGAAATATAATTACAGAAATCAAATATTCCAAATTAGTTTTCCTATTTTTTCTCTATCTTAAAAGGTAGAAATTTGATTTTAAAAGCCTTAAAATAAAAGTTTAGAAAATTGTGGAAAACAAAAACAATTCTATAGATCAGTTATTATTTAAGCATGCAATTTTAAAATTATAAAAATCCCTTTGCTTAAAAAGTTACCTTATACAGAATTTTTAAAATTCAGTCACCATAAATATAAAACTGACTCTGTTTATAAGGATACTTATCAACATAAAAAAGTAAATATTACCTAACTTCTGTTTAAAGTGAGTTTTATTTTTAACAAGTTTCACAGCAAACAATACACAGTGGTACTTTGACAGCTCAAAGAAAAGTGGCAAATTCTGTCAAACCACTTCCTGCATAAGGGCAATCTGTTGGCTTCCTTCAACCCTCACCATACCTCTTGAGTTCCAAATGCCTCTCTGGCTCTTCAAACTTGTTCTATTGCTATCTAAACCCTCTTTCTCTTTGTTGTAGTTCTTTCTAGCTAGTGTTGCTTAAACTCCAAGAATACTACCCTTTCTTCCTCAAGTCCAGCTGAGATCCTGATATTCTCAGTGTGACAATTCTCTCTTTAGTGTTCATGATAAAAGCCAACTTCTTTGTTTACTAAAGTAATTCATTCTTAGGTTTGATTTACTAATAATCCTGGCCAGGTAACTTCAATTTACATATACTATTGTATCTAATGCATTGCAATTAATTTATTTTCTTGTTTATCATCTCTATTCCCCACTGGAATAGGAACTTGGTGAGAGCAGGTATCTCTGTTATTATGATTCCCCTGTAGTATTTATTTCAGACTCAGCTGTATTCACTCATGCTTCTTAAAGAGTAGTAAATGTTAGAAGTTCATTGAAGAAGCAGAACGTTGTGGTTGATCATGGTTGGGGAGAATGAAGAGAAGGTCCCATAAGATGGATTTTGAAGGATGGAGAGGATTTGTATGAATCAAGTAGCTAGGTGCAAAAATCAGCCTGAAGTTCCTACGTATGGCTACCTCTCAGTCTATACACCAAAACGTTACACATACAGTTAGGAGTCTGATATCAGAGTGGTACACAAATTCTATGGGTGCTTATCTCATCTGCAGGAAGAAACAGAAAATGAGATACATACTGGGGACACGGACTGAATTTGGAACAAGCAGACAGCTGCTGGGAATGGTACAGTGAAGTTCTGTTGAGGGCAGGCAAGGATGGAGCGTTTATGCTGGGAAGCCCAAAGAAATAAGTCTGTCTTTCCCATACGTGGTCAATGTCAGGGTCCAACTTACTTACATACAATTGGAATGAATATTGATATATCATATAATAACAACTACACACTTACACTCAAATCATTTTTTGATTTTTCATAACAGGCTATTAAAGGAAATGTTACTTCCTTTAAAGTATATTTCAACATTCTCAAGTAAGTTCAGTTTGCTGCACAATATCTCAAAAAAGGGAAGTTACACGTTTAATGCTGCAATACTTAATTATTCTCTTGTAGCCACTATTTTAATAGATTAATTTATTGGTTCCATTTTTTCATACTTAGTGGCTAATTTATCAGCTAAAAGCAGTAGTCATGCCAAATTAAAGTAATAGAATATTGGGCATGTTACATAGACAATTTCCCATTATCACACAGAATGAAGTCTCAACACTACAATCCATTTAATCAGAATATGATTAAGTAAGGCACCGTCTTTATTGAAACAATTTCATGAGATAAATTTTTCTCTAAGTATTTCAATACAATACACTTTTTCCCCCTTAGTTCAGAGCAAAATTATTTCTTGTACTCTGAGATGTCATAGTCATCCAAAACCACTTCAAGATAGATAAAGGTAACTTAATAAATGCAGTGAACATCGACCTACATTTTAAATTTATTTTTAAATGACAAGAGCATGACAAGCATAAAGCATGAGAATATTTTTCCAATCTTGCATTAGTACAATATGACATGACTATTTGCAGAATGTTTACATTTGGAAGATTTTATTATTATTACTTTCTTCCTTTACATTTATATCTGTAACACTGATTTCATGGTTTGAATTTGGTTCTAAGTTGCTCAAAACAAACCTTTGATAAAATATATAAAATATATAAGTTACACCTAAGGAGTTTTATTAAGAAAAGCAATATCAAGCCAGCATAATTCTGAAAAAATAATTTAATCATAAAACTTTTCAGAAAATTTCTTGTAAAATAAGAAAATGAACAGATTCTTCTCACAATAACTGTAACCACAAAGCACAGATTAAAATACTTTATTTCATCTTTATGGTTCCAAGAAATGAAGAGTGACAGCAAAACATCTTTGCCTTACTTATTTTCTGTTTACTCTAAGTGGATTTTTCTCTCTAGAATTTAATGGAAATACGACTTTGAATATAGAACACTTCCTTATAGTTAGATGGATGTCAGACACATTAAAGAATTGTAGCAAAATTTTACTTGCATCCAAACAAGGTTGTTTATATGATAAATTCAAATTCTAATTAAATGAAATTACATTTAATAATAGCATACAGGTTAACTGACCTGGATTTAACAAGAATAAGTACGATTTGTCAAAAGAAAATATACAGTCAAAGTAAGTACAGGAAATTCAAGGTCAGTAGGAAAATCTTCACAACAATCATGTCAATGTTTTGCAATATTTTAGAGCTGTACAGTACTACAAAGAACTATGATATGAGACTTAAATATGGGTCACAAACGTTTTTTTAAAATTTTCTAATAAAAATGTAAAAAGAAAGAGGAAATTAATGTTAAAAATAAATATACCCCAAATATAATCACTTCCATATCTAATCAATTTAAAAATCTTAAGAGACACTTTATGGTCTTTTTTTCATACTAAGTCTTTGAAATCTGGTGTGTATTTTACAATTAGAGCACTTCTCAATTTGGACTAAACCACATTTCAAATGTTTATTAGCCATATTTGGCTAGTGGAGACCATTTTGGACAGTAGACTCCTAAAGTATTTCAATATACAAAGCCAGCTTTCAAAATGTTTCATATTCACAAATTAGTCTTACAACCATCTCAATTCTGTTGTTTCTTATGTCTCTTCTATTTTGTCAAAGCAAAACAGTGTAAAACTTTTCTAGTAGTAATGATACTGGTCTTTGTTGAGCCATCTGTAGGAAATATGGTTTTCATTAAACAATTAATTTTAAAGAATCAATTTATATTAGAGTATTAGAAGTAGAAGCTATAACCAGCCAATATATATATAATGTATTACATATATATTATATCTGTAATACTATATAATATCATATAAACAGTGTCCCTGTGCATGGGATTAAAGTTGGTCTGTATTTTGATTAATATATATAAATATATAATATTATCATTACAATATATTATATTATATATAATCATATTACAGAACAAGTTTAATCATGTGTACAGGGACACATTTGCATGAATAACAAAGTGTAATTTATTCAACATTCTGAAATACTTTTTCTAAGGTAAATAATTCTAAATAGATAATTCTAAATAATTTAAATAAATAAATTCTAAAATAATCTATTTCTGATTAGAAAGTATTTTGAAGTATTTTATAAAATAGACTCATGTGGAACAGTATTTCACTCTAGACCATACGATTTTTTTAAGGAGTTCATTTTTATTCTTTCTTTTGTTGTACTTGTTTCCAATATTGACATTTGTGACATTTACTTATCTTGTATTGTTACAATTATTTTTTTTCCAAAAAATAAAAATCTGCTGGATAGGCTGTAAAGTTGTTTTCCTTAGGGTGCAGAATCCAAAAGAACTAAAATATTCAATGCTATATAAATGTTAATGGCAATAATATAAGGTCTAAAATCTAGATGCCATTTTGATAACATCCATACCTTACTTAATTCAGTACAGATGCTTAAAATCAGCTGGAAAGATATACTTTTGATGGGCAAAATTCCTTCTTAGATTTCTCAGTTTTGTTCTCTACTTTGTAAGAAAACTAAACTTTATTTTTAAGAGTATAATACCAGGTCAAAGCCTCAGATTATAACACAGTGTGAGAGCTAAGTAAGATCAACTGGGAAAAGATTGATTGACAGAGAAAACTGACTGATTAGAAGCTGCAGGATTTATGGAAAACCAAGGCTTAAATCCAGGGATTTCAGGCAGGCTAACAACCTAGGAGCTTTTACAGAAAGACCAGACTAAGTTGCTGATCTGGAATCAATGGTTATGTAACATCATTCCAACACAGTCAGAGATATCAACATATAATTTTGTACACACTGTTATATTTTAAATAGATAACCAACAAGGGCTTGCTGTATAGCACAGGAAATTCTGCCCAATATTCTGTAATAACCTAAATGGAAAAATAATTTGGAAAAGAATTGACACATGCATATGTAAAACTGAGTCGCTTTGCTGTACACCTGAAACTAACACAACATTGTTAATCAACTATATTCCAATATAAAATAAAATATTTTTTAAAAGTTACACAGGTAATCCATACAGTGAATATGCCTCCCAAGATAGCTGAGAGTTTGCAGCATATGTTCAGAGCACTTCATGTTACTTATGCCTATGTACAGAAATTGCTTGCATTGCTGCAAATGACTGAGATTAAACACCGTTAACTGCAAGGACTAATTTTTCCTTATTTAAACAATGTGCCTGTGTAAAGAAAATGATAATTAATAATACGTATATCCACTTGTTTTTCTTGGTAAAATTCAAGATGGAAAACAATACAATTTAAACCATATATATTTGAAATATTATGGATATTAGGGTAAATAAAATTATTCAGTAACAACATAAATGGGAAAATAATTTGAAAAAGAATAAATACATGTATATGTATAACTGAATCACTTTACTGTACACCTGAACTAACACAACATTGCTAATCAACTATACTCCAATATAAAATAAAAAGTTCAAAAAATGTATTCACAAAGCAGAGGTGAGAGAAATATCAGATTAAGTATGCTTTCAATATTTTAATTAATAAATAACTATATATCTCTAATCATAGACAAAATTATTAGAGACACATCTACAGAATAACAAGCAAAATTATAATTAAATAAATATATAGTTAAAACCCAAGGAAAATAAAGGTAAAAAACATATTTTACTTGAATGATCTGAATATTTTAGGAAAAAGCTTATTTTTTTTTCCTGTTAAATTGGGTCTATTCTCAAATTTCAAATGCTGATTCTAAAGAGGTGTATGTGTTTCTCTCTTTCTGTCAAGGAAAAATCTACTTCTTCTGTTACATTCTGATCCAGTAGAAAGAATAAAATTTTGCCTGAATTTGCATTTTTCTGTCCTTAGATTCAAGACTTACCCACAAAAAGTTTTACATCAAGGCAATTTGTGAAGGAAAAGAGCAAACATCATATGGAGTTTACTAAGAAAGTTTCTATAACCTGGGCTAAGACAGTATTAACATGGAAGAGATGAGGTATTGTTGAGGTCATTCAAATATATTTGGGAAAAGGCCTGAAATATCAACTCTGTCATTGAATTTTCACAAAGCCTCTATAAAAGTGGAAGTTAGTCTGTTTCTGGGCTCTGAATACAAAGATTTTGGCATAATAACTCCTATGATGCTTATTAACATTTTATGAATATAGGTTAAAGCTTTAGCAAAACAGAAATATCTCCTTAAATAGGGACAAAATTAGAGAAGGAATCCAAAAATTCAGGACAGTAAAAGCCATGAATCGGATACAGCTTTCTGAAAGAAATGAATACATTTTGAGTAGATATTATAATAATAAAATATTCACAATTCACTGACATGTTACTAAAACCAATCATTTAGATTGACCAAGGAGGGACTGAAAGTAAACTGCCCTTGAAAAGTGAAAAGATGGTATTTTAAGGCAGATGAAATGTCATCAATTTATCAAAATAAGTAATAGAAAAGTGGCACCATATATATAGAAGTTCTTCTTTGACTTGGTAGGAACGACAGGTCCCATAAAGAGTCCGGTTTTCCTCATAATTTAATGTTTCTGTGTGATCCAAATATAACTGAATTTTGTATAGAATCCTTTAGTTTCTGGCTTTAAACCCAAAAAGTTCTGTTTAACATGCAGATTAAAACTAGTTAAAATAATTTTTAAACTAGCAAATAATGACATTCAAAAATAAACATTTTGTATATTTTTTGGTCAATGTGGAAGTAATAGTGTTACAGAGAGCAATTTGATAATTAGAAATTGTAGCTTCTTTTTAAGGGGATCTGACTTAATTGGAAACTGTGAAGAAAATCTTAAAACTTTTTTTTTCATTCACCTACTATATTGCAAATCCCTTCCCTTTTTCAGACAAAAGGAATTAGAGGATATAGAATACTTGTGACCCCAGGAGTGAAAGAAATTACATATTTGCTAACAAATTAAGCTGAACAAAAATTCAAAGTGTGATTCAATTTAGCCATGCTCTCTCTTTGATCTTAACCTATTCCCCCTAAAATGGAACCATTCATGTTTGTCAAGAAAACTGAAGTGTGTCCAATAACCAGGTGGAATCGTAAGGCTTATTCACGACAGAAAAATAGAATTATTCAAAACGACACTTGCTGTTAATCTTATCAGATAAATCTGAAAATACTGTGAAGTCACTGAAATTTCTTACTCAAAGCAAACTTAGTCTTCACTCTCTCTAAAAAAAGTAAATAAATAAGTAGTTGAAATGTTTTGGGTTGTTAAATTCTGAGAGAATTCTTTGACTCCTTTGTGATAGGGTATATAGCAAGCTAGAATAATAATAAACATGATTGTCTCTTCATAATGGGGACTTCCCCGGTGGTCCAGTGGTTAGGACTCACTGCTTTCATGTCTGTGGCCCTGTGTTCAATCCCTTTTGCGGAACTGAGATCCCACAAGCCGCATGGCGGGGCCAAAAAATAAAAAAATCCCTTCATATTGCACAAATATTATAATTTGCTTACTCAACACATATATAGTGATGACTTAATGGTTATTTCAGTTATTAATGCAATGAATGTATCTTTAAATTACCTTAAGAGGTTTATATGCAATCATCTCAATTTAATAATTTTCCCTTTTCATAATTTAAATTTTCATTTTTATCCAAGTTATATTATTTCCTGAATTTATAGTTGTTGCTTAAGAATATTATCTCATATTTTACACTTTAGTAAAGAGAGATATTAATCCTAAAGAAATTCAATCAATAATCTGTATGAGTAAAAACAAAAATAAATAATAAATATACAAATTATTAAGTCTTAAGGAATATTCTCATCTGTTTCTGTTTCTCTCCTATTTAAAATCCTATGTTGATGAGACTATTTTTAGAGCATGTTCATCACTTTGCTCTTCAGTAATTTTTTCTATCCACTATTACTTTAGATGTTCTTTCCCTTCATGAATGCAAAACACTGTTAACATAAATAACTGTTTGGCAAATAAATGTTTTAAATGTTTCAGGATTTTAAGCAAAACTACATATCATTATCCCTTGAAACAGGTTTCTTTCCCTTCAAGTATACCCAGTATTTAAACTCCATATTTAAAATACAAAGGAAAGATCATTCTTGCTCAAAACAAAATTATTTACCCGATAAACGGTGCAAACTAAAAAACAAGAAATTTGACACCGGTAACTTATATAATATTGTACAGCAACTATAATAAAAAAGGAACTTTCACTTTTTCACTTAAAAAATAAATATGAAATGGATGACTTTATGGCTCTTGAATTCAGACTTTCTGACTGTGCTTAATTTTCAGCAGCAAAAGATAAGGAAAAAAAGATTTTTAAAAGGCTAATAAGTTTACATTTAAAAATATACTAAATGAAGTAGTACTTATCACTCTGTTAGAATGTTGAGGAAGCTCTCATGTAATCCAATTTGTGAGAAATCATAAGAGTTAAAAATTATAATACTTTTCTTATGACATCCATTTGAGTTTGACAAAAGCTTTATAAAATGCATGGAGAATAAATTACTGTTCCTAATTGCTCTTTCCAAGGCTATTTATAATAATTTCCCCCAATATCTGGAGAAGGAAAATGTATATTACACCTATGAAACTGCAGAATTGTGCTAACCACCTACTTAATGACAAAAGCAAGTTTCCATAATCTGTTAACAAGTTCCAAAACCTGTTTCGATAATCCCTTTGCTATTGATTAAGATCTTTAAGTGTTGAATATATTCCACAAAAACCACGGAGCGGGGCTTATTCTCCATAAACCCCTGTAATTTATGAGCATGCTTTATTTGCATCAATTGTATAGGCCATCACATGTAGTGAATCAAGATCCATTTGTATTACACAAATTTTGAACCTGTCTGGAATAATTTTCTAACATAGAATCACAAAACTTTTACATTATTTAATATTGCCAATTTTCAAGACAGGGACACATTATGTTTAGGAATTTTTGCACTTTCCAGAATGCAATATGTGTTCTGTTGAATACTATTGTTGATATATGACAAATGAGGTTTGTGTTCATTAGCTCAATTTATGGATAAATTGAGGAAATTTTGATGAAAATATATTACTTGTACATAATATATAATTATATAAATATATTATGTGAAATATGTTATATATCTTCTTCACCAAAAAAAAAAAAAATGTTCCAGTATATTTTGGAGTATAAAATACATAAATTCCATGAGGGAATTTGTTGTCCTTGTTTTTCACTGTTTCCCTGGCACCTAGAAGAGTGCTTGCAACATAGTAAATATCTAATAAAAAATGATTAATGAGTGAAATACCTAGTTCCATTCTAAAGTTTACTTTTAAACAAAATAAAACTATTTGGAAAAGATTGGACTGCCCTATCTCTAAAAAATAAGTTCTATAAATCTCCCAGTTGCTGTGGCTGGGATTCTAGTCATGAAAATCATAAGTTAGCTTTAACATAACCCTTAAATTTTCAACAAATCATGCTTAATTCTTATCATAGTTCTGTGTGGTAGAACGAAAAAGCTATGTTTTTAAAAAAACCAATACTAAAAATTAACTTTATCAGAACCAAATATTTCCTACCTTTAAAAAATAAATTCAAGAAGGTATAAAAGAAGATAAAAACCAAACCAAAAAGAGGAAATAATACTTTGAAACACTTCAAATAAGACACCTTTATATAAAAAATGATCAATATGTTGAGGAAGTATTTTCCAGGTAGCTTAGCCTGAAACAGAAGAAAACAATGTTAAATTTCAGTAAGTGGATTTTGTGTTTAAAGTGATAAAAAGGAGTTTGGTAACTTCTTTTTTTTTGTCATGACTTTGTTAAGTAACCACAAGACTTGAAAATAACTCAATTAAATCTAATGCTGCTTTAGTAATATTGTTTATGATATGTCCTCTGGTTTCTCATCATATTTAGGAAAAAAATCTATTTATTTTGTCATATTTAAGCATAATCCTTTCTGTGGTCTATAAGTGGTCTCGTATCTGTGATACAGATTTTAGCTATTTCTCTAGTCTTGCCTTTTCCTCTCTAACTCTGTCTGTATCCCTCCTTCCTGGCTTGCTGCTTGCTTACCTCTCCCCAGGACATACTTCCCCCAGGTATGTGAATGATTCACTCTACTTCGTTCAGGTTTCTGTTCAAATGTCACCTTTGCAGAGAGGCCTTCTTTCATCACCCTTGCTAAAGTGGTGACCCACTCACCATCTCCTTGTTCTACTTTAATTTTCAATTGTAATCATGACCTAACATACACTCAAGCAAAAGTCTCTGCTATTAAGATGTAAAGTGCAGGAGTTCAAAAGTTTGTTCACTGATTACTCCTCAGCAACAAAGATCCTTTCTGACACAAAGTATTCTGAAACTGCTTGCTGAATTAAATGGTTTGGTATGTTTGAATGAAGATTGTCAAGTACTAAGTATTGTGTATCAGTGTGCATATATGCATCCACACATACATGTAAGGTGTCTAACTTATGATGATTTGACTTACCATTTTTCACTTTCAAATGATGGGAAAGCATACACATTCAGTATAAACCATACTTCAAATTTTGAATTATGATCTTTTCCAGAGCTAGTAAATTATGCTGTAAATTATACTCTCATGATTCTGGGCAGAGTCAGCCAACTATAGCTCCCAGTCAGTCATCGAATCCTGAGGGTGAACAACCAATACACTGACAACCATCTTTTACCCATATAACCAATCTGGTTTTCACTTTCAGTACAGTATTCAATTAATTAAAAGAGCTATTCACCACTTTATTACAAAATAGGTTTTGTGTTAGATGACTTTTCCCTATTGTAAGCTTAACATTAGTAAGTGTTCTTAGAATGTTTAAGGTAGGCTAGGCTAAGCTATGATGTTTGGGAGGTTAGGTGTATTAAATGCATTTTTGACTTATGATATTTTCACCTTCCTATGGATTTATCAGGATGTAACCCCATCATAAGTCGAAGATCTGTATACATATTTTGTCTCTCTATTTCAAAGAGGAAAAGTAACTCAACTAAGATAGCTTAGTCAATAAGAGATGGAATCACTATGCTATACTCTCTCCTGAGATCATGACAAAGGAACATTACTAAAACTGTTTATTCATTGAGAACTAAGAATGAATATAGAGGAAATTATCTTCAGAATTAAGTGAGAATCATTGACCAAGTCTTAGAGAAATGGAATCTGCCATCTCCATTTTACTTTAAGGATATTCATGAATTAGGAAAAAATGCTGCAAAGTACGTTAAGAAACTTGAGTAATTTAAATAAATTTTAATAAAATTCAATATAATTAACTGCTGAAGAGCAGGTAGTTTCATAGCACTAATTCCCAGCAAACCTGTTGAATTTGTTTCTAGGGTTTCTAAAGAATAGAGGAAGTCTTAATTTTATTTATTTATTATTTTTTATTTTTTTGCAGTACGCGGGCCTCTCACCATTGTGGCCTCTCCCGCTGTGGAACACAGGCTCCAGACACACAGGCTCAGCAGCCATGGCTCACGGGGCCCAGCCACTCCGCGGCATGTGGGATCCTCCCCAACCGGGGCACGAACCCGTGTCCCCTGTATCAGCAGGCGGACTCTCAACCACTGCGCCACCAGGGAAGCCCCTAGAGGAAGTCTTAGATGGTTGAATTGAGTGACACACGCAGATATAATGATAACTATAAAATGTTTAAAAACAATGATTAACTCTATAATTTGATATGATTACAAGAAAACCTAGAAACTAAGTATTTAATTCATTCATATTAAGTAATACAGAAATTTCAATGATCCACCCATTGGATCATTGTTTCTGAAACTTGCAGCCTCACTAGAGCAAGATAATTCATATCATGATGCTTTAAAGTGAGCTACTACAACTCCCAAAGCACCATAGGCAACAAGCATGATTGCAGAAGTTCGAATTTAGATTGTGCTTATGACGGAAAGAAAAGGGTATTTTTTAAAGGGGAATAATATAAACTAAGTATAGTATTTAAAAGAATAAAATGAAAATTTAACATAGAGAGTGGACTAATTTGTCTGTGAGGACAACTTATCTAGACAAATGTTTAGAGATATGCTTAAAACAAAAGAAAATATTTGCACTTGGTCTTATGGACTGTTTTCAAACTTTTAAATTATATATACTTGTTAATAAATATGAAAATATAATTTATTAAATATTAGTAAACTTATTTATTTTAGTGAATATACATTTAAAATATTATTAAGATTATTTTTATGCCTTCAGTGGGTGAGCTTTGTCATACTCTGGAGGATGTCCATTCTTTTTTTAAGAGCCCATTGCTCTATGCAATGGTGCAAGTGGGACAGAAACTGATAGATTTAAATATGACAGTGACAAGATCAAAACAGGATTTTAGAAGATGAATCATCCATTCAATGCAGAAACAGGTAGAACAAGTGAGATGGAGACTGTAAGACAAGTAAAAAGGCTACCTCTTGGTCCATACATAAAATAATAAGAAAGAGATCCAGGGTGGAGATTGTCTATGAAATCATTTCTGATCCAGACAGCTGCAGTGATTTCCATTCTCTAGCTCATTGGTATTAAAAAAAAAAAGACATTGACTTTCCCACATCTAGGAGTTGGAAGCTCTTGAGTAAATGGGGTAATGTCACTTACTTTTCCTTTGCCTCTGATAATATGTCTAGTATAATAGAAAAAATAATGTTCATAATAATTATTTTAATAGAACAAGTTAAATTATGTTTCACATGGGATGTAGTGACATATGTTGACCATGATTTCAAATTATTTTGATGAATAAAGCTTTAAATATATCTTCTGAAACTTGTCCTACAGATATTTCTCACAGCAATTAAGTACCTTCTGTAGTCTGTGTTATAGTACACATTATATTTACATTAAAATGTGAAATGTCCAGATGTGAGTAGATTTGGGCACTAAGATTGTTTCTATTATTTTAAAAATTTTCCTGACATTTTTCATCCATGCTTGAAATTGGATGCTGTGAATATTATAATCCTTCTGTGAATTAAATTTCCATAAAATGCTCATGAAATATTCATCTGCATTTTCCCATATTTTAAAATAAATCAACAACATAAATTAATATAATATGTGCAGTGCATTTATTTGTTTGACACAAAATTATATACATGGATAAGCTTATTAATAATTTTTAAATATTAAAAATATATTACACATAATCTACTCTATTTTGTAGGCAGAAATTCTATATTTATAACAGATAGAATTCTATATGATTTTGCCTCTTTGCTTTGGAAATCATGGGGGAGTTTCCAGGAGACTATTTCTATTCAGAACTGACCTTTTGCTCAATTTCTCTAAGTTTAACTCACTGTATAATTTTTATCTTTGGAGTTATGTTCATTAGGACTTCAGTTAGAAATAATATTCTAATTTAACTATACAGTAGTTCTTTATATGAGCAAAAAGAAAACAACACAAGAAATTCATGGTTTGAAATTTTAAATGTAATAACATTTCATTACATATAAATCACATTTCTTTCAATCTAACATCTAAATATTTTTAACGTTTAATATTTTCTTTCTCTTAAGTCAGACAAAGACAAATATATGATATTTCTTATATGTGGAATCTAAAAAACATGATACAAATGAACTTATATACAAAAAAGAAATAGAGTCATAGATGTAGAAAACAACTTATGGTTACCAGGGCGGGGGGAGAGGGATAAAATGGGAGCCTGGGATTGACATATACACACCACTATATATAAAATAAATTACTAATAAGGGCCTACTTTATAACACAGGGAACTCTACGTAATACTCTGTAATGACCTATATGGGAGAAGAATCTAAAAAAGAGTGGATATGTGTATATGTATAACTGATGCACTTTGCTGTACACCTGAAACTAACACAACATTGTAAATCAACTATCCTCCAATAATTTTTTTCAAAAATCAGAAAACATTTAATATTAATCATTTAAGTGATATTTAATATTTTTTCTCAAAACATTTTCCATGAGTATTTTCTGAATTATATACTTACTTATCCAAAGTATAAATTTAAGGTATATTAATATATAAGTAAATTTATTCTCAATTCATTCATTCTATTCCATAATCAACACTAATACTATTGTGAAATACCTGAGCTATTCCTCTAACTGAGAAAGAGTTGTTAAGGATTTAAACTAATAATAAGGGGTGATAGCAGGTTCGGGGTAGTACTTATTTTAATAATAGTATTAAATGAAATAAATAATTTAAATCTTTAATACTGACAACAACTTAAGAAGTGTCAATATTATTTATTTACAGATGGGAAAAGTGAGGCTATGTATTCACAGAGGGCAAAGTATATCTAAGAACTGAAGCAATGTCTCTTAGGTTGAATAGCAAGATAATGGAGACACGAAGATTCTAATCAGGTAGGCAGTCTGTTCCCAGATTCAGTGCCATCAACAATTTTGCAATTCTCACCCTCTAGTCAGTTTGGGTGGAAATACTGGAGTGAAGTTTAACTAAAGTCCCTTTGTATGTGTGTGCTAATTTCAAAATGTATTCAACAGCTAGAAAAAAGTGGTTTGATAGATCCTTTTTCAATACTGAGTTATATATGAACCAAAAAGTTAAAGAACACTCTTCCTTATGCTTTTTTTAATGAAACTTTAGAAATTTATATTTTAGAACATCAAAAGGTATTAGTAGTAACAGAAGAGAACAAATAGATAATCCATTCCCTCAAAACCAGTAGTTTTAGGACTTCCCTGGTGGTGCAGTGCTTAAGACTCTGCACTCCCAATGCAGAGGGCTGGGGTTCTATCCCTCGTCAGGCAACTAGATCCCACATGCACACCACAAATAAGAGTTTGCATGCCACAACTAAGGATCCCACGTTCTGCAACTAAGAAGCCAGTGAGCTGCAACTAAGGACCCATCTGCTGCAACTAAGACCTAGTAAAACCAAATTAAACAAACAAAACAAAACAAAACAAAAAAGAGTACTTTTATAGTCTGGCTTCCAAAGAGTGTGTTTTTGCATGTCTGCATAAGAATCTAGATCAGACATTCTATGAGTTAGTGGAACTTTAGAGTGTCAGTGAATCACCCGAAAAAAGTATGAAAAATAGTGTGAGTTGTGTTAGCATACGTGTGATGTAATAGATTCTACTTTTAACAAAAGCAATTCAGTTGATTAAAAAACCAAAAAGGAACTATATACTATAAAGGAAAATGTGTGGCATAAATGCTCAGCCCTTTGCAATAGCTTGATTCACAGGTAAAGATTACACTCTCTAAGACAGAGCAGAGACATCAAGGAATATACAAATCTAAAGTTTTACATAAATCTTGCATATATATGTATTATTCAGAGTAAAAGTTCATACCTTTCATTAGAATCTCTCAAACATCCATATAGCAACAAATTTGAAATAACTTCTTCCTTGTTGGCAATCAGTCTTCTTTCTGTTGTGTTTAAGATCTTGTTGTCTAATTATTTTGGGATTTGGGGGGCACCATTTTCAGTTTTTTTCTTGCCTGGAAATCATGCTTCTGGACTCCATGTCTTTTACCAGTTCAGAACAAATTTTCAGTCATTACCTTCTGTGAAACTACTTCATTCTTAATTCTCTTCTTCTGAAAGTATCTTAGAGTCAAACATAGATTGCCATGATTTCACCTAACTTTCCATATTTTTATTTATCTGTTCCTATTTTAGGATAATTTACTCCACTGTATCATCTAGTGCATGTCTTTTTCTTGTTTGTATTTTGCTTTTTAACATGTTATGTTTTTCATTTCAATGATTGCAGTTTCACTTATCATTTGATTATAATGACAGTAAACTCCAACACAAAAATTAACTTGATAGATGATTATGTTTCTTAGAAATTTGTCAATTAGTTGCATAACACTTTCACTTGCACATTCTTTCCCGGGTCCTATATGTTTAAATTTAAATTTTCAATTCTCAGCTGAAGGCTAGCTATTGTTGTGATGATTGATATTATAGAAAACTAATTTTCAAAAACACGACATTTTCTTCACTTTTTCATCTTAGATTTTATGAATGTGTATTTCACTGAGATTTCAGTGAAGAGAAAATAATAATCTTACCAAACAGATACTCCTCTTTTTAGTTCTTCTAATGGAAATGACAATCCAGTGTTTTCTACATATAAATTTCCTTTTGTGGAATATACAAATTTTCTTTCAAAAAAGGACATTTATTCTTCATTTGAATTGGAAATGTTTGATCAGCTAAAATTCATACTTAGTTTATTCTCTTTATGGACACAAATTATCACAAATATTATACAATTTGGTTTACCAAAGCTTAGTTTATACTTAAAATACAGTTATTTTTTAATTCTGAAATTAAGGAAGAAAAGCATCAATTTGAAAATAACAACATATTATAAATGAAACATGTTGTAAAATAAAATTATTCTAATACCTTCTATCCTTACTATTCAAAATATGCAATGATAAAATACAATTTGGAAATAGCTACCCAGTTGGATCTACCCAGTGGCCTCACAGGGTGTAATTACAATGTATAAATATTAGTATGTAGATGGTAATTTGAATATTATTGAGCTTAGTTTGTAAACACTGTAATTAAAGTCATGTACAGACTCCATTATTATGTTTCTAAAATCTTACTCAAGTTCTAATCTCAACAAAAGCATTTATTTATTTCAGTTGAAGTTTGTACCAAACAAATCCATTTTCATATAGTAGAAGTCATTTTCACTCTTATGATAAAACATCATTTTGTCAATTTTAGTTCCTTTGACATTTGTTTCTGTTGTTTACATTATGTTAGGGTGCAGTTTTGTAGTGGCAAAATATAGTAACCTGATATGTTAGCAAATTAATTTTAAATGGAACTATGAATAAGAATGCAGTAGATAAAATTAAGCTATTCTATGTATATTCTTCCTTATACACAAAAATGCTATATATCATCAATAAGTATAACCAGTACCAGAATAAATTAACTTTCCTCCAGTTTCATAAACTAAATATTTTAGAAAACTTTTGAAAGCACATATTTCATAGGATAACAACAATAATAAAAACTGTTCATACAATATATAACTTAGGAATAGGCATTTCCAAAGACACAGAGGTCTGATTTGCTAAAATAACTCTAGAAACTGACACAAATGTAGGGCTGACTTGAAGGATACAGAACATCACCTTAAAGAAAACTGTAGTATCACATTGAAAGTACATGTAAGTTAGAAGTTATTTAAAATTAACTTACATACATGTTCAAACAACAAATTTTGGTTGTGACACAAATACACATTCACACACAAAAATGTGTGGCATACATAAAAATATTTACATTTTTTGTAAGCCAAAAATTGGGTATATTCAGTTTATGTGAAAATTCTGTGACCATACAATAGAAATTACATGGAATTTAAAACCACAGTTTTTCCTAACCTTCTTTTTGAGGTACATTCTAACCTACCAGATTACCAGATTTCATCCAAATCAAGTAGTAGCTGTTAGATTTGTGACAAAGGTGTAATTAAATCACTTTATTAAAATGAAATCATTGGAAGCATCTGTGTCTGAGAGGAATATGTGATATTTTTAAATGTTCCTAGTGGATTCTTATATTGCTGACCTGGATCGCCTCCCACCCTCCAAAAAAGTAATGGCTTCATTTTAAAAACCCCAAAACTCAGAGGCAAGCATTAAAAAAACAAAAATTTATTACATATCCCTAGCCTCTGAATCAGGAATTCAGTCAGGGCTTGAATTGAGGATTCTTCTCTTCCAAATGGCACCAGTAAAAGTCGCTCTTTAGATTCACATGTTCACGTGGCACAAGGGCTGGTCTGGGTGATAAGGTGTGCACCATGCTGGCAGTTGGCAGTCTTAGAGTAATTGGAATCCACAAATTTCCAGAGACCCAGTCCCAAGCAACAAGGTCACTTCTGACCCAGCTTTGCACTTCCTGAAAGGTCTGTTCCACTACTTTCCTTTGAACAAAAGATTCACTAAAAACTTTCCCAGATTCAAGAGGAGAAAAATTTTATTCCACATCTCACTTGGAGGAGTAGCCTAGCATTTACAACACCTGTAATCCACCATGCAGTTGAAAGTGAAAGTTTTGAAGAACAATTTTTTTTTTCATTTTAATGTTTGTTCTTCATATTAATTAGAGCAAAACAATCTGTTTAAATTTCTCCCCAGTTGAATCCTTCCTTATGATTACCATACTTGGTGTATAATATAAAATTTGTTGCTGCACTTAGAATCAATTACAACAAAGTAGTTGTCTTTTTTGTGTATCAACACCTTAAATTTAATAGGGTAAGGATACAAGCAAGGTAATAAAACAAATTGTTAAATCACAAGTAAAATATGTTCTCTCTATAAATAATATATTAATCTAATTTCATTATAAGCATTTGTTACTATAATTTTCTTTTTATATTAAAAACATTACATCTTAACTCATTCCATACATGCAGGTTCTACCATTATAATGGATTTCTCAATACTTATTTCATCCCTCAGGAAAAATTATATTTTGGGCTCTCACCTCTAAACAGAAATGAATGTAGGTGCAGAGAACTCAATGGAGAAAAATATAAATAAGACAATTTGATGTCTCATATCATGATTTGTTGTCTTGTAACTGTTAAATTTAATTTATCTCATATAATAATGAAGTATAATAAATAGGTAATATATAATGACTACCTTGTTACAAATGATATTCTAAGTTCAATTAGATGTGTTATACAATCTGCTTATTCTGTTAAACCCAATACAGAATGCCTGTTACATCCTGTGTTATATACATTGAAATTAGGAAGCATAATATCTTCGAAATGTTGAAAATAAATGGACAGGTCTCTACTTAAATCGAAAAAGAAAAGTTTTTTGAACATTAAATGGGAGGGCCTAACCTATATTTCTTATGGTTGATGATATTAGTGAGTTTGTCTTCAAATTATGAATGGTTGGAGGCTTTTCTTCACTTTCACAGTAAATGTTAAAAATTATGGATTGGGTTCAAAGGTAAACAGTTTACTCTTACAGATTTTGTAAGAGTACAGGCAATCATTTCATTTTCCTAATCTCCATACTTTTTCTTGATAAAATTTTAAGCCAGTTGTAGAGCAAACAAATAAAAACAGGAAAAACAGTTTCACAATAAAAGAAATCAATGTATTTGTAATGTTAAATATTTTATAGTCAACAATTGTTAGCTTTCTATGGCCTGCTTAGATGAAAATTACCAAAAATTTTATTACTAAGATAAAGGTGTCACTGATTAAAGTACCTATCAGGACACCTAATGGCCCAGGCTTCAAATACAAGAAATAAGAATATTAGAAAGGTTCAGTTTTTTATCATTGTCATTATGTGCAATTTCCAACTAGAATTTCCACAAATCCTCATACTAAAAGCAGATAAAAAAGTGTTATTTCTCAACCATTAAGATACAATTATACTAATTTTCAAAACAATAACTAAATCAGAAGAGCAAGCTAAATTTTAAATAAAAAATATTATTATTATTATTATTTTTTGCAGTATGCGGACCTCTCACTCTCACTTCTGTGGCCTCTCCCGTTGTGGAGCACAGCCTCTGGACACGCAGGCTCAGTGGCCATGGATCACAGGCCCAGCCGATCCACAGCATGTGGGATCTTCCTGGACTGGGGCACGAACCCGTGTCCCCTGCATCGGCAGACGGACTCTCAACCACTGTGACACCCAGGAAGCCCTAAAAATTCTTTTTTTTTTTTTAACATCTTTATTGGAGTATAATTGTTTTATGATGTTGTGTTAGTTTCTGCTGTATAACAAAGTAAATCAGCTATATGTACACATATACCCTCATATCCCCTCCCTCTCATGACTACCTCCACCCTCCCTATCCCACTCCTCTATGTGGACACAAAGTACCGAGTTGATCTCCCTGTGCTATGTGGCTGCTTCCCACTAGCTATCTATTTTACATTTGGTAGTGTATATATGTCCATGTCACTCTCTCACTTTGTCCCAGCTTACACTTACCCTTCCCCATTTCCTCAAATCCATTCTCTATGTCTGTGATTTTATTCCTGTCCTGCCCCTAGGTTCTTCAGAATTATTATTATTATTATTATTTTAGATTCCATATATATATGTTAGCATACGGTATTTTTTTTTCTCTTTGACTTACTTCACTCTGTATGACAGTCTCTAGGTCCCTACACCTCACTACAAATAACTCAATTCTGTTCCTTTTTATGGCTGAGTAATATTCCATTGTATATATGTGCCACATCTTCTTTATCCATTCATCCGATGATGGACACTTAGGTTGCTTCCATGTCCTGGCTATAGTAAATAGTGCTGCAATGAACATTATGGTATATGATTCTTTTTGAATTATGGTTTTCTCAGGGTATATGCCCAGTAGTGGGATTGCTGGGTCATATGGTAGTTCTATATTAGTTTTTTGAGGAACCACCATACTGTTCTCCATAGTGGCTGTATCAGTTTACATTCCCACCAACAGTGCAAAAGGGTTTCCTTTTCTCTACAAAATCTCAAGCATTTATTGTTTTCAGAATTTTGTTTATTGTTTTTCTTTTATTTTTTAAATTTTTTAAAATTTTTATTTCTTATTTATTTATTTAGCTAGTTAGTTAGTTAGTTAGTTAGTTAGTTAGTTAATTTTTGGCTGCATTCGGTCTTTGTTGCTGCCCATGGCCTTTCTCTACTTGCAGCGAGTGGGGGCCACTGTTCGGTGTGGTGTACGGGCTTCTCATTGTGGTGGCTTCACTTGTTGTGGAGCATGGGCTCTAGGCACATGGGCTTCAGTAATTGTGGCATGCAGGCTCAGTAGTTGTGGGTCGTGAGCTCTAGAACACAGCCTCCGTAGTTGTGGTGCACAGGCTTAGTTGTTCCACAGCATGTGGGATCTTCCTGGGCCAGGGCTTGAACCTGAGTCCTCTGCATTGGCAGGCAGATTCTTAACCACTGCACCACTGGAGAAGTCCCATATACAGATTTTAGATGATGGCCACTCTGACTGGTGTGAGATGATACCTCATTGTAGTTTTGATTTGCATTTCTCTCATGATTAGTGATGTTGAGCATCTTTTCACATGTTTGTTGGCAATCTGTATAACTTCTCTGGAGAAATGCCTAATTAGATCTTCAGCCCCTTTTGGATTGGGTTGTTTGTTTTTGTGATATTGAGCTGCATGTTCTGTTTGTATAATTTGGAGATTAATCCTTTGTCAGTTGCTTTGTTTGCAAATATTTTCTCCTATTCTGAGGGTTGACTTTTCGTCTTGTTTATGGTTTCCCCAGCTGACCAAAGATTTAAGTTTCATTAGGTCCCAGTTGTTAATTTTTGTTTTATTTCCATTTGTCTAGGAGGTGAGTCAAAAAGGATCTTGCTGTGATTTATGTCATAGAGTGTTCTGCCTGTTTTTCTCTAAGAGTTTTATAATGTCTGGCCTTACACTTAGGTCTTTAATCCATGTTGATTTTATTTTTGTGTATGGTGTTAAGGAATGTTCTAATTTCATTCTTTTACATGTAGCTGTCCAGTTTTCCCAACACCACTTATGGAAAGGTTGTCTTTTCTCCATTGTATATTCTTGCCTCCTTTATCAAAAATAAGCTGACCATATGTGCATGGGTTTATCTCTGGGCTTTCTATCCTGTTCCATTGATCTATATTTCTGTGTTTGGGCCAGTACCATACTGTCTTGATTACCATCACTTTGTAGTATAGTCTGAAGTCAGGAAGCCTGATTCCTCCAGCTCCGTTTTTCTTTCTCAAGATTGCTTTGGCTATTCGGGGTCTTTTGTGTTTCCATATAAATTGTGAAATTTCTGTTCTAGTTCTGTGAAAAATGCCATTGGTAGTTTAATAACCATTGCATTGAATCTGTAGATTGCTTTGGGTAGGACAGTCATTTTCACAAGGTTGATTCTTCCAATACAAGAACATGGTATATCTCTCCATCTGTTTGTATCATCATTAATTTCTTTCATCAGTGTCTTATAGTTTTCTGCATACAGGTATTTTGCCTCCTTAGGTAGGTTTATTCCTAGGTATTTTGTTCTTTTTGTTGCAGTGGTAAATAAGAGTGTTTCCTTAATTTCTCTTTCAGATTTGTCATCATTAGTGTGTAGGAATGCAAGAGATTTCTGTGCATTAATTTTGTATCATGCTACTTTATCAAATTCATTGATTAGCTCTAGTAGTTTTCTGGTAACATCTTTAGGATTCTCTATGTATATTATCATGTCATCTGCAAACAGTGACAGTTTTACTTCTTCTTTTCCAATTTGTATTCATTTTATTTCTTTTTCTTCTCTGATTACTGTTGCTAAAACTTCTAAACTATGTTGAATAATAGTGGTGAGAGTGGGCAACCTTGTCTTGTTCCTGATCTTAGTGGAAATGGCTTCACTTTTTCACCATTGAGAATGAGGTTGGCTGTGGATTTGTCATATATGGACTTTATTATGTTGAGGTAAGTTCCCTCTATGCCTGCATTCTGTAGGGTTGTTATCATAAATGGGTGTTGAATTTTCTCAAAAGCTTTTTCTGCATCTATTGAAGGTTTTTATCTGTCAGTTTGATAGTATGGTGTATCACATTTTTTGATTTGCATATATTGAAGAATCCTTGCATTCCTGGAATAAACCCCACTTGATCATGGTGTATGATCCTTTAAATGTGCTGTTGGATTCTGTTTGCTAGTATTTTGTGGAGGAATTTTGCATCTATGTTCATCACTAAACATAATTTTCTTTTATTGTGACATCTTTGTGTTATTTTGGTATCAGGGTGATGGTGGCTGCTTAGAATGAGAGTGATAGTGTTCCTCCCTCTGCTGTATTTTGGAAGAGTTTGAGAAGGATAAGTGTTAGCTCTTCTCTAAATGTTTGATAGAATTGGCCTGTGAAGCCATCTGGTCCTGGGCTTTTGTTTGTTGGAACATTTTTAATCACACTTTCAATTTCAGTGCTTGTGACTGGTCAGTTTATATTTTCTATTTCTTCCTGGTTCAGTCTCAGAAGGTTGTGCTTTACTAAGAATTTGTCCATTTCTTCCAGGTTGTCCATTTTCTTGGCATGTTGTTGCTTGTAGTAATATCTTATGACCCTGTGCACTTGTGCAGTGTCAGTTGTTACTTCTCCTTTTTCATTTCTAATTCTGTTGATTTGCATATTTTTCCTTTTTTTCTTGATGTGTCTGCTAAATAGTTTATCAATTTTGTTTATCTTCTCAAAAAAACAGCTTTTAGTATTATTGATCTTTGCTATTGTTTCCTTAATTTCTTTTTCATTTAATTCTGATCTGATTTTTATAATTTCTTTACTTCTGCTAACTTTGGGTCTTTTTCTTCTTCTTTCTCTAATTGCTGTAGGTGTAAAGTTAGGTTGTTTATTTGAGTTTTTTTGGTTTCTTAAGGTAGGATTTTATTGCTATATACCTCCCTGTTAAAACTGCTTTT
Source organism: Mesoplodon densirostris (assembly GCF_025265405.1). Classification (NCBI taxonomy): domain Eukaryota; kingdom Metazoa; phylum Chordata; class Mammalia; order Artiodactyla; family Ziphiidae; genus Mesoplodon; species Mesoplodon densirostris. Next base: position 20,791,934 of record NC_082665.1, read on the forward strand.
GCTGCATTTCATAGGATTTGTGTTCTCATGTTTTCATTTTCATTTGTTTCTATGTATTTTTTGATTTCCTCTTTGATTTCTTCAGTGATCTCTTGGTTATTTAATAGTGTACTGTTTAGCCTCCATGTATTTGTATTTTTTACAGTTTTTTTTTCCTGTAATTGATATGTAGTCTCATAGCATTGTGGTCCGAAAAGATACTTGATATGATTTCAGTTTTCTTAAATTTACCAAAGCTTGATTTGTGACCCATTATATGATCTATCCTGGAAAATTTTCTGTGAACACTTGAGAAGAAGGTGTATTCTGTTGTTTTTGGATGGAATATCCTCTAAATATCAATTAAGTCCATCTTGTTTAATGTGTCATTTAAAGCTTGTGTTTACTTTTTTTTTTTTTTTTTTTTTTTTTTGTGGTACACGGGCCTCTCACTGTTTTGGCCTCTCCCATTGCAGAGCACAGGTTCTGCATGCACAGGTTCAGAGGCCATGGCTTATAGGCCCAGCTGCTCCGTGGCATGTGGGATCTTCCCAGACTGGGGTACGAACCCACATCCCCTGCATTGGCAGGTGGACTCTCAACAACTGCGCCACCAGGGAAGCCCCACATCTGTACTTTTTTTAGTAACAAAGTAGACAAGCTAGTGCAGGTTGACCTCTGTAGGGGTAATTTGTCAGATAACTTGTCCTATTATTTAGTATAATAGTGGATAGTAGCAGATAATTTGTCCTACTATTTAGTATACTCTTGGTCAAGTTTAGTACCATGGTTCCAGACTTCTTAGGTAATAAGACTGAACAGACACAGACAAGGTAAAAACTAATTCCATGTTTATGGGTAAAATCATTTGTTACATATATCATTATTTGAAGACTGTGGGTGGAATCCAAAAAGATTGTAAAGATTTCCTTTGCAGCTTTTTTACAACAATTTTATCACTAGACAGATGTTGTGAAATCACCACTAAATCTAAGCTAAAATGGGAAAGAAAAAAATTCATATCAACATCATTATAGTTGGACACGTACATTGGGGCAAGTAGACCACTTCTGGCCATCAGTTCTACAAATATGTTGGATCAACAAAAGAACCATCAATAAGTTTGAGAAGGATGCTGCTGAGATTGGAAATGGCTCCTTCAAGCATACCTGCATCTTGGATAAACTGAAGGCTGAACATGAGTGGCATATCACCATTGATATCTCCCTATAGGAATGTGAGACCTAAAAGTATTATTTGAACATCACTGATACCCCAGGACACAGAGACTTAATCAAAAACATGATCACAGGCACATCACAGGCTGATTGTACTGTTTTGATTGTTGCTGCTGGTGTTAGTGAATTTGAAACAGGTTTATCCAAGAAAAAGCAGACCTGGAAGCATGCCCTTCTGACCTACACATTGGATGTGAAACAACTAAATGTTGATATTAACAAAATAAATTCTTTCAGCCAGAAGTTATACAAGGATATTGTTAAAAAAAAAAAAGTCAGGGCCTCCCTGGTGGCGCAGTGGTTGAGAGTCCGCCTGCCGATGCAGGGGATACGGGTTCGTGCCCCGGTCTGGGAGGATCCCATATGCCGCGGAGCGGCTGGGCCCGTGAGCCATCGCCGCTGGGCCTGTGCATCCAGAGCCTGTGCTTCGCAACGGGAGAGGCCACAACAGTGAGAGGCCCGCATACCGCAAAAAGAAAAAAAAAGAAAAAAAAAAAAAAAAAAGTCAGCACCTACATTAAAAAAAATTGGCTCAACCCTAACATAGTAGCATTTGTGTCACTTTTGGGTTGAAATGATGACAGCATGCTGGAGCCAAATGCTAAACTGTCGTGGTTTAAGGGATTGAAATTCACCCATAAAGATGGCAATGCCTGTGGAACCATGCTGCTTGAAGCTCTGGGTTGCATTCTGCTACCAACTCATCCAACTGATCAGTCTTTTGGCTGTCCTCGAGGACATCTACAAAATTGTTCATGTTGGTATTATCCCTGTGGGACAGGTGGAGACTGGTGTTCTCAAACCAGGCATGGTGGTCACCTTCACTCCAGTTAATGTTACAACTGAAGTCAAGTTTGTTAAAATGCACCATGAAGTTTTGAGTGAAGCTCTTCCATATGGGCTTCAGTGTCAAGAATGTGTCTCTCAAATATATTCATTCTGGCAATGTGGCTGGTGACAGCAAAGGTGACCCAGCAATGGAAGCAGCTGGCTTCAAGGCTCAGGTGATTATCCTGAACCACCCAGGGCAAATCAATGCTGGCTATACACCTGTGCAGGATTGTCACACAGCTCACACTACTTGCAAGTTTGCTGAGCTGAAGGAAAAGATAGTTATTTGGAGAGAAACTGGAAGATGACCCCACATTTTTGAGACCCGGTGATGTTGCCACCATAGAAATAGTTCCTGGCAAGCTCATGTGTGTTGAGAGCTTCTCTGATAATCCTCCTCTGGATCGTTTTCATTTTCATGACATGAGATGGGAAGTTGCTGTGGGTGTCATCAAAATAGTGGAAAAGGAGGATGATGGAGCTGGCAAGGTCACCATGTCTGCCCAGAAAGCTCAGGATGAATACTATCCATAATACCTGCCACCTTAATCTAGAAGATTTGGGTGGCAGGTAGAAGACCCATCTCAGAACTGTCTGCATCAATTGGCGATTTAAGTTGAATAGTAAATGACTGGTTAATGAAATAATAACAATACATTGAAAAACCTTCAGAAGGAAAGAGGAACATTTTGTCGATCATTTGTGTGTGTATGTGTGGTGGTTTTAAGTTATAAGTCTTTAAAATCAATACTTTTTAATAAAAACATGATCAAAAATCTGTCAGAATTTTGAGACCCTTTGAAACAAAATTTAGTGAGAAACCTTTGTTTTCTTTCAGCCAACACTGTAACTTCTTATAGTACTATGTAGTTAGGTGGATTATTTAAGAGTTGCCCATAATCCATTTCTGGTGTCCATCTGCCTAAACTTCAGAATTTGATAATTCTGAGTTAACATTTCTTTTTCTAGGTGGGAATTTCATGTTTGTTCACCGTTCATGAGGGGAGGTATCAAGTATGCTTTAAGTACACAGTGAAAAACCTATGGGATGGGGTCTGTTGATTACAACACTTCATAGATTAGGACAGACAAGCAATGAGCAACTTTCTTTTTATGTAAGCTACCTTATAAAAAGGTCAAAAACTGTAATGTTAATGGCCAAGTGTTTCATATAAAAATGTTTGCAGCTATACCAGTATTAAGTTTGTGAGTATAATTTCAAAAAGAAAAATTTCCTTCCCAAATAGTTGTGTGGTTTGGTATAAGTAAATTTTTGAAATTCCTAAACTATTTCATTAATATACATTTATTTTATTTATATACAAGATACAAATTAATATCATAAAATGGATTTTGGATTTAAAATATCACACCTAAAATACAGACTGTGAACTACATATTGACAAAACATAAAAATTTAAGTTTGCTTTTAAAATATTAAACTATCATTGACCTGATTAATAAATATTTTTTTTGTTTTGTTTTATTATTTACACAGTTAAGAAGGTAGTAAACTGTCCATCTTAGAAGTAACCTAACTATCCTGTAGAAGCTTGGTAAATAATACATAAAAGACTTAAAATTCTCTTCATTATTAAATATCCCTTTCTAATTCATTTTTGGGAAATGTTAAAGAGTTTACAAGTATTTAAAATAGTATGGATTACATATGTATGTTTTTAAGAAAATATTTGCTTTCTGAAGACATTTTCAAATGAGCAAATGTATTTTATTTCACATATAAAATTACATTCCTATCAATTCAGCAATGCCAGGAATTCTTCAGCAGAGAAGTTTTATCAATGTAGTATCTTTTTCTTTCCCAATGTGACAATTTAGGGAAAGTCATCAAAATATTTTCTTCAGATAGGTCATGAAAGCGTCTTACTTATTAGAAAAATTATTTAGACCAATGTCAATGCACAAACTACTTCTTATTGCTCAATGACTCTCTCTCTCTCTCTCTCTCTCTCTCTCTCTCTCTCTCTCTCTCTCTCTCTATATATATATATATATATATATATATATATACACAATTAATTTCAAAGTCTAGGTCTTAGAACTGAAAACCTTTTATTTAGCTCTCTGATTAGTTTCAGTTTACCTGACACATGGGAATTAATGACATGGAAGAATAATCTTAGCAGCTTATCTTTGGCCATGGTCAATACAAATATCATTTAATACTTGGATTACACAGAAAAAAGTCCCATGTAATTTTGACTTAATTGTTGACCAGGTAGTTAATAAAATAAGCCACTTACAATTAACATGTTATTTAAGATGTTACTTTAAGTCCCTTTTTCCTTTCTTTTTTTCTCCTTCCTCCTTTCCTGCTTTGTTTGCTTATAAAATCTTAAAGAGGATTTCAATTTCACTTAATTTTTTCAATGATTCTGTAAAGGATTTTTGTTACATTAGAAAGCCGAGTTTAAATTTTTTGAATTACTGTGTAGGCTATCATATTAACCCCAAATTTAAATAAGTATTTTAAATTAATTTAGAATAAATGTAGCCCTGAGTCCAGTCACTGAATACTATTTTTAACTACATGACATTTCCTAAGTCACAGATTTTGTGTAGAAGTCACCAACCTCCCATTTATTTTCCAAGGACACTTACAAACTCCCCTGAGTACTTGTTATTGTTGAGCAGGAGGTGCTGGAGAAATTGTTAATTTACATTGCCTGAATTTTGTGAACTCTGGACATTTTGTCTAAGTGGAGGTCTAAAAACTGAAGCATTATTTCTCACAGTAATGAGTTTGTTTTTTCTAGGCAGGCATTTTGGTGAATAACATGGGCAGCTAAACATCTATACCCTTCTCTCAGGTTCAGTTCTGGTCATACCAGTGAGCAGAGACATGGACATAAATGACGTGTTGACAATTTGTACTGTGATCTGCGAACGGTGTGAGGGAAAAATAAACCCAATGTTTTTATGTATAGATCGATTGCATTTAGGAGCCATTACAGAGAGCAGCCAAAGAATTCCATCTCAGAGACCAACTCTTGTCCAGGAGACATAGAATAGAAGGTCCCACCATTCCGTCACTTTTTTTCTTTTTCTTTCTTTTTTTTTTTTTTTTTTTTTTTTGCGGTTTGTGGGCCTCTCACTGCTGTGGCCTCTCCCGTTGCAGAGCACAGGCTCCGGATGCGCAGGCTCAACGGCCATGGCTCATGGGCCCAGCTGCTCTGCGGCATGTGGGATCTTCCCGGACCAGGGCACGAACCCGTGTCCCCTGCATTGGAAGGCGGACTCTCAACCACTGTGCCACCAGGTAAGCCCATTTTCCTTCACTTTTTGAAACGTTGAAAATTTCCAGGAAGCTTGATTATTTTTAGGAGTGACAAGATGGAAAATATTATGTAAATATAAGAATTTAGACCACAGGTAAAATAGCATCTGACAAGCAATTTCATCCCTTTTTTTGTTTGTTTGTTTTATAACATCTTTATTGGAGTACAATTGCTTTAAAATGGTGCATTAGTTTTTCCTTTATAACAAAGTGAATCAGTTATACATATACATATATCTCCATATCTCTTCCCTCTTACATCTCCCTCCCTCCCACCCTCCCTAACCCACCCCTCTAGGTGGTTACAAAACACCTAGCTGATCTCCCTGTGCTATGCGGCTGCTTCCCATTAGCTATTTATTTTACATTTGGTAGTGTATATATGTCACTCTCTCACTTTGTCCCAGCTTACCCTTCCCCTTCCCCATATCCTCAAGTCCATTCTCTAGTAGGTCTGCATCTTTATTCCCATCTTGCCCCTAGGTTCTTCATGACTATTTTTTTTAAGTCCCATATATATGTGTTAGCATACGGTATTTGTTTTTCTCTTTCTGACTTACTTCACTCTGTATGACAGACTCTAAGTCCATCCATCTCACTACAAATAACTCAATTTTGTTGCTTTTTATGGCTGAGTAATATTCCATTGTATATGTGTGCCACATCTTCTTTATCCATTCATCTGTTGATGGACACGTAGGTTGCTTCCATCTCCTGGCTATTGTAAATAGAGCTACAATGAACATTTTGGTACATGACTCTTTTTGAATTATGGTTTTCTATGGGTATATGTCCAGTAGTGGGATTACTGGGTTGTATAGTAGCTCTATTTTTAGTGTTTTTAAGGAACCTCCATCCTGTTCTCTGTAGTGCCTGTGTCAATTTACATTCCCACCAACAGTGCAAGAGGTCTCCCTTTTCTCCACACCCTCTGCACAATTTATTGTTTGTAGATGTTTTGATGATGGCCATTCTGACCGGTATGAGATGATATCTCATTGTAGTTTTGATTTGCATTTCTCTAATAATTAATGATGTTGAGCATTCTTTCATGTGTTTGTTGGCAATCTGTATATCTCTTTGGAGACGTCTATTTAGGTCCTCTGACCATTTTTGCATTGGGTCTTTTGTTTTTTTTTTGATATTGAGCTGCATGAGCTGCTTGAAAATTTTGGAGATTAATCCTTTGTCAGTTGCCTCATTTGAAAATATTTTCTCCCATTCTGAAGGTTGTCTTTTCATCTTGTTTGGGGTTTCCTTTGCTGTGCAAAAGCTTTTAAGTTTCATTAGGTCCCATTTGTTTATTTTTGTTTTTATTTCCATTTCTCTAGGAGGTGAGTCAAAAAGGATCTTGCTGAGATTTATGTCATAGAGTGTTCTGCCTATGTTTTCTTCTAAGAGTTTGATAGTGTCTGGCCTCATATTTTTCATCCCTTTTTAAGAATAGGAAGGGATTTTTGAGGTCACTGTGTTATGATGGCATTGTCCTCTCATCTGATGACCAACACTTGCCCAGAAAGGAAGAGTTACTGATAAAGGTTTTCAAACATGAGCTTATAAATAAATGTTCCTGAGTCCCATGGTCTAAGTGAGATTTGAGCCACTAACCTAAACACTTTAAGTTCTTTATGGTCAGCCTATCAGGCTTCATTAAGATACGTTATTATGTCTAATGATAAGACCATGTTTCAGTGTGCAGTGACTCCTGCCTCGTATAACTGATTTAATATAGTTTTCAAATGGCACCTTTGAAAATATGAACTAAATGACTAGCAGACGTGAAAATGCTCTATTACTTGCCTCAGAAGAGTTAAGCTCTGAGTAGAGAAATATGGAAGTTAAGTCCCTGAAGTTAGTTTTGAGGACAGATCACAGAGGATCCTGAGTGCAATGACAGGGAGTTTGGATGTTATTTGTTTTGCTGTTGGAAACAAGTATTCTTAAGAAGGGAACTTAAGAAGTGACATTAAACACTTTATCAAAGAAGTGTAAGGATGCAGAGGCATAAAAGATGCAATGATTGGGGCATGCTTGGAATCGAGAAGTTAATTAAGAATCTACTTCAGTTGTCAAGGCTTTGCCAAGAGTCTGGCTTTCATAACTCTGTTCACAGATATGAGAAAAGGTTGAAACTGGGGAGAATAATATTAAAACAAATAAATAAATAAAACCAAAACACTAGAGGAAATTATAATCTATTCAGAACTAGAAGAAGATACCATATACTGCATTCTCAATCAGACATAAGGATATCAAGAAAAATCTGGTAAAAATGAAAGTAAATCTATTTATATGGCTATCAGAGACTCCTTTAAGAGACTAGGACATAGAAAAAATTCTGTTCCAGGAATTAATATGGGAGATGTTCCAACATGTACCAGAAAAATGACCTTAACCAGACTCCTGTTGGAGCCATAAAAAACACTGGTAGTGAACTCTAGTGTCCTCTTTAACACAGACTCCAGCTTCTGCATTACTTCAGATCACAGCACTTGTTCACAGCATACCTCCCCAACTCGACCTTGATATGCAGGCGAGAGAGTGTGAGAGATAGAGGGAGACAAATATTTGAAGATTTACACTGATGGCTCTGAAGATGGAGAAAGCGTCTATGATTCAATAATGTAGGCTGGGGCTTCCCTGGTGGTGCAGTGGTTGAGAGTTCGCCTGCTGATGCAGGGGATGCGGGTTCGTGCCCCGGTCAGGGAAGATCCCACATGCCGCGGAGTGGCTGGGCCTGTGAGCCATGGCCGCTGAGCCTGCGTGTCCGGAGCCTGTGCTCTGCAACGGGACAGGCCACAACATTGAGAGGCCCACGTACCGCCAAAATAAATAAATAAATAAATAAATAATGTAAGCTGCCTCTAGAAGCTGGAAAAGGCAAGCAACTTTGCTAGACTGAATTTGAAGAGAAATTGAAGTCAAGGAGGCTAGAAGGTCAGGGAATAATGGAAAAATATTTTACATCTTAAAACCTAGCAGAACCTAGCAGAAAAGCTAACTTAAAATCGAACTTTCTTCTTTACTTTCTTTCAGTTATGAGTGCTGTATTTTTGAAAAACATGGTGTAGTTTGGTTTCATTTTGCTTTGTTTTTGGTAACTTAACACATATGTAATCTGTTTATAGAATTCAGAAAAATGGGTTACAATGAAAATCAATGTCACAGCCAGATGGTAAAAGATGCTTTGTGTGGAAAGAATGCAAAGACACAGAAAAATTAAGGAAACAAAATTTATAGGATTTTTTTTTTTTTTTTTTTTTTGCAGCATGTGGGCCTCTCACTATTGTGGCCTCTCCTGTTGTGGAGCACAGGCTCTGGACACACAGGCTCAGCGGCCATGGCTCATGGGCCCAGCCACTTCACAGCATGTGGGCTCTTCCTGGACCAGGACATGAACCCGTGTGCCCTGCATCAGCAGGTGGACTCTCAACCACTGCACCACCAGGGAATGGCTATAGGATTTTTCTTAAAAAGAACAAAGGATGTTTTTTTTTTTTTTTTTTTTTTTTTTTTTTTTTTTTTTTTTTTTGCAGTACGTGGGCCTCTCACTGTTGTGGCCTCTCCCATTGCGGAGCACAGGCTCCGGATGCACAGGCTCAATGGCCATGGCTCACGAGCTTAGCCACTCCACGGCATGTGGGATCTTCCTGGACAGGGGCACGAACCTGTGTCCCCTGCATCAGCAGGCAGACTCTCAACCACTGCACCACAAGGGAAGCCCCAAAGGATGTCTTTTTGTTTAATTGTTCCTGGTAAGAAAATGAGAAAGAACATTATTCTCCACCCTTGAGAACATGACAGTAGGAAGAATAGCTTTTAAAAAGAGTTTTCCTTGAGGCTCCATAACTTACATCCATTTCAGATGCATTTAAGTATCTGCCAACTTAGCACAAAACTTTGTAGAATATTCTTTACAGCAGAAATGTTGATACTTAAAATAATTTATTTGGAGTTGTGTTTAGAGTGAAGAATACATGAAAATGTATGAAAGTACAGTGTTAAGATATCCAAAAAGATAAACAGAAAGATTTGAGAATATTCAGATGACCATGATCATTTTAAGAAGGAAAAAATGATAAAGAAATGGCTAGATATGGATGAGTAGAATTAAATGTTAAAATGAAGTCACTGATTTATCAAAATATTTGGAAAGTGAACTCACCTGGACACCAGAAAACTCTTATATGCTGATTGACACTTTATATTTTTTTAAAGACACTAATATATTTAAAAAAGACACTAATGTATATAAAATAATTTATGTGGGAAAACTGAGGTTCAATTGTTTAAAAAAATTATGCCAGATCATAAATCTAGTAAATGGTAGAAATGGAAAATTGGGATTGAACTGCTGTCTGTGAAGTAGGGGTAGGACTAGTAATAGTACAGTAGCAATGGTGGTGGTGTTGGCAGAAACTTCTAGAAAGCATTCATTATTTTCCAGGTAATCTTTAGAGTGCTTTACATGTTTGAATTCATTTGTTTATGATAACGACCATATGAAATAGATCTCATTCTTATTCTATTTTACAGAGGAGACATGGGATATAAAGAAATTGGCCCAAGAACACACACACAGACTACATCTTAGTGAAACCCCACAGTTGATCAGTGAAAGCAAAGTGAATCAGTCAATAGGCTAGGTCAGTCTTCGGTAGCAAGCACCTAAAAATATGTCAATGGCTCCAAAAATGAAAATTTATTTCTACCTCACACTTATCTATTGCAAGGCAGCTGTGCATGTTTTTGTTGTTTGTATGGTTTTTCTATTTTTTGTCTTTTATTCTCAGACAGCCCCTATTTGAACTTCTATCATTTATTAGTCTTGTTGAAGAGAATAAAATATAATTTAAAGAGTAATAGTGAAACTGTGTGATAGTTCTGAAAATATTTTTTCAAGGGTACTTCTTATCACTTCCTTTCATAGAGTACTGGCTAGAGTAAGCCATATGACCAAGCCTGGTGTCAGTGGAGGGGAAGTACAATATTTCCATATAAAGGAGCTCTGGAATAAAAGTTATATAATGTCGGGTAGTGAATAGTTTGAACTATATTACACTCTAACACAAAGGGCTACAGGAGATGTATTTTTTCATTGTTTTAATTTTAGTTTCTCATGGAAGGTGTCCAGTGGATAGTTTGACTTAGTTTCACACGAAAATATTAATGGTATCAGCCTAAAAGTTGATTCTTGGTTTGTCAATATTAAACAAGTAATCATTCAAGTGAATAAAACCCAGTAAATTGAAATAGCTACCAATTTCTAGGACTAGTATGAGTGTAATGTGGTTATAGATTTGAGAGACAGAGCTCTGGAATGAGCTAAAAACAACACTGAGCAGAGCACCTGAGGAGAATGAATGTAAGCAATGCACCAAATCATACAGTACAAAAGTCTAAGCTGACCTGGTATGGTACCAGGGTGTGTGCCACTGGGATCCTTCTTTGACAAAGAAATTGCTCTTCAGCTTCAGTGACTGCAGTTATCTGACACTGCTATCATCCATAGGATCTACCTCAGTTTTCAAGTCAAGATCATACTTCACCTGGACAGCCCAAGACTCTGTATGGTAGAGGTACTATGGCCTAGCCATTTTTATTCAGTGCAAGACTTCTCCAATGGGTCATCCTTGCTCTGGAGTTCCTAATTGGGTTGTTTGTACTTTGTCAGATCTGCATCACAGTCTGTGTTCTATCTGCACAATCATCTTCATCCCCCTTCCCTTTCATAGATTTCTGATCTCCACCGTGGTCTGGTGACCTTCTCTGGCCATTTCTGCTTCCTGCTCCTTTTAGCATTCACAAGTGAATTTTCATTTCTTTTCAATATTTGTTTTCTAGAGGACCCCAAGTCACACATCGGGTGGGAACACTTCTAGGGAAAGATAGGTAAAGCAATAAGATAGAAGTTGAAGATGGCTGAAGTAAACACTGAGATTGTTTAACTTATCAGTGTATGAAGACCACTTCATAAGTGAGAACATCATATCCTGACCTGGTTGATCTGAAATGGCCTCATGATGAGTTGACTAGAGAAGGCCCTAAAAACAGATGGGTCCATGAGATGTAATTCAGAAATAGTTGGAAGGGAAGACCAGAATGGCCATATATATGGCTATGTTTTTTAGAAGTCTAGAACCTGGAAAATGATTGGCAAGAGAAAGTCAAGAGTAAAGGAGGTGTTATAGGAGACCAGGTAACAAAATCCAGATGGTCTAATTTAGCCCAGCAACACAAGAATTGAGAGAATGAGTAGTTTTTATGAGATGAAAGACAGAATTGAAAAATCTCAGAGATTTAATGGAGGGGGATAGGTAGTGGAACAAAGGAAAGAAGATTGTTGATTTCTTGATGACATCCTTCACTCACTAAATGAAAGTGTTCTATTGATGTCCATAAAAATAATCAATATAAATATCCTTATGAAAAATATAAATGTTAAATATTAGTTTGGCAACAATTCTGTTACTTGGAAAATTATTTCTTCAAGCCTGGATGAATAACATGTATTTCTGTAGCTTCTGCAGTAAATATTATTGGCATGAATAATGGAGTGAATGTCATAAAAACTAAGAATGAATATGTATATAGTTAATGGCTATCAAGTAAATGACAATGAATTCTAGCAATATAAGGAACATTGCATCTTTGTTGGAAGATGCTTACATAAGGTCCCAATGAGATGCAAACAGATTCCAAAGTCTGGAGATTGGGCTGGCTCCAAGGTTTCTGGCTGAACAAAGTAGCTACAAAAAAAAAAAAAAAAAAGGCTGGAGGCATTTGATGTAGATGAACAGGAGAAAATTCTTGGGAAAAGCTGACTGCTTTCTGGGAAGGATAAGAAAGGAAAGACAACTCCTTGGAAGGATTTCAGTAGAGATTCTTGGTGAAGACAGAAAAGTCCACTAAGGTTTAATTAAATTGTGCTATTGGGTTATTTGTTACAAAATCCTCTTTTATCCTCTCCTAATAATTTTTGGTAATATCTAAAAGCACACACAGGCACATACACACACACACACACACACCCTCAAAATGTTGAAAGTGACTAAAGTTGTTCTCCCTAACAGTGATAGGGTTGAGATTTGCTTACCTTTTGGCACAGGGTAGAGAATTCTAGGAGAAGGGAAAGCTAAAAGCTGAATTATGAAGGAGGTTATAAACAGTGCTTGACCTCCTTAGGTCAAGTCTATTTGTCATACCATTAGGCAACACACTGCATTTCTTTACTGTCTTTCAAAGGATAATTTTAAAAAGAGGACATACTCATGAATATGATACAAATATGAAATGAACATGTCAATGATTTTATTTAATTTATGCATTAATAAAGAAACCAGTAAGAGGTTACAGCTGGTTCAAACAAAATTTAAAAATTCACACTTTTGTATGCAGTGAGGGAATGCTGAAATGAAGTTTAAAATATGTACAAAAATTGGTCTGTCCACAAGACAATCATCAGTTGCATTCCACTGAACACAGCTGCTTAGCATTTCTGTGAACAAAACTCATTTGTATGATTATCAGTTTTCTACACCTTACAGAGCTGTAAAGTAGCTTAAGACATAAAAGGCACACATTATCTGGATGTGTGACACAGACAGAACACCAATTAATCTCTTTTTTAAAATATTTTTGTCCATTTTAAAGTCTTCCTAATACTTCAAATTTGCAAGTAGCAGAATTTAAAACAAACAACAAACCTTGGAGTTAGATCTCCAATGTGATAAACGATAATTATATGAGTAAAAGCTCTCACCTTCAGGTCTAAACATGATACCATAAATATAAGTAGACACTTTTTTCTTGTGTATTCCTTCTCTATCTACATCAGTGACAAAGTTACTGACTTTAAATGCTACATCTTTGTCCCTCTTTGCCTCTTCTGTGAAAGAATATAAGATTAATTTATGCCTGACAGCAGGTTAATAGATAAATTACAATAAAACTCTAACAGAGAAAGCCGGGAAGAATGGATATTTGGAAATGATTAATATCTTAAAGATATAAAAAATAATAAAAATAATAGGTGGGAAATTATCAGGGCACTTACAGTGTTATACACTTAAAGTGGAAAATTTGATTTTAGGTTGTGAATGCATTGGTACAATATCACATCATGAAATATGAAGAAACCATTCACTTCAGAGAATTCGAGCATGAAAATCAAATAATTGAGTGAAAGTGAATGCAATATAAAAGGAAGTGGAGATTATAGGGTTAGAATGATAGGATTGGAGATAAATACATAAATGAAAAAAAATGTAAAAGGATCCCAATGGAGTTTATATTGAAGATGGATGAGGAAGTAAGAGAGAGAGAAAAAAGTTGGTAAAACATGGTCTGAACTGCTCAATTTTTTCACTATCAAAGAAGTTTCATACAGATTCCATGTATTTTTCGGCTTTTCACAAAACAGTTACCAATTAGTTGATGAAAAAAGGTTTGAAAACTTATCTCTATATGGCCAAATTCTTTAAGTGCCAAATTTAAAAATGAAGGAACTTGGAAAAACTTATTTTCTTTAACATAACTATATATAATCTAGCAATTTCTGGATTTCGTATATAGATTATAGAATATGGAGCTGTATTATTTTATTTCTATGAAAAATAATCATTTATGTCAATTTCAGAAATGAAAAATATCATTTTTAGTAAGTTTTCTTCAATGGACAGGTATTGTAACTTTGTTACATTGACACTTGTTAAGTAGGTCCCGGGGTTGTCCTATGGTAAGCCACCTTTCACCAGAGAAATAGAAAAGTTTATTACTCATAGAATCTGGCATACCACAAGAGACCACAGAGGTAGGTCAAGGCAGGGTGCAGGCAGAGAGTATGGCAGGGCCTGGGAAACCTGCCTTTATTAGAGTCCACAAGTCAAGTATTTTGGTGTTCCTGGGCTAAAGTCAGATTGGTCAATTCAAACCAAAACAGTGGTTTTGTTGAGCTTTGTAGGAGTCTTATCTAAGGGACACACAAGAGGAAGACCCTGGAATCCGGGGGAGAATACTTATCACAGGGTGTTTGGGGAGACATATCAGGAACATACATTTACTTGTGACTCTGTAGGCTGTTATCTAAGCTGTCTGCTCAGGGAAGGGCTAGGGTCAGTTCAAAGCTACTGTGTGCCTTGTGGCCACACAAATTGATGCTGAGGCAGCAATATTATGGAACAGTTTAAACTTTCAGCAACAGGAAATAGTGAAATGAAGAATAATTTCACCAAAACACTCTTTTCACACATGATTAGCCAGTTTGATTACCAACCGAATTTTAAATGACATAATATTTAATACTTAAAATTGTTTCATCTGTCAAGAATAATGTGTTAGTTTGTTAGGGCTACTGTAACAAAGTACTGCAAACTGGGTAACTTAAACAACAGAAATTTATTATCTCACAGTCTGGAGGCTCCAAGTCCAAAGTCACAGTGTTGGCAAGGCTGGTTCCTTCTGAGGGCTGTGAGGAAGGATCTGTCCTTGGCTTGTAGATGACTATTGTCTCATTTTGTCTCTTCACATTGTTTTCCCTCTTTGTGTGTCTGCCGCTGTGTCCAAATTCCCTGTTTTTATAAGGATATCAGTCACTGAATTAGAAGACTCCTTAATGCTTTCATTTAACATGGTTACCTCTGTAAAGACCCTGTCTCCAAATAAGATCACATTCTGAGATATTGGGGGTTAGGACTCAAAAAAACCTTTTTTGGGGGAGGGAGGTACACAATAATAAATAATGTTTGCATTCAGCTTGTGCCTAGTGTTGTCCACATTTAAATCAATAAGTTAAACAATATTTTGTGGTATTGGTACAAATTTTTACATATAAATTTTATAACAGGCCAAATTAGATATGTGGTAAAATGGAAAATGACATATTTTTATCAATTATTAAATTAACTTTAAGATATTTAATCAGTTAATCAAATCATTCTGAATCTAGCCCAAACATCACTTTGAATAACAACAATAATCCTATGGCTAAATATGTGTATTATTTTACTTTTTAGTATATGATAGTCAAATTAATAAAGGTCACAGCATGAAACTTTGTGCATTTAACTATAAAACCCTAATAAATCAAGATTTGTGTGATGGATTATATTATAGAGAGGTTACATAGTTTTGACTTCATGATCCCCTAAATAAGCTTTGTGGTATATTTTCCTTGAAAAAAGTCAGCATCAGGAACTAACTGTTTAATGACATTTCTTTCTCTTGGAAAAAAAATCAAGATTGTTTTAAATAATTTTATATTCCAACATATTTTTCTGCCACGCATGTAAAGATTATTTATATAAATCACCTACTGGGCACAAAGTATACTTTTCTAAAGAAAAATTTCACATATATATGTATAATTGAATCACTGTGCTGTGTACACTTGAAACTAACATGATATAAATCAAATATACATGAATACTTTTTTTTTAATTTCGATTTTGGCTTTTGAGTTGTATTACATATGTAGAAAATCCTCCCTTATCCCATGATTGTAAATAAAATAATCATATACTTTCTCCTTAAATAGGATGACCAGAAGTTCTGGAAGCCTAAGTAAATATGCATAATGAAAAGCTAAAAAGAAAAAAAGGAAAAATTTCACACCAGACAAGATGAGCAAGTAGAAATTGATTTCATTCCAATATTATTGCCGGCAACTGAGAGTGGAGAGACCAAATGGTGATGTCACACTCAGCTGTGTTGAAACTAAGGGTGGGAATATTTTTAAGAGCTGAGGGAGGGGAGAAGGGGGGATATTAGGGCATCTTTGTTTGCTAATTGGCTTACCCAAAGACAAAGTAAACTTTCTCCTATCTTCAAGATGCAGTTTTTACAACTTGGAGTAAGATGCCCTTCTAAGTTAAGCTTCTACCCTCCTACAGACTGGGAGATGGGGGCCCTATGTTCCTTGATGATTATGTTTCAAAGAGATTGCCTCCAGTTTCTTGAGAAAGGCAGTCCTGTGTTGTAAGTCTAGCCCAGAGACTTTTAGAAGGATTTACACATCAAAGAGGGAGAGAGAGAATTGACAAGTTTTCTGAAGTAAATACTTTAAGAAAAGGGAAGTCAGGGACCCACAGCCTGGAAGAAGTCTGTCTAAATTTACTCAAGTTGAGGGGAACATTAAGGCCACCTTGGTCAACTCTAAATAAATATTTCTTGTATGAATGAATACATGAATGAGTGAATGAACATTGTATAAAGCAGAGTATTGAGAACAAAGGATGTTGGGAATTCCCTGGTGGTCCAGTGGTTAGGACTTTACACTCTCACTGGCCTGGGTTCGACCCCTGGTCAGGAATTAAGATCCATAAGCCGAGAGGCACGGCCAAAAAACAAACAAACAACAAAAGAACAATGGACGATATATATGAAAAAATAAGACACAGAGTCACGGTGTTTAGTGAAACAATTTTAAATATTGCCTACATTTTCAATTGTAGTGATACAGGTTGCATTCTTTAAGTTTTTTTGAGAAAAATATCATTTATACTACTCTAACCTGTTTTTGTAGTATATGGATCTGCTTTTAATCAACTATACAGTAAACATACAGTTATTTATTTTAGTTTCAATCATCAAAAAAGGCAACTTGGAGAATTGTTTTTGTAAAAGGATTCAGTTACTCTTTGCTGGCATATTTCATATTTATTGATCACATTCAATGAGTCAGCCACTATTCTAGACTAAAAGACAAAGTCCTCGCTCACAGAGAGCTTACATTCTAAATGGGCAAATAGTGAAAAACAAATACAAAAGAAAGTATTGGAGTATTATGAGGAAAAAATAAAGTAGGATAAAGAAGATAGGGAGTGCTAGAGTGTGTAAAGCAGTGGTGTTGAATTTAAACTTGATCACCACAAATGTGATATTTGAGTAAAGGTCTAAAAAAAGGTACACCCATGCAAATCTTTAGGGAAAGATAATTTCAGGAAGTCCAAAAACACTGAGGCCAGGGCATGCTTATATCTTTGAAGAACAGTGAGGCAGCTAATGAGGCTGGAACAGAGGAGTCTAGAGGTCAGGGGTTTAAGTTATCAAATAAATAATGTAGGAGTGTGTGAATGGGAAAAGAGTGCTAGGGAGATGATCAGATCATAAAGAGTACTGTAGGCTTTTGTAAGGACTTTGGAATTTTCAAAATGAAGCCATTAAACATATTGGATAGAGTGACTCAATCTGGTTTTCTATTTAAAATAATTGGTCTGGATACTGTGCTGAGAATGAATTCCAAAGAAGAAAGAGTCGAGAGATTAGGAGACCAGTTAGAAGGCTAAGTAATCCAACTGATAGTCGGTTGCATCAGAAAGATTGTAGTAAAGCAGCTCAAAAGTCAACATTCTGGATATATTTTGATCTTAAAACCAGTAAGATTTACTGATAGATTGATGAGCTTTGTGAGAAAAAGAGAGAGGCGATACTGTGCAGAGAATTCTGGCCAAATAGGATAATGGAGTTACCATGAATTAGATAGGAAGACTATAAAATCCATGCCTTATGATTGTAACTTTAAGAAAATTTATTTATATGAAGTCCCTAAGGAACACTTGCATCTTTGTTTTCAAAAAGATGAAAACTGTAATGGTAATGTTTTTGCAGCAATTCTACTAGTAGTGGGCTGCAGTTTAACAACACAAGAGCTATTAGATTTTATAGATTTTGAATCCAGGTTCCATCTCTTACTTGATGAGTCACTTTCTAGTTCTGAGTTTCAGCTGCAAAAGGAAATGATTATACCATTCCCATGGGATTTGTTATAAGTCACATCACAAGTAAAGAATCTCATGTATAATAGTGAGAACAAATCCCTCCCAACATTCACAGGTATTTTTTTGTTTTGTTTTGTTTTATTTTTATGTCTCCATAAAAATGTATTCAGTCAAAACTATCAGTTTCCCCCTTCCAGTGCAAGTGGTATTCTTGTAGGCATTTTGGATATCTGGAACAAACTTAGACGGGACCCCATACAGCCACATCCTTAAGTCCCTTAGGGAGCACCACTTGGGTTTCAGATTGGGAACTGGGCTCAGCTTCTTTTTCTTTCCTATACTCCAGAGTCCAAGTTTTAAAAGGTTACCAGAGTCCAACTAGGTAAACATAGGATTTAAAGAGTTAACCATCCTTTTTTAAGTGATTTTCTTAGGAGGACAACAACTTTTCTCCCCATATTTAGAGTTCACTTCCAAGTGATATACTTGGAATTTAATTTTAAATAATAACTTTTGTAAAGGCACCCTTATCCCATTTAGTTTTGAGTCCTAGAGGAAAGAGAGGCATCACACCTTGTATGAGGGTCTGTAGTGCTTATCACACATTTCTCTTTTTTTGAGCTAAATAAACTAGACTTTATTTTCTCAGCATTTGTCCTTTCAATGCATTATTTCTGTCTACTTGTTAGTTTCTTTACTTTTTCCTTCTTTTTTTAAAACTGAGGTATAGATGATGTACAATATTATGTTTCAGGTGTACAACACAGTGATTCACAATTTTTAAATGTTATACTCCTTTAATGCTATTGCCAGCTGTGTTTCCTTGCAGGAGAGAAAGCTTTGTTCGTTGTTGTGAAATCTTTCTCTTCTGTTATAAAGCATAATGATCTTTGTAAAGGCTTGTTTTTTGGTCTTATGTGTTTAATTATGCACTTATTGTATTAAGCATATGATGATTTATGTCCTATGGTGTTATCCAATATATCATAGAAAAAAGGAGAATAAAGAAGGTGTTCTATCAGAAAGCAAGATGTCCTCTTTATCTTTTCATGTAATTTACTAAAGATCTGACAAAGTCACAGTACAGGCTGCCTCTTACCATATTATCCTGCAGACAGTGAAGAGGCTGACACTGAGACTGCTTTCTAACTTGGGTCCAAGTGTGAAATTTGGTGAGGTTATGTACAGATTACTTATTAGAACACCAGGAAGGAATAAGTTTGTCTATATGAAAATGGGCTCAATGGACGTATGCTCTGGACAAAGTCCGGTGACAAAGATGCTACAAGGGTGCTTAATAACTAAATACGTGAACACTATAGTGACTTCAGAATCATCTACATTCAATGTCAGGAAAGAAATACATTGCAACACATGGAGAACATTGTGGTAGTAGGATGGGAATAGAAAACAATAAAGAAAAATGAATATTATAGTGAAGATAGGAATACCATTGGTACATGAGCTTTGTAAAGAAAAAGAAAATAAAAGAAACAATGTTCAGAAGAGAAATATATTTTATGAAAGTTAAAAGAGGATAGAAAGTAAAAAGGAAAATAATTGGTGAATATACTGAAGAAAGAGCTGTCTGCATGCGCTAAATGACAGTAATGCTGATAAATATGATTTAGTTATAAGTAAATTTTATAAGGAACATTTTTGATCTCATGAGTATTAAACCATAAAAGGATTTCAAGCATAATTTAATTGGTTAATTTTTCAACTGGTTTCAGCAACCCAGACATGAGAATTCTAGGGCTCTTAAATCCCAATTGATGAATACAATTTTCCTATACTCAATCATCTTCTGTGTGTAGAAATTCATGTAGGGTCAAAAAGGTATAGACGTTCTTAAGATATATCAGCTTGCTATTAAAGTTGATTTAGTACTTCTGAAGAACAGTCTTTATTGTTCCTCCTCAAAGCCCTTTGAATATCAATAATGGTTTGAAAATAATCAATTTTGGTTTTCCATTCGTTATTTCCAACTCAGTTCAGTTATGTTTGGTGAGATGGTCTCCTTATTCAAACACATTGGGTTAGGTTGTACTACTTAACAGCACCATCTGCATGGAATATGTAAAGGAAAGGGGACTAAGTTTCAAGATTTGAGGTTAACAGAAGGAATCAGTGAGGAGATGGGAAGGAGAATACAAAGCTGGGGACACTTTGAGAGGGCCAACAGGTAGAGACCAAGTTACAAAAGAATTCAACATATCCAGTCAAGACATTAAGAATCCATGGTTAGCTAATCTGGAAAGTGGTCCACACATGGGGCTTCAAATATGTAGGTAAGCAGAGGTGTAAGTTTCAGGTGGAGTCTCAAGCCAATTTAGGTTACTCCAGGAATTTCATACAAGCAAGGGGAAAAGAAAATGAAGATTCATAAATGTAAGAAGTGAGCCAAGGAATTGAGATGATCAAGTCCAAGCCCCAGGCTTTAATAGTCTGGAATACAGCATAAAACCGTAATCCTCTGCAACCAGAGGATTATGAAGTAGGTTATTTGAATTGCGGACATCCAAGAGACACAGACAAGGGTTAAACTGGGCAAACAGGAAACTCCTAAAGTGAAACAGATTCCCAATAGTAGCTCCGAGATAACTGATTCATCTATGCTTCAGAACAAAGAAAACATTTTCCCCCATACTTACATGATGCACTAAGCAATTTCTTAAATTCTAAGGGACTTTCATTTCCTTGGCTTAGGAGAGGTATTGGACAGCCCAGAGATAACTCAGACCTTGGTCTAAACAGATGGATGTGGTCAGGTAGACGAATCACTGATAAGACTTCTGTAACCCTATTAATGCTATGGTCCACAAGGTTTGTGCTCATAGTTTCTGATGCCTTTAAAAAGCATGCCCCAGACAATAATTCATATCTATACTTGTTTGTGTTAAAAGTCCCACAACATTTTTAAGCACTTAGTTCATGGAAAATATTATTAAAATCTGACTTCTTTGCCATTCTCTAAATGCTCCTAACTCCTGGGAAGAAATTTCCAGCTTCCTTACCCATTCACTTCGGTCTCTGCCTTCACCACACCTCATCCATATATCATGCTCACCCATGACGTAGAGTCTGTGTGGCTCCCACCATTTGAAGTAATCTTAGGTGTATGATTTATCTTCTTTGATGGTTTTTCTCAAAGATAAAATCTCCATGGCTTTTGTGCATTGTGGTTTTTCTTTTCTTTTTTCTTTTTTTTTTTTTCTATTCCTCATTGTCCCAATTCCATAGTACAAGATCCTACCAGTCTAAAAGTAGCAGAGCTTTCCTCAGCTGGGGTGGAAGGGGCACAGCAAGCAAAGCCAAAGCCCAATTTCCTAAGCGAGGGAGAGGCATGATTAGAAGCTCCATTTATTTATTTTTGTCATATTTCATTTCTAAACATTCATTTTAATCTCTACCTTAAAATTACTTCTTCCAGTTACATTTCTTCATTTAGAATAGAAAACATTTCCTTTGGGCATCCAACTATCCAATTCATATTTTCCAAACCTCACAAAATCATCTTTAAAGATAATCAACATTAATAAGTTTGAAAAAGTTTTCTCAGGATAGATGAGTCTTCAGAATCCATGTTCTCTAAAGTGTCTGCCTTCTCCCTATTTCCAACTCTGTTTCCTTCATCCCCCCAGAGGTTTTATTTGCTTTCATAACATTTATTATCTGAAATTAACCTTCTGTCATGAGGAAAACAACTTTTGTTTTTTTGTGTTGTTGCCTAGGCATTTTACAGTGTGAGAACCCTGCTCACCCGCAGAATCTGCACATTGAGATAAAGATGTGAATTTAGGACACAAGCCATAAGCTCCTACTCTATTTTTCTTAGGGCATATTTTAAAATAATTACTTAGAATAAGCCCGCAAAAGGTTAGTGACCTCTGCTTCAACCACATTAGAAGTAACAGGTGCTTGCTACGCTGCTCTCTATCTCCTGCTGGCTGGTGACCTGGGATGCAGGACCACCCTTCCCCTGGCTCGTTGGGCTCTCCTGTTTCTGGGATCTCTTAAAGTCTTGTGCTCTACTTCCTTTGTGTGGGTGTGTTGAAACTGCATGGTCAGTCAAAAACACTTGTGGGTTTCACTTCCCCAAAATGGAAGCTTCAGTGCTGAGGGAGCTACCTGGTGCCCCCATGTGGGTGGCTGGTGTGTCTGCATTCAGTAGGTCATATTCTACATATTCTTAATTCCTTGCACACCTTCTTCCTTTGATTCACTTTCTTGAAGTTTAATGTTTTTTTTTTCAAATAGAAGATAATCTCCATTAATGGCAGTTATATTATTTTTCGTTCTGTATTGTGCTCCAAACTCCTAATATAGTTCCTGCTATATATAATTCCTACTATTTTATTCCTGCTAAATAAATATTTATGAAGTAAGTAAGTTAATGTCAGATTAGATATCTTTGCTTGGAATACAAGTGTTTTATAGTATTTATACACTATTTTATAGTATTAATAAATACCTAATATTTGCTGAGTACTTACAACATTTTAACTGTATTATATGCATTGACCCATTTAATCTCACAAAAGTTCTAAAAAGTAGACACTATTATTATAATTCCAATTTTATATATGCATAATTTGAGCTTCAAAGAATTAAGATATTTGTACAGAATCATGGAGCTGATGGCTAATCTGACTAGTATTTAAGTCCAAATCTTTCAGAAACCAAGTCTGTCTTAATCACTTTGATATAATTCTTCAATTCATTCTTTGAAATACCAATGTAGAAAGACTATAAATTTTTGTATTAGTTTCCTAGGGCTGCCATAACAAAGTACCACAATCTGAGTAACTTGAAATGATATTTATTATGTCACAGTTTTAGAAGCTAAAAGTCCAAGAGTGTGTAGATTCCTTATGAAGACTCTGAGGGAGAATCTCCTCCATGACTCCATTCTGGCTTCTGGAGATGGCCAGAAATCTTTGGAGTTTTGTAGTTTTAGATGCATTACTCTAAGTTTGCCTGCATTTTCACATGGTAGTCTCCCTTTATCTCTGTTTTCACATAACTGTCTTCTTATAAAGACATCAGGTATGTTGGATTAGGGGTCCACCTGACTTCAGTATACAATAAGTCCCCTACATACAGACGAGTCCCCTTCCGAGAGCTCATTTGTAAGTCCATTTGTTTGTAAGTCCAACAAAGTTAGCCTAGGTACACAACTAACACAATCAGCTATATAGTACTGTATTGTAAGAAGTTCACGATACTTTTCACACAAATAGTACATAAAACACACACACACAAAGTAAAGAAAACATTTTTAATCTTACAGTACAGTCCCTTGAAAAGTACAGCAGTACAGTACAACAGCTGGCATACAGGGGCTGTCATCGAGTGAACAGGCAAGAAGACTTACTGACTGGAGGAGGGAGAGGAGGTGGGAGATGGTAGAGCTGAAGGGTCGTCAGCAATAGGAGACTGAGGGCAGGTTGCACGTGACAATGTATGCCAGATACATGAACTAAGTTATGCGATCGGACGTGCGAACTCACGTTCTCATCTTTGAAAATTCACAACTTGAAGATATGTAGGGGACTTACTGTAACTTTGTTTTAACTAGATCGAATCTGCAAACTCCTTATTTCCAAATAAGGTCATATTCACAGGTACTGGCAGTTAAAATTTCAATGTAATTTTTTTATGCAGGTGGAAATTCGACCCATGAACCTTTCCAAAACTGTAAATTGTAACCAAATACCTCTATTCCTATCACTTCAAAAGACAGCAAAGGCCAACTGTGTGAAACATACCACAGCAATATCTCTAGAACATTGGTGTAAGGTTGAACATTGTGCTGGTCTAAATACTGGCTCATTAGAATGAAGGGGACACTACAGGTTTTCCAGGAGTGGAATTCAACTCTGTAGGAACATTAGCTTCCTAGAATTGTTTATACAGAGGCTAGATAACTACTTGCAAGGCATGTTATGCAAGAGATTCCTCTTCTGGGTAGTTGGATATGCTAGGGGTCCTTACTCCTTCAAATCAGTGTTTTCTAATTGTATTTTTCAGAGTGGTAGGCTTCTACCACATAACCGCCAGGGTAGAGCTAGCCCTAGCTCCAACTTAAGCCAAGTATCTCCACCTTACCTGTTTTATACATTAGATTTCTAGTGTTCCAAAGGCAAATACTTTAGAAAGCTCTTGGTCTTGTGAGAATGTCCTAGTGAACAGTAGATAACATGGGTTTTTCTGTCCATGTTATAAGCAGGATTGGTGTTTGTATGTGAACATTTACTCTTTTTTAAACAAGTAGTAGCTCAAAGCACAGATATTGTGCTGAATGTGGGATTTTTACCAGAACAGATCAATATAACCTCTGGCACTCTGTAATTGGTCTAGTGAATTCCTGCATATCCACATTAGCAAGGAAAATCAAAAGCAGTTTGAATTTATGTAAGAATATCATAGTCCATTTATCTGTCTTGCTCCAGGGCTATGTTAACCTTCCTGCTCTTTGTAAAAATATAGTCCAAAGGGAATTCCAACATTTTGAGATTCTGTAAAACATTAATAATGATCAACTCTATTGATGACTTCTTACTAACTAGGTGTGGTGAGCAGTAGATATGTGGTCTAAATACCTAATAAGACACCACATACATGCCAAAGCATAAGAGACAAAATTCTGTGGTTTCAGAGTGACATTTAGAGGATTATATTATTTCAGGACATGTCATTCCTTAAGAGAAAGAATATATTCTTCCTTTTTTATCCTCTCCCATTAATAAAGAGGCATAGAATTTGGAATTTCAAGACAGTGCACATTAACCTGCATTTGGTAATATTGTTCTTATTTATTATGATTTAGATAACAACCGGGTTTGATTCTAGACTGTGGTGCAAATTTCTGTGTTGATTAGGCCATACAACACATAAGATCCAGTGGGTTGTGATGCTGTGTGGAGTCTCTGACAAGTTCTAATAAGAGAGCTAAGGCAGAGATCTTTAGGGTTCTGGAACAAGGTGATGTATTTTATAGTATAAACTATTCGCCATCTGAAGAATGACTCCTGGTGTGTGACTGGGCCTTAGTGGAGACTGAATGCTAGGACATGGGGCACCGAATAAGTGTGAGACCTGAGATTCCCACTGAGTCATACTTTCTTGATAAGTGGGGTACAATAGCAATCCATTGTACCATGGATTCATAACTGGGCCTGAGAAAATCCAAAAGGTACAAGTAAATTACATATACAGTGACCTAGACTACAATGGCATCTATGTATTTGCACTGATGCCTCTCCTTAGGTTCACATCTATGGCTTCCTGGAAGGTTTCTATGACTCACTGATGGACAAAGAAAAAAAAATAGGGCTTGGTTCACAGCTAGTCATAAATCTAGTGCTGATACACTACAGCCCCACTCAGGAATGGCCTCAGAAAACATAGTGAAGGAAAAATCCTCCCAAAGAGCAGAGTAGAACACTAGAAACTGACACCGACCAAATCCAAACACATACTTAGTACCCATTACTTTTTTAATATCACCATTAACTTAGTTCAATGACATGACTGAGAGCTAAGTATACAGATTTTATTAAAGATTAGAGATTTGATATCATGGTATTTTAATGGTATTGATTTCAAGGCCAGAGAGTGCATATAACTGTTATCTGAAGTAACTGTGAATTCAAGAATTGATAGCCAACCAAAGAATACAAAAACACTAATTCCAAAAGATACATGCAACCAATGTTCATAGCAGCATTATTTACAATAGCCAAGATATAGACCTAAACTATATCCATCAACAGATGAATAGATAAAGTAGATGTGACATATATATATAAAGAATTTTTAACAATTTCTTAAAAGCCTCTGTAAATTGGAGGTATAATGTGGTGATTACATGTATCTCTATTTTATAATCTCAGTGTGTGGGGGGGTAATAGTAAATTCTGTCTTCTCATTTTTGCCCTCAAGAAGTATTTTATTTTATTTTATACATATAATGGAATATTACTCAACTTGTAAAAGGCCTTATAAAATGTTGCCATTTTCAACAACACGGATGGACATGAATGGTATTATGCTTAGTGAAATAAGACAGACAGAGAAATACAAAAACTATATGTTATCACTTATATGTGGAATCTAAAAAATATAAAATGAATGAATATAACAAAGCAGAAACAGACTTACAGACATAGAAAACAAACTAGTGGTTACCAGTGGGGAGAGGGAAGGAGGGAGGGGCAACACAGAAGTAGGGGATTAAGAGATACAATCTACTGCAAATAAAATAAATAAGCTGCTATGATATATTAGCTTATATAGCCAATATTTTCTAATAAATTTAATAGTATAATCTAAAAAACATTGAATCACTATGCTGTACACCTAAAAGTAATACTGTAAATCAACTATATTTTTTTAAAATCAATATCCAAAAAGGAAGTGCCATTTTGTTAATATTAAATTTTCAATTTATTATTTTCCTTCAACCAAGCTTTGATTAGGTAGTTTGTGACTGCAGACCTAACTGACGTTTCCTTCTCTTTACTTATTTATTTATTTTGGGACCCTGCTGTTAAGAGGCATGTTGTAATCTTGAGATTTCACACTAGCAGTTCACTAGCTATGTGACTTTGGACAATTTATATAGCATTTCTGAGCCTGGGTTTTCCATATTTCTCAAGTGAACATTAAATTACTACCTATGTCAGAGTGTTGCTATGAATATTGAATCATGTATGTAAAATTACTTATAAATAGAAAATTGTCATCCACCACTAAGTCATAGTGTTTCTTCTACTTCTGGAAAAAACTCGGGGTCTCCATAGCTTGTAGTGCATGTTACAGATTGAAAAGTCACATTTCCTATGTTTGTTTCTTTGCCTGCCTTATTCATCTTTGTCCCATTTGGAGAGCAATGCCCTTCAACTGTGCATGGTTTTACACCTCAGTAGCAACTCTGCAGAAAATGAATGTCATGGAAGCTGTAGTGTGTGCTGGAAAATTAATGGAATGTGACGAGGAAAATGCCAGTTCTGCCTCCATCCTGGTGAAACCAAGATGAGACAGTGATGGCTGTAAGTGAAGCCAAATAACGGGTTAACGTGGAAGACAGCCCCAGTAACTGGGAACTTCACAGGGACTACTTGCAGTCCATACTTTAGAAATTCACAAAAGTACTGAAGAAGATGGAAAGATATTCAAAATCCAAGACATGTAAGGGAATTATTTTTTCTCTGTAGTTAAATAGTGTTGGATCCAAAGGTTGTAGGCTTTGCTAATGTTTAAATTGTATATTTAAAGATTTACACCAAGGGTATGTAGGATATCAAGGCAAAGCAGGATAAAATACAGAACAATCACACTGGCAATTCTATGGGGTAAAAATACATATGGAAAAAAAGCAAAAAAAAATTGGTGATCAAAAATAATTGGGAAGAATTGTCCATTATGTTTGCCACTAATTTGGAAGCTAACACACCAAATTTGTCAACCTTTCATTTACTTCCATAAAAGGCATCTCTCCTGCTCAAGTATTTTCTTTTTATTCATTCATTAACCCATTAAAAATGTTGGGGTTCTTCTATGTGTCATGTATAGAACTAGAAGCTTATGCATATGCTACCAATTTAATTCTCACATTAATTATTTTCAATGGGTACAATATTTCTATTTTACCTCTAAAGAATCTGATTTGTAAATAGCATGCAAATTGTGATACATTCACTAAGAATCATAAATGGGATTTGCACTTTTTTCACTTAAAAATCAAATTTCCTTTCTCTGACTCTCTGTCATTCACTTTTTTGTTACAGTGACTTGAATTGAAAAATTTTAAAGAATTTTTAGCAATTTCTTAAAAGCCTCTGAAAACTAGAGGTGTCATAATGTGGTGATTATATATATCTCTAATTTTATAACCTGAATGGAGGGGTGGTAATAGTAAGTTCTGTCTTTCCATTTTTGCCCTCAAGAAGTATATTAGATTACATATCTCCAGGGTGGAGATAGCCTTTGTAGATTCTTTTAACTCATGTTTTAACTCCTAAGTCACACTTTTTCTTTTTCTTTTTTTTTTTTTTTTTTGGCCACACCATGAGGCTTGTGGGATCTCAGTTCCCTTACCAAGGATTAAACCCCGGCCATGGTAGTGAAACCCTGAAAGCCTAACCACTAGACCACCAGGGAACTCCCTAAACCACACTTTTTAATCAGAAATCTCCATTAGAATTATCTTGGAAGCTTTCTAAAATACACATTCCTAGGTCACTTCAGACTGGATCAGAATCTTTAGGGTTGAGCCCAGGAAGCTACACTTTTAAGAAGCAGACCTAGGGAATTCCCTGGTGGTCCAGTGGTTAGGACTCCATGTTCTCACTGCCAAGGGCCAGGGTTCAATCCCTGGCTAGGGAACTAAGATCCCACAGGCCTTGCAGCATACCAGAAGAAAAAAAAAAAGCAGACCTATACGTTCTGACTACTGCTCAAGTTTGAGAACCACTATCCTAGATGGTTCTCTATACAAAGCCCATACACAGTGGTTGGTGGCAGGATAGCTGACCGTCTCAGAGTCTGCAGAATTCAGCTAACAACTTCTGAACTTCCAGCGTTAGCCAGGCCCTTCCACCAACCACATCACATGAAGTGGCATTGCATCAAAACCCATCTATTCTGATCACATTCCGTGATAACTCCCAGTTCACCCAAGTCCCTGCTCTGATCCTGAGTTTTAACTTCCATGGACACTGGGAGCCCTGGCACACTTCTTACCATGACTTAATTAGAGCTGTGGTTTCTGCTTCTTCCTCTCAATACCTAGTCCTGTGCTATGTTCCTGATGCCAGATCTAGATTTTTCCCTGGTTGACCTCACTCCACTTCTCCACAAGAAGTTTCTTACATCAGAATGAATAAAATCATCTCTTTATCTTGATTCAGGGACTGAAATTACACATGTAAATTATCTCTTTACTTGGTTAATGATGACTTAATGCCTTGCAGGAGTAAGAACAAATTATACACCACTAGATAGGGTTATCATAATGACTCTGCTAATAGAGAGTGATCAGGTGAAATTAGTGATTGAGTTGAAATTTTTTTACTAGAAGTTTCTGAATTTTATACTTGAATGACTCTATGGTCAGGCCCCGTAAGATGGCTGCTCTCTTGCTCTCTGTACATTCCCTGCCCTACCCAGCTCTGCTTCACCCTTACCTTATGTAAGCATGATCTCTGGACCCCCAGCTAATGACTGTTCTAGTCTTGAGACCAGAAGGGTTCCAGTATGTTGGGTCATCATAGGAAACAGCAACCATTGTTAACCCAAAGAGTTATGGGAGAGAGAGTGTTTCAACAGTGCCCCTAGGAACCAAGGAGCCTTCCTGACATCATGCCCCCTATAACTGATGACCTCTTCCTCCCCTGTGTCCTGCCTGGTATCAGCTGTACACGGTGGGGTGTTGCTCCAGGACCTCTGCCTCTGACTTGTAAATTAGCCATCCAATAAATTGCTGATGATTCTGTCACTGATTCTGGGTTCTTTCTTCCATCTCACAGCTGAGCAGTTGCAAGGATTGCAGGAGTGTGGGGTGCAGCCTTACAATGACATACTGCCTCTCCATAGAAAGAAATGCTTGGATGCATCTCTGAAATGTACAAGATAAATCCAAACAATAATTTGCACAAGCTAAGCAAAAGATAATGAAACTTTCTCTTAAAACATTTATTATTTCATGAGATATAAAACAACCTTAAAAGTTAACATTTTGGAAAACCAAAGATTTAGTACTGCATGTGTAAAATAGACAATATTAGCTGAAACGTTTCTCTGTTTTTTTATATACTTCGAATGGTAAAAAGTATCGTGAGTAACAGGAAAATTGAAGATAGGCGCAACCATCTAGGGCATCCTTCTTGGGTCAGAAACTGCCTTTACTGTCCGGCAGCTCTCAGGGGAAGTTCAGCAGTTGTAAATCTCTTTTTTTCCTCCCTCTGGAGGTGGGGGGTTGTTTTTGCTCATCTCTTTTTGTTTCAATCTGTATTCTGCTCCCAACAGATTCAGCAAGACTAGTAAAATATGTCCTGGAGAATCAAAGTGGTCAGAACTGACTCTAGGCTCACTGAAAGATGGGAAAATGGTGTTTATCCATCAATCACCAATTTCAGTATGGTACTTTGATATAAGTAGAACAAGCAGAAACTTTATGGCTAAAGTTGGGTTTGAATCTTGACTCAAATGTTTACAAACTCTCAGATTTGGAAAAGAGATTAAACTTTGGGTTTTGATCTCATTTTAACATGGTGATTTCTCAGTCTGAACTACTCTTGCCTTCCTTTTATTACCTGCCTCTTTGAAGGGGACACGTGTTCTTATGCTTTAAGAATAATCTAAGCTGGTCTCTCCTGCTGGCTAGTTTTTCTTCTACTCATAGCTGTATTAGGTTAATGTTTCTCAAAATAACGTGGAGAAGTAATTGTTATTTTGTTTAAATCCCAGTCTATCATGGAACAAACCTTTCATGAAATAGAAAAAGAATGAACAATCAGAAGTAGCAGAATGACCTCAAAAGTGATTAGGCTTTTCAATATCATTGCAATATAAAAGTTTCTTCATGCTTAATCTCAACATCTGTACTTAATTTATGGATAGGTTGATAGTTTACAAGTGGTACTAGTCTGAGTTATCTCTCTTCCTTTTTTCTGTAAACATCTTGAGGGCAAGTTACCTTTGTCATCGTTGCATCAAAACTGTCAACTCATAGTGAGCCATATTTTGCAAATGCTTACAAAAATATGTTTTTGGATGAATGACTCTGTAAATATAGAAATATCTGATCAGAATATCTGATCTGGTTCTGGGCTTCCCTGGTGGCGCAGTGGTTGAGAGTCTGCCTGCCGTTGCAGGGGACACGAGTTCGTGCCCCAGTCCAGGAAGATCCCACATGCTGTGGAGCGGCTGGGCCCATGAGCCATGGCCGCTGAGCCTGCACGTCCGGAGCCTGTGCTCTGCAATTGGAGAGTCCACAGCAGTGAGTGGCCCACATACCCCCCCCCCCAAAAAAAAAAATCTGGTTCTAAGGCTTGAAAGAGATAATAATTTGTGAAGTTACTGGTACCATAGTAGGGACTGAATGAATGGTAGCTTGCTTCTCCCCAGGAGCCCCCTGAATTCTCTTCCCAACTCCGCTCTGATCACCAGTATTATTAGCCATTTCTAGCTGGTGTTTCCCTGAGCTTCACATCACTTTTGGAAATGCTATCTGGTGCAAAAATGTCAATTGAAAATTTAGAGCCTGCTTAGGGGAATAGCATTCCCAGGGATGTCACATGTTTAATTTAGTCTCAGTTGACAAAGTTGCCTTATGAGATACAATATAGCTTTTGTCACTCTGAGATAGCTATATGAGCTGGAAGGCTTTTAAGACTCAGAGAAAACTAACCAACCTGACACTTAAATCTAAAAATGAAGCTGTGTTCCCTCTCTGGGTGTGTCCTTTCCTTCCTACCTTGGGTCATATCTTATAGGGCAGTGTATATATGGGACCTAATAGATCCATGTAATCTGAACACTTACTCTGCAATATGGAGGAATGGTTACGCAAGGTTGTAACTGCAGAAGTCCTTGTCAGCTAAGAGGATTGCCCATCTCCCTCAGTTAGAATAAAGAGACTGGTATGTTTTACTATAATAATGACTATAAGCAGAAGCATTTATCAATATATTTTTTTAATTCATCCAGAGATTGCAAGTGAGGAAAATTCTTTTTTACATAAGATGCTATATATGTGGAACATCTCTCTCAAAATCTACAGAATATGAAATAGAAAATAGAGACATTGTAGTTAAACTGCAGACCATATTGTTGTATCCAGGATTGGGTTCAAAATCAAGGCTGAGTAACAGGGTGTTCTGGAAGAATTTTCTGCTCAGTGGAGGCTCCCAGGTTCATGATCCCTAATCAATCACAATGTAGATATCATAAGTGCATGGGCTATTTTGGAAAATAGTAACCTGGTTAATAGATAATTTCAATATATGTTGTAAAAAGCAATCATCAGAGGATAAAGAATGAAGTAAAATTGAGGCAGCCCATACATTTTATTGAAAGGTAACTTTTAAGGATTTAGAAGATTTGGAAGGGTTTTGTAGTACCATTGCTGTGTTGTCTATTGACAGAGCCTGTTAAGACAATGTTGGAAAAGAAGGAGGAAGTACATGACTTTACTTTGAGTCAAATGAGCTCAAGTATGGGATGTATGATAGGCTTTATGAAAAGTCAGTACAACATGTCAATACAAGATGTGTTTTGTTTCCAACAGTAAAGTAGGGAAAATGAACCCCATTTAATAAGGACAAACTTTGCTTCAAGTGCCTAACACCTGCCTTGAGATCAAGTATCTGGAAATGCAATGCTTGCACGGTTCTTCCTGTGGCCTGGCTCTGTGATGTCAGAGGTGGAAGCTGACTCTACTTTTAATCTCTGCCTTAGAGAATCAGCTCAGATTGAGTATCAGCCCTCCCTGGGGCAAACAGAGGGGTCAGAGGTAAAGCCTTGTCCTGGCTTATGGGAATTGCTCGCCAAGGACATTGGTTTCATTCTGCACAGGCCATTTTTTCAGAGCTCTCCAATTTGTACACAACCAGTAGGAATGCTGTGGAAGTAGTATTGGCTGGCTCAGAAAACAAAAATTCACATCTTTGAGAGCAGAAAAAGGATTTTAAAAAGCTGTAAGAAAATACTCTCTCACTCTTTGGACTATGTCAGATTAGTGTTTGTGTTCTCAGGAAAAATACCAACCATGAGAAGCATAAAAGAGATTATTTTTCCCTATATTGTTATGTTGTACAAGACACTTGCTCTTTTTGCTTTTAAATCCTCAACTAAAATTAGTTTTTGAAAATAAGTATAAGAAATAAAAATAAATAGCTGATAAAAAGTATTAAAGTTCGATTTGCATTTTCTTTTTTTCTTTTCCTTTTTTTTTTTTTTTTTTTGTGGTACACGGGCCTCTCACTGCTGTGGCCTCTCCCTTTGCAGATCACAGGCTCCAGATTCGTAGGCTCAGCGGCCATGGCTCATGGGCCCAGCCACTACGTGGCATGTGGGATCTTCCCAGACTGGGGCACGAACTGGTATCCCCTGCATTGGCAGGCGGGCTTTCAACCACTGCACCACCAGGGAAGCCCTAGTAGTAATATTGTTTAAGACACTTCTACTAATTGTACTTTTAGAGGTGATAAAATCTTATTATAAAATGCAATATATAATTTTATACTCTATAATATCATTATAATTGTTTCCTACAGATCTTTACTAATAATGAAAAGAGACCAAGAGTCACATGTTAATTGAATTACTTTCATTACATTGGAATCCAGGCTATCATGTATTAATTTAAAAGAAAAATAGTTTGTCCTGTAACCAAAATGAGGCTATCAACTCTTTTTCCCCAACTTCCAGCCAAAATAAGAGTTTACTACATTCCTTCAATTTCTTTAATTTTGACTTCCTGTTACAGAAGATATTATTTGTTATTTGTATGAATATTTGGGACTTATGCAAATAAGTGCATAGAACAAATGCATAGATCAGGTCTCAATTATTAATATATTTCTGTAACACAAATTATAGGATAGAGTTGTTATATGATTATATTAAAGGTTGCCAGATGAGTGCAAAGAAAATATATAGAGGGTAGAGAGGTTAGTGCAGTGCTATTTAAACATTGGTTCCACAAATGCATTTGCTCACAATCAGTTTATTACCAGTCTATGGCAAGAAAGATACAGATAATGGGAGTAAATGTTTATAAAATGTTATTGAAACTTGGTAATATTTTATCTGTGGAAACTAATAATAAATTAATGGTTTGCATCTTGAATGTCTTTGGGGATTTTTATGTTTCATTTTTAATAATTTATTTTTATTTTATTTTATAAAAGTATTGTCCCACAGTGGATTATGAACAACACAATCATCCTCCTCATCATCAGCAACCGCAATGTCTTTTATAACAGATCATTTGATAAGCACTAATTCATTGTGATTTGCAGGCATGTTACTACATTTATTAATCATAGGATCTAAGTTAATGATAGAATAAACAAAGGACTGAATTGATGGAATGAGTGACGACAGGGTTTAGTGGACCAGAGGTTCTTAGGAGAACAGTGGGTCTTGAATATTCATGGCTGTAGTCAGGGAGCAGAAAGCAAGAGACAGTGATCTTGGAGGAGTAGTTATACCATGATCATAGCTGGCTCAGGTGGAATGGCCAAGAAAGTCAGCAATGAGTAGATGAAGGAATGGAGAGGCCATTGTTTAAGATAAAACTTCCACGGAAAATGTTTAAGTCATCAAAGGAAGACTGCATTACTCAGTGCTGATGGGAAACCTTTGATCCAGGTGGCCATGGAGGGCAAATGGAAATTCTATAGGGAGATAGAATGCAGGAGAAAAAAAAAAGCAGCACATTCTGTTTGTAACAAAAATCCCTTCAACTCCATGGTTTGACTAGTTAGATGAAAGAGAGTATGTGTGAGATAAATGACATAGGAAGGGGAAGATAAATAAGAGAAGACATGAATAAATATACAGAGCAATAAAAATTTTTAAGTTCCCTGTAGAAAATGATGTTATCTCATCTCCTGCCTCATTTAGCTGCTGAGTTCTTCCTGTGGCTTGAAGAATAGATCCATTTTCCACAAACATTTGTTCTGTCTCAGTTTACAAAAGTGAGAGCCAACATGAGAATTACCTATCACAAAAGTGACATTTTGGAGCATGTAGTCTTCATGAATCTGTGAATCAGCAAAAAAGATCTAGGTGGTATGTGGTCTGGACCTCATGGGAATTTGATGATTCCTTTGTCCTGTTTTCCTAAAAGATACTGAAAGCAGTGCTTCATTTAAAAACTTTCCTGGTCTTCCTCATTCTCCTTTACACTGAGGGAAAGAGAAATAAGCCCACATAGAAAGTGAACTTTTGACTTCTATTTACACTTCTGTTTAAAAGTTTTATATTCTACTATAGTAGTCTTATTGTGAGTCCTTGAGAACTCTTTCTTTGCCCTTGATTCATACTAGAGATTTTTCTTCTTAAGTAAGCTATGGGGAAAGCAGCTGCTGTGGCTGAGGAGTAATTGGGTGTCAGAAACTTGAACTTTCCTGAGGAAGTAGCAGGTCACAAAATGGGATTCAAAATTAGTCAGTCTTTCAGATTAAGTACTTTGAGAAATTTTGAGTATTGTAGAGCATTTATTATTTATTAATTTACCCTTAAAGTGAGATGCAAAATAATTTTGCTTAGATTTACTTTGGATTAATTAAGGAATTTAGTAATCCTTAGTTCATTTTAGCTTCAGCAGCCTAGCATCTGAGGGTTTACAGTTCATCACCCCTTTACATGTACCTCAATATTATATTTTCTCCCTATATAATTAGTGGACATTTTGAGATTTAAAAGCTAAATTGAGTGTTGCACCAATAGATCTCTTTAGGAGTTAATGTTAGAAGTTTATTTTTGTTTTATTTTCTCTTCTGATATTTCTGTTCACTCTCCCAGAGCAAGTTGTACTGTGACTATTTCATAAGTATGCAGGTGGATTCATGTACTACATTTTTTGTTATTTTTTTATCATGTTGTTGACCAGTATATTGTTTTTCTCTTTGATTTTTGTTCTTTTTAGTCTCTGTGTGTGTGTACACACATAGTAGAAAGAACATGGGCAGGGTGAAATGCCCTGACTCTTATGCTATTCTACTGTTCAGTGGGTCTCAACCAGGGGCAGTTGGCACCACCAGGAACATTTCACAATGTCAAGAGACAATTTTATTTGTTAGAATTGGGTTGGTCGGGGTGTGCTATGGGGAAAGAAGCCAGGGATGCTGCTAAGCATACTGCAATGCACAAGACAGAGGCTTTCAATAAAGTGTTACCAGGCCCAAAATGTCAATAGCTCTGAGGTTGAGAAACCCTGGACTAGCTGAACAAAATAACATCTTAATGCTTTTGCACTAAGACCAAGTAATTACAATCTTGCTCCATCATTGCAATGAATGGGCACTATGTGGTAAGATATTTCTAAGTCTTCAATATTTCACCTGCAAGTTTCAAGTTCTCTGATGTTGGCAAAACGACTAAATCTTTCTAAACGTGATCTTCCTTTTGATAAAATGGAACTAACATGGCCTGAATCCTATGGTTGCTAGAAGTATTAAATTAGATGCATATATAAAACATTTAGCAGTGTGTTCAAGATAGATTCTGAAGAGTGATTCCTCCGTCTCCCATGATGTTATAACACATTTTAGCTATTTCAAAAATATTACTTTTTATTTTAACATTTCAGTCAGAAGAGGAAATATCTATGAATTTTTAATCAAGACAATAAGCAAGAGAGGGATTATTTAATGTTAGGTTGATGGCTTTATTTTCTTTTTTACTTTAAATTTTTCATGATACGCTTCAGCAGGAATTATTTTTGCACCTTAAACATGATCTACCAGTGGGAAATCTTGAGCAATGTAGCACTGGGG
Source organism: Mesoplodon densirostris (assembly GCF_025265405.1). Classification (NCBI taxonomy): domain Eukaryota; kingdom Metazoa; phylum Chordata; class Mammalia; order Artiodactyla; family Ziphiidae; genus Mesoplodon; species Mesoplodon densirostris. The sequence goes on from NC_082665.1 coordinate 20,828,511, forward strand.
CAAGAAAAAAATCTACACACTTCTTTTAGTTACCTTGAGGAAAAAAACATTGATTAAAATTTTAATTTTTTAAAGTTAATTATTTTCTTGAAGAAAAAAAGGACATGCATATCTGTGTATATAAATTCCATATATTTAAACAGATTTCAGGATACTCTATGAAGTTTCTTTAAAAATAGCATGCACAGTTAACTCTTTTAGCAAGATATTTCTAGCTATTTTTCTCTCTCAAATAAAGAATAAAATATCCTGGCTAGGATTTCCTACAAATATGATATAGAAAACTTGTATCATTTAGAAATTTGTGATTGCAGATTTATAGAAATACAGTCAAATGAGTGAATGCCTATATTCCAGGTATTCATACATAATGTAATCTTGAATCCTGATTTTTTTGGCAAGGAAGAGATCAAAAGTTTTCATGTGGTTCAGACTTTTCAATATGCATATACTCTCCTTCCATTTCTTTCCTTTCCCCAAGCAAGCACAAAACTTTACAATAAAATTGCCTGTTTAGTAGTTTTCATTTCTTTCTAGAATCCTTCAGAAAATGTTAAAAGTTTCTCTGACAAGGTTGGCTATTTTTCAACAAACATAATAAATCCAGGTTTTAAGTAGTCATGTACTTTTACAATACATATAAAAACAGACTTACCTTGAATTTATGGATTTTCTATTACATGCAATACTTGAGAGTTAATAAAGATTTTCCTTTTTTTATGACAATGTGTGATTCAGATTTATACTAAGATATCTGAGTGTCTTTTTTGAGAAAGTTAAAAGTAATGGTAACAATGTGAGGCAACTCAAGTATGTGTAAGATTATCCACTGAATGTTGCTGTAATGTTAGGAGTAGAAATTTAATATGTTTTTTTTTCCTTCAAAGGACCTACAAATATAATAAAAAATAACAAAGCAAATAACAATGTTTTATTTCCCTTTAGTAATTTAGAAACAGGACAAATAGAGCTATTGATTATGTAATATGAAGTAAATATTTGTTGAAAGGATTATGCTAAAATTTTAAACCATTTAATCAATAAATGGTAACATATGCAGTTCAACTCTTTTTTTTAGAAATTTAAAGAAAATTATTAAAAATATCAGTATTTTATACAATACTTTATGTGAGTTTATGTGGCTTTTTAACATTACAGAGTGCTTTCACACATTTTGTTTGTTTTAATTTTGACAAATGGAGCCATTTGGGAACTATTTAGATTGGGTGTGTTTCATTCCATTTTTCAGAAGACAAATCTAAGGTTCGGAAAGGTCATTCACTCAAGCACACACCTAAGAGACGTAAAGACATGAATCTTCTCCCCCGTATTTCTCTATTGAGTTCTTAATCTCTTCTAGTTCACATTGATGCTGTTTTCATAAATATTTTCCAAGTATATAAAATTGATATGCTAACACTTACTGCTTTTTTCTCTTGTCCCTCAAAAGGCATATTTGAGGACAGTCAAATAACTGACAGTAATTGTTTTTAAATTTTTGTTAGTTAGGAGGTCGTATTTTTTTTAGCTTCTTTTTAATCGATTAACACTTTTTAGAAACTTATTTTGCCATGATAGCATCAATTTTAATTGTTGATGTGTATGGCAGAGATGACTGTCCATCAAAATCTTCTTCCTGGACACAGGGCAAAATGACATTTTCCAGCCTCTTTTCAGTGAGTGTAGTCACTGGAGTTCTTCTTAATGGGCTAAGAGTAGAGACAGCGTGTGCTGCTTTCATGTTTGAACCTCTAACTGGGTACCTGTGCCTCCTCATGACTCTTCTCCCTCCTGTCACCAATCACTGGACATGACAGCCTAGCCTTTAGGATGTGGACAGTGATGAGACCCTGAAGGATAGCAGAGTTCTAGAAGGGAGTAACCAGAAGCTGTGGATCCTTGTGTGGAGGAGAAATGACCACCAGCCAGGAATACCTGCCTGGATGATTAAAGGAGAAAGAAATCGCAACCCTTTGTGGGTCTTTTTGTTACAGCAATTTACAGTAGGCTTTAATATGATATTTTAAATTTAATTTTTAAGCACATTCTTTTACTTTTCACAATCTACCAAGTGTATGGAGGTTTTCAGGACATTTTTCTTTACCCCTTGGCTTCTCTGACTTCCCAGACCTATAGAGAAGGTCCAATCATTACTTAACCTTAATTCCCATTACACTTGATGGCAAAAGTTCTGGCAAGTTTTCTGTTTACCTCTTGGGCTTTTCTGCGAGACTTGCTTAATGTCCTGATTTGTACAGTGAAATGAACTTTAGCTCACATTTTAAATCTCAAAGCTTACATTGTGATGCACATAGCAAACGCTGGGAAGAAGCACTAAAAGGCACAAAATGTGTCACTTTTCCCCAGCCCAGCATTGTAAAGACTCTCCTTAAGACCTTAAAAATGGTAGAATGATTCTCTTTCCATGTACAACACATAATCCATTAGATGTCTTCACCTGAAGAAATTACACGCTGCACAGTAGTCATTTTAAAAAAGAGTTACGTACAGTTGACTACATTAACAACAATTTGGTACTCTGCCTTAAAGTCTCTGGTTATTACAGAGTCATGAGTGACTGTAATAATTTCTTCTAAACTGTTGAAGAATAGTTTATTCTGGGACACCTACTATATAGCCCACTTCCCCGTCTCTCAGAGGACTAATCCAAGGCTCATTTCCAAGGTTTAGAAATTTTTATTATAGTGATTAGACTGGGAATTCCTACATTTACATAGACCAAAATCTACTCGGGAAATTCTTCGCAATTCCACGGTGACTCAGAATTTGTAAGGAATTACAAATAACACTCAATTAGATGCTAGAAGTCTAATATACTCTGTACAATCGGGTGTTAGGAGGATTGATGGAAGTAGTCTTGTTCATGCTTCAGGGACGATGTTAGGTGTCTAACCGATTCATGACATTACCTGGACTACCTGCCTGCTTGTGAGCTACCATCAGCTAGTCCGGTGGCACTTACGATAAAGAAGGGAGTGGATCCCGGAATTTCTTGAGCCTCGGGGACCTGGCCAGTTGCCGGTGGTCTAGAAATTCTTATGATACACACAATGAGATAAACGGCATTGTTGAAGAAACCTAGAGCTGCCTATTTGCACTTAAACTGAGGATATCAGTTTGCTGCCTGATATTATAAGCGGGACTCCCCTAAACTGCAATTTGAAGTCTCACCCGCAGAGTAGACGCACAGCCCAGGACCTTCCCAACTGGGACTCCAGATTGCTGTTCAAGGGACTTCTTAGCGCCGTTCAAGTCTGGAGGTAGGCGTCGGCCCAATTTGGTGATGTACATGCTTTTACTTTTCTTTCCCTTTTCATTTCTCTTTCTTCCTTTTTAATGATTTTCTATTAAAGTTATGTTGAAATTGTCTATTTGTGTGACGAGTGGTGTCTTTTTGTTAATGAATCTTCCGAACCTAAGAAGAAAATAAAACTTTCAGCAAAACACCAGTTTCTGCTCATTTATCTGTCCTTCACTTAATTAACACTATTTTCATAATAGATCGTTGTGCGGTTTAATACAACTCTAAGGACAAAAAAAAATTAGGAAAAATGAAGTTCTGAATAATTGGAAGACAAAAAAGTTTTGTATGTCTATAAATAGCTATAGTAACCAGTCATAAGAAATATCTATCTATATATTATATATATTTAAATTCCAAGAGTGTACAAGTTTTTCCTAAGATCACTTCAAATCTGTGCATATTAACTTTCTCCTGCTCATGTTTCCTACTTGTCTCCTTCATCTGTTACATCAAAAAATAAATATTTTCTTAAAACTTCCTACCCTTAAACTAATTACATTGATGATGTGATTTATAGTAACATAGTGAAGATGTAAAGGGGAGTGATCCAGACTGTTTCAATGCATATAGAAGTCAGTGAAATAGTTAGTAGTATTGTTTTAAAAAATGGACAAAAGAAGAAAAAAAGAAAAATATCTCCTTTGTCTGATTAACCTTAAACCTTTGGAATAAAAGCCTGTTCCTGATTGGCGATATATCAAGATATGTGTATATGTATATGTTTGTGTGTGTGTAGGATGTGCGCATGAGTTTCAACTTTAAATAAAACACATTTTCACTTGGAATATGTTTATGCTTAATTAGTGTAAACTCTGCTGTGTTGTATGTAACATTTTGTAATTTGGGGTGATGGATGGTACAGAACTTAAATAATCTACTTCAAAGGAGTTCATATATTCTATGCTCTTTCCTGATTGTGAATATTAAGAAACTTTTAAATTTTGTTGCCTATAATTCTCATAAAAATCCCATGGAATTGGGCACATTGATGATTAGAGAAGTTCTAATTTGCTCAGCAGTGGGTAGAAAGGAGAGATAAACTGAGGATTTCTTCTTCCTGGCCCAGTTGCCTAGCCTCTATGTCATATGGCCATTTTTCTCCTTCCTTCTTAAAAATGTTACATTCCCCTTGTCCTCCTCTTACTACTTAAAAATAATACAACTTAATGTAGGCAGTTTCTCCCAGGGATAATTCTCAATGGGGCAGTTTTGGGATGTTGCAAGACTAACTCTTTTGCCTTTAGGGTAGTTGGAAAGTCTCTGGTTCCACCAAGGGTGTTGTGGAATAATCCAGAGTCTTGGAGTGTGGGTCTCTTTGCATCAGTATAGGCAGACATGGGAGATTTATCTAGTAAGTGTGGTTTTGAGAAAGTAGTTGCCTGAGAAAAAAATATTTACTTTATCTTCTGGGCATCCTCTTATTGCTGAGAACTGTAGTTCTTGATGCAATAATAACAAGGACAGAAAAAAAATGATATTGTACTTAACATTCAAACAGTTAACATAAAGATTAAAATATTTCAATAATAAAATAAACTGTAGATACTTTTCCTTTTTTATATTTAATACAAAGTAATTTTAATAGACTTTACTTACGATAAAAATCTATAAAAGAGATTTTAGTTATACTTATCTATTAACGAATTCTATTATTTTAATTTAGTCAATACAAAAATATATACACATTGTTTTCTAAGATTTGCCTTCCATGAAGAGACTGCTCTGATACGCATATTTCTAAAGGTCATTGGAAGTCAGAAAATCTTGGTGGCATCTCTAGATTCACAATGAGGGCATTGTCATGGATGAGGCAAATTACAAGTCTGCATAAATATCAAAGCATTACCTGGGGCATACAGTACTGTTGTCCTCAAAGAATTATGTTAATTGGAGTAAAAGACATATTCTCACACAATTTTTATTTCCTCTCAAGTGCCTTGCATAATTCTAGGCACTTGGTGAATTTGCATAAATATTTGTTAAACAAAAATGAAGGATTTGAGGCCATCAAAGTCAGCAGTTCATTTAAGATTCTTTACCAGTTAGCTATCTCTGTGTAACCAAACACTTGTAACCTAAGAGTTTTAAAACAACAATCATTTTCTTCTGTCTCATGATAATGAGTCTTTGGAAAGTTCTGCAGATCTAGGTCATACTTGACTGACCTTGATGTAATCAGGGGGTGAGTCAGCTTGGGGCTGGCTGGTTTAAGACTACCTCAGCTGGGGTAGGTGGGTCAGTTCTGCTCAGGGTAATCTCTCATCAGGCAGCTGGCCAGTCCAACTTATTCTCAAGGTAAGTGGGCAAAGTTCCAAGAGAGTGCAGCATGAAAGGCCTCTAGAGCCCTGTACTCAGAATGCCACGCTGTGACAGCCCTGCATTCCATTGGGCAAATCAGGTCACAAAGTCAGCTCTGATTCCAGAGAACTTAGAGAAAGCAAGTTCACTTCTAGTTGGGAAGAGTTGCGATATCACATATAAACAGCATGCGTATCGGAAGGGGTGGTGAGTAGGGGCCCTTTTTATAATCAATATCTGAAATATTGAAGCAAAAAAAGAAAGAAATCAGAATGTACTCAAAGCTCAAAATTCCTGCATGATGAATTTGTTAGTAGCCACATTTTTTTTCCTGTCAGCAACTCTAAATGACAGGGGGAAAAATCCACAATTGGTGGCAGCAGAATAAGCTTTTCAAATTACTTATGTTATTTGTCAAAACAGAGTAGCTATTCACACAGACAACCTAGCTGTGGATTTGTCAAAGCCCTGATTTTCGTGATCTGAGCAGTTATTTATAGTACAATGCTTCTACTGAGTGGGCCTTTCATTTCCTCTGCTTTACTTTTCTATCTTTCTGCAATATTTGCTGTTTAAATTTATATCAATTGCTACAAAAATCCTTTTATACTACAAAGGATGATTGGTTTAGTTACTCTGATAATATTTCTTTTTTTTCTGAAGTGATGAATGAAACAGCAAAACCTTTTTATAAACACACTTTGGAGGATTATTCATTTTTTAAAATTGTTAAACCTTATTTTTTCTTTAAGAACAATTATAGGTTTACAGAAAAATTGAGCAGAAAGTACAGAGTTTCCCATACACCCCCTCCCCACAAACACACACACTCCCTCATTATCAGCACGCCCTGCTAGATCAGTACATTTGCTATAATCAATGAACCTATATTGGCACATCATAATCACCCAAAGTCCATAGTTTATATTGGGGTTTATTCTTGTTGTAGATTCTGTGGGTTTGGACAAATGTAGAATGACATGTATCCATCATTAAACATTATACTGAGTATTGTCACTGCCCTAAAATTTTTCTGTGCTCTATCGCCCCCCTACCCCACCCCTGGCAACTGCCAATCTTTTCACAGTTTTTAGTTTTGCCTCTTCCAGAATATCATATATTTGGGATAATACCATGTATAGCCTTTTCAGACTGGCTTCTTTTACTTAACAAGATGCATTTCACATTCTTCTGTCTTTTAAATGCTTGACAACTCATTTATTTTTAACACTGCATAATAAATATTCTGTTGTCTGGATTACCACAGTGTCTTTAACCATCCACCTACTGAAGAATATCTTGGTTGCTTTCAAGTTTTGGCAGTTGTGAATAAAGCTGATACAAATATTCACTTGCAGGTTTTTGTGTGGATACACATTTTCAATTCATTTGTATAAATACCAAGAATTACAATTGCTGTATGGCATGGTAAGAATATGTTTAGTGTTGTACAAAACTGCCAAACTGCCAAAGTGGCTGTATCATTTTCTATTCCCACCAGCAATGAATGAGAGAGTCCTTGGAACGTTGTCCCACATCCTCACCAGTGTTTGATGTTCTCAGTGTTTTGCATTATGACATTATTAGCCTTCAAACATTTTATCTTTACATTCTTTAGCCTCTTTATACTTTTGACTTGTAGTTACATAATATAGAGCTTAAAATTATTTAATTGCAATTTACATAAAACTTTAAATAAAACGTATGCTTTTTATAACTACCATTAATCATATATAAAAATCTGATTTTCTTTTACAGATTTAATATATTTATTATTATAAAATATCCATACAACAGATATGAATCTTAATGAAAACACTTTGAGAATAAAAGAGGTAGTGATCCAAGATGAGAAACTGATGCTTCATTTTGTGGAACTCCTAGGTTCAAAGGTGAAACCAGGCTTCAAGAGGGTTGGCAAGGGACTGAGTAACCCAGTATCCTTCTGTAGTTGGGGTTTGACCTACCCAGAAGAGTAGGGGCCTCATTCATTCTTCTCAGGATCCTGACACCTGCTGTGTTTCTGGAATGGGGTATCCAAGTCTATTTACAGGAACTCTCTCTTTGACCTATAGTGGTCTAGAATTTTTAGTTAAAATCAATGACACATTTCTTTCTTCTCTGTCTTCTTTTTCTTCTCCTCTTCTTCCTCCTCCCTTTCTTTCCCTTTCCCCTCCACTTCTCCCCCTTCTTCTTCTTCTTCTCCTTCTCCTTCTCCTCCTCCTCCTCCACCACCACCTCCTCCTCCTCCTCCTCCTCCTCCTTCTTCTTCTTCTTCTTCTTCTTCTTCTTCTGCTTCTTCTTCTTCTTCTGCTTCTTCTTCTTCTTCTTCTTCTTCTTCTTCTTCTTCTTCATCTTCTTCTTCTTCTTCCTTTTTCTTCTTCCTCTGATTGATTACTAACTACTTAATTCAGAATCTCAGTGGCAGCACTGTTTCTCTAAGCTTATTTAACTTCATCAGGGGAATGATGCAAGATATGGGAACCAGAATATAGCAGATTAAAGTACAGCTAATCCATATCAAGTCAAATCTGTACCAAATGAGATTAGTGAGTGTTATACACACACTGGAGCTGAAGAGGAGCCTAAACTTCAGAAATGTCATTGTTTTTATACTTTAATTGTTTGTTGTGAGATGTTTTTGATAGTCTATTTAGAAAATGGGTCATTAGAGAATGTCAGTTGCTTAAAAATCAATCATAAATGCTAATAATGTCTTGAGATAAAATGAAGTAAATTATTAAAAATTAATGTATACATTTAATTTAGACAGTAATGTGTGTGGGGGGGAAGATTCAAGCTTAGTTCATTCTAAAAAAAGACCTAATATAAGCCTACCTGCTGTAAGCAACACATGTATACTCCTGCCTTTGCCCAGAAAAAAATATTCTCTTCAAATTTCTATTGTAAAAAGGAAAACCCTCTCTCTGGAGCACTGAAATTGACTTAAAGCTTCCAGATAAGACACACTTTACAATAAGTTACACCTGGTAATAACATTACAACATTCTCAATCTCTTATATTTATAATGGTCTTCCTTAACCTTGGTTAAAAAACAAAATACGAGTAAAACTATGTTAGTAAATACTAATAAACACTAGTTTAAATTCAAAGACTCCAGTCTCATTATTTTTTCATTCCTCACCAAGAATATCAAAACTCTGAAGTAACTGCAAAGTAACAGTTGATTTTTATTTTGCTTTTTATTGTCACATTATTAGTTTGTAAATAAAGAGTGTTAACTCTCTTCATAGTGGAAATTGTGTCTCTGTGTTCTAATTTGAGTATTCTTATTACCTAATATCATTGTGACATTTGGTAGGCATCACACAAATGTATCTGTTGAATGAACCAATGAATCAATATGAATGAATAAATGTTAAGAATTTATAAATAATTAATAAGGTTGAAAATGAAAAAAAAATGTTAAGTCTGAGAGTGTAGTTTAGACTGTTTGCTCAAAGAGGGAAGATTTATAGATAAGGAAATCCCAGAATATTCAGAATCTGTTAGAAGTATGAAGGAAGTATTTTGTTGTTGTTGTTGTCATTTGTATAATTGCTTATTTATTCTCTCTCACTTTAATCAGCATTCAGCATAGTGTTATGTAAACAAAGTGATTTATTAGAATATCTGGGCCCAGGTGCCCTTGAGCCTTTAAATGAACAAGATCATTAAGCTTTCTCATTTCCCCCAACACTACCTAAAGCAGCATCACTATCACCTTCAACAACAAAGATTTTAACCTTTCAAATACTCAGCACCTAACATATACTTCCATTGGCCTTGCTTTTTGCTTCATTGAATTTATTGGCAAAGGAACCACTTGTTTTAGAAGAGATAATAGTATTACCTTAAGTCATGTAGGGAAAATGACATTTGGACGGTAAAAATACTGCATGGTTTAATTTTCTTATATACTTGTCAACTTTTTTCCTTTATAGTATGTAGATTTGACTTACTTTTCTTAAAATCATGACTAAATGCTTTAACTTGGTGAATATTTACCAAATTTTCTGCCTTTATATATCTTCTCCACACAAATTAGTTTTCAATAAACATTGCCAAGGCTCTCTTTCCTCATATCCTTATCCCTAACCATCTGCAAAATATTTAAAATAAATAAATTAGATACAAAACTGTTAAAGGAAGAGTGAGATTTTGATCTCAACTATTCAGATAACCCAATTTCTGGCTCTCCATATTGATTAAAATCACCAGATTTTGTTCAAACCTCTGCTTCTGTTTGCCTGTGTAAACACAACATATTATTTTTTTGGATGCAGTTTTATGAAGAGAGATTGTTAGTGCTTCAGAGAATAGCTCAAGCATTTTATCTGTTTGCACAAAACCTAAACTTAGATTGAGGGTCTTCTTATTTATATATTTTGCTAAAGAAACTAGTAGCTCTGAACTGTCTCAAGAGAAACACTGTATTTCTCAAATGAACAGCATATACTTAGATCAGATAATTTGTCTTACAAAATTCAATATTTCCTTTTTTTAGGAGAAGAAATAATGATTTAATAATGCTTTGAAGCAAGTAACACTTTAGATGTAATAAATTCTTGCATTGTAGTAGTCCATTTTTCAAGTGCCTTCTAGTAATCCAGACAATTGATGCCCTTTTTTATTTTTCTTATTATACAGATTTTCAGGGAAATACTTATATGAGCAAAATTAATTCTACAAATTTTTTCCTCATTATCATCTTGCATTGTTTTTGAGTGGAAGTGCAACTTTTCTTAAGACTGCCTACAACTTGTTTTTTAGTATTAGTCATACTCCTGATATGTCATTCTGCTTTTTCAAGTTGAGAGGTTGAAGGAGAAAGAGTCAAGAAATTTATTTGAAAATATTCAAACTTATGCTGTTCTAAGGTCACAAATGTAACCTCCTGGCCAGACCATTGTTGGTCATTGACCAAGAGAGTGAGAGAGAGGTGCAATGGTGACAGTTCCAGTTCCCATAGTGTGACTAAGAGTGCATTGTGTTTTCCAATTATGAAAAATTATATACAGCATTTTGCCTATCATGTGCATTTTCTAACTAAAACCAAATCTTTATTATGTTTGTGCCAGATACAGTCCCCGCAGGAAACAGAGAGCTCATTCAAACTTGGCACTTGAAAGATAGTTGAATAATAGTATTATTGTCATAGGTGAAGTCAGAGTTTAGGTCAACCAGCAGGGGACAGGACAGAGATTCAGGACTATAAACAGCAGGGACACTTCACTAAGCCTGGACTTGAAGAGTTGGGGTCAGTTACAGGAATCCAGAAAGAATAGCTAGGGTGAGAGCTACCTCATAGGAGTTGGGACTTTCTGTCAAGGGATGCAGCTGTCCCACGATGACTTAGTAGGGACGTAGCTGAAGTGAATGCATACCAGAACCTCTTTTCCTCTTGTCCTCTTGATCTCCTTTTAGAGTCACCAGTTGGCCAAACACAACTGGAGAACAGAGCATAAATCAACTCACTGTGGCAATTTACACAGTTCAGACTTCTGGATGCAAAGAACAGGAGAGAGAGGGTAGAGAATGGATATGGATGGGAAAACACTGCCACCTGTCACAGAGTCTACAAGGTCTTATGTGATCTGGCCATGATGGTTTCTACCATTTCTACCACATTCCATTTCCTACTACTTAACCTATTACATGCTTTCCTTTGACCACCAAAGCGTTCTTCCTCCCTATCAATGAAACAACTGTACATTTGTCACCTCCTTATTGAGGCCTTCTACAACCACCCAGTTTGAAGTGTGTACATCACTAGTCACTCTTAACACATTATCCTTTTTGCTTTCCTCATGACAGATACCACCCCATAAAATCACCTTGTTCATTTATTTGTTTCCTTATTCATTTATAAGAATTTAGGTTTCTAGTACAAGGACATCATCTGGATTATTGATCACAGTTTGTCCAGTGTTTGGAAGAATCCATGGCCCAAATATAATTTCATTCACATATCCCTCTTGCTTTTTTAGTGGGCAAGAAACTTGTGGCCCAGATGTGCCTCAAGTCATAGGCAGTGTAAGGTTAAAGGAAAAGCTTAGTTATCCCTAACTCCACTAAGTATCACCATAAATTATACTGCTTTCTAATGTTGCAATTTGGAAGACAGTAGGAGGGTTTCCCTGGTGGCACAATGTGGTTAAGAATCCGCCTGCCAATGCAGGGAACAAGGGTTTGAGCCCTGGTCCGGGAAGATCCCCTATGCCACGGAGCAACTAAGCCCGTGCACCACAACTACTGAGCCCGCGTGCCACAACTACTGAAGCCCGCATGCCTAGAGACCATACTCTGCAACAAGAGAAGCCACTGCAATGAGAAGCCCACACCCCGCAAGGAAGAGTAGCCCCTGCTCGCTGCAACGAGAGAGAAAGCCCACACACAGCAATGAAGACCCAACACAGCCAAAGATAAATAAATAAAAATAAATAAATAAAAATAAAAAGACAGTAGGGTTTTGCTTGTGACCTGTTAGAGTTAATGAAGCATTAGAAGTTGACTCATTTGAGAATAAGCACTTAGTTTATGGTTGTAGAAAATTCTGAGTCAGTGTTTGCTGTAGAGTGGAGAAGAGAACTCTAAATAATAACTCCATGTCAGTAGGTCTGTATAACTGTTGTTTAAGTTTAGGCATTTAGATTTTTAACATATTCAAATCTACCATGTTACACATAAAAAGCAACTTCTGCTCTGCATTTCTATCCATGACACCTGGGCAAAACCAGAAATGGCTTATTTGATGAAACACTTACTGTTTTGTTAAAAGAAAACTACTTTCAATCCTTGTCTAACAGAAACTACACAAGTTATATCCCTTTTTCATTTTACATTTCAATTAAGTCTCATCCATCCCCTTTCTTTCTCTGCCTTCTGAATCATATCCAGTTGGAAGTGTCAATGTCACTCTTGAAAAAAAAATATGGACTTTTTTTCATTTAGTCATTCCCAGTATCCTTCCCTAGCTTTTGTTACACATAATGAAAACAAAAGCTGATAGAGATGTTTTTAATGAAAGTTTAAATGGGTGGTAGTAGAAATGGGGAAAGAAGAATGGGAAAGCAAAATAGCAAAATCTTTTTAAGCATTTACAATAACAGTGTTTCCACAATTTCTTTTCTTGTATAATTACACTGGGAGCAACTCTTCTGCTTGGCATCCTTTCTTCTCTTGCTGTACACAATTCTCTCTCACATCCACTGCTCCTTATTTTACAAAATAAAGCTATGTGCAGAGGAGAAGATAAGCCCCAGTTAAATTTTCTACTATCTTGTCAAAAATTTTAACATTTCATTCATTTCAGTCATTTTATAATTTGTGTATTTGTTGGCATTGGAAATGAGCATTGTTTCTCCTTCATTTTTTTCATTCTATTTGTTTTTGCTTCCTAAATATCCAAGCTCATTCTATGTACCAGCCTTGTATTCCTTTACCTATCTAAACTGGGCACCAGGGGAGCCACATATTTTCATATTCATGCCTGGAGAAGAAGACAGCGAGAGCTCTAAAATTCTACCCTGATGACTCATTTTGTTGAAAGCTCTAAAACCCTTCCTTACAGAACTCCACTCTGTCACCCAACAGCTGCTCATATTTTTGCAATTAAACTGTGATCTCAGTGTTTCGCCTTCCAGGGAATCACAACATTCTTAGACACCTCTTTTCAGATTTCTTTTACTATACATCAGTTTTGTTTGTCTTGACCTTCTTATAAATGGAAGCATACAGTATGTCCTTCTTTATGCTTAGTTTCTTTCATTTAAAAATGGTTTTGTTATGTAACCATGTTGTACTATTAGTGGTGTTTTGTTTCTTTTTTTAATTGAACTGTATTATTGTACTGTATGAATGCACTGCTATTTGTTTATCCATTCTTCAGTTGATGAATATTTGGGTCTCCAATTTGGGAGCATCATAAATAAAACTGGGATAAACAGTTTGTGGACATATGATTTGTTGACCTTGGGTTAATATCTAGAAGTGGAATTACTAGGTCCTAGGGGAGGGATATGTTAAACATATAAAAAAGTGTGAAAACTTTTTGCCAAGCTGTTATAACATGTTATATCCCAACTCCTGAAATGTATGATATTCCCTTCATTCTACAACCTCACCAACCATTAGTTTTATCAGACTTCTCCATATTAATCACTCATGTGATTATGAAATCAAACATCATTTTCATTTCAATTTGTACTTCTTATTGTATACATATGTACAGGAATATCTTATGTATTAATCGGCAATTCCTACAAATGCTTGTGTAGTAGCTGCTCACGTTTTTGACCAAATATTTTTACATTGGGATTTAAGTTTTTTGTTTGTTTGTTTTCTAGTAGTTTCCATATTGTGGACACAAGTTCTATGTCAGAAAGGAGAATTTTGAATGTTATTATAATACTAGGGCTGATCTTTAATTTTCTGAATAATGATTTCTAATAAGCAGAATTTCTTAACTGGAAGACAATTTTTTAAAGTTGTCTTAATACTTAGCAATTTTGGGATCTGCTCAAACAAATCTTTACTTTGTTGAAGATAGTATTCCATCTTTTTTTCTACAGCAGCTTTATAGTTTTAGAATTAAGTGTGGCTAGGCTGATTACCCCTCTAGAATGAATTTTTGAGTGTGTAGTGTGAGATTGATTTTGAGGTCCTTTTTTTTTTTTTTAGCCAATTGTTTCAGCACCATTTGTAGGCAGGGCTGTCCTTTCTCAATTGAATTGCTTTGATGCCTTTGCTGAAATCCGTCAAATGTGTGGGTTTATTTCTGGTTTCTCTATTTTGTCCTATTAATCTATATCTGTCATTTTGCCACTTCCATACTCCCACATTTTCTGAATTACTGTAGCTTTAGACAAAGTCTTGAAATCAAGTAGTATAAATATTCCAAATCTGTTCTTCTATTTAAAGATTGTTTTGGTTAGTTTTGATCATTTCTATTTCCATACACATTTTAGGATATATTACCCAATTCTCAAAAGAAAGCATGTTGGAATATTAATTGGGGTTACATTTCATCTATGCATGAATTTTGGAAGACTGAACATTTTAATATTACAATCTAAGTATATTGTATACTCCTTCCATTTATTTATTTATTATTATTTTTTTTATTCTTTACTGGAGGCTAAGACCTCCAGAGCAATATTTAATAGAACTGATGACAGCAGAAATAGTTGATGTTTTTTCCTTATCATGGGCAGGAGGATAGGTCACTATTCACAATTAAATATGATATTAATACTAGGTTTCTTATAGACTCCACTTATCAGTTTGAAGAAATTCACTTCTATGAATAATTTTCTGAAGATGTTATTTACTGATTTTATTTAATAACTTTTATGCCTATTGGGATGGTTATATCATTTTTAATCTGCTAATGTGGCAAATTACATTTTTTGATTTTCAAATATTCAACCAAAGTGCATTTCTGAGATAAACCCCACTAAATCATTAAGGTATCATTGAGTTTTTCTCATATACAGATGAATTTAAATTGCTAATGAATTGGTAAGGATTTTTCTGTCTATCATCATGAGTGATCTTGGTCTATAATTTTCTATTCTTATAATGTGTCTGTCAGGTTGACATATCTGTTGGGAATTCTCTTCCTCAGTGTTATCTAAAATGGTTTTTCTAAGATTTCAATATTTCTCTCTTAAATGAACCACAGAGTTCACACCTGACATTATCTGGCCATGGATATGTTCTTTGTGGAGATTTTTTTTTATATATATAAGAACCTTAATTTACTTAATAGGTATACCCCTATTCCGATTTTTTTAAAATTTATTTTTGTGACAATCATAGTAGGTTCTATTTTTCAAATAAATTTTCATTATTATCTATATTGCTGAATTGCCATAGAGTTTTTTATAATACAATTTTATTTTATTTTATTTTAATTCTGGTTTGATCTCTATTTTATCACCTTTCATTCTTAGTAGTAATCATTTTGTCTTCTCTTTTTCTTTTTTTTCATTTCCAATCTTCCTTAAGTTTCTCAAAGGAAAAAAAAAATTGACTTTGTTAATATTTATGTTGTTTTGTGTTTCATTGATTTCTGCTATTATATCAATTATTCCTTTCCTTATTCTCACTTTGTGTTTAATTTTCTCTTCATTTTCTAGCTTTTTATGATAAAAACTTATTTCAATGAGTTTAAACCTTTCTTTTTCCTAATATAAAAATGTAAGGCTATAGAAGCAACCACTCATTTTAATGTGTCATAATTTCATTTTACTCACATTTTCCAAATCCTTTGTAGTTTCTTCTTTGATGCATGGATCATTTAAAAGTGTATTTGTTTCAGTCCTCCTGCATGCCTATAATAAAATACCACAGACTGGGTAACTTACAAGCAACATTTTTTTTTTTTTTAATCCATTCTAGAGACTGGAAGTTTAATACCGGAGTGCCAGCATGGTCACATGAGGGCCCTCTTTCAGATCACAGACTTCCTCTTTGTATCTACACTTGGCAAAAGGAGCTAGTGAGCTCTGTGGGGTCTCTTTTATCAGAGCACTAATCTCCAACATGAGGACTCACACAACCTAATTGCCTCTGAAAGACCCCAGCTCCTAATGTCATCACCATGGGGTTTAGGTTTTCAAAATACAAATTTTGGGAGGAGCAAATATTCAGACCATAGCAGAGTGTATAGTAGTGTGTGTGTGCGTGTGTGTGTGTGTGTGATTTCCAGATATTTGGGTCTTTTTTAATTGATTTTTATTGATTCTAAATTAACCCATGTGGTTGAAGAACATACTCTGTACTATTTTTTTTTCTTCTCTTTTCTTTCTTAAGGAATATTATGCTTCAACATATTGTCTATTTTGGTGAAATTCCTGTGTGAATTCTGAAAAGCAAGGTGTAGTATTCTATAAATTTCAATTGAGGTAAGTTGCAAGATAAAGATAACATTTTTAAATATTCTGGGTGCCTGGTAATATTTTTATCTAATTCTATGAGTTACTGATAAATATGCTTTAGAATATTCAATTATGAGAGTAAACTTGTCTAATTCTCTCTTTAGTTGTCTTTATTTTGGCTTCAAGTATTGTAAAGTACTGATTTTCAGTACATACACATCCCATAATGGTATATCTTCCTAGTAAAATTACCCTTTGGTCCATATGCAAAGTTCCTCTTTGTGACTGGTAATACTACTTGCCTTAGAATCTGTATTGTCTAACTATAGCCACACTTGTTTTCTTATTTCTACTGTGTGCATGCTTTTTTCTATCCTACTACTGTTAGTCCATCTGATTTTTTATATTTGTTTTTTTCTATGAGACCTCATATACTTGAAGCTTTTATTTAAAAACCAGCCAGGCCATTTAGGTGTGAGATCTGAAATTAAGATTGAATATTTAAGTGATGTCTTGACATCTGGTAATATTGGGAAGGTCTCAGACAGCCTACCCACAAGTTTCCCTCCCACCATGGCTGCTGAAGATAAGCTTCCCTTGCCAACCAAGACCCTTTATCACAGAGACCAGGCATAGTGCCTGCTTATGCCCAGTAGCAAGCCTCAGTTTCAGGCCAGCATGTGGAATTATTTAAATTACCTTATTACATCTTTCCTCAGAAAACTAGGGTCAACTCACCCTCTTTTTACTACAAAGCCTACTTCTCACATCCTATGCTTATTCACAGTTCCTAAGTGCATCCTTGTGTGGCCCTGAGGGTATGCAGTGCCCTTCTCCCCATGCTGTGAGTCTTTGTGTATATGAATTGTAGTCTCTTTCATCTGTCCAGTGCCACATGTTGTTTGTTCAGTCATTTCATATAATTTAGAGGAGGAGATCCCTCCATTATCAACAGGGTAAATAGAGGTAATAAAAAACAACAATATCTGTGCTCAAAATAGATTGTTTGTCTCTTTATATTTAATGTAAATATTGTGATGTATGGATTTAGGTCTATCATTTGTTGTTGTCTATTCTTCTTCTACATATTAGTTTTCTTCTTCTGTGATTGCTTTTTATTTTGGGGTATATTAATTAGGCTGCTATTTTATTTTAATTCCTCTGTTTTTCAGCTATACCACTTTATATTATTTTTTATTGATGTGGGTGACTGGCAGGGAGTTATAATATTATTCCTTGTCATCAAAGTCTAATAATTAAACTTTTTCCATAAAATTAAAGATCATTACATCAGTATAATTCAATATGTCCCATCTTTTCTTTGTGCTATTTTTGACACAAATTTTACATTATACTAATAAACATACTTATTATTTTTCATGCTCTCAATATCTTATATGCATTTTAGTTCCCATCTTGTGTTCTTTGCAGCTGAAAATTTCCTTTGGAATTTTCTGTAGTGCATGTCTCCTAGGGACAAGTTTTCTCATCTTGCACTGATCTGAAAAATAAAAAAAATCTATTTTCATTCATTTTTGAAGGATATTTTCTTTATATGCACACTTCTTAGTTGAAAGATTTTATCTCAACACTTTAATGATGTTTTTTTCCATTGTTTTCTTGCAGCCATTGTTTCTGAGGACTCATAAACTGTATTTAGTATTGTTGCTACCTTATATATAATCTGACATTTTTACCTATTTGGCTTAATTTTTTTAATCTTTTTTCTTGGCTTTAAACAGTTTGAATATGATGTGACTAACAATTTTTTTTGTTTTACTTTATAATATACATGTTGCTTGAGGTTTATTGGTCTTTCTGAATTTTTTGTTTACATTTTTCATCACATGTGGACATTTATTTGCATTTATTTATCCAAACATATTTTGTTCTTGTCAGTCTATTTTTCCTCTCCTTAAAAGACTCTGTTTACCCTTACCTTACAGTAGAAAATTCAATACTGCTCACAGGTAACATAGTACCTATTCTCTTTTTCAGTCTTATTTCTCGCTGTTCTCCAAATTGAATAACATCTTTGAACTATCCTCAGGTTCACTGGTTATCCACCCTGTTAATTTTTTTTTATATATATAGAAGATATTGTATTTTTAACTTTAGCATATCACTATTTCTATTTTTAATTTTCTCTTTAGTGCAGTAATACCCATGTAGTTAATCATATATATATATATATATATATATATATATATATATATATATGTATATATACATATATTGCTTTAAGTTCTTTAACATGCGCAAAATGAACGTTTTAAGCCCTTGTTTTCTAATTCTAGCATCTGATTAATCTAAGTGTCTTTATCTATTGACCACTCTTTGTCCTAACAATGTGTCATGTTTTCTCCTTTCTTGGCATTTCTACTGATTTTATTATTATTATTACATACTAGCTATTGTGCACAATATGTTTCAATTCGTTTGGATTTAACTCTATTCTTCCGAAGAGTGCTTATTCGTTTTATTTGGCAAATACATTACTAACTGATCATATTGATGTTTTGTAGGCTCAGTTTTACATTTTGCATGACAGAACAATTCTATTTGCCCTTAGTCATAGTATTGATCTCCTTACCATCAAACATAGTGTTTGACCTATGTAGCAATGTAGCAATTCTTAGGTTGGAATGGGAAGCCTTAGTTGTTCATGAAGCCTGTTTAAGTCTGCATGACTTACTCAGTGAACTCTATTTTCTTTGTATTGATCAGCAGCATCTTTGTTCACCATTTTAGGCCCACCATTTTTGATTTTCTACTGGCCTCTTACTCTTCCCTACATGCATCCATACTTCAGGCTACAACCAATGTTTCCCAGAATGTTTATATACAGATAAGTCTTTCCACTACATGACTTTTTTCCTTATGTGTTTTCCCTCCTCAATTTCCAGCTGCTTTTGAATATCTGAAATCTGTCCTGGAAAGTCTGAAAATGATGCAATCATCTTTTTAAAGTTTTAGTCCAAAATGTCCCATGCTATGCAGATTACTGAGTTCCTTCAGTGAAAAGATAGATAAATGAGGATCTCACTCATGCACAGATCTCTTCTTTCAAGGATCAGATTTTTCCTTGTTTTCCATTAATATTCACATACATATACATAGACAATATGATGGGGGAAAGCCTCCTCATTCAATTTTCATCCTGAAATAGTAAACTTATGAATGAAAACAAAGAATCTGAGGTGAAAAATAGCAAGGGAATAATATAGAAAAATAAGAGTAGGAAAAAGCAGAAAATTCAACTGAGTTAAGATAAAACAACTTTCTTAATATTGGATATAGTCTGTATACAGCAGTAATGTTAAGAATTGAGGAAATGGAAAATATCTCCAACTCCTTACTGTTCTCCACTCAAATTTTGTACATTTCACATCCATCATTTTTGCTTCTGAGCTTTTAATATTTTTAAAGGCTCTATCCCCAAAAGTGAACTGTTGGAAAATGTCAGATGTAGCTTTGCTGTTCTAATAAAATGATGTTTGCATATGTATTTTGTGTCTATTCTGTTGTCAAAATCATATGGACAAATTAGGCTTTCTAAATTTCAGAACGTATAAGTGCACTTTTCCACTGAATTTTCTTCTTCTATAAGAAGATTATTTAACAAGTAACAAACCATAGCAGGGACACAAGATGATTTTCTAGCTTATTGTCTTCCCTATTGTCATCAGGTGATTTTACTTTCCTAGGTTCTCCAGGTTTTAATTTGCCCAGAAAGATGTTTTAAGCCATGGCCACTCTGCAGATGTAGTGTCTTATTCTCACTAGACAGTAAAATGAATATTGTATATCCTTGATTCCAATCCTATTATGTTACTTTTTGAGCAGAGGTAAACCAGAGGGGTGCCCATGCAATGATACTCTTTATTTATATATATTTTTGAATTTTATTTAATTTATTTTTTTATACAGTAGGTTCATATTAGTTACCCATTTTATACATATTAGTGTATATATGTCAATCCCAATCTCCCAATTCATGACAACACACACACACACACACACACACACCACTTTCCCCCCTTGGTTTCCATACGTTTCTGCTCTACATCTGTGTCTCATTTTGGCCCTGCAAACCTGTTCATCTGTACCATTTTTCTACATTCCACATATATGTGTTAATATATGATATTTGTTTTTCTCTTTCTGACTTACTTCACTCTGTATAACAGTCTCTAGATCCATCCACGTCTCTACAAATGACCCAGTTTCATTCCTTTTTATGGCTGAGTAATATTCCATTGTGTATATGGACCACATCTTCTTTATCCATTCATTTGTCAATGGGCATTTAGGTTGTTTCCATGACCTGGCTATTGTAAATAGAGCTGCAATGAACATTGAGGTACATGTGCCTTTTTGAATTATGCTTTCCTCTGGGTATATTCCCAATAGTGGGATTGCTGGTCATATGGTATTTCTATTTTTAGATTTTTAGGGAACCTCCATACTGTTCTCCATAGTGGTGGTATCAATTTACATTCCCACCAACAGTGCAAGATGATAACCTTTTCTCCACACCCTCTCCAGCATTTTCTGCTTGTAGATTTTCTGATGATGCCCGTTCTAACTGGTGTGAGGTGATACCTCATTGTAGTTTTGATTTGCATTTCTCTAATAATTAGTGATGTTGAGCAGCTTTTCATGTGGTTCTTGGCCATCTGTATGTCTTCTTTGGAGAAATGTCTATTTAGGTCTTCTGCCTATTTTTGGATTGGGTTTTTTTGTTTTTTTAATATTGAGTTGTATGAGCTGCTTGTATATTTTGGAGATTAATGTTTTGTCCATTGATTTATTTGCAAATATTTTCTCCCATTCTGAGGGTTGGCTTTTCGTCTTGTTTGTAGTTTCCTTTGCTGTGCAAAAGCTTTTAAGTTTCATTAGGACCCATTTATTTATTTTTGTTTTTATTCCCATTACTCTAGGAGGTGGATCAAAAAAGATCTTTCTGTGATTTATGTCAAAGAGTGTTCTTCCTATGTTTTCCTCTAAGAGTTTTATAGTGTCCAGTCTTACATTTAGGTCTCTAATCTGTTTTGAGTTTATTTCTGTGTATGGTGTTAGGGAGTGTTCTAATTTCCTTCTTTTACATGTAGCTGTCCAGTTTTCCCAGCACCACTTATTGAAGAGACTGTCTTTTCTCTATTGTATATCCTTGCCTCATTTGTCATAAATCAGTTGACCATAGGTGTGTGGGTTTATCTCTGGGCTTTCTATCCTGTTCCATTGATCTATATTTATGTTTTTGTGCCAATACCATATTCATATTGTCTTGATTACTGTAGCTTTGTAGTATAGTCTGAAGTCAGGAGTCTGATTCCTCCAGCCCTGTTTTTTTTCCCTCAATGGAAATTCACATTTTTTTCCAAATTCCCAAAGACTGCTTTGGCTATTCAGGGTCTTGTGTGTCTCCATACAAATTTTAAGATTTTTTGTTCTAGTTCTGTAAAAAATGCCATTGGTAATTTGATAGGGACTGCATTTAATCTGTAGTTTGCTTTGGATAATGTAGTCACAGTGATACTCTTTTTAAGTCTGCTATTCCACCTATACTTACTATTGCATAGGTAGCTTGGATACCTACAATCAAAACTGAATTTTTTTTTTTTCTGGCTACGTATACAGTGGGCTTTTTCTTTCTTTTTTTTTTCCCCTCTGTTACTTGTCTCAGCTATTGTTTATATCAGTATCTGTTTATCAACTATTATCCTCATTTTTCACAAGAGACATATGAATTATATAACAGCCATATATTTGATCTGAATATCAAAGAGATTTGCATTGACTCAGATATTTCATTCTTTTTTAAATTTTTTAAAATATTTATTGGAGTGTTGTTGCTTTACAATGTTGTGTTAGTTTCTACTGTACAGAAAAGTGAATCAGCTATACGTATACATATACCCCCCCACACACTTTTTTTGGATTTCCTTCCCATTTAGGTCACCACAGAGCACTGAGTAGAGATCCCCATGCTAAACAACAGGTTCTCATTAGTTATCTATTTTATACATAGCATCAATGGTTTATATAGTCAATCCTAATTTCCCAATTCATCTCACCCCCCCCTTCACCCTTGGTATCCATACATTGTAACATACTTCATTCTTAATTGAGGTATTTTATTTTATGTTTCATTAATAATATATTTACAACCAATACCCTGGACATGGTCTCAAGATTTGTAGGGATGAGGGATGACTGAGAACTTATTAATTCTTTTTCATGGCTCAGCATCAACCAAGAATTCTCTTGGAAGACTTTAGCTTGAACAAAGTGTGACAGGAATTCTCTCAGAATGACTGCAGCCTACTACTGATGGGTGGTAGTAGGAAGATACTGGTATATTCGAGGAGCAGTAGAAATATCTAAGCAAACACGCTTACTCACGGAGTTTTTGAAGCAATTATCTAGCTTAATTCTTTATTTCTTTGAGAATAAAATGGAAGTGAATTGATTTTTCCTGAAATCCTCACCTTTCCAAACTGCTGAATAAAATAATGATTGAGGTATGAGTTTCTATAGCAATATCTTGTTAGAAAACTCTGAATTAATGTTAATTTAGTCACAAGATCTTAAAATCCCCTTAAGTCTTACCTCAACTCTTAACATTCTATTACAGTTATGAAAAAGATAAACTGCCCAATGACCAGAATATCATGACATCATAGTTATGAGAAAAATTAATTTTTCAATGAACTGGACATTTTAGTCATATTTATAACCATTTTCTTTCAAATTTATGTCATGCTAATTATAGTTAACATAGTAATCCAGTTAATAATTTAAGGAGTGTTGTGATTTTCTTTCAGTTCCTTGATTTCTTTGTTGAAGAGAAATAGCTCTAATGAATTTTTACAACAACCTCAGTAAATCATTACATTTTATTCCCAGTTTAATATAATAAAACCAATGGAATGCTCTACTTTTAGAAATATTTGCTGTAGTATCTCTCTACATGAACTGAGAGAAAAAAAAATCAGTTTAAGTTTTTCACTTTATGAGCTCTATGATGCAAAGTCCAAGGTATATACACTGTTCTTCCTGAGATTTTCTGACCACATTCTCTTTCCTCTTTTGTAGTTATTTTATAACAATCTCACAGGTTTTGACTGGTTTGCAAGTCAGTTTATCTACTGTCACCCAGGATGATATAAATGCTCTATTGACACAGTGACATAAAGATCTTACTTTTTAGTAATACCAGCATGTCTCACTACATGACACTCTTAACATTTATTAAGATTCTTACTAAATTATACCTTTCTGTTACTTATTAAAATTCATATTGGAATGGTCAAAGTTTAAAAGTGTTTTCCTTGCTTGAGGTGTGTCATAGAATAGGGTTGTTTTTTTTTTGGGGGGGGGTTGTTTTTTCAGGATTGTGTTGAGACATGTGAGCACTCAATTAAAAATACTTAATCTTTATTTCTGGTCAAGTCCTGATTGTAGTACTTGAGCATTTATTTATGGAATGTTTTAAGAGCATGTTTCCATAAGTGGCAGCCAGAAACATGAACTTTAAAAATCTTCAAATTTTCTTCAAAATTCAGTAACATTAAGAGGTCTATACCTTCAACTCATGCAGTCGTTTGAAAGCCTCTTATTGACTATATATAAACTTAGTTTCTCTCCCAGAGAAGTCTAAAGCCTGAAAGGCATTTTAAAGTACATAATACCTAGAAGGAAACATTAAGAATTCTGGAGAGAAAGCTCCAAGGAGCAAATCAATAAGCTCTATCAACGTGAGAAAGGAAATAAAAATCATTTGGGAATATTAAGAGAAACTGCAAAAAAAAAAAAAAAAGTCAAATTAAACACTTCCAAAGCAAATACATTTCAAGTCCAATTGTCATTGTTTGGTGTACTCAGCTGAGTTACCTTACTGGCTGAACAAGATAAAGCTCGCAAGACTCTAAAAAATTCTGGCTAAAGATTCCTTGAAATTATCACAAATTGGGCTTATCTACATTTGTGTTTATTTCCAATTAAAATTAATTTATGCCAACTCTGCTCCGTTCAAAGTAACAATGTAATAATGCCTATAATTTATGGATGTTAACCCTTAGGAAAACTCTATGAGATTTATGTTTATTTGTATAGGAGAAGGAGAAGAAACATAGGAGATTAAATAACCTGCCCTAGGTCCTGTTTGAGGAAGAATCAGAACTGAAACGTGAGCTAAACCAGTCTGACTCATGTTGAAGTTTGTATTCTTAAACACTGTCTATAATAAGTTGAATACTAGATGCTTTTTATAATGAGGGACAATATGATTCAAAATGCTTCAAATGCTTTTGTCATATTAAACAGGAAAGATACAGTTTCTCAATATATTTGGACTAAGTAATTAATAAAACTAGATACAGCTCCTTGAAGAAGTGATGTTTGCAACAAGAGAATTAAACAACTATTCCTTTGTGTTTTATGGTATAGAGCCTACTATTCTGACATGTTTGTTTTGAAAATTCAACTTTCACAAAGATCTTCACTAATAACAACATATTCTGCATTATGTGGATAATGTTTAACATTAAGCAAAAGATCCACATACTTCTGATTAGGAAAACTGGAAGAAAATTGAAAGATTATAGTGTAATTGTGTTTTGCTGAACCCGAAAATTTAAATTACTTATAGCCTTAGAGAGCCATTTTCTTTTGGTGTGTTTTACATAATACCTAGCAACACTTTCTCTACTTTTGTTTATGAATGTCATAAACAAATGAAACTCATGCATGCACTAACTAGTAATAATCTGGAATCAAATTCTCTTTGTCTCATTATTCAGAGACTTATTTTACATAAACCTTGAGTTCAAAGTCCTTGAAGGCTTTTATTTTTATTTTATATATTTATTTTATTTAACATCTTTATTGGAGTATAATTGCTTTACGGTGGTGTGTTAGTTTCTGCTGTATTACAAAGTGAATCAGATTTACATATACATATATCTGCATATCCCCTCCCTCTTGCGCCTCCCTCCCACCCTCCCTATCCCACACTTCTAGGTGGTCACAAAGCATCAAGCTGATCTCGCTGTGCTATGTGACTGCTTCCCACTAGCTATCAATTTTACATTTGGTAGTGTATATATGTCCATGAAAATCTCTCACTTAATCCCACCTTGCACTTTCCCCTCCCTCAGTCCTCCCTCAAGTCCATTCTCTACATCTGTGTCTTCATTCCTGTCCTGACCCTAGGTTCTTCAGAACCTTTTTTTTTTTCTTTCTTAGCTTCTATATATATATATATATATATATATATATATATATGTGTGTGTGTGTGTGTGTGTGTGTGTGTTAGCATATGATATTTATTTTTCTCTTTCTGACTTACTTCACTCTGTATGACAAACTCTAGGTCTATCCACCTCACTACGAATAACTCAGTTTCATTCCTTTTTATGGCTGAGTAATATTCCATTAAATACATGTGCCACATCTTCTTTATCCATACATCTGTTGATGGACAAGTAGGTTGCTTCCATATAATGGCTAATGTAAATAGTGCTGCAATGAATATTGTAGTACATGACTCTTTTTGAATTATGGTTTTCTCAGGGTATATGTCCAGTAGTGGGATTGCTGGGTCATATGGTAGTTCTATTTTTAGTTTTCTAAGGAACCTCCAAACTATTCTCCATACTGGCTGTATCAATTTACATTTGTGCCAACAGTGCAAGAGGGTACCCTTTTCTCCACACCCTCTCCAGCACTTATTGTTTGTAGACTTTTTTATGATGGCCATTCTGACAAGTGTGAGGTGATACCTCATTGTAGTTTATTTATTTATTTATTTATTTGCTGTACGTGGGAGTCTCACTGTTGTGGCCTCTCCCATTGCGGAGCTCAGGCTCTGGACACGCAGGCTCATTGGCCATGGCTCATTGGCCTAGCCACTCCGCGGCATGTGGGATCTTCCCTGACTGGGGCACGAACCCATGTACCATGCATCAGCAGGCAGACTCTCAACAACTGCGCCACCAGAGAAGCCCCACATTGTAGTTTTGATTTGCATTTCTCTCATGATTAGTGATGTTGAGCATCCTTTCATGTGTTTGTTGGCAATCTATATATCTTCTTTGGAGAATTGTCTATTTAGGTCTTCTGCCATTTTTGGATCGGGTTGTTTGTTTTTTCTGACATTGAGTTGCATGAGCTGCTTGTATATTTTAGAGATTAATCCTTTGTCAGTAGCTTCATTTGCAAATATTTTCTTGCATTCTGAAGGTTGTCTTTTCATCTTGTTTATTGTTTCCTTTGCTGTGCAAAAGTTTTTAAGTTTCATTAGGTGCCATTTGTTTATTTTTGTTTTTATTTCCATTTGTCTAGAAGGTGGGTCAAAAATGATTTTACTGTGATTTATGTCATAGAGTGTTCTGCCTGTGTTTTCCTCTAAGAATTTGATAGTGTCTGGCCTTACATTTAGGTCTTTAATCCATTTTGAGTTTACTTTTGTGTATGGTGTTAGGGAGTGTTCTAATTTCATTCTTTTACATGTAGCTGTCCAGTTTTCTCAGCACCACTTATTGAAGAAGACTCTTCTCTCCATTGTATATTCTTACCTCTTTTGTCAAAGATAAGGTGACCATATATGTGAGGGTTTATCTCTGGCCTTTCTATCCTCTGCCATTGATCTATATTTCTCTTTTTGTGCCAGTACCATACTGTCTTGATTACTGTAGCTCTGTAGTATCATCTGAAGTCAGGGAGCCTGATTCTTCCACCTCCGTTTTTCTTTCTCAAAATTGTTTTGACTATTTGGGGTCTTTTGTGTTTCTATACAAATTGTGCATTTTTTTCTTCTAGTTCTGTGAAAAATGCCATTGGTAGTTTGTTAGGGATTGCATTGAGTCTGTAGATTGCTTTGGGTAGTATAGTCATTTTCAAAATATTGATTCTTTCAATCCAAGAACATGGTGTACCTCTCCATCTGTTTGTATCATCCTTAATTTTTTCATCAGTGTGTTATAACTTTCTGCATACTGGTCTTTTTTTCTCCTTAGGTAGGTTTATTCCTAGGTACTTTATTTATTTGTTTGTTTATTTTTTGTTGCAATGGGAGTGTTTCCTTAATTTCTTTTTCAGATATTTCATCATTAGTGTATAGGAATGCAAGAGATTTCTGTGCATTAATTTTGCATCCTGCTACTTTACCAAATTCATTGATTAGCTCTAGTCATTTTATGGTAGTATCTTTAGTATTCTCTATGTATAGTATCATGTCACCTGCAAGCAGTGACAGTTTTACTTCTTCTCTTCCAATTTGGATTCCTTTTACTTCTTTTTCTACTCTCATTGCTGTGGCTAAAACTTCCTAAACCATATTGAATAATAGTGGAGAGAGTGGAAAATCTTGTCTTGTTCCTGATCTTAGTAGAAATGCTTTCAGTTTTTCAACATTGAGAACAATGTTGGCTGTGTGTTTCTCATATATTGCCTTCATTATGCTGAGATAAGTTCCTCTATGCCTGCTTTCTGGAGAGTTTTTTTTAAATCATAAATGGGTGTTGAATTGTGCAATTTTTTTTTACATCTATTGAGATGATCATATGATTTTTATCCTTCAATTTGTTAGTATGGTTAATCACATTGATTGATTTGTGTATATTGAAGAATCCTTGCATTCTGGGATAAACCCCACTTGATCATGGTGTATGATCATTTTAATGTGCTGTTGGATTCTGTTTGCTAGTATTTTGTTGAGGATTTTTGCATCTATGTTCATCAGAGATACTGGCCTGTAGTTTTCTTTTTTTGTGACATCTTTGTATGGTGTTGGTATCAGGGTGATTTTGGCCTCATAGAATGAGTCTTAGAGTGTTTCTCCCTCTGCTATATTTTGGAGGAGTTAGAGACGGATAGGTGTTAGCTCTTCTCTAACTGATAGAATTCCCCTGTGAAGCCATCTCTTCCTGGGCTTTTGTTTGATGGAGGATTTTTTTTTTTTTTTTTTAGCAGTATGCGGGCCTCTCACTGTTGTGGCCTCTCCTGTTGTGAAACACAGGCTCCGGACGTGCAGGCTCAGCAGCCATGGTTCACAGGCCTAGATGCTCTGAAGAATGTGGGATCTTCCCAGACTGGGGTACGAACCTTTGTCCCCTGTATCGTCAGGTGGACTCTTAACCACTGTGCAACTAGGGAAGCCCTGTTGTAGGATTTTTAATCACAGTTTCAGTTTCAGTGCTTGTGATGGGTCTGTGTATATTTTCTATTTCTTCCTGGTTCAGTCTTTGAAGTTTGTGTTTTTCTAAGAATTTGTCCATTTTTCCATGTTGTCCATTTTATTTCATGTATTTTCTTGTAGTATTCTCTCATGATCCTTTGTATTTCTGCACTGTCAATTGTTACTTTTTCTTTTTTTGTGTGTGTGTGGTACATGGGTTTCTCACTGCTCTGGCCTCTCCCATTGCAGAGCACATGCTTGGGTCACATATCTTTTGACCCAAGATATGATATCCTAGAGAATGTTCCATAAGCACTTGAGAAGAAAGTGTGTTCTGTTGTTTTTGAATGAAATATCTTGTAAATATCAATTAATTCCACCTTGTTTAATGTGTCATTTAAAGCTTGAGTTTCCTTTTTTATTTTCATTTTGTATGATCTCTCCATTGGTGAAAGTGGTGTGTTAAAGTCCCATATTATGATTGTGTTGCTGTCAATTTCCCCTTTTATGGCTGTTAGCATTTGCCTTATGTATTGAGGTGTTCCTATGTTGGGTGCAAAAATATTAACAATTGTTATATCTTCTTCTTGGATTGATCCCTTGATCATTATGTAGTGTTCTTCTTTGTCTCTTGTAATAGTCTTTATTTTAAAGTCAATTTTGTCAGATATGAGAATTGCTACTCCAGCTTTCTTTTGATTTCCAATTGCATGGAATATCTTTTTCCATCCCCTCACTTTCAGTCTGCATGTGTCCCTAGGTCTGAAGTGGGTCTCTTGTAGACAGCATGTATGCGGGTCTTGTTTTTGTATACCTTCACGCAGTCTATGTCTTTTCATTGGAGCATTTAATCCATTTACATTTCAGGTAATTATCAATATGTATTGTCCTATTACCTTTTTCTTAATTGTTTTGGGTTTTTTTATTGTAGGTCTTTTCCTTCTCTTGTGTTTCCTGCCTAGAGAAGTTCTTTTAGCATTTGTTGTAAGGCTGTTTTGGTGGTGCTGAATTCTGTTAGCTTTTGCTTGTCTGAAAATATTTTAATTTCTCTGTTGAATCTGAGTGAGGTCCTTACTGGGTAGAGTAATCTTGGTTCTTGGTTTTTGCCTTTCATCACTTTAAATATGTGCTGTCCCTCCCTTCTGGCTTGCAGAGTTTCTGCTGAAAGATCAGCTGTTAACATTATGGGGATTCCCTTGTATGATATTTGTTGCTTTTCTTTTGCTATTTTTAATATTTTTCCTTTGTGTTTATTTTTTGATAGTTTGATTAATATGTGTCTTGGTGTGTTTCTCCTTGGATTTTTCCTGTATGGGACTCTCTGCACTTCCTGGTCTTCATTATTTATTTTCCCATATTAAGGGAATTTTCAACTATAATCTCTTCAAATATTTTCTCAGTCCGTTTTTTTTTTTCTCTTTGTCTTATGGGACCCCTATAATTCAAATGTTGGTGTGTTTAATGTTGTCCCAGAGGTCTCTGAGACTGTTCTTACTTCTTTTCATTCTTTTTTTTTTTTAATTTATTCTGCTCTGCAATAGTTACTTCCAATATTTTATCTTCCAGGTCACTTTTCCATTCTTCTTCCTCAGTTGTTCTGCTATTGATTCCTTCTAGATATTTTAAAATTTCATTTATGTGTTGTTCATCACTGTTTGTTTGCTCTTTAGTTCTTCTAGGTCCTTGTTAAATGTTTCTTGTATTTTCTCCATTCTGTTTCCATGATTTTGGGTCACTTTACTATCATTACTCTGAATTATTTTTCAGGTAGACTGTCTATTTCCTCTTCATTTGTTTGGACTGTTGGGTATTTACCTTGATTCTTCATCTGCTGTGTGCTTCTCTATCTTCTCATTTTGCTTTACTTACTGTTTTTGAGGTCTCTTTTTCACAGTCTGCAGGTTTGTAGTTCCCATGTTTTTTGTCGTCTGCCCCCAGTGAGTAAGGTTGGTTCAGCGTGTGTGTAGCCTTCCTGATGGAGGGGACTAGTGCCTGTGTTCTTATGGATGAGGCTGGATCTTGTCTTTCTGGTGGGCAGGACTGTGTCTGGTGGTGTGTTTTGTGGCTTCTGTGAACTTAGTATGATTTTAGGTAGCCTCTCTGCTAATGAGTGGGTTTATTTTCCTCTCTTACTATTTGTTTGGCATGTGGTGTCCAGCACTGGAGCTTTCTGGTCATTGAGTGCAGCTGGGCCTTAGCGTTGAGATGGAGATCTCTGGGAGAGCTCTCGCTCACTGATATTACATGGGGCTGGGAGGTCTCTGGTGGACCAATATCCTGAACTCGGCTTTCCCCCTCAGAGGCTCAAGCCTGACACCTGGCAGGAGCACCAAGACCCTGTCAACCACACAGCTGAAATAATAGAAGATGGATTTATGCTTTCTGATGTTTTCACTTCCATTTATTATGATTTTCTATCCCATCACATTCCAATATTATGCTATTGCCTGTGGGAATCTTTTCATCTTTCCTTTAGAACCACTAGATAATATTCATTACTCCAACATTTTCACTTCACTTCAGACTGTGTTCTACCTTGTGAACAACTTCCTTGATGTTATTGCTTGAGATATTTATTTGCTCTCACACACTGTCCCATTCCTGCACCCAGCCACTGACATCAAGGCTCCCTCTTAACCGATGTAGCCTTCTGTCTTCTCTCCTTGCAGGCTTTTAAATAAATATATAAAATGTCAGGACATCTAGAATCAGGGGTGTTTGTAATAAAATTCATGTTTTCTTCAAGTTTCATTCTTCTGTTTAACTGTCAAGAAAGCATGGCACCTTTATACTTTTCTATTCTCCTTTATCTGGACACCAGGAAAAGGACATGTCTTAGTACCGAGAAAAACTTTAGGTTGCAAATATGTCTAGGTTTTTAGCTTTGGATATGTATTATTCTTCTTATGGTGAAACACAGAAGTTTACATCTGAAACATAAATTGTAACTCTTTTCATAATGGCATTCCATTTAAGAAGTGGATATAAAAATGAAGAATACAACAGAGTTAACTAGATATTTTTAGTGCGAAAGGTGGAAAAGGTATTCTCAGCAGTAAATTGCACACCTAGAAATGCATATCAATATTTTGATTTTGGATTGTCTACAGTTTCAGTTAAGCCATTTTATAAACCATATTCTTGTTTTAATCTCCCCAATCAATTTTTTAATACCTGAGTGAGTATACAAACAATATGTGGAGAAAACCACATGATAACATGTAAGTTTTCCACATGGAGTATTCCCTCTCCAAGTATTTTAAAAGACGGAAGCCCAAATATAACCCCAGATGAATTGAACCAGAATTTTTTGCTTTGGGGTTGGGAGGGTTACTTTATAATGATCCACAGTTCATTCTGGCTCTCACAGACATTGAGATTCAATATATTAAGAACAGTTTATAGTGTTGGGGAACAAATAAGTTGAAAGCCAATCATTCCAGGACTCAAACTTTAGACTGAGCTTGGCCACTGCTAAGCTATGACACCTGAAGTTTAGGGTGGATCAGAAACCGTGACTCTCTTCCTCATCCTTATATCTTTAGGGCTGGTCTAGTGTCTGACATATGGTAGGGTTTCAGTATGTGTTTTTAAGTGAATTAATAAATAAAGGGGTGAGTTGCTTTTTCTTTCTTCAAGAGAAGAAACTTTAAGAAATAACGAAGGCTGTTTGCTACCACACTTTCCTGGAAAGGACACATATTTGATTGAGTTAATGAGGACCAATTTTTGAAGGTCAAATTGTCCATTAAATTCTGTATGAGGAGAGACATTTGGGGTGTCAAATGAGAGTTTGTTCAGGTCTCCAGTGAGCATTAAAAAGAAGGTTGTGGGAGGATTTATAAGAAGATTATTACTTCTCCTGATACCTTAGAAGGAGAGTTCAAAAGGAAATTGACTTTGATTTTCTTGATTTCTTGAGGATATAATGCAAGTCGTTTTCTCCCTCTGGGGTAGTGAAATGAGGTTGCAAGAGTCAAAGACAATGATTTATGGATGTGGTCTTTGAACTAGGTGTCTTGAATTTAAAAAAATAAAAAGTACTGCATTTCATGGTCTTTCCTGATAAACTACAGAAAGAAGTCATACTGATTCAATACAATACTTTCTGATGGAGTGTTGCTGGGAAAATTTTATAAGCAGATTTTGTTCCAGAAGTCTTAACTGCGTTCTGAAAATTACCGAAATTCACTTTCTGTTTCTTTGTTTGTTTTTATTTTTCAGGTTACAGCCTTGGGATGAGACCATTTATAAGAGAATGTGTTTCTTAGCTCTCCTTCCTAGATATACCAAGCTTTGTAGTCAGACTTTGTGATCAAGTGTCAATGGAAATATATTTCTCTAATTTATATAGTTTCTGTGGCAGGATTTGAAAAAAATAAAATATTGCATTTCTCATAAGAAGTATTAGTAACTTTAGGTAAAAATACTTTGTAAGTAATTTGCACAAATTTTGTTTGAGGTACATCTATTGTTTAGGTAAAAAGAAAATTTCTCAATAAACTGACAATTTGCTAATAAGTGGATATCATAAGATATTTAAATACAGCATCTAAATTATTACTCAAATTTTTCCACCTTTTTTGATGGTTTGGAGTTCTATTAAGAGCCTAAAAATAGAGTAGTCTGCATTGATTTGGATGATAATATTTATACATTGTCAATTGAATTGTACAGGAACACCACTGGTGATTTCTTTATAACTTGACTCAAAATCCTTATGGGGAGCTCGATTTGTATGTCAGAAAATATGGTGGCTTACTCACTGTAGGCAGTAATGCAGATTTGCTGTCTATATGCGTTCAGCTGAAATTAAACTGTAGGTCCTTGCTGCTCTAAGTGAGATTCGTGAAACTTGTTAGAAAAACAGTAATTCAGGCCTGTCTTCAGATCTACAGAATTAGAATCAGTATTTTGACAAAGAACATAGGTGAATAATGGGATGCATGTTGAAGTTTGATAGCACCCTTCCAGGCTTTTAGAACGTAAAATAAGGCATCCACTACATAGAAAATCTAACTCACAGACAAGACCATCTTTTCATTATTGTAAAATTAGACATAAGAAGCAGTATTAGACTTGGGTTTCTCTACTAACAATTTTAAAACTGTTAGAACACCTAAATTAATCTAATCAAATACACTATAATCTTATATGATATCATATTATATTTTTACATTAGAATTGGATTAAAATTTCAGAAAGTAGATGCCAGTGTTTTCTTTCTACAGGTAAACAATCTGAGACTTGAGAGGTGAAATGGCACACTCAAGCTTCCACAGCTGGTAAGTGGCAGAGCTCTGACTACTGTGAAGGTTTCTGGAATCCAGTCAAGGACTCACCAAAAAGAGATGCTTTCTTCACTCTGCAAATTCACTAAATATCTTTATACAATTTTTTATTTTGAATTTAAAAAATGTATACCTGTCATTCATATGCAAAAAAATCTGTGCATAAATATGTGTATATACCACACACTATACCCGTATTTAATGATGGTTATATAGAAGAAAAGAAGTTAAGGGTTATTTCAGTTGGTAAAACAAGCAAATATACACAAGAAAATATTTGCAACCATTATATATTAAAAAATCAGCTGTAAGTGATATTTTTATGTGATTTGTGATATATGATAAGGGATATGACTTGTATGCATATGTATGGTTTTGTGTGTGTGTGTGTGTGGTAGAGAGCTTAATTCTTATCTGCCATTATAGTAAGTCAATAGAAAATGGCTAATTTGACAAAATGAGGGAGAAAGAGAGAGAGAGAAAGAGAAATGGAATAATAATCATATTACTTAGAAATATAGAGGTAGCTTACCAAGGTGCAGCTAGAAGACATGGACTATAGTGCCTCTGCAAACATGGGAATGGTTGGCCCTTTTCCACTAAAAGCCTATATTTTGGTAGACTTACATATCGTCTACCAAAAGCCTGTAATAACTTTTAAATATATGTTTAAACTTTCAAAATGAGAGAAAAAAAGGAAATACATCATAGTTCACCTTATGTACAGTTCAACAAAAGAATTCAACAAAACACATGCAGATCAATTGATTCTGAAAGTAGTTGATTCTGAAAATAGTGCACTGTATTTAACTGGCAATTTCAGTTGGGTTGCAGGAATCTGGAAGTATAACCTGAGCTCACTTCTATTCAGCAACTTGGCAAAGCTCAGATGAGTAAAACAATGTTATTAGAGGATTGCCATAATTACCAGAGTAGAAAAATATTTCTCTAAAAGAATACCAGAAAATATAGCTACTAAAAAACATTTCTTGAGTATCAGTAGGGGGCACTAAGATTCCACTGAAAGGAAATTAATAACACTGGAGCAGTCATAAATTATTTGTTTTCTTACTTTAACTTTAAAGGGAAAACATCATAAACTCTATGCTTTTTTAACTTCAGTATAGGTGGTGGAAATGCTTTTCCTCAACCCTTTTAACATGAAGATGGATTTAACTATTTTCTTTAACTGGACATTTATTTATTTTTTCTCTTATTTCCACCTCTGTCTGGTGTGCTTCTTATTCAGCATTCAAATGCAATGCTAGTTTGCTTACTTTGTCAAAAATAGAACAATTGGGTTTTTCACAGATAAGTAACTTCCTAATAAATGACCTTCTTCAAGAAGCTCTCTTAAAATGAAGCAAGGTTGTGTTTACTGCAAGTTGGAGCCAAGAAGGAAACTGTAAGAACAAAAATAAGATTTGTAAAACCAACCCTCCTCACCTGCCCCAAAAATAATGAAAACACCATTCCTCAACTAGGACCACACTAAAAATAATTATAAATATGAGAAGAAACTAAAACAAAAACATGTTTTGAATGGCCATTGAATATTAATCTCACAGTTAGAGAAAAGATGTCTTTTATCCACAGAGGACATTAACAAATTAGGGAAAAAACAACATAGATAAACTATGAAGGGGTGAAATCATATTGGTGGATATTCATGTCTTCTTCAATACTGGTTCCTTTAAATATTAAAAACAAAACAAACAAACAAACAAAACTCTAAATTGCCACCCTAAATTAGAAATAATCCCAGAAAAGAATCAGGGTTATCTGGAAGCAAAAGAACAGCTTTATTGCTCCCAAGGTTTGCAAACCAGAGATACAAAGTCTTCCTCGGTTACTGAAAGTGTGTTTCTCCTATTTTTCACCCTGTGAAGGGGGTGAGGGATTTTTAAAAGCAAAAACCTCGGAAGTCACAGTTGGGAGACTTGTAAGGAGGTTGGATGATCCTTGCGCCTGACCACAAGTCCTTGCAACTGGACTGCAAGTTTCTGATGGTTCCCTGTCATCCGAGATTCTCCTTAAGGACTTTATCCAGATAGGACTCTTAGCAGCAGCATCAGAAGTTCTTATAGTTTTTGTTCATGTTTTTTTTCTAAGAACACAGGGTATGTGACTGAAGTCGAGGTGTGTCATGACTGCCTGGCTCCATTTTGGGTCGCTTTTGGTCACACCGGGTCTATTTTCTATGTTCTTTCCATAGGGCATTTCTCTCATTTTTACCTTTCTTTAGGGGATTTTATTTTATTTTTACAAAGTAGAATAATTTTTTTTTTTTTCTTTTTGCGGTATGTGGGCCTCTCACTGTTGTGGCCTCTCCCGTTGCGGAGCACAGGCTCCGGATGCGCAGGCCCAGCGGCCATGGCTCACGGGCCCAGCCGCTCCGCGGCATATGGGATCCTCCCAGACCGGGGCACGAACCCGTATCCCCTGCATCGGCAGGCGGACTCTTAACCACTTGCGCCACCAGGGAGGCCCAAAGTAGAATAATTTTGAAGTATATTGCTAACGGGTGTTCAGTGTAATATTTTGACCCTGGTTGTATATATATATATATTTTTTCCGTATACATTTTTGTGTTTGTAACTACCAAAAAGAAAATCAAAACAAAAACAATAAAAAAACCCCACAATTTAAAATGTAGGTTTTCATTTTGGTTACACTGACCATCTTTTCAGTAATTTGTGGATTCCTAATGAATGGCATGAGAAATGGCATTGCTAATGGTTTATGCTGATTTTGCTTATTGTATTGTAGATCTAATAAACGAGGCTGAGATCATAGAATTGTAGATCTGTGAAGAACTCTCTCAACAACGCTTTTATTTTACAAATGAGAAATCTTTAAGTACAGAAAGGTCACTCAGAAACCTTTAAAAACAGAAGTGAATTATTTGCCTTGGTAGCAAAACTGGAAGAAAATTCCAAGTCTCCTGACTTCAATCCAGTTACTTCTTCATGCCATGCTGCCTTTCTGTGTGAAGAATAATTGATTCACTCTCAGAGTAATAGATTTCTTTATCAACGATTTGGAAAACAACCTGAATCCTAAGGAAAACAAGTGAATGTTGATCTTATCTGCATTTGGGTAAGCAACATTGTACTTAGAGGTAGAGGATATTATATGTTGATACAGAAAAATGGATTTCTAAGACCATTAAGGAATGTGTCAAAGAGCATGTCACTAATTGGATTATTTTATTGGTTTTGTCTGTGAGTACAAGTGAAGTATTGTTCCAAAGAAACCATATCAGAAATGAGGAAAGATCTCCAGCAAGGACAGATACTTTAAAATAAGACTGATATTGCTTTGTGTCAGAACTCTTAAGAATGGCACAAAAATGAAAACCTCTGCTCTAAACCTAAAGCATATTCCCTCTCTACCAGTAACACAATCTGAGTTGTGTGCCTTGTTTGCATTTGGCTGACTGTGCTGGTTCAGTCCATTTTTGCTCTCCTTCTCTTCAATATAATTAAATCAAATTTGTATGCTGAGTCTGTGATGACTCAGTCTGGCTGTTAGCTGCCAGTAAAATGTTTTGCTCTCTACATTTCATGCTGGTTCTCTTTCTATTAACAAAAATGGAATTTCCAGGCTTCATTACAAGATTAAACTTCTGATAGAATTAAAGATTGTTGATCCTTTCTTACCAGTTCCAAAGCAATTTTCCTCTTGGGACCTACGACCCTGAAAACTAAAACCCCAAACCACAATTTCTCCAGGGATATATTTTTTTCTGCTCGGCAGGGAATAATTTGGTAGTATATTATCAAACTTGGCAGAGGAGTTAAGCAATGTAAAATGGAATGATTTGAAATGAATGAAAGAATCTAATATAATGGTGTGTATAACCACCTCAAAATACTTATGAGATGTGCTGCACCACGTTACCTGTGACTTCAGAGACAAACTTCTTTAAAATTTTTATAAAATAACACAGAATGCTATCCCTTTTAAAACAATAATTGTTTTCTTTTCCCTTTTGACATTGAAGATGCACTGTAAATTTTCAAGAGGCTAAAAGACTGGTTTCCTTCTTCCTCCAAGCAAATATGTTAAGATAGTGTTAAGTTTCTTGTTCACACAAGAATTAAGTTTTCATTTTTTTTCATTATTTTTGTCATGTCAATAATAGCCAATGATGATAATAAAAGTGATAACTAAATAACTAGCTAAATAAATGAAATACTGTTAAGTCTCTCCTTTCTCTTGTTATTTTGTTCTTTCTTTTATTTTTCCTGTTAATACGAATGAAAAGAGATAGCCTGATCTCTTTTTCAAGGGAATGTTTTAAAATTTCATGCTTAAAACCATGTCTGGAGAAGGTCTTTTATCTCAATTAGCTTGAGAAAGAGTGTTTGCTAATCTAAATGGAGAATGTTTATTTCTTATTGTATCATTTCAGTTGAGTGATTTTCTCAAAAAGCTTAATATTGAGCCTAAGAATTGCCGTTAGATCAGAGAACTATATGCAGATAACTGAAGACATTCCTCCCCAGCTATCTTCATTTAAGCTTCTTCTTATCAAAGAATAAAGAGCCAACTTAGACCATTATCTGTTATATGTATTCACTGCACATAGAATGCTTTGTTAAACCCCACAATCGGAGGTAAAACTATATATACAAATGTAATGATTTTGTATATAAGAATGCTCTAAAGAATCCACACAAAAAGCTAGTGGAGTTAATAAACAAGTTCATCAATGTGGTAAGATATAAGATCAATAAAAAATAACAACAACAACAAACACCCACATTTTGTCTGTAAGATAATTGAAAACTAAGGCTGGGATGGGCATGAAATTAAGCTAAAGCCACACAGTAGTAAATTGCAGAATGGAGTTCTGAGTTCAAATCAGTCTGACTTTAATACTCGCTTTTTTCCACCTTCCCTCCAACTATCTCACAATTTATTCTGCGTTCAATTCAATGACTCAATGAATATTTTGAAATAAATGGAAGAATTTTATTAAATAAAATTACCACACTTTGGGGCTTCTCTGGTGGCACAGTGGTTGAGAATCTGCCTGCCAATGCAGGGGACATGGTTTCAAACCCTGGTCTGGGAAGATCCCACATGCCATGGAGCACGTAGGCCCGTGAGCCACAACTACTGAACCTGTGCGTCTGGAGCTTGTGCTCTGCAACAAGAGAGGCCACGACAGTGAGAGGCCTGCACACTGTGATGAAGAGTGGCCCCCGCTTGCCGCAATTAGAGAAAACCCTGGCACAGAAACGAAGACCCAACACGCCGAAAAAAATAAATACATAAATATCGTTCCCTTAAAAAAAAAATTACCCCACTTAAAAATTTGTATGCCATTATAATAAAAATAAATTTCTATTTATTCATTGTCTGGATCAAAAAAAATTGAAACTCTCTTTGAGACTAATAGCACAATAAGGGCTGCCTTTTGATATACAGCAAACTCCCAACAAGGCTTTGTCCCCTTGGGACTCAAAGGATGCTGGCTGCAGTTCATCTCTCAGATTTGGCAGCATCTCTGGTGCTGTAACTCTAGAGCAGTATCTCATTGCTTTTCCTTACCTTTGATTTCTGGTCTTGCTGTCTCTTTGTTGTGAGTTAGCAGAAGGATGTTATTGCACTAAAGGTGGAGAACTTGAGCTAGGCTGGAAGAAAGTTGGGTTGTAAACATTCTTGGAATCATGAGGAGTTTCATAGCCAGGTCCTAAAGATAATATTGAGAGTCAGGAGAAAGTAAAACCAGTCTCTGGGAAGCATAATGGGAGGACAAGAAGGAGGGGTAGGGAATCCATGATTGGAAACTAAGGTATTATTATAGCTCAACTACTCACTGTATGTGCATCTCTGGTTCTGAAGGCTAAAAAGATAAAAATAAACTTCACTAAAATGTTATCAATCCATACTATAATCAAGCAAAATAATATATCTCCTTTAAATAAACCGGTATGTCACTCATTACATGTCCTAGAGATTTAAAAGGTCTGGTCTCTACATCTCCCAGCCATCAGTTGTTTGTAATGGCTTAGTAAAGGAAATAATTTTGTTTTAGTTTACTAGCTGTATGCATTTACTCTCTCTTAGCTGAAATGAAGGATGGAATTTGAATCCTAAAAGCATGCACTTCTGTTCCACACAGTAAGTTAATTTTCAAGTTCATCAGATGTGTATTTATATGGTGATTGTATCTGTCACATAAACATTTTGTCAATCACTGCCTTCCTTCTGTTCTGATACACTATAAATTCCATCTAAAATGTGATGAATACTTTGCTTGTTCTAAGTATAAATTGATTGTGTCAATGACAAGCGTTTTGCCAAAATCGCATATGCTCTATTATTATGTTGAATTAACCAAAGTAATCATTGAAGTTTTAAATTAAAAAAAATAAATATCTAGGTCAAAATTAAATCATGAAATTATTTTGCTTTTGCCCTTTAAATTCTTTTACCTTTTGAATAAACATTTGCCTAAAACAACTATAAATATATAAACTAACCCAAGATCTTAAATTATGAAACCAATCACAATGTGTGAAATAGCAATAAAATCTAATGAATAAATCAAGTTATCCTTCCTTTTTTTGTACTGGTATTTTGTTTGGTTATACTACGTATGAAAGGGATGAACTTTTTCCTTTAAAAGATAATGACACATCACTCTTGGCAGTCATCACAGTAATAATTCCTTTCAGCAAAATTCACCAGTGCATGATAAAATTAGTGAGCAAAAGTTGAAGTGAAATTTGAATATTTATATGGTTTCAAAGTATCTCTGCTTAAGTACTTATGAATTACAAGGGTATAAATATTAGCTTTACAGTCGAGAAACCTAGCAGGCACAGCCTTAACCAAGTGATCAACATTAACTTCACCTTAATGGAACAAATTAACATTATGTGCCTCTTGACATGATACACTGAGAGGAGCACCCATTATTTCTTTGGTATTATTGCCAAAAGTATATAACCTGAATCTATGAAAAAACATCAGACAGGCCCACACTGAGGGCCATTCTACAAAGTAACTACGCTTAACTCTTCACAAGTGTTAAGACAAAAGCAACCCTGAGGACCTGTTCTATATTTAACAAACATGGAATTAGATATGTGTGTTGCTATATGAACAAAGACATCAATATTTAATTTTATGACTTTGACCATCATATTTTTTATATGAGAATATCTTTCATTTTAGAAAATATACAGTAAAGTATTTAGAGATAAAAGGACATATCTCTGTAAATTATGCTCAATATTTTCAAGAAAAAAATAAAGAATAAAAGAGAATAAAGCAAGTGTGTGAAACGTAAATATATGAGGATTTGAGAAAGCTATGTGAGAACTGTTTGCATTTTTTGCAAC
Source organism: Mesoplodon densirostris (assembly GCF_025265405.1). Taxonomy (NCBI): domain Eukaryota; kingdom Metazoa; phylum Chordata; class Mammalia; order Artiodactyla; family Ziphiidae; genus Mesoplodon; species Mesoplodon densirostris. The sequence continues at coordinate 20,869,854 of NC_082665.1, forward strand.
TTTTCTTATAAGTCAGATGTTATTACTAAAACGTTTAAAAAATAGAGTACTGGCAACAAAAATTGGAATTTCGAGATGATGTCAAAGGGAAGAGAACAAATAATTAAAAATTTCTGAGTCCCCAGTGAATGCCTGGAGTGTCCGAGCCCACCTCCCGGGTTTCAGCAGCAGTGAACCGGGCGGCAGATTTCAGATACTCAGACTCCACCTTTACTTTCACCTGCATTGGTGGCCCCAAAAGTGACTCTCAAGGCTAGTGGAGCTGCGACACCAGGCAAGACCTTCAAGATAGCGGGAGAGTAAGACTTGGAGATCACCTTCCTCCCCACAAATACATCAGAAATATATCTACATGTGGAACAACTCCTACAGAACAGGTACTGAACGGTGGCAGAAGACCTCAGACCTCCCAAAAGGCAAGAAACTCCCCACATACCTGTGTAGGGCAAAAGAAAAAAGGAAAAAAAAAAAAAAACAGAGACAAAAGCATAGGGACGGGACCTGCACCATTGGGAGGGAGCCGTGAAGGAGGAAAGGTTTCCACACACTAGGAGGCTCCTTCACTGGTGGAGACAAGGTAGGTGGGAAAGCTTCAGAGCCACGGAGGAGAGCGCAGCAACAGGGGTGCAGACGGCAAAATGGAGAGATTCCTGCACAGAGGATTAGTGCCAACCAGCGCTCAACAGCCCAAGAGGCTTGTCTGCTCAACCCCTGGGGCGGGCGGGTCTGGGAGCTGAGACTCAGGCTTCGGAGGTCAGATCCCAGGGAGAGGACTGGGGTTGGCGGCGTGAACACAGCCTGAAGGGGGCGAGTGAGCCACAGCTAGCCGGGAGGGAGTCCGGGAAAATGTTTGGAACTGCCTAAGAGTCAAGAGACCATTGTTTTGGGGTGTGCGAGGAGAGGGGATTCAGAACACCGCCTAAATGAGCTCCAGAGATGGGCGTGAGCTGCGGCTATCAGCGCAGACCTCAGAGACGGGCATGAGACGCTAAGCCTGCTGCTGCCACCACCAAGAAGCCTGTGTGCGAGCACAGGTCACTATCCACACCTACCCTCCCAGGAGCCTGTGCAGCCTGCCATTTCCAGGGTCCCGGGATCCAGGGACAACTACCCCGGGAGAACACACGGTGCGTCTCAGGCTGGTGCAACGTTATGCTGGGTTCTGCTGCCGCAGGCTTGCCCCATACTCTGTACCCCCTCCTTCCCCCACAGCTTGAGTGAGCCAGAGCCCCCTAATAAGCTGCAACTTTAACCCCGTCCTGTCTGAGAGAAGAACAGATGGCCTCAGGTGACCTACATGCAGAGGTGGGGCCAAATTCAAAACAAACCCAGGAGCTGTGCAAACAAAGAAGAGAAATGGAATTTTCTCCCAGCAGCCTCAGGAGCAGCAGATTAAATCTCCACAGTCAACTTGATGTACACTGCATCTCTGGAATACCTGAATAGAGAAGGAATAATCCCAAATTGAGGGGGTGGACTTTGGGAGCAATTATATATATATATATTTTTTTCTTTTTTCTTTTTCTGAGTGTGCATGTGTACACTTCTGTGCATGATTTTGTCTGTATAGCTTTGCTTTTACCATTTGTCCTAGGGTTCTGTCTCTCCTATTTTTTTTTTTTTTTGGTATAGTTTTTAGTGCTTGTTATCATTGGTGGATTTGTTTTTTGGTTTGGTGGCTCTCTTCTCTTTCATTCTTTGTTTTTTAACTTTTTACTATTTTTATTTTTAATAATTATTTTTTGATTTTAATAACTTTTGAAAATTTTATTTATTTATTTATTTATCTTTCTTTTTTTCTCACTTTTATTCTGAGCTATAGGGTACTCTGGCTAGGTGTCAGGCCTGTGCCTCTGAAGTGGGGCAGCTGAGTTCATGAAGGTGGTCCACCAGAGACCTGCCAGCTCCACGTAATAACAAATGGCAAAGATCCCCCAGAGAACTCCATCTCAACACCAAGACCCAACTCCACTCAAGGACCAGCAAGCTACAGTGATGGACACCCTATGCCAAACAACTAGCAACACAGGAACACAATGCCACCATTAGCAGGAAGGCTGCCTAAAATCACAATAAGGTCACAGACACCCCAAAACACACCACTGAACGTGGACCTAATGTCTATTGAATTTGTAACAATATTGCTTCAGTTTTATGTTTTGTTTTTTTTGTGAGGCACGTGGGATCTTAGCTCCCTGACTAGGGATTGAACCTGCACCCCCTGCATTGGAAGGTGAAGTCTTAATCACTGGACAACCAAGGAAGTCCCTGCATATCTTCTAAATTTAATATTTACAGCAGTTCAATAGAGATGCAGTATTATCCACTATCTAATTTAAGGAAACAGAAGCTCAGGAAGTTAATAAAACTTACTGGCTGGGAGAATACAGATAGGATTTGAACCCAGGATTTCTAGTAACAATGTGCATGTTCATCCTTAAAACTAAGTCTCTCATGCTGAAGCATAACTTTGCTTTCTCTGCCTTTATTTTATCATAGTAATTATTATTAATTCTACAGACAAGGAATGCTACCTGTGAACAGTGTTAGTTAGCTATTCCTACGAAAATGTAATATAACAAGCAAACCAAATATCTCAGTGGCTATTAACAAAACACATTCACTTTTTGTTGTTCAGAGGTAACTC